>NW_026575131.1:38785942-39392942 GCF_905146905.1 Nyctereutes procyonoides | reverse complement strand
AGGGAATTTGACGAGGGGCTTGATCCCAGAACCCCAAGATCATAAGCTGAGCTGAAGTCAGATGCTCAGCTGGCTGAGCTACTCAGGCGCCCCTCATTGGTATTTTTTAGATTTCATGCTCAGAAATCACAAGGGACTTTGTAAACTGGATCTGATGCGATGACAGTTGCAGCCTAAAAGAAGAGGATTTGAGTTTCTGATATCAATACCAGAAACTGATGACTACTATGACCACTATTCTGATCAACCCTTCATCAAGAGTTACCTTTTTTTTGCCAGTGTGCTCTTACTATTACAGTTACAACCAGAATATAATGTTCAGTAAGTTTTTCTTTTGAGAAGGAAAATCCATGTCCAGTTCTCACCCAAAGGCCTTGGGTGCCTGGGTGGCTCAGTGTTTGAGTATCTGCCTTTGGCTCAGGTCATGATCCCAGGATCCTGGGATCGAGTCCTGTATCAGGCTCCCTGCGGAGAGTCTGCTTCTCCCTCTGCCTATGTCTCTGCCTCTCTGTCTCTCTCATGAATAAATACATAAAATCTTTAAAAAAAAAAAAAAAAAAAAAAACAGGACATGGCCTTTTCTCTCTTTATGCCGAACCATGTCTTTGGTTTCCCAGGAAGCTCTTCGTGTAGTGAAGATCTTACAGAACCTTGATCCACCATTTAGTATTGATGGCAAGATGGTAGCTGTAAACTTGGCCACTGGAAAACGAAGGTAAGGCAGAGGAGTGGGGCTTCTTTATGATTCCCCTACTCAGGTTTTCGGGAGTCAACTCCTAAAAGGTGGAGATAGTAAGACATGATACCTTCCAGTGTGGGTTTCTTCAGATACCCAGGCATGTTTTCTTTTTCTGAAACTTGCCTTATTTTGACTCTAGTTGTCTTTTTTTATTGTTTTTGTTTGTTTCCTTAAATAGCAGTACTAGGTACTTTAGTCCCTTCCCTCTTCACTCCCTGGTGTCTTTGGGTCCCAAATGATGATATAGTCTTGGATGTGCAGAAAAATCTCAATACATTCTGCCTCTTGGAATCCTAAGAAAATACTGTCCCCACTCCCTACTCCCCTGACCCTGTTCATACCTCCTTGGCCCTGGGAAATCTAATTTCTCTTTACTCTTATACTTATCTTGACCCAGGAGTGGTAACTAGGAAATGGCCACATCAGAGAGGCAGGCTTGCATGGATGGGGCAGATCTTGCTCTAGCACCCTCAACTTGTTTGCTGTTTTGCTTCAGTAGCGGCTTTGTAGGACTCTCTGTACTTACTTCCAGGACTGCTTGCTCTGGGTCAGTTTCTTTCCCTGTAAAATGGGAGAAAGAAAGTTTCTTGGCAAATCTGTATGGTTAGGCAATCCTCAAGTGGCTTTTTGTAGCAGACTCAAGACGCATTGTATTATTTATTGCAGAAATGATTCTGGGGACCATTCTGACCACATGCACTACTATCAGGTAGGCTTTAGCAGTTGGGAAGTGCTCTGTCAAGTAAGTGCCTGAAAGAGTGATCTTAAATTCCCTCCAGTAGGAGACTATTAAAGTTAAGAGCTGTCAGAAGTTCCATAATTTTAACTAGCCTTTCTGTGATAGGGTAAAAAATATTTCCGAGATAGGAGAGGAGGAGGCAGAAATTCAGACTGGTCTTCAGATACAAATCGACAAGGACAACAGTGTAAGTCACTTGTTTTATTTCTGTTGCTCTTTTTCGCTTGACTATTCATTAATTGAAATCTTTGTGATCACCATGTTAGCAAGAGATACTGTTGACTGGGGGTGCTCATTCAGAGAGAGCACCATCTACAGGTTCTGCAGCTGTTTGGGCTGGCCAGCCCCATTGTTGGGTTGTTCTCAGTGAGTCCCCAGCCAGGACTTTACCGGACAGGGACTAATATTGGCTTTGGTTTTATTCCCACTAGCATCATCTGACTGCTACATATATGATTCTGCTACTGGCTACTATTATGACCCTTTGGCAGGAACTTATTATGACCCCAACACCCAGGTGAGTTTTTGGTTTGTTGACCTTGTCAATGATTCTTCTGAGAAAAATACCTATAATTTGTTACTTTTGAAGATTTTATTCCCTGGATTTTCTGATTGCTCATTACATAAAAAGTGGAAAAGTTTAAATCTTATGGAACTCTAAATACTTCTCCATTCCTGGCAGCTGCTCTGTTATATTATCTGTATCTCATGTCTAGTCTGGTGTTTTTTTAAAGTCTGCATCTTATATTGAGTTGTGTTCATTCAGGATTTAAAGATGATGACCTTGAGACTCCTGGATGGCTCAGCAGTTGAGCATCTGCCTTTGGCTCAAGGTGTGATCCCGGTCCAGGGATCGAGTCCCACATCAGGCTCCCTGCGAGGAGCCTACTTCTCCCTCTGCCTATGTCTCTGTCTTTCTGTGT
Organism: Nyctereutes procyonoides; assembly: GCF_905146905.1. NCBI lineage: Eukaryota > Metazoa > Chordata > Mammalia > Carnivora > Canidae > Nyctereutes > Nyctereutes procyonoides. Next base: position 39,390,541 of record NW_026575131.1, on the reverse strand, counting down.
CTCTCATGAATAAATAAGTAAATAAATATTTTTTAAAAAACATAATAAAATTTAAAAAATAAAGATGATGACTTTTTGTTAACTATTGCCTATATGGAAAATCAGTGCTTCGTGGCATTATAGGTAAGAACAGTTCTGCTTTTGGAAAAATGAACAGTGAGTAGTCTGGATGTGTCCTGGCCTCTGGAGTGGGTTTCTAAATTGTTTGATTTGGTCTCTTAGGCTTGCGAGGGAGAGAGCTGTTGTTTCTCCTACTAGGAAACTTGTTTCTTAGGCCTCAAATTAACTGGGAAAGTGAGACATCCTGTAGACTTAACAGTTTCTAACTATATTGCAGCAAGAAGTCTATGTGCCCCAGGACCCTGGATCACCTGAAGAAGAAGAGATCAAGGAAAAGAAGTCCTCTAGTCAAGGAAAGTCAAGTAGCAAGAAGGAAGCATCTAAAAGAGATGGCAAGGAGAAAAAAGACCGAGGAGTGACAAGGGTAAGAAGACTTGTGAATCTGCTCTTTACTAGATAATTACAGATTCAAATAAAGGAGTCATAGATCTAGGGTTGAGGTGTCAAGTTACAAAAAAATACAAACAGGAAATCCCAGTGCCTCTTACAGCTGGTAGTAAATTTTTCACAAATGCAAAACCTGTGGATGGTAGAACAAAGTGACTCAGCTCAAACCGAACACGTGGGCTCCACACAGTTTCACTTTCCTGTGCTCCCTCTTCAGTGTTTGACTCTATACACATATCTGTAGGTGTAATTGTAGCAGGGTTTACCATTCTGTATTCTCTGCTCAGTTTATATTTGATCATAAATAGCTTTTCCATGGCTCTATAATGCTCTTTATTATTTTAATGCTTGTATGGTAAAAACACAAAACTGTACCCTTATTTTCTTCATCATTCTTGCATTGTTTTTCTTTTCTTTCTGGTCTTATTCTGTTATAATATGCATCATTTGCATTTTATTTCTCCTTCTAAATTACTTCCTTAGGATAAACTTTCAAAATGGAAGATTTTGAATATTTTGCTATCTCCTGACATAAAGCCAAATTAGTTTTCAAAGAATTATATTGATTTTCCCTGGCACCAATTTATGCATTAATGGAAATGGATGAATTTGCTTCTGTCTCAATTTGTAACTTGTCTGTTTTTCCCCTTCTAATATTGCTGGTTGTTTATCTAGAGATTCAGAGAGAGAGAGAGAAAATATGTTTGTATTTCTGAGAACTTAGACTTTAGAGTTTTGTTGGCTTAATATGTGGATTCTGCTTTTGTCACTTATTTCTGACTGTATTCCCAGTCATTTGTAAAATGAGGATAGTAATGTGTATCTGGGAGGGTTGTAGTTAAAGGCTGAGGACAGTAATGCATATAAATATCTCATCTGGTGCCTGACATATAGTGATCATTCAGTATATACTGAGTGTTATGTTTTCAAAGGATTTTTATTTTGAAATCATAACATTTTGGATATTTCATAAATTAGGAGGTTTGGAAAATCAAATTAATTTCAACAGAGTTCTTAACCTAGCTTTTATGAGTATCATATAAGAATTATGGGCTTAATCAGTTTCAGGAAAATGCCAGTGAGGGGACAGCGCCCCCAGAGGATGTCTTTAAGAAGCCCCTGCCACCCACTGTGAAGAAGGAAGAGAGTCCTCCACCAGTAAGGCTAAGCCAAGGCCTGGGCCTGGGTCTGGTTCTGGTTCTGGTTCTGATTCTGAATGGGAAGGGAAGTTCAAAGGCTGATGCTTCACTTTGGTGTGGGTCCTTTTGTTCTATCTCACAAACAAGGACTTTTCTTGAGTATGAGCATGAGATAAACGTTCCTGTCTGCTAATAGGAATGTAACTGGAGAATCAAGGCTACTTTCTGTTTTCTTTCATTGTATCTTCCACCATTCCCATCGACAAGGGAATGCCTAGCCCTTTTTAAGTTATAATCTTGGTCTTATTAATCTTTCTCTTCTAAACTCATTTTCCTGGCCCTGATTTTTCCTGCCTTTTGTTGCTGCATAAGAAGCTCAGATATGGAATGTGTGCATGGTCGTGTTTATAGTTTGCCTGCTTGGCCAAAGTGAAAAATGCTAAAATTGGTACCCATTTTTTTAGGTGTATTAAAATGATGGTCTCCTCCAATCACAGGTGATTCTGATTAAATATAAATATATAGTAATAGTGACCATGTTTTATTTTTTATTTCAGTTGATCGCAGGCCAAGGGCCATGCATCATTATTTCATGGTTCCTATAAACTATTGAGAAATACTCTGCCTGTGCCGTGTTACTAGCTCAATTCACTGTAGCATCAGGCTTAACCATGCCTTTGCCTCACTCAGGAGCTGAATGTCTACCTGAGAGCTTATTCTTCATTTGCTTTTAATCCACCTGCTAAATCTCTTTTACTGTAGAGGTTACTGTAGTCTTAATAAAGTTTATTTTTCCTATTCTCCATGGGTTACGGTCACTTGGAGGGTTGGTGCTCTCTCTTCCTCTTAAAACTTGCAACTTAATTCTCCCTGTCTCTGTTTCAGTTCCCATTTCCCTTCTTCCTCTCCACTATTCTTTTGCTGGAGTCACTTTAAGGGAATCTTTCTGATTTATCTCAGCAACTAATGAGAAAAGCCAAGCTTGAACCATGTCACTTCCATGTGAGAAATGAGCAGTATGGACAGTGGGCCTATTTTGAGCCCAGTTCATTATTCAAACTAAAAGAGAAGAAATGAGATACCCATATTGGAATATCCAGAAAACAGGCCTCTCAGTTTAGGTTGAGGTTGATTAATCTCTGACCTTCTCCTTCCAGCCTAAGGTGGTAAATCCGCTCATCGGCCTCTTGGGTGAATATGGAGGGGACAGTGACTATGAGGAGGAGGAAGAGGAAGAGCAGACCCCTCCTCCACAGCCCCGCACAACACAGCCCCCACAGCGGGAGGAGCTGACCAAGAAGGAAAACGAAGAAGATAAACTCACTGACTGGAATAAACTGGCTTGTCTGCTCTGCAGAAGGCAGTTTCCCAACAAAGAAGTTCTGATCAAACACCAGCAGCTCTCAGACCTGCACAAGGTATGGGGAAGGGGCCTTGACCTTTAATTTATTTATTTTTTAAGATTTTATTTATTCATGAGAGACACACAGAGAGAGAGAATGGTAGAGACACAGGCAGAGGAAGAAGCAGGCTCCATGCAGGGAGCCCAATGTGGGACTTGATCCCGGGTCTCCAGGATCACGCCTTGGGCTGAAGGCGGCACTAAACCGCTGAGCCACCAAAATGAATTGTTCCTCCATCTTTTGTCATGAGTTGCTCTGCATTAAGGCTGTGCCCACATTCAAAAACTGCAGTGTGTAGACCCAAGGCAAGCATCATGGCGGGGGCTGGGGCACTAGATACAGAAGCTGTGCTGGAGACAAGAGGAGAGGGGATCATCAAGTAGGAGACTTATTTGCTGAATTTCTCATCATAGCTCTTCCATTTTTTTTTTAACATTTTATTTATTGATGAGAGACACAGAGAGAGAGAGAGGCAGAGAGACAGGCAGAGGGAGAAGCAGGCCCCATGCACGGAGCCCGATGTGGGACTCGATCCTGGAACTCCAGGATCATGCCCTGGGCCAAAGGCAGGCACTAAACTGCTGAGCCACCCAGAGATTCCCCCATAGCTCTTCCATTAACCTAACGATTGAATCTCAGATAAGCCTCTTCTCTTTTGTGGTATTTGGTGGCTTCCTCTTGTTCTGGCTGGTTCTGATACTGTGTAGTTTTCCCTGAAGGTGGGTCATGTGCCATCTCTTCACATGGGGAGTCACTGTTGTGAGCCATGGCACAACATCTATTATTGGGGTGGTAAACTGACATACACTCATCCTCCCCTGCAGTCTTCCCATTTAGATGTACTGACCAAGCAGCCAAATTCTGGACAAATAAAGCCCCTAGATAGACTCATGTTCTCAGTATAGGGTGATTTATTTCACACTCCTTCTCTAGCAGATGTTGCTAGAGCCGGTGAGGAGATTGGATTTAAACTTTCTTTCAATATAAAATCCAAAGTCTTATATAGCTAAAAGCTGAGAAGCTCTGCTTTTGGTAATAGGCGTACCTCTTCTCCCAGCTGCCTCTGTGGAGGCTTTGCAAAGTTCCTAGGGGTCTAAGAAGTTCCTGACAATCCTACAACAGATCACCCCTCGAGTCCCTTTGATCTGGAATTCTGAGTCACGAGACTGACACATTGAATTTCAGCTCTTTGGTGGCTCCTGGCTGGCCCAGTCGGTAGAGTGTGTGACTCTTGATCTTGGGATCGTGAGTTCAAGCCCCAGCCCTACATTGGGTATAGAGCTTACTTTTTTAAAAAATTAAATTAAAAAAATATAAAAGGATATATAAAGTTAAAAAAATAAAAAGTAATAGATGTCAACTGTCTGATGGTTAATGTCAGGAAAGAGGAGCCAGACCAGAAGTCTGGTGAATCCACAAAATGAACTGACCCCAGAATAGTGGAAAGTGTACTATAGTATTTTTTCCTTTCCTCGCAGTGATCCAATACAGAGAATCCCATTCATACAAAAGCTGTTCTGGACATCTTAAGTTTCTTATATAAGCCTGAGGGTATTGTGTAATAGAGCCATTGCTTGAGAAGTTTGGACCCTTGAGGAATACAGGACTCTCAGAGCATCCTTTTTGTTCTCTCTCTCTCTCTCTCTCTTTTTAAGATTTTATTTATTTATTCATGAGAGACACAGAAAGAGAGAGGCAGAGACATAGGCAGAGGGAGAAGCAGGCTCCATGCAGGAAGCCCGATGTGGGACTTGATCCCGAGTCTCCAGGATCACACCCTGGGCTGAAGGCGGCGCTAAACCACTATTTATTTATTCATGAGAGACACAGAGAGAAAGACAGAGACATAGACAGAGGGAGAAGCAGGCTCCCCTTGGAGAGCCCGATGTGAGACTTGATCCCAGGACCCTGGGATCACTACCTGAGCCAAAGGCAGATGCTTAACCACTGAGCCACCCAGGCACCACCCCCACCTCTCGCCTTTTTTTTAAGGTTTTTATTCTTTTAGGACTTTCTCCTTTTCATATTTCTCTGGGGGCTTGAAAGAGTGAATAGTGTCTGAGGATGGGGGCGGGGGGTAGTGATGGTGGTAGTGGTAGGAAAAGCATGTAGGCATTAAGTTTTCTTCACTAGGGATGCCTGGGTGACTCAGTCGGTTAAGCGTCTGCCTTTGGCTCAGGTCATGATCTCAGGGTCCTGGGATAGAGCCCCAAACATTGGGCTGTCTCCTCAGTGGGGAGTCTGCTTCTCCCTCTCCCTCTCCCTCTGCGTGTATGCTTGCTCTCTCTCTTGCTCTCTGTCTCTCTAAATAAAAATAAAATCTTAAAAAAATAAAATTTTCTTCACTGATGTGCTCAGATTCCCCTCTCATAATTTTTACTTTAGATAAAGACCCATAAAACAATTTTGTGTTTTCTACATTTTAAATATTTATTTATTTATTTGAGAGACAGAGCGTGGGGTTGGTGGGGACAGGCTGGGGAAAGGGAGAGAGAATCTCAAGCAGACTCCCCACTGAGCACAGAGCCCGACTCAGGGCTTCATCTCACAACCCTGAGAATGCCTGAGCTGAAATCAAGAATCAGACACTTGGGGCGCCTGGGTGGCTAAGTCAGTTAAGTGTTTGCCTTCAGCTCAGGTCATGATCCCAGGGCCCTGAAATTGAACCCTGCATTGGGCTCCCTGCTCAGTGGGGAAGTCTGCTTCTCCCTCTCCCTCTGCCCTTCCCCCACTGCTCATGTTCTCACACTCTCTCTCTCAAATAAATAAATAAATTCTTAAAAAAAAAAAAAAAAATCAGGGATTACTGGGTGGCGCAGCGGTTTGGCACCTGCCTTTGGCCCAGGGCGCAATCCTGAATACCCGGGATCGAATCCCACGTCAGGCTCCCAGTGCATGGAGCCTGCTTCTCCCTCTGCCTGTGTCTCTGCCTGCCCCCTCTCTCTCTCTCTCTCTCTCTCTCTCTCTCTCTCTCTCTCTCTGTGTGTGTGTGTGTGACTATCGTAAATAAATAAAAATTTATTTTAAAAAAAAAATCAGACACTTAATTGACTGAGCCACCCAGGCGCCCCTGTTTTCTACATTTGGAAAAAAGTAGAATGAAGATCTCTCTTGTGCCACACCACATAACTAATCTGTGTGACAAGCCAGCATTACAAGTTGGATTCCCATTGGTGATTCTAAAGCCAATCTAGTTAGGAATTGTTGTTTACATGGTACAGTGATCACTCAGGAGAGTTGGTCAGTCCAAGGAGCCACAATCCTAAAGCAGCTATTGGGAAAGGCTTAAAGGCATTTTCTAGGACCATTTTTTTCTAGACCTGTACTCATAGAACTTTCTCTCTTCTCAGCAAAATCTGGAAATCCATCGGAAGATAAAACAGTCTGAGCAGGAGCTAGCCTATCTGGAAAGGAGAGAACAGGAGGTAAGTTTTGATGACCTGCTATTCCCTTGACCCCAACCCTTTTTACTTTCTGGTATGAAATTTATAGGCTGTGCTGAAGACAGAGAATGAAGAGGCCCTTAAAAATGGTGTATACATTTATCAAAACTCATCAGACTACCATTAAAATGGGTGCACTTCATTGTGTATAAATTATACCTTAATAAAATTGATACATGTATTTTAAAGGTGGTGGTAGTTTAAGGTCTCCAGATAGGTCAAATAAATAACATTTCTCTTTCCCGCCCAGCTTTTAAAATCAGTGAAGGAGTATTAGATAGGTCTACTGAAATAACATCTTTGGGCAGCCCGGGGGTGGCTCAGCATTTTAACACTGCCTTCAGCCCAGGGCCTGATCCTGGAGACCTGGGATTGAGTCCCACGTCAGGCTTCCTGCATGGAGCCTACTTCTCCCTCTGCCTGTGTCTCTGCCTCTCTCTCTCTCTCTCTTTCTCCTTCTCTTTCTCTTTCTCTCTCTCATTAATAAATAAATAAAATCTTTTTAAAAAAATAATAAATAAAATCTTTTTAAAAAAATGAAATAACATCTTTTACTATGAGAGGTTAAGTGGGAGGAAGTAGTTTAGTGTAGAGCCGAATGGACTTGCTGCCTAGATCATGTAATTAGGCAGACTCAGCCTATACAGCCAACAGCCATAGGCTTTGCTGTCCGAGCCAGGTCTTCTGTGATGGTCACGAATCCTGTGGAGACCTACGGACAGCACCTCCTTAGAAGATGTAAACACAACTATTGAGTCCAGCACACCACCTCATCTTTTCAAATTTATCAGAGAAGCCACTGCTTTCTCAAGAAGAATAATGTGAAGGAGCAAGAGGTTCAGGAGTTAACAGTTGAACTCCCTTCACATTAGAAGGAATAAAAGGAATAAAGCGAAGCTTCCCCACTACCCAACCCCCTTAAATGGAAATTTCATATCTGTTATTCTGCTTACCAACAGGGAAGGTTTAAAGAAAGAGGAAATGATCGCAGAGAAAAGCTCCAATCTTTTGACTCTCCAGAAAGGAAACGGATTAAATACTCCAGGGAAACTGATAGGTAAGTCAGAAACTTTTCATTCAGCCTAGGCCTTAGGGCCTAATGATGAAACGGTCTCCTTCTCCAGCTGTGCTGCTTTTTTCTGTCTTGGGGATGCTGAAGTCAGCAGAAGCAGGTTCTGTCTGAACTCCTTGAGCATGAGGTTTATTCCAACCTCTGACCACCTAGCATTACTCAGGGAATATGTGTGTTTGCATGGAAGTTTGGCTGGCTGCTTAGTTTCTCAAAGCCACAACTGGAGTGGCCATGATTGGGAACTCTTTCTCTCCTAATAAGTAATGCTGTACCTCCTATGGACCTGATAAGAATGTCACTCTCTTGGGCTTTTTCTCCAGGGAACCTCCATCCTCATACATAGGCACTGAATGAATGGTGGGCTGCTGAGAGACATAAATGATCTCTAGATTCTTGTGTTTATTTCTTTTTCCTTTTTTTAATTTTTTTTTTATTTTTTATTTATTTATGATAGTCACACAGAGAGAGAGAGGCAGAGACATAGGCAGAGGGAGAAGCAGGCTCCATGCACTGGGAGCCCGATGTGGGATTCGATCCCGGGTCTCCAGGATCGCGCCCTGGGCCAAAGGCAGGCGCCAAACCGCTGCACCACCCAGGGATCCCTTGTGTTTATTTCTTTTTTTTTTTTTTTTTTTTTTCCTTGTGTTTATTTCTAATCGAGATCAGACTCTTGAGCCTAGCAGACTCTTGAGCATTGTGTATAGGTAGAAGACATCTATTATCCTTGACTGTCTGAATACTGAATAAGGAAGGTTTAGGTGATGCAGTGTCTCATAGGGCAGACATAGAATTCCAGTCGAGAAGGGGAGGGCATTTCAATTCGATGAAACTGCATACACTATTGATAAGAGAGAAGTCATGATGCATTGGAGAAGTTATAAGTAACTTGATGGAGGCCAGTTCAAGAAGTTCATACCCCCCCCCTTTTTTAAGATTTTATTTTTTTATTCATGAGAGACAGAGAGAGAGAAAGAGAGAGAGAGAGAGAGAGAGAGAGAGAGAGAGAGAGAGAGGGGCAGAGACAAAGGCAGAAGGAGAAGCAGGCTCCATGCAGGGAGCCTGATGTGGGACTTGATCCCAGGTCTCCAGGATCGGGCCCTGGGCTGAAAGCGGCGCTAAACCACTGAGCCACCCGAGCTGCCCAAGAAGTTCATACTCCTTGAAAACCATGCTAATAAGGCTTTGTCTTAGGGCAGAGAGGGGGGTTTTGAAATTATTTTAAGCAGGGTGTTGTTCTGATGAGACTTGAACAGGTCTATATGTTGATAAGCAAAAGAGCAGCTAGTAGCCAGGGTAGGTTATGTGTACCCATGGGAATGGGGAAGATCATTGATAGAGAAAGGCCTAGAGGAAGGTTGATGGAGTCTGGGGCTCTGGCATTCCAACTTATTTGATCACTGCCCACAGTACCTGAAAAAGAAATCTTTATGAAAAATACTTCCTGGGATACATGGGTGGCTCAGGCGGTTGGGCGTCTGCCTTTGGCTCAGGGCGTGATCCCAGAGTTCCAGGATCAGGTCCCACATCGGGCTCCCTGCGGGGAGCCTGCTTCTCCCTCTCCCTGTGTCTCTGCCTCTCATGAATAAATAAAATACATCTTTTTAAAAAAATAAAATATTTCCTTACTGTGTGCAATAAACTCTGGTATTTTTATTCTAGCCTTTTCTGTTTGCATTCTTTTTTTTTTCTTAAGGATGAGCAATTTTTTAAAAAGATTTATTTATTTAAAAAAAAAGATTTATTTATTTATTTTGAGAGAGAGCATATGCATGCACAGGAACCAGGGGGAGGGGCAGAGGAAGAGAGAGAATCTCAAGCAGACTCCCTACTGAACATGGAGCCTGATATAAGGCTCAGTCCCAGGACCCTGAGATCATGACTTGAGCCAAACAAGAGCCACTCACCCGACTGAGCCAGGCGCCCCTGTTTGTATTCTTAAGAAGTGCTAAGGGGGATCCCTGGATGGCTCAGTGGTTTGGTGCCTGCCTTTGGCCAGGGGCATGGTCCTGGGGTCCCAGGATCGAGTCCCGTGTTGGGCTCCCTGCATGGAGCCTGCTTCTCTGCCTGCCCCCCCCTCTCTCTGTGTGTGTCTCTCATGAATAAATAAATCTTTAAAAAAAAGAAAAAAAAAGAAAAATGCTAAGGAAGGACCACTTAATCAATTTAACATCCCATTAGGTCATTCTTGCAATTTGAAATATACTGGGCTAAACCAAAAAGTGAGTCAGTTAAGAGGAAGAAGGACAGGGGCACTGGGGTGGTCAGTGGTCTGCCTTTGGTTCAAGTCATGATCCCGGGGCCCTGGGATCAAGTCCTGCATGAGTCTCCTTGCAGGGAACCTGCTTCTCCCTCTGCCTATGTTTCTGCCTCTCTCTGTGTGTCTCTCATGAATAAATAAAATCTTTTTTTTTAAGATTTTTTTTAAATTGATTTATTCATAGACACACACACAGAGAGACAGAGAGAGAGAGAGAGAGAGAGAGAGAGAGGCAGAGACATAGGCAGAGAGAGAAGCACGCTCCATGCAGGGAGCCCGACGCGGGACTTGATCCCGGGTCTCCAGGATCACACCCCAGGCTGCAGGTGGCGCTAAACCGCTGCGCCACCAGGGCTGCCCTAAATAAACTCTTTTAAAGGGGGCGGGGCGGGGATCCCTGGGTGGCTCAGCGGTTTAGCACCTGCCAGGGTGATTCTGGAGTCCTGGAATCGAGTCAGTCCCTTGTCAGGCTCCCTGCATGGAGCCTGCTTCTCCCTCTACCTGTGTCTCTACCTCTCTCTCTCTCTCTCTCTGTGTCACTCATGAATAAATTAATAAACTCTTTATAAAAGTGGGGGGAGAAGGTCACCTTAGCCCTGAGTGAGTTAACTGGATGCAGAAAAACACCCTTCTGTATTCTTGGCTCCCATCACATCACACTGCTTCTCTTACTTCTTAGTCTTCTCCCCTGCTTCTCTTGGTTTTCTGGGCAATTCCAGATATTCTCCAGGACTCTGCCCTTAGTGCTCCTTAATTCTTCCTGTTCCACCCTCTTGTCCTAGACTGTCTAAGGTACCCAAGACCTCAACCATCCCTAACAAGCTAACAGGTCCCCACAACTCCATCCCAAGGAAGTTAGGTTTTCTCAGTGCAAAATCACTATTTCCATTTATCTCTCCTGGGCATGTCCTTTTGGAGACCTGTTAAGCTCCTCATCCAAAACAATTAACTCAGTATTATATCCCATACTATATTCAAGTCCAGTCCTGCTAAACCTGCTATGTGTTCATTTTTCAGAGTAGTGACGTCACTACATCATGGTCCACCTGGTCTGACTCGATCTTCTTCCTTTATCCCCTGTATCATTACTGGCCACATCCCTAATTAAGCTTTGTCCCTCTTTCTAGCTCACCTCCAAACAGGAATCCTTACTCCCAATCTCTGTTCTTCAGCCTCTAGTGTACTCTCTACCCTGGTACCAAAACCATCTTGGTCAACAGAAATCTCCTAAAACTCACTGTTTTGTGAAGGCATATCTGGCTTAGAGGAGGCTTGGAGTCGGGGGTGAGTGGGGTGGGGGGGACATTTGACTGAAGGTTGAAGTCCAGAGTCATGATTTAGCATGATGTTCAAGGCTCTTCCGTCTGGCCCAAGAAGGCTTTGTCAGTTCCTACTATTCCTTTCCTGGACAAATTGTATTCTTTCACTTTTTTGTGGCCCCTTTTCTCTTCTGCTTTTTCAGTTCAGATATGCGATGCCATCTTCTTGGATTTCGTCGTTTTTGGTGATGCCCCTGCAGAGTTTGTGTTTTCTCTGATGTAATTCCATAGGAGATGTCTCGTGGTGCCACATCCATAGCTGAGCTCTTTACTGTCTTATAAGCATCCGTTGACATACTATCCTTCTCATGTCCTTCCCCATTAACAGGGTTGGATCTGGGGCATCTCTGTATCCCCATGACAAAAGCCTGTTGCATTGTTAGCAGGCATTCAGAAATATTGTTTAATATACTTAGGAGGAAGCAAATGTAAATCAAGAGAACAGAGGTTCCTATTAGGTTCACAAATGGGTCACTTTGAAAGTAATGGTATAGAAGTACGTCTGCTCCTTTTGCAGTGATCGCAAACCTGTTGGTAAAGAAGGAATCGACAGTAGCAACAAAGGAGGCTGTGTCCAACAGACTGCTGGCTGGAGGAAGGGGGCAGGCCTCGGGTATGGCCATCCCGGATTGGCTTCAGCAGAGGAGGTGAAATGGTTTCCATCTTTTGGGGGTGGCATGAACTTGGAATATACTTAACTTTCTCTCACTCTGTGGCTCGGAGCTGTGTCTTTGCCTTTTAGCTGGGCTTCCTCCACTGCTGATGAAGGACACAGGAGCTGAAGGAGCCCATCAGTCTTGATTACTAGATGATAGCTAGGCATTCTGGGCTCTTTGTAATTATGGTTGGCAGTGGGAATGGGGCTCATCTTACTCTTACATGGAGTGAGATGTGGGGCAGTATGGGAATCAGGCAGTTTGAGCTGATGAATTGTTTGGTAACAAGAACCAGGGAGCCCACAATAAAAGATACAAAAGCATCTCTGAGAGGCATTATCATCAGGGGAGCTAAAATGGCTAAAATTTGAGGAGCATGAAGTTAGTCCTGGTTCTCATGAAGGGCTTTGCCTCTTCTATTCGGGTAGAGAATAGAGCAAAGGTTGTAAGAGGGAACACTCCCCATTTTGTGTTGGCTTGGTCCACCTTTGAAAAAGGAGACTGACTTTTCATAGTCTGCTATGGAATCCTCTATCCTGAAGTTGTGGCATCACCACCCTCCTTAATCATCTTGGGTTTGTTTATTAATTAAACATTCTAAAAAATTCCCCCAAATCCTGATCCTTACTGGTCCAGAAATGCTTATAATCAAAGGCCAGCCCCGAGGCTAATGGGCTAATGAATTCATAGAGCCCACTTCATTGTTTGTCTTTGTGTTACAGACTGAAGGCCGGATGAGGGGGCCCAGTGTGGCGGCTCCAGGAAGAACCAGCAAGAGACAGTCCAACGAGACTTACCGAGATGCTGTGCGAAGAGTCATGTTTGCTCGGTATAAAGAACTAGATTAAAGAATGGAGACAAGTCCCATAGGACACAACCTCCTTCTTGTTTTGTTTGTCTGTCTCTCCTTTTGTTTTGTTACTGTTCTTGCTGCTAGAACTTTTTTAAATAAACTTTTTTTCAATGTGATTTTTTTTTTTTTTTTTTTGGTGGTTATATTTTTCTCCCATAGATGGGTTGGGGTGGGGCTTATGGTAGGAGGGAGAGAGCACCTTGGTGCAGCCCATTTGAGGTGGCGGTGAAATGGCAGAAGTGCTTCCTTGAGCCCTGAAACATCACCTGCCTTCAGTGTGAGTGGATGTGTTACAGTGATCTTTGCACTCTAGCTTTGTGTGAGTACTGTCAGATTTTTAAAATTATTTTCCTAATCTAATTAATGAAAACTGCATCTCATTGTTTGCTTCTACTTCTTTGATAACTGCTGAGGCTGAACATATTTCTATATGTTGGTTTACTACTATTAGACCTTTGAAAGTCCTCTTCTGATTTCCCCATTGCTGGAAGGGGTAGTGTGACAGCTCTTTTTCTGGGTGCTTGCTGGGCACTCAATGTGTCATGTTATGCTCACCACAATGAATGTATAGTAAGAATTGTCACTCCCCTCCAGCCAGCCACTACCCCAGGTTTTCCTTCCCTCCTTGGCTAAAATTCTCTAAAGAGGTGTCTTTAGACACCTTTCAAATCTTTCTTAATTTTCTACCATATCAGTCATACCATTTCACAGGGTTTGCTTCAAAAGTTAGAGTTGTTTTTAATTCTTTGCAGTTAAAAAGACTATATCTTATGAACCTATTAAAACTTTTAAAAATGGGGTGCCTGGGTGGCTCAGTCAGTTAAGTAGCCAACTCTTGGCTTCAGCTCAGGTCATGATCTCAGGGTCCTGGGATCGAGCCCTGCGTCTGGCTCTCCATTCAGTGAAGAGTGTGCTTGTGGATTCTCTTTCTCCTCTCCCCCAGCCCGCACTTGCTCACTCATTCTTTCTCTCAAAGAAATAAATCTTTAAAACTTCAAAAAATAATTTCTCCAGGTAACATATTATAGTACTAGGAATTGCACTTTTCAGATGTCTCTGGAGGAATGTTTGTTAGGAAGAAAGAGAACTGTAGTTTTAAAAGAGCATGTTGATGGTATAAAGTAGGAGTTTGTAAACTGACCCATCAAGGGCCAGAGTCAATATTTTAGACTTTATATGTCAGATGATCTCTGTTGAAACTATTCAGCCCTGTGAATGTAGTGAGAAAGCAGCCATAGGCAATATATAGACAAGTGATGGTGGCTGAGTTCCAATAAAAGTTTCTTTACAAAAACAAGTTGCAGGAACACCTGGGTGCTCAGCAATTGAGTGTCTGCCTTTGGCTCAGGGCGTGATCCCAGGGTCCCCAGATCCCTGGATCAAATCCCACATCGGGCTCCCTGTGTGGAGCCTACTTCTCTCTCTGCCTCTCTCTGTGTATCTCTCATGAATAAATAAATAAAAATCTTAAAAAAAGGAAAAAAAAAAAAGGTTGCAGGCCAGAATTGGCCCACTAGTCTAGCAGAACCAAGGACAGCTCTGTACAATAGCATAGAGGTATTAGCATTTTGGAGGGAATGGGCAGTGAGGGGTGGGAGATATAAGGGGAGAAAACATTTCTAGCAACAGAAATGATAAATGTGAAGTTAAATGGTTTGCCATGCTGTGTCCAGATATAATCCCTTCTTCTTAATCTTTATTAACTCTTTTTACCCCTCCCAAAGAGAAAACAAAATCAGGAGCAGTCCAGCATTACAGAGGATGGGCCATTGGACTCTCTGGTGCATCTTTTTTTTTTTTTTTTTTTTTTTTTTGAGTGCATCAGAATACTTTTTTTTTTTTGGACAGCTGGTCCAGGTTTGTCCTAAACTGCCCAGACCAGGTTTTCCATCTAAATTTGCATTATCCATTTGGACCTAGAGTAAACTGTGGAACACATCAAATACTATTAAAGACTCCATTATGGGCTACTTAGTTAACACCAGTTATTGGCTGCCCAGCAGAAGCACCATTGAGTTATTAAGTAGTCATTCTATGAATGTTTTGAGAACTTACTCTACTTTCACCAGGGCTATAGCACGATGAGTGTTGACCTCTGTGCCCATGGGATTTAGTCAACTGAGGAAGATGGGTGTTGGGACACCTGGGTGGGTCCCGGGATCGAGTCCCACGTCAGGCTTCCTGCATGGAGCCTGCTTCTCCTCTGCCTCCCCCCCCCCCCGTCTCAATCAATCAATCAATAAATAAATAAATAAATCTTTTAAAAAAAGATGATGAGTGTTGAGCAATTACTGATGTGATGAGAGACAGTACAGCAAGTATTGTCAGCACCTTTCCTAAGAAAGTGTTTAAACTCAAACCTCAGACTAGTTTGCCTAGTTTTGTTTCCTAGCTTTATTTTGCCACTTATATGGAAATTTTGCTGTTGGAAATAAGGTCTAATTTATTCCATACATTTTTAAGACAGTATTTTGGGTTTGATGAAAGTAGGAGGGGCACCTGGGTAGTTCAGTCAGTTAAGCATCTGCCTGTTTTTTTTTTTTTTAATATTTTATTTTATTATGTATTCATGAGAGAGAGAGAGGCAGAGACACAGGCAGAGGGAGAAGCAGGCTCCACATAGGGAGCCTGACATGGGACCCGATCCCAGGACTCCAGGATCACACCCTGGGCTGAAGGCAGGTGCCAAACCACTGAGCCACCCAGGGATCCCCCAGCATCTGCCTTTGGCTCAGGTCATGATCCCAGGGTCCTGGGATTGAGCCTCACATCAGGCTCTCTGCTCAGCAAAGAGCCTACTCCTCTCTCTCCTGCCTGCTGCTACACCGGCTTGTGCTTTCTCTCTCTCTGTCTCAAATAAATGTTTAAAAAAAGAGAGGGGGAATGGATATGAAAAGTGTGCTACCCTGCAATGTCCCTGGGCAGTTCCCTGAGGCTTTGATCAGAATGCCAGCTACATAGGGGCAGAGATCTTGGATAATTTTCCTTACTATATCCCTAGGGCCTAACACAGTAGGCACCCAATAAATGAGTGAATAATACCTTGTTCATAGGTCTATAGAAAATACTTGCTGAATTAAATTTTGATTGCATATATGTCAGTTCATCAAAGTCTATCTTGACAAAAATTAGTTAAAGGTAAAATCATTTCTTTAACAGAACTTTTTTTTTTAACCTCAGAAGATTAGGAAAAGCAGTCTTTTTTTTTTTTTTAATTTTATTTATTAATGAGAGACACCAAAGCAGAGACCGGCAGAGGGAGAAGCAGGCTCCCTGTGGAGAGCCCGATGCAGGACTCAATCCCAGGACCCCAGGATCATGACCTGAGCCAAAGGCAGATGCTCAACCACTGAGCCACCCAGGGGCCCCCAGGAAAAGCAATCTTAAAAAACTTTTCTCTGGGGGTCCCTGGGTGGCTCAGCGGTTTGGCGCCTGCCTTTGGCCCAGGGCGCAATCCTGGAGACCCGGGATCGAATCCCACATCGGGCTCCCAGTACATGGAGCCTGCTTCTCCCTCTGCCTGTGTCTCTGCCTTTCTCTCTCTCTCTCTCTCTCTCTCTCTCTCTCTCTCTCTCTCTGTGACTGTCATAAATAAAAAAATTTTAAAAAAAAACCTTTCTCGGGATCCCTGGGTGGCGCAGGGGTTTGGCGCCTGCCTTTGGCCCAGGGCGCGATCCTGGAGACCCGGGATCGAATCCCACGTCGGGCTCCCGGTGCATGGAGCCTGCTTCTCCCTCTGCCTGTGTCTCTGCCCCCCTCTCTCTCACTGTGTGCCTATCATAAATAAATAAAAATTTAAAAAAAAAAAAACCTTTCTCTGTAGTGAACATACATGGCTTTATTTAAAATAAAAAACAGGTGCGCCTGACTGGCTCAGTTGGAGGAGCATGCGACTTTTGAATCCGTGTTGTAAGGTTTGAGCCCCATGTTGGGTGTGGAGATTACTTAAGAATAAAACTTTAAAGAAAAAAAAACAAACAAAAAGAAACAAAAAACAACTGTTGTCTTTGTTTTCTTTATTAGCTATGGAACTTAAACTTTTCCAGACCCATGTCAGCTGCCTGACAGGCTTTTGGGGGCACTGCTCTGGAGCTCAACCCAGCAAGCACCTCCGGGATATTCAGAAGTGCTTGTTGAACTGCTTTGAGAACAAAGCAATCAACTTCTAGTGGCCATTAAATCTAGCAGGTTCAGAAAAAAAAAAAAAAAAAAGTCTAGCATATTCTGGATTCTAGGCATCTACGACATCCATTGCAGGGTTTACAATGACCCTATCTATGTTTAACTTTTAAATTTCATTAAACATATTTGGGTACCTTCTGTGGGTTGCATACTTTTACTTTTTTTTTTTTTTTACTTTTACTTTTTCTAATGATGGAGGTTTTACATATATCTCCTCCCCGTAAATTGGACACTATATATAAATACATATATGCACACATGAAAAAGTAGAACTGTGTATGTATAGATAGTGCAATGATCTGAATGTGTCCCCTCCCCACCACATTCATACATTGTAATCCTTTCTTATTTTTAAGATTTTAATTATTTATTCATGAGAGGCAGAGGGAAAAGCAGGCTCCCTGTAGGAAGCCTGATGCAGGACTTGATCCCAGGACCCCAGAATCATGACCTGAGCCAAAGGCAGAGACACTCAACCACAGCCACCCAGGTTCCCCCGGTAAATCCTAATCCCTTTTTTTTTTTTTTTTTTTTGGTAATCCCAATTCTTAAAGGTAATGAATGGTATTAGTAGATGAGGCTTTGGGAAATAATTAAGATCATGAATATGGAGTCATCATAAATGGGATTAGTGCTCTTGTAAAAGAAATCCTACAGAGCTTCCTAGATTCTTCTACCTCGTGAGGATACAATAAGAAGTCTGCAACCTGGAAGAGGGCCTTCACCTGACCATGCCAGTACCTTGATCTTGGACTTCTCAGCCTCAAGAACTGTGAGAAAAATTTTTTTGTTTATAAGCTACCCAGCCTGTGGTATTTCTTTATAGCAGCCTGAACGGAGATAAGTACATGCATACAGAGGAGGAGAGAGGAAGAGAGAAAGGAAGTTATCCATTGTTCCAAAATCAGAAATTTCTACCTTTCCATCTATTGTTTTTTGATTACCCAAAGAGTTTCCAGTGTCCACCACTTAATGCCCTTAGTGTAGAATGCCCGTAGTTAGAATATGTTTAAAGAACGTTTTTCCTGGTTGCTTTTCCAAGAAAAAAATTTTCCAATGTATTTGAAGGTTCTGGTTTAGAATCTACTCACTGACGTCCTTCCACTTTTTTTTTAATTTTATTTATTTATTCATGAGAGATACAGAAGGAGAGAGAGGCAGAGACACAGGCAGAGGGAGAAGCAGGCTCCATGCAGGAAGCCTGATGTGGGACTCGATCCCGGGTCTCCAGGATAAACCGCTTAGCCACCGGGGCTGCCCCAGCACTTTTTTTTTTTTAAGATTTTATTTATTTATTCATGAAAGACTCACAGAGAGAGGCAGAGACATAGGCAGAAGTAGAAGCAGGCTCCCTGAGGGGAGCCCAACGAAGGACTCGATCCCAGAATTACGACCCGAGCCTGAGGCAGATGCTTAACCACTAAGGCACCCAGGCATCCCCTTTCCACTTATTCTTGAAAGATCTCTCTTTGAGAAAGAATATGGTGCAGTTTTCTATAACTGGTATCTTCCTCTACCTTGTCATGGTCTAATTCTTCTTGTCTGTATATGTGACCTGAAAGACCAGTTCACTAAAAATATCTCTGTAAATAATGCCAAAGGGCAAATTATGCTAACTAGAGGCACTGGAATACTACCATGTCACTGACCAGTCCCAGTCTGAAATACCTCTTAATTACCCAAGAATCCTTGCCATTTTCCACCCCAAATGTTACACGTTTAGCTTTCTTTGTTGGTGGATTAATTTGTTTACTCAGCAGATATCTATTGAGTACATACCATGTGCCAGGCACCAGTAGAGCCACTGGGGATACATAGTGAACTAAAGAGATACTTCCCTGCCCTTCTGGAGTTTACATTATAGTAATTGAGAGCATGGACTCTGAAATCACGTTTATTAGCTCAAATCCCAGTTCCACTACTATTAACTCTGCCTGAATTACTATCTCTCGAACAAGGACAGCGATGATGGATTTGATTAGGTGAGCAGCAACTGAGGCAGCTATAAGTGGTCAGATCCTAGATATATTTTGAAGATAGAGTCAATAGATTTACTGACAGATTGGATGCAAGGAAAAAATCATGGATGACTACAGGGTTTTTTACCTCAGTAACTGGAAGTAGGAAGTTGCCATTTATGAGCTGAGGAAGGCTGTTGAGTTTTGGCTGCAACTTTGAGATGCTATTAGACATCCAAATACTGTTAACCCTGAAAAAACTTTCCTGAGCCTTTGCCTTAGGCTAGAGAATATCAATTGAATGACACTCTTAAGTCTTGCCTTCAAGAATTCTCTTAATTTGGAGGCGCCTGGCTGGCTCAGTGGAGCATACCACTCTTGATCTCGGGGTTGTGAGTTCTAGCCCCATGTTGGGTACAGAGGTGTTTGTTTTTGTTTTGAGAATTCTCATTTCCATAAACCTCATTTTCCTCACCTGCAAAATGGGTTTAATAACCATCTCATAGGTTATGAAAATAAAAAATATTTATAAAGCATCTAGCCCAACAATCTAGAGTCCAATAATACAATACTCGGTCAACTAACGTGACTTCTCTTAAAACCAGATTAAACGTGATATCCTACATTGTGTCTGGGAAAGCAAACTGTACTCTCTAAAGCTAAGGCAAACTGTACTCTTTTGTAGCAAAGGCAAAGAATTACCGATAAAGGTAAGAGCTCTAATCAGAGTCTGCAAATGGCAGACTGGCAACTTCACCCTTGGTTTTGAAAAAAAAGAAAAAGAAAAGAAAAGAGAAAAGAAAAGAAAAAAAGAAAAGAAAAGAAAAGAAAGAAAAAAGAAAGAGAAAAAGAAGAAAGAAAGAAAGAAAGAAAGAAAGAAAGAAAGAAAGAAAGAAAGAAAGAGAAAGAAAGAAAGAAAGAAAGAAAGAAAAAAGAAAAAGAAAGAAAGGAAAGAAAAAGAAAGAAAGAAGAAAGAAAGAAATACGCAGGAAATTAACACAGGGCGTAGGGAGTGACAGGACGCCTTAGCGACCACACTTCCCAGCAGTCCTCGCGTAGCCAGACACCGTCGCGGATTGGATGCCTCCTCGGGAGGCGGGTGGTGTGGGGGAGGTGGCAGGCGCGAGGTACTGTGGGTAGGAGACGGCCGTCGACCGAGGCGCCATTTTGTGAGGCGGCCGTACCCTGTTGGAGGTTCTGGGGCACAAACCGCTGCTTCTGCCACTTTGGTCTTTCCTGGGGGTAAGTGCAGCATCCGCCCGTAGCGCCCCGCGGTTCTTGCTTTTGAGGCAGGACTTGTGCAGCCTTCCTGACAGCCTCGGGCAGCAGCCGATCAGCCCCAGTCGCATCTCTCAAGTAGCTAGCTACCCGAGGCATTGGAGGGCCGCGCCCCTCCTCGCAGCCTGCGCTGTCAGCTTTCGGAGGGCGTCCTCTTGCCCCACCCGAGACCCGCTTCTTTCGTGCTCTTGACTGTGCGTCTGCCGGGACGCGTCTCCGACTCCCTAGCCCAACTGAACGTGGAGCCGTCGACTGTCCCTCGGGTACTCTTCAGGGGCGCCCGGCAGTTTCTAGCCGCCATCGCCCCTCAGCTGTACTTGAATCCGCCCTTTCCGGGAGATTGTTGGGCGAAGGCCGATCTGCAGGCTGGGAGCCTCTTGGGGGTCAGGAGGGGCGTGTGCAGGCATAAAGGGAAAGCCGGACGCCTGAGTCGGTCGCGCAGGCTGTGGCGCCGCCATCTCGGCCTCAACACCCCGCGAAGGTGGGTCCCGGCATTGCCGGGGCGACAAGGGGCGGCGTTAGAGATTCTGCCCAGGGCCTTATTTCTCCCAGGTGGTTCTCCTCCATTTATAATTCAGCAAATGTTCGTTGAGCGCCTATTCTGTAACAGGCGCCAGGGTCGGCTGAAAGTAGTTTCTCAGATCTTGCACGCATTGAACGCGGTCTAGCTGTGTGTTGTTTTATCACCGCCAGGGCGCTGCGGGGCCCAGCTGGCAGCCTCAAGGGTTAGTGGTGGTTATTGTTACTGAGGAATTAAGTCGTGTCGAGGTTTGCTCTTGTCTCATTGAAATAGCTTTGGACCAGCCGTTGCGTTATAAATGGAGTAGATTTCAATCAGCGCAGCATCCTGGCTTCTGAAAGATTTAAACTTTTCATCAGAAAATTTTGAATTTTATATTGCTCCTTGTATTAATAAAGACGCTTTGATTAAAGTTTTAACCACCAACTACCCCCTTGGAGTTGATTTGATTAGAACACAGTCTGCTGATTGCATCGCTGCCTTTTTTTTTTTTTTTTTTTTTTTGCTTTGTAATCCTAAAGTAGAAGGGAAGGATTCTTATTGAATAGGGACTCTAATATTTAAAGTGTGGTTCATCTTCCTGCTGTGTTCGTTTCAACAAAATCTTACTATGATTTTTCATAATGACAGTTAATCCTCCTGCCCCCACCTTGGATAATCACTGTTATTAGTTTGATGAAATTCCAACCTCAGTAGTGTCCTAACTTATAGAAAGATTGACTTAAATGATCTCAAATTTTCAGCAACCAATCTCTTTTGTTTCCTAGAAAAAAACAAAATTTGGACCTTTTGGAATAGTGTACATCTTCAGTAGGATAATGGGTTCAGACAAACGGTAAGTTACTACTGTATGTGTTTTTAATCTCAACATTTCATCAGGGACTGAACTATTTTTTTAAATTGTTTATCAAACAAATATTTGAGTATCTATTTTGTGCCAAGTATTGTTATTGCCTTCATGAGCCTTGCTCTTAAAAGCGTGCAGTTTATTTTTATTTTTTTTAAAGCGTGCAGTTTAATGAGAGAAGTGAAGTACTGTGTGAACTGTGCTATATAAAAGTCAAGGGTGCTGTTAGAACACATAGGAAGCATGTACTTTCCTAGGAAAATATCTAGGAAAGCTTCCTGGAGAAAGTATCCTCTAAGGTGAATCCTGAGGGTAGGTAAGAATTAGGCAAAGGAGAGCAGAGTGGAGTGGGTCACTGAGGGTTCCCAGTGTGGAAAGCAGCCTCTACATGTAGAAGCCAGGAGATCATACAAGAATGTCACTTTACATAATAGCAAGCAATCAGTGAACACAAGTTCTTGTTATTGTCCCCTCTGTAGCAAGATGATCCTGATTTGTATAAGCTTTGGACCATGGATTACATGAAAAATAAATGAATTGAAAAATTACTAGAGAATTAAGATGAGAACATTTGGCTGCCATGTCATCTGTGGATTCTCCCTCTCAAACTGTTTGATTTACATACAAGACCTTATTCGGCCACCTTCTTAGTATTGAGTCTGGTGCTAGTGATAAATCAAATTGATGGCCCAGAGAGTTTCTGGAGGTGTTCTTGTCACGTAATGTCATTGTTTTAATGTTGTGTTAGTAGTCTGTGGTTCCAAATGACTTACTAAATTAACATTTACCCTTTTAGGGTTTCTCATCCTCATACTTCCCATTATGAAATAGTCCTAACTACTAATTTCATTTGTTCCTTTTTATTAAATTTGTATACTCTGAATTGTTTATTTATTTGGTGAGGATGTAACATTAACATTACAAGTTAAAATTGTTAACTAGGCCCTTCTAAACCTTTCCTTTGTCTTGTCCTTACACAGTTGTTTTATAAACCTGGTAAACAATTTTTGAAAGAACTATATCTGTAGTCAAATGGGTTTAAGCCTCTTGTTAGTAGATCTGTTGTCCAGTAACCAAAAGTAAACCAGATGTTATAGGAAATAATGTTTTCTGTTGGTACTGGTTATGTCTAACAAATGAACTTGGTTAACTGCCTGATGAGGGAAAAAAACTAATTTAATTCATCCAGATTGTTAGTCCATTTCCTAGTAGTGTGATACCCTTGAGAGTAGATGAGTGAGAACACATTCTCTCTGAGATGGGGTGAAATGCTAAAAATTACTTTCTTCCTATTTTTGATCAGCAAGATCTGAATCAGGGATAAGAGGGGTGATATGTGTAGACTACAGGTTTGGTAATACACAGGATGAACTTGGCCAACCTCACCTTTAGAAAAAAAAATGTGTGGTGGCCATATTTTCATATTTAGCATGATTTCCTGAAAGTTATCTTTGCCTTTAGGGGTGTAGATGTTTTCCTAGTGGTTGTCTTTGTAAACTAGAATCTGGTGATAAATTTTAGGGATATTTAAACTACTTGGATATCTTATACACTGAGCTCTGGGGCGGGGGGTGGCATTTTCAACCATGTTTTCTAAAGGTATAAATGCTGATTTACTTTAGATTAAATGAAAATTATTTTCCCTGGCAGAGTGAGTAGAACAGAGCGTAGTGGAAGGTACGGTTCCATCATAGACAGGGATGACCGAGATGAGCGTGAATCCAGAAGCAGGCGGAGGGACTCAGACTACAAAAGATCTAGTGATGATCGGAGAGGTGACAGATATGACGACTACCGAGACTATGACAGCCCAGAGGTGAGTGGTCTGGTACCCGGTATGGAGTAGTTAGAATTATATATTGCATGCAGAAAGCTTCTAAGATCCTAGAAATGAAGTAAGGATGTCAAGTTTGGAACTCTTCTCTTGAGTATTACAATTCAGACCCTCTATTTTTCTGAAATCTGCTGAGGTGACTCTAATCCTCAAAGATAAACTGAACCTGTGGTAATAGAAACTCTAGCCAGGATTTACATAGGGTTCCCCAGGCATTCTTTTGAGCACTTGACTTAAATGAACTCATGTAGGTCTCACTACAATCCCTTGCCGGTGGGTGTCTTTCCATTTTAAAGATGAGGCAATCAGAGCATAATAATATACCAACCCTGTGCCTCAGGCTGCTTCTGAAAGTTGTAGTTTGGTCAGCATAGTTTCTTGCCCCGTTCCTATCTATATGTAAACAACAGCTTTGTTTAGAAATAATTGCGTTGCCCATGTAATTATGCAGGGTTTTTTTCTTTTTCCATGCACATAACCTTTATATTTTAACAGTTAGTGGTATTTCGGTGTGATAGTGTACTGTACAGTCAGTTGTTAAACCATTCTTCCTGAAATAAATGATTATGGCCCTTCTAACCCCACCCCTCACCCCCAATTTAGAAACATTACAGGGAACATTATCATGGAGTTCCCATACCCTTTCTGTTGTTCCTAAAGATAAATTCCTAGGAGTGGAGGGACTGGATCAAAGGGTATAAACTCAGCATGATTTTAATTGTAATTTTATAAATCAGAGAGAACGTGAAAGAAGGAACAGTGACCGATCCGAAGATGGCTACCATTCAGATGGTGACTATGGCGAGCATGACTACAGACATGACATCAGTGATGAGAGGGAGAGTAAGACCATCATGCTGCGCGGCCTTCCCATCACCATCACAGAGAGCGACGTAAGAGAAAACAGCAGTTGTAACAAGCAGTCTAGTAGGCACAGCAGATTTAGGGCTTCAGTCATTTTCTCACACTATTGTTTTACCTCAAATTAACATCTCAGCCAGTGAAGTATATTTCCATCTTTCAGGTGGGGTTTTTTCATCTTGGTTCAGAGGTAAATTACCATTTATAATTAGGCTTTGAAGCTCAGTGTAGAATTTAGTTTTCTGGGACTCCCGGGTGGCTCAGCGGTTGAGCGTCTGCATCTCAGCTCAGGGCATGATCCCGTGGTCCCAGAATCGAGTCCCACATTGGGCTCCCTGCATGGAGCCTGCTTCTCCCTCTGCCTCTCTCTCTATGTCTCTTATGAATAAATAGAATTGAGTTTTCAGAACTTCCTTAACTACAGGGAGCAGGTCTTATTCTTTCAATAGCCATTAGATGGTAATCAGTTCCTTTTTATTTAATTGTTTATTTATTTGGTGAGGATGTATCAGTAAAAACACTTCCTTCATGATCTGGCTACCCTTTGATTTGATGAAATTTGAAACCTGAGAAACCTGTCAAGAAAACTATTCCTGACTCCCCACTCCTCAGACTGGCCAACTAGGAGCTTGGTATACTGGGCACTACCTGCTTTCCGGTGGCAATCTCTTCTCTAGCCCTTATTTATTCCAGCCACATCCACCACCTGCTTTCCCCGTAGGCCACTTTGGACATGTTCATCATTCTACCAATGTGCCTTTTTATGCTTGGAGGCTCCATTAAAAAAAAAAAAAGATTTTATTTATTTATTCATGAGAGACACAGAGAGAGGCAGAGACACAGGCAGAGGGAGAAGCTGGCTCCATGCAGGGAGCCTGACGTGGGACTTGATCCCAGGACGCCGAGATCACACCCTGGGCTGAAGGCGACGCTAAACTGCTGAGCCACCCGGGCTGCCCTTTAAGGCTCCATTATTAGAGGTCTTGTTGAAAGAGGTTCTGCAGAATGTCTCTGGGAAAAGGTAGGGGAGTGCCTTACTGGTTCAGTTGGTAGAGCATGTGACTCTTAATCTTAGAGTTGTAAGTTCAAACCCCACATTGGGAACAGATATTACTTTAAAAAAAAAAAATGTATGTGGAAGGAAGCTTCTTTAAGAGAGGTATTTAGGGATCCCTGGGTGGCGCAGCGGTTTAGCGCCTGCCTTTGGCTCAGGGCGCGATCCTGGAGACCCGGGATCGAATCCCACGTCGGGCTCCCGGTGCATGGAACCTGCTTCTCCCTCTGCCTATGTCTCTGCCCCTCTCTCTCTCTCTCTGTGTGTGTGTGTGTGTGTGTGACTATCGTAAATAAATAAAAAATAAAAATAAAAAAAAAAGAGAGAGGTATTTAGGTGGAGGCTAAAGAAGGGTTCCAGGGAGATCTTAGTTGAGCTGATTCTTGACGGATTAGAATGTTTAGGTCCAGGGTGCCTGGGTGGCTCAGTCAGTTGGACATCTGCCTTCAGTTCGGGTCGTGGTCCCAGGGTCCTGGAATCCAGCTGGCATTGGGCTCCTTACAGGGAGCCTGCTTCTCCCTCTCCCCCTCCCCCTCCTCCCTGCTTGTGCTCTGTCAGTCTCTTCCAAATAAATAAAATCTTTTTTAAAAAAAGAAGAAGAAATGCTTGGGTCTGGTAGAAAACTGGGGGAAAGGTGTGATAGCCTAGCCCTCCAGGCTGTGCGATCACACAAGCAAACATGGAAATAGATTCTGAATGCTGAATGTAGACAAGGCCTTGTCACCAGGTTCACTTGGTTGAATTGAAAGGCTTTTGGCAGGAGAGAGGTGGGTGAGAAAGTGCTCTTGAGGCCAGGTGCCAGAATCTTTGAAAACTCAGATAAGTATAAAATAAGTTACTTAGGGCTTTGCTAGCAAGAACTGCACAGGTTAGAATGTTGGAGGGAAAGAATGGTAATGGGAGGACAGGGAAGACCGAGCTGAGCTCAGGTGGGGGCAGCAGTGGGCAGGTGGAGTAGAAGATACAGGAAATACTACAGGAGTTGTCAGTTTAGGAAAGTTTGCCTGTTTAGCAGGTTATTCCTTTGGGTACTCTGCTGGCCTGTGGCCCTGGGCGCCTGCAGAGGAAGTGAGTAGCATGGGGAAGCAGTGCTCTAGCTGACTTTTAGGGACCTCTACGCTGGCAATGAAACAAGAATGAACGACAGTGAAACTGCTTTTGTATTTCAAGCTTTTTTTTTTTTTTTTTTAAGATTTTATTTATTCATGAAAGACACAGGTAGGGGGAAAAGCAGACTCCATGCAGGGCGCCCAATGTGGGACTTGATCCCAGAACTCCAGGATCATGCCCTGGGCTGAAGGCAGGCACTAAACCACTGAACCACCCAGGTGTCCCTGTATTTCTGGCTTCTTTAGGAAAATAGAAGTGCCTACCATAAGAAGGCTGGTTTTCAAAGGTTTGGTCCTGATCGGGTGACCCGAACTGATGGTTTTCAACCATCTCTGAGGTTCCCAAATTGTGCAGTATTCTTAGCAGATCCCCTTGTTGAGGTCTTTAAAATATTTTAAAATTACGTTTTTTAATCAGAACTTTAGCTTATCATACTGTTTGAATTTTTTTAGTTTAGCCCTCCTACTGATATGTGAACTCTTAGAGTAACTGTCTTTAGTTACTATGGTACTATATGTGTTACTGTTAACAGTACTTTTATAGTAACTGTCTTTAGTTACTCTGATGACTAACTTTTCAGTTACTATGTTACTAAGCATGGACCTGAGTCACATGATGGGGTCTGGCTCAGTGTAGAACTTCTCCTACTCTGTGGAAAAAATAGTCCATTCTTTTTATTGGTGGTTGTTATGGTCTATAAAGTCACTGCAGATAGAATACTGCATACTAAACCATCATTCCTAGAAAAATAAAAGTTAGGTTCCTGTGAGCCTCTGGTTACATTTCGTCAAAGGGTCAGTACGTAATCCTGTCTTAGGTGGTATTTTGGTTTAGAGATGGCTTATTTAATATATATTGTTGATTCATTAACCTGTGAACTCACATCTGACAATACTGTAAGTCGTGTCTGAATGAAGTTTCTCTAACATACGTATTTTCTCTGTGAGGAATATCAGTCTCCTTGTGTTTAGAAATACTAGATACAACTTTAGCACCACACTTGGAGAGCCATTTTAAATACATAAATCACTGGGGTGCCTGGCTGGCTTCATCAGTAGAGCATGCATTTCTTGATTTCAGCCCCATGAATTGAAGCCCCATGTTGGGCATAGAGCTTAATTTTTATTAAAAAAAAAAATATTAGGGGATCCCTGGGTGGCTCAGAGGTTTAGAGCCTGCCTTTGGCCCAGGGCGTGATCCTGGAGTGTCGGGATCAAGTCCCACGTTGGGCTCCCTGCATGGAGCCTGCTTCTCCCTCTGCCTGTGTCTCTGCATCTCTCTCTCTGTGTCTCTTGTGAATAAATAAATAAAATCAAAAAAATAAAAAAATATAATAGTGAAATCACTAACCAAAAAATAGAAAATGGTGGAAAACTTGACACTAAAGAGACTGCGAAAAGGGACCCTTGTTTACATTATGGAACCTGAAACAAAGCAGAGTATCAGCCTGAGATGTGCATCAAGCAGCTCAAATCTGTACATGTCCATGGATGACTTGGAAGTGCCACAAGTATTGATTGGGAGTTATAGTAGTGGTTGGCCAAATTTGCAAATACGGAATCCATTATTATGAGGATCAACAATATATAATTCTGTAGCCTTTGTGCAATAACGAAAAGTTAGGGACCAGTAATAAATTATTTCACAAATTTGCCGTTTTTTTCTTTTTTCCTTGGAATATTTCTGCCTGGCATGAGAAAGAAATAGTGTATTTCTTTGCCTTTTGCAGTAACAGCTTGGTCTAACATCAATAACAAACCTACCAGGCCAAATTCATTCTTCTAGGTTCAATTGATGTTTATTTTGACTTACTAGGAGCCTAGGAATGTTATGAGCTTTGTTAATTTTCAGCACGAAAATCATTTTTTTTTTAATGATTTTATTATTTATTTATTCATGATAGACAGAGACAGAGAGAGGCAGGGACACAGGCAGAGGGAGAAGCAGGCTCCATGCCGGGAGCCTGACACGGGACTCGATCCCGGGACTCCAGGATCACACCCTAGGCCAAAGGCAGGTGCCAAACCTCTGAGCTACCCAGGGATCTCCCAGCACGAAAATCATTTAAGATAATTATGCAAAAAATGTTTGAGAGTTCCTTATTTTTTAGCTATTGATTGATTTTTTAAGATTTATTTGAGGGATCCCTGGGTGGCGCAGCGGTTTAGCGCCTGCCTTTGGCCCGGGGCGCGATCCTGGAGACCCAGGATCGAATCCCACGTTGGGCTCCCGGTACATGGAGCCTGCTTCTCCCTTTGCCTATGTCTCTGCCTCTCTCTCTCTCTCTCTCTCTCTCTCTCTCTCTCTCTCTCTCTCTCACTGTGTGCCTATCATAAATAAATAAAATTTAAAAAAAAAAAAAAGATTTATTTGAGAGAGGGAATCTCTGGGTGGCTCAGTGGTTTAGCGCCTGCCTCTGGCCCAGGGCGCGATCCTGGAGTCCCGGGATCGAGTCCCGTGTCGGGCTCCTGGCATTGAGCCTGCTTCTCCCTTTACCTGTGTCTCTACCTCTCTATGTCTATCATGAATAAATAAATAAAATCTTAAAAAAAAAAAAAAAAGATTTATTTGAGAGAGAATGAGCAGTGGGGAGGGGCAGAGAGAGAAGTAGACTCCCTGCTGAGCAGTAGCCTGGTTTGGGGCTCAATCCCAGGACCCAGAGATCATGATCTGAGTTGAAGGCAGACGCTTAACTGACTGAGCCACCCTGGCCCCCTTGCTATGGATTCTGGATCACATACTTCAGAGGACAATGGCACATCCTCTGCTTCTTCTAAATCTCATTTTCTTTCTGGTACTTTAGAACAAAGGACAGCAAGGTAAGACTAAGAGAGGCTTTCAGGACAGTGTGCCATGGGCAAGATTTTTTTTTTTTTTTTTAAGATTTACTTATTTAAAAGATTTTATTTGAGAGAGTGCCCCCGTGCACATACACACAGACATGAGCTGGGGTGAGTGCAGAGGGAAAGGGAGAAGCAGACTCCCCACTGAGGAGAGAGCCTGATGTAGGACTCAATCCCAGGACCCCAAGATCATGACCTGAGCCAAATGCAGACAGCCTGAGACAGATTGATTGATTTTAAAGATTTTATTTATTCATGAGAGACATATGCAGAGGAGGAGCAGGTTCCATGCAGGGAGCCGCGGGACTTGATCCCAGGACTCCTAGATCACGCTCTGGGCCAAAGGCAGGCACCAAACTTCTGAGCCACCCAGGGATCCCCTGAGATTTATTTATTTTAGAGAGAGAGTACACGCAGCAGGAAAGGACGGGGGGGGGGGGGGGGGGGGAACCAAGCCGACTCCCTGCCAGGAGCAGAGCCTGACACAGTTCAATCTTGACCCTGAGATCATGACCTGAGCCAAAATCAAGAGTCAGATGTTCAACCAACTGAGCCATCCAAGCACCCAAGCAAGACTGTTTATCATAACATAAATACTTGTATCTAAGGGAAGTTCCCAGGCAGCATATAAAGAATGCTTTTAAGGCTGTTTAAGTACATTCATTTCCATGAGAAATGTTCTTTTTTTTTTTTTTATTCCGCTTTTTAGAATGATTATATTTTGGTGATAGAAGTTTAAAATTTGGCTGATTAAGCAGTTGATGCAGTTCCTGGTCCTTGAACTTTCTTTGGTGTGGAATAGTTTATGGTGAAGATTTAACTATAAATGTGTAAAACTCTACAGATTCGAGAAATGATGGAGTCCTTTGAAGGCCCTCAGCCAGCAGACGTGAGGTTGATGAAGAGGAAAACAGGTGAGAGCTTGCTTAGTTCCGGCTGTTCTGGCTCTCTTCCCCATTCCCACCTCAGCCCGTAAAGACCATCCTGATTCCCCCAATCTTCAAGCACATGAATTCAGAATGAAAGGTTTGCCATGGCTAAGGAATGTGACTCTTTGAAAACGATATTAGAGAGCACCTGAGGACCTTTTTAAAAACTTTGTTTTTAGGGGCTTTTTTCCTTCGGTAAGTAGCGATTTATAAACTCCTTGTTTGACTGTTTGTAGTCGGTTGCATGGTTACTTTTTAAGCGTGGAATCAAATCGAGTGGCACTTAGTTCAGGCGGCTTGGTTCCTTGCCATGGCAAAGTATCAAGAAGATCCCCAAGTCAAGTCACATTTGTAAAGCTGCTTCCCAATTGGCTTTGTCACGCAGTGTTGAAGCAGTGGGAGAGAGATTCACCTGTTATAAAGGAACTGACTAACACGAGTATCCCGTCTATATCTGAATGCTGTCTCTAGGTGTAAGCCGTGGTTTCGCCTTCGTGGAGTTTTATCACTTGCAAGATGCTACCAGCTGGATGGAAGCCAATCAGGTTGCTTCACTCACCAAGTCTAGATATTCATGAAAATGGAACAAGTCTGTACAATTTAAAAACAAAAAAACAAAAAAGGTTGAAGGAGTGGTTTGTTCCAAAGGAGTGATTTTTTAAAAAAGAAAAGCTTTGTATATATTAAAATTGATATTATTAGAATAATACAGCAGCAAGGACTGCATTGTAGAATTTGCTCTGCTTTTAAACGTGGCTGCCTGGCAGAGTTTGTTAATCACTGAATACCTGTCTGGTGATAACCAAAACACCTTCTCTTTTCCCCTACTGATGATGTTCCTATTCATTGTGTCCATTGAGAGTAATCTTAAAATATCCAACTCTCGATTTAATAGCGAAAAGAATGCAGTAGAAGTCTGCTACAGGCATTTTGAAGTAATTCCATTTTTCTGCTTGGAGACCACAAGCCTCTAAGAGGCATAACTGCTCATATGGGTCTTCAAGGACTATGTAAGGACCTCATGGAATTTATGAACAATAAGTCTGATGAGATTAGCCTGGAAGCTGGTGTCCTGCTGCTGTCTAATCTAGTTAAAGTGGCATTAACATTCTAATCTCCCTGAGAATGCCTTTTGTATTCCGTTCAAAGCAAATCATTGATGGTTCTTTGATGTAGCATTAACTGAAGTGTTCCACAGTTTGTCGAGATAACATTCTGTACTTGGCACTTAAATAACATTTTTTGCCAGAACTCCACAAAGTGCAGTATTAAATGCCTTAACCCAGTGCGTTCTGGGAAGTTTATTTAACTCATTATGTTGCTTTTCTGCAACATTTTATGATTTGTCACCCACGAATAAGTTACACTCCAGTATATATTGCTGTTTATAACAAAGACTCACTAATGAGCATATCATTTTGATTGAATGATTTGTTAGATTTTTAAACCTCTCATTTTCTTAACTCAGAGGTGATAGCCTTATCTTACAGAAATAGAGCTTCATTCATTTCCTACCACGGACACCATGTTAGTAAATTGAGAACCTATACACAAGCTTCATGTGAGTCTGCCCTCTTGACACAGCAGCATCTTTTGATGCATTGGAGGTATCAGAATGGCTTGCCTGGGAGTTTAAAACTCCAAAGAAATTAAAACTCACAAGACATTTAAAAATCTCCACAATTTTAATGTATACAAAGCTAAGTTCACGTGTAATATTTCATTACAGCTCAAATTCACTCCAGAAATAAGACCAATAGGATTAGGGACTCAGTGATAGTTTGGAGTCTCCCCCAGCACACACCCCTCCTACTGGGATGATCTGTTGACATATCTCCCAGCTTCATTTTTGTTTCTGTACAATAAAGTGAGTGGATGGCCCTTCAGCTTTTTCCCTCTTGGCCAGACATGCAATCTTGCCTTTAGATATTGCAGAGACAACATTCACAGCATGTCTTAACTCTTCCAGGATTTGCAAGAACCAAATTACTCAACAGTATGTATATTTAGAGGGGTTAGACTCCTTTTAAAAATCTGGATATCTAACCTCTTACTTAAATCTGTTCTGATAGTATCAGAACACCCTGCTCCCTCCCCAATTGATCCCCCCCCCCCCATGAAAAGCGAAAGAAAAGGTGCTCCTGTTAAATGAAGGCTCTTTGGGGGCAGGTGCTGGGTATACTCTTGGCTAGACTGATTGAGCTTGGAGTTTTGATCTTTTAAAGTTGTGTCTCTTTTAGTCACGTGGTTGACTTGAAGGGTAAGGTGGTGTATGCATTTACGAACTCTTCTGACCCCCCAGAAGAAACTTCATTGGCCGCCTGGTTACTCATCTTGAAGAGAGTACCATGTATTTCAGGGAAAAACACATCTGTCACCTAGGACATAACATTGGTTTCAATTGGCAGGAAGAAATCTCATTTAGCTGCTTTAGAGTCGATGGCATTCAGAATAGGCCCTCCAAAGAAAGAGTTGTAACCAGATTCCCTTTAAATCTGAGCTCCCCCAAAAAAAACCTGAGCTCCCCTCCCTTTGTCCCCCAGAGGACACATCCTGAAGCAAGAGTTTGGGGAAGGGGAACTAGAAAGGCTTTTACTTTGCATAAGGATGGGGACTAGGGGAAAAGTGAAGCGAAGCCCAAGGACACCATGCTGAGGCTAAAGTAGGAGGCAATCTCAGAACTGGGAGAATTGTGTCTTCTGCTTTTTGAAATAGACTGTCACTCTCAGGCAGCCTGGCAATGCTGAATGTTAGGACTTCTGTCTCTGCTGGAGACACGGCCTGGTGCATGTCAGCGGTTAGAGTTTGGCAGCTTTCTCAGCACTCCCTGACTCCGTTTACCTTTACTCCGCATCCCATTCTCTTACTGCCTATCTGAAGGATTGGATGGGCAGAGTATAGGTGGCGGTGGTTGGTCCTCCCCGTATGTTGTCCATTTAATTCCAGAGCACTGATTTTTCCGAAGTGTGCTCTGCCCTGGGAAAATGGACACATGTTCCTCACAATGGGAATAACTAATTACTTCTTTTTTTTTACAGAAAAAGTTGGTGATTCAAGGAAAGCACATTGCGATGCATTATAGCAATCCCAGACCTAAGTTTGAAGATTGGCTTTGTAACAAGGTAAGCATATGTTCTTCGCAAACAGACAAAAATCCTTTGGGTTTTATTGTTTTTTTCTTTGAACAAGGAAACTAGAAAATACACAGTCGCCAGCTTTTATCATAGAGTGATTTTTGTGACTTTCTTTGGGTCCTCCTATATAGGTACTAGAATCCCTAGAACACTAGCAATTTTATTTATGTATATATTAAGGTCTATGGGACACCTGGGTGGCTCAGCGGTTGAGTGTATCTGCCTTCGGCCCAGGGTATGATCCCGGAGACCTGGGATCGAGTCCCACGTCGGGCTCCCTACATGGAGTCTGCTTCTCCCTCTGCCTGTGTCTCTGCCTCTTTCTGTCTCTGTGTCATGAATGAATGAATGAACGAACAAATAAAATTAAAACATTATAGTGGTGTCACCAGTGCACTATTTTTGTGGTTTTTGTTTTTAAAGATTTTATTTATTTATTCATGAGAGACAAAAAGGCAGAGGGAGAAGCAGGCTTCATGCATGGAACCTGATATGGGACTCGATCCCGGAACCGCGGGATCATGCCCTGAGCCAAAGGCCCAACTGCTAAGCCATCCAGGCGTCCCTTGTTTTTTGTTTTTGTTTTTTTTTTAAGGATCAATTGAGGGCAGCCTGGGTGGCTCAGCAGTTTAGTGCCTGCCTTCGGCCCAGGGTATGATCTTGGGGACCCGGGATCGAGTCCCGCGTTGGGCTCCTTGTGTGGAGCCTGCTCTCTCTGCCTGTGTCTCTGCTTCTCTCTCTCTCTCTCTCTCTCTCTCTCTCTCTCATATGAATAAATAAGATATTAAAAAATAAAAAATAAAGGATTGATTGATTTGAAAGAGTGAACACATGCAAGTGGTCAGTGGGGAGAATCTTGAGCAGACTCCACCACAAAGTGTGGAGTCTGACACAGGGCTTAATCCCCCAACCCTGAGATCATGACCTGAGCTGAAACCATGAGTCAGATGCTTAACCAACTGAGCCACCCAGGTGCCCCACCAATGCATCATTTTGAGCATTGGGTGTTGCCATTGACATTCTGAGAGTACTTGGATTCTTTGTTCTGCATGTGAACCATGTCCAGTAGGGGCTAGACAGTATTCTGTTACATTGTTTGTGTATCTAGAGTGGTCCATATAATATAGTAAGTGTTCTTCTTTTTTTTTTTAAATGGGTTTTTTTTTTTTTTTTAAGTTTTTATTTATTTATTCATGAGAGAGAGGTAGAGACACAGGCAGAGGGAGAAGCAGGCTCCATGCAAGGAACCCAATGTGGGACTCGATCCTGGGACTCCAGGATCACACCCTGGGCCGAAGGCAGTCGTTAAACTGCTGAGCCACCCAGGGATCCCAGTAAGTGTTCTTCTGATGCAAGAAACAAATTCACCACTGGAGGGTTTGCTATAAAGTTTTGGGGTGAAATGAAGCTTTCCTCGAACTTGATAAAAATGGAATTCTAAAAAAAAAAAATGGAATTCTACTTCAAAATATATCAAGATTTGTTTTTCCTGGGGGACACCCGGGTGGCTTTAGCAGTTAAACTTCTGCCTTTGGTTCAGTGTGATCCCAGGTCTGGGGATCGAGTTCCATATCAGGCTCCCTGCAAGGAACCTGCTCCCTCAGCCATGTCTCTGCCTCTCTCTTGTTCTCTCGGTCTCTCATGAATAAACAAATTTTAAATATTTTTTTAATTTTTATTTATTTATGATAGTCACAGAGAGAGAGAGAGAGGCAGAGACATAGGCAGAGGGAGAAGCAGGCTCCATGCGCTGGGAGCCCGACGTGGGATTCGATCCTGAGTCTCCAGGATCACGCCCTGGGCCAAAGGCAGGCGCCAAACCGCTGCGCCACCCAGGGATCCCTGAATAAACAAATTTTAAAAGAAAAAAAAACATTTGTTTTTCTTGGAAGAATTCACATAGTAAAACATATAAAATTTTAAATTTTTAGGTGACTTCCCGTTTGTCTTGGTTACGGGATACCACTCTTTTTTTATTTGCTACCTCGGACTTGGCCATATTGCTCTAACCCACTTCATTACTAGTAAGCCTGGCCTACTGTTAGAAATAATTACAGAGAAAACTTTTTTTCTTCCAGTGCTGCCTTAACAATTTCAGGAAAAGACTAAAATGCTTCCGATGTGGAGCGGACAAGTTTGGTAAGCCCAAACTAAGCTATTTGGAATATGCATTAAAAACCTGACTAATTGAATCGTCTGCAAGCCTGAAGAAAAGTATAGATTGTAGGACATTTCAACAAATAATTCTTAAACTTTCTTACTTTATGTTAGGTAGATGCTTCTGATGATTGTGGGTGCAGAGACTTATTTTCCAAAATTAAGCCTGTTCACAGTTTGTATTCTATTCCTGCTTTTCTTTAGTACTGAAGTAATGCCAGTCCTCCACTGGCCCAATTTTTGCATTCCACATTTATCACGTCGAAATTAATTATGTATTATTATAGCCACAGATGGTTTAAAAAGAAAAATAAATGCTTACATTTACTTAAAATTAAAGCTTTGAGGTTTGAACTTTGAGGTTTGAATGTATTTCTTTACTAAAAATACACTGGTATATTGTTTGTTTTTCTTCAAGTTACTGAGTCTCCTTGTCTCTTTCCCTTGTAGACTCTGAACAGGAAGTGCCCCCTGGAACTACAGAGTCTGTTCAGTCTGTGGATTACTACTGTGATAGTAAGTTCCACTATGCTCTTTTGGCCTTTGTGGTAGAAGTTAAACTCAGAAGTTTTTGTTTTCTTATCCTTTTTTAATGAACAGGGTTTTTAGAATGGCTATGGCTTCAGTTTTGGTTTTTAGCATCTTTTCCATGTCAAAGTGCAAGGTATACTAGGACTCTCCCAAAATGGATTTAAGTATTTGTCCTTGAGCCTGCCTTAAAAAGTATTGGTGGTGGGAATGCACATACGTGTCATTTGTCTCTTTCACCTCCAGCAATCATACTTCGAAACATAGCCCCGCACACTGTGGTGGATTCCATCATGACAGCACTGTCTCCCTACGCATCCTTAGCTGTCAATAATATTCGCCTCATAAAAGACAAACAGACCCAGCAGAACAGGGGCTTCGCATTTGTGCAGCTGTCTTCTGCAATGGTGAGGTGCTCACTCAATCTTTCCTTTTACAAGAAACTAGGCTTTAAGAGGCAAATGCGGTTCATCTAATTGTAATGCTGTGTGCAAGGCTCCTAGAGCCCAGAGGTCAAGGCTACATGTGATAAGTGGTAAAAAATAATGTGTATACCTGTAGATAATTAGCATAACTAAAGTTTGAGCCATAGTTTAATTTTTCCTTCTTGCTTTGTTTTAGATTGATTTAGCATTTACTCCTTTAATAATATGAAATACCTTCATGTACTGGAAGAAAGAGGGCTGGTTTTTTTCCTCAAGGATTCATATGCACAAACAATAATGAATTACTGTTTGTTTTTTTAATAGAAAGCTAAACTTCGAATGGAGTTGGTGGTAGGGAGAGATTTTTAATTACATGACAAAGTTGTCTTTCTTGACATTCTCCTTCAGGATGCCTCTCAGCTCCTTCAGATATTGCAGAGTCTCCACCCTCCTTTGAAAATTGACGGCAAAACTATTGGGGTTGATTTTGCAAAAAGTGCCAGAAAGTGAGTAGCTTTATTTTTATTTCAAACCGCTGTACTTATACACTTGCCCAGGGGTGCTTTGCTAACCGTACCCTAAGCCCATGTTCTCAACACTGAGATACAATCCTCCCTGGTTGCCAAGGTTGGGAGGGAGACAATTGTCTTCTTTTACAGTATATTTCTCCTGTCCTGAAAAAACAGTTGTCAGAAAACTTCAGAGCAGGACAGAGGCACACATGACAGATGGGTGGAGAATATGTGCTATGCAGCTTCAGGATAGTGCAAACCCATCTGGAAATAATTCTTTCCAGAACAGCATGCTAATAGCTTCATATAGAGTGAGCCTCAGTCCAGAGATCTAAATTTCCCATTTGTAGTATCATTGCTCACCCAGGAAACACCTTACTAGAAGGTAGGATACAGAGTAAAACAGTGATACTGCAGAGACATTTGCCCACTAAGGAACTCACCCATGGAGAAATGAGGCCTTGCTAGCATTTGAGAGCTCTCAACAAAAGCTAGAGTGAATTGCTATTTCCTTGGCAGATTGGGAGCATGCTGAGATAGAGCCACATGATGGAATTTTTGTGTTTTCAGAGACTTGGTCCTCCCAGATGGTAACCGGGTCAGCGCCTTCTCTGTGGCCAGTACAGCCATTGCTGCTGCTCAGTGGTCATCTACCCAGGTAAGAAGGAATTGTTAAAATTTTTTTCAAAATAGCGTGGTGGTGGTGGTGCCCAAATTCACAGAAGTGATCTCTGGTGCCTTAGGAGCTCTCCAAGGTCAGTTTTAGGAAGTACTTCCTGGCTTCTTTCCTTGATGTCCACTAACCTCACCTGTGTGTATCCTTTTCTTTTGACATTTTGTAGTCTCAGAGTGGTGAAGGAGGCAGTGTTGACTACAGTTACCTGCAGCCAGGCCAAGATGGCTATGCCCAATATGCTCAGGTAGGTAGATTTGACCAGCATCCAACTTCTGCTCTCCAGAGCAGGTCTGAGAATAGCAGCTTTAACAGTCGACTTTTCTTCAGTACTCACAGGATTACCAACAGTTTTATCAGCAACAAGCTGGAGGATTGGAATCTGATGCATCATCTGCATCAGGTAGTAAACTTCATCTCTGTTTTACCTTTTGTTTAAGCAGCTATCATTAAGGAGATAGGACTAGATGTTCTAACTAGACCCAAAGCCGCGTATCTGTTTTCCTGCAAGGTGAGGGTAAGGGATACATATTCAGGGTTGTCACCATGTTCCTAAGGTTCTAGGGAAGATCAGGAGAGGATAACAGTCTTTTAGAGACCATATTGTGATGAATGTTCATTCTTAGAATTCAACTTTGTATCTCCCTTGGCTTTGTTTGGAATCATGGGTTCCTACCTAGGTTCATGTGAGCAGAGAGAGTGTGGCCATAAAGTCTCATGCCCAGACATCAATCAGAAGGGTCATTGTAAGAAACTTCTGCTTTAGTTTTTGTTTTAGAATTATAAAAGGTTTATAGTTAAATCTTTTCTCAACCCCAGACCAGTTAGAGATTCTTCTCTTCCTTTTTCTTGACCATCATGCAGAATATTTAACTTTGTATGTGACATTCTAAAAGGATCATAAAAATGAAAATGTTAGAGGTTCCAGGATGTTTAGTGGGAATTAAGTTATTAAGAACAGACATCTACACGGGCACCTGGTGGCACAATTGATTAAGTGACTGACTCTTGGTTTCAGCTGAGGGTTATGATCTCAGTCTCATGAGACCAAGCCCTGCTTCAGTCTCAGCGCAGATTCTGCTTGAGTCTCCCTCTCCCTCTACCCATTCCCTCTGCTCTCTCCCTCTAAAAATAAATAAACCTAAAAAAAAAAAAAAAAACTGACGTATACAAAAACAGAAGGTTAGTTTGGGCATTACAGATAAAGATGTTTGGCTTGGAGTTAGTGCCTCGGCCCTTCCTAACCTCTGTGTTTATCATTAGGCACAGCAGTGACCACCACCTCAGCAGCTGTAGTGTCCCAGAGTCCCCAGCTGTATAATCAGACCTCCAATCCACCGAGCTCTCCGGTAATCCTGTTGTCCTAAATACAGAACTGGTGATGGGGGGATGTAGGGGAGCTGACTTGCTTTTGCTATAAAATATTATTCTTTCCTGCTGCATGAGCCAGGATTGAATAATATACAGATTTCCGATGTTACTTCTCTGGTAGTATTAGATGATTAAAATAATTTGGGGTATGTATTTAGAACATAAGATTCCAAACAGGGTGTATTGATACTTCCTGCATGCTTCAACTTGATTTTTAGGAAGAAAGTTGTCAGCATGTGTTTTTTGTTCAAGGATTGCCCTAGATCATTACTACAGTATGTCTGTCAGGGGAGCCCTTCCTCCTGGATGATTGCAGTGATTTAGTTCTCTTAAGAGGCTTTACAGTTGAAATTATATTGAAGCTGCTGTTCTTTCCAGACTGAGGAAGCACAGCCTAGCACTAGCACAAGTACACAGGCCCCAGCCGCTTCCCCCACTGGTGTAGTTCCTGGTACCAAATATGGTAAGCCAAACCTCATGGGGCTGTTGACAGTTGGAAGGTCCTAGTTGTCTGTGTCTAGTAAGCGTTTCCTCCCTTTGTGGGTGTCAGAGGGACACTTGGGGATATGAGAGAAGACCATTAAGGCCTGCCACATCTCAGTGGCTTAGAGTTTCAAGTAAAGCTTGTTTCTTACCTGGAATGACTGTGTGCTGGTTTTTGTTTTTGCAGCAGTGCCTGACACATCCACTTACCAGTATGACGAATCTTCAGGATATTATTATGATCCAACAACAGGGCTGTACTATGACCCCAACTCACAGGTAAGTTCACTGTTTTCCTCCCAAATTTCACTAAAAATATCTTCATTTCACTTAGTCCATTTATGAAGCTTGACATGAAATAACTCCTGCAAAGGAGTAAGTGGCCCAGATTGGTTTTAAATTCTTCAGAACCACCAAGATGTAATTTCTATTTTAGGAATTTTATTTTTATTTTTTTTTTTTTTTATTTATTTATGACAGTCACAGAGAGAGAAGGAGAGAGAGGCAGAGACATAGGCAGATGGAGAAGCAGGCTCCATGCACCGGGAGCCCGATGTGGGATTCGATCCCGGGTCTCCAGGATCGCGCCCTGGGCCAAAGGCAGGCGCCAAACCGCTGCGCCACCCAGGGATCCCTATTTTAGGAATTTTATAATTTAAATGTTAAAAATGTTTTGAGGTATAGTGTACATATAGGAAAAGGGTACAAAGCTGAAGTGTACATTTCTTTGAATGTTTACATGTGTTCGTACTCCTATATCAGCGCTGAGATGAGAGAATATTCCTAGTGTGCTGAAAGCTCCTTCATGCCCCCTGCTGGCCAGTACCCCGCCCCCCCCCCCCCACTTCAGTAACCACAAGTCTGAC
The DNA here is from genome assembly GCF_905146905.1 of Nyctereutes procyonoides. Taxonomy (NCBI): domain Eukaryota; kingdom Metazoa; phylum Chordata; class Mammalia; order Carnivora; family Canidae; genus Nyctereutes; species Nyctereutes procyonoides. The sequence continues at coordinate 39,350,327 of NW_026575131.1, read as the reverse complement.
TTCTAGGACCATGGATTATTTTGTCAATAAAAAAAATTTTTTTAAAGATTTTATTTATTCATGAGAAAGAGAGAGAAGCAGAGACACAGGCAGAGGGAGAAGCAGACTCCATGCAGGGAGCCCGACATGGGACTCGATCCCAGGTCTCCAGGATCATGCCCTGGACTGAAAGTGGCACCAAACCACTGAGCCACCAGGGCTGCCCTGTCAATAAAATTTATAGATGGCTGTTAGTGTTTACGTAAAGACCTAGATAGAAGTTTGAAAATGTGGTTTCTCTTCCTGTGTACTTTTTTAATTGAGCTAAACTTCACTGTTTGTTTGCTTGTTTGTTTGTTTTTAGGTATGTGAGGTTTTGTTTTAGTTTTTTTTTTCTTTCTTTTTTAAATTTTTATTTATTTATGATAGTCACAGAGAGAGAGAGAGAGGCAGAGACACAGGCAGAGGGAGAAGCAGGCTCCATGCACCGGGAGCCCGACATGGGATTCGATCCCGGGTCTCCAGGATCGCGCCCCGGGCCAAAGGCAGGCGCTAAACCACTGCGCCACCCAGGGATCCCAGGTTTTGTTTTTTTAAGTAGGCTCCACACCTAGTGTGGAGCCCGACACAGGGCTTGAATTCACAACTCTGAAATCAAGACCTGAGCTGAAATCAAGAATCAGGCAGCAGCTTAAAATATTTTTTTAAGATTTGCTTATTTCATAGAGTGAGCATGAACACACACATGCACATGAGCATATGCAGGGGGAGGGGCAAAGGGAGAGGGAGAGAGAAACCCAAGCAGATTCCCCACTGAGTGCAGGGCTCAATCCCACAACCCCAAAATCAGACCTGAACCAAAACCAAGAGTTGGATGTTTAAGTGACTTTGCCACCCAGGCACCCCAGATTTTATTTTATTTTTTATTCTTTTTCCCAGATTTTATTTTTAAGTAATTTCTACACCCAACCTGGGGCTTGAACTTACAACCCTGAGATCAAGATCTGCTCTACCAACTGAGCCAGCCAGACACCCCTTGCTCTTTATTTATTTGTAATCCAAAATGTTTTTATTAACCCCAAAAGAAACCTGTCCCCTTAGCAGTCCCTCCTGAGTCCCTCCATCAACCACTATTTGTTTTCTGGTCTCTGCAGATTTGCCTCTTAGCATTTCATGTAAGTGGAGGCGGACAGCATGTGACTTATTGTGTCCAGCCTCTTTTACTTAGTGTCCTGATCTGTGGGTAGAAATTAGCAGATCTCTGGGGTGATGTTTTATTTTTGGTAGTGGTATATTATTTTAAAGAGGAAAGGCAGCTTTAACACTCCATAAATAAACAATTACTTATGACTGGGAGCTATATATATAGGATAGTAAAATAAGTGCTTTTAACAGGAACTTGGCATTGAGAGCTTGTGGTTTCTGAGAGTGAGGTGTGGAATGGTGAGCAAGCCAAGTCTTGTATGGTTCTAGTTCTCTTGCCTGTGAAGTCTGACCATTACCCAGGCAGTTTTTAGTGGCCATAGCAGCTGTGACTCCTATGTCTGACCCATGCCATCTTCCCCAGAAAAGATATAGCATATCATGTCCCCTGGGTTCCTGCTAAGCAGGTAGAGTGAATGAATAGGCAATAAAAAAGAGGAGAAGGGGCATTCCGGGTGGCTCAGCAGTTTAGCACCATCTTCAGCCCAAGGTGTGATCCTGGAGACCTGGGATCGAGTCCCACATCAGGCTCCCTGCATGGAGCCTGCTTCTTTCTCCCTCTGCCTGTGTCTCTGCCTCTCTCTCTCTCTCTTTCTCTGTGTCTCTCATGAATAAATAAATAAAATCATTAAAAAAAAAAAAAAAAGGAGGAGAGATAGGTGCTACCTATCTGCCATTGCAGTTCTTCCTACATATGTCAGATCCAGTTCCTTCACTTACCACCTTTCAACTCCCAAGCTGGCATTTTACAACCCTGTGTTTGGTTGCCTGGGTGTCCAAAGGGTTCCAGATGTTTGAACCTGATGATGAACTGGCTGTTAACTGGTTGTCATGGAAGATGTGTGATTAAAAGCTCCTCCTCCAAAAAAAATAATAATAATAAAATAAAAAATAAAAGCTCTTTCTCTAAGGCGTGCCTAACTGGCCCAGTTGGTGGAACATGGACTCTTGATTTCAGGGTTTTGAGTTTGAGCCCCATACTGGATGTAGAGATTACTAAAAATAATAAATAATAAATATTTTATTTTTTATTTTTTTTATTTTACTTTAATAATGAATTTATTTTTTATTGGTGTTCAGTTTGCCAACATACAGAATAACACCCAGTGTTCATCCCTCAGTGCCCCCCTCAGTGCCCGTCACCCATTCACCCCCACCCCCCGCCCTCCTCCCAATAAATCTTTAAAAAAAGAAAACAACCCTCTGTACCACCTGTTCTGGCCACCTGGTTTGTATAAATGGTCTATGAAAAGGAGTCAGATACATGGCTCTTTGGGTGCACTCCAAGCCCAGGGATTAGATTAATGGAACTACACTCTTTAGAAACCATATTCCACTTTTGTCCCAGAAGTTTCATACTTCTTCACTGGCTAGTTCTGTATCCTTACCACACCAGCATGTACAGCAGCTTCTTTGTGGGCAGGAAATAACTACTTTTCCACAGCTTGTTTTATGTTTGTGTTTCCTTTTTTTGACAAAAGAATTTTGATACGTCTTTTTAACAAAATATTCCTTTAAGGGTTTGACAAAGCAGAAAGCCTGCATTAATTGTGTTTTTGTTTCTAGTACTACTACAATTCCCTGACCCAGCAGTACCTTTACTGGGATGGGGAGAAGGAGACCTATGTGCCAGCTGCAGAGTCCAGCTCCCACCAGCAGACGGGCCTACCTCCTGCAAAGGAGGGGAAGGAAAAGAAGGAGAAACCCAAGAGCAAAACAGCCCAGCAGGTGAGACCATGACCCAGGAAGGGAACTCAGTTCTCTCTAGAGGATTGGGCTTTCTTTTTTTCTTTCTGTGTTTTCAGGTGTGGCATCTGTGTCAGCTTTATTTGGATCTTTTTAAAAACTGGGTCGCGTCAGTGGTTTAGCGCCTGCCTTCAGCCCAGGGCGTGATCCTGAAGTCCCAGGATCAAGTCCCACATTGGGCTCCCTGGATGGAGCCTGCTTCTCCCTCTGCCTATGTTGCTGCCTCTCTCTCTCTCTCTCTCTCTCTCTCTCTTTCTCTTTCTCTCTTTCTCTCTCTCTCTCAAATAAATAAAATCTTAAAAACCAAAACAAGGGGATCCCTGGGTGGCTCAGCGGTTTAGCGCCTGCCTTTGGCCCAGGGCACGATCCTGGAGTCCCGGGATCATCCCACATCAGGCTCCCTGCATGGAGCCTGCTTCTGCCTCTGCCTTTCTCTCTCTCTCTGTCTGTCATGAATGAATGAATGAATGAATGAATGAATGAATGAATGAATGAATGAATGAATAATAAAAACCAAAACAAAAGAAAACTGGGCCACATATCTTATTTACATCAAGTTCACAGAGCATTTTGTAAATTATTTTTATGTTACCATACATTGTCAGTTGCCTGTATACATACTTAGAAGGAAAAATATCCTCGAAGCTTCACAGGCTTTTTCAATCAGTATTTGTTAAATGACTTTGGGTGTATGCATTGCATTTCATGAAGATATTTGTAGGTAGAAGTAAGGGCAAAAGGGGTTTTGTTCCAGAGCACGTGATTGAGGTGAGACCTTTAATGGCTGCTTATTTGTGGCACAGGAGACTGTTTTCTAAAGTCCTGTATTTCTAAATGGTTTTTCGTGGTTGTTGTCTGGCACTAGATCGCCAAAGATATGGAACGCTGGGCTAAGAGTTTAAACAAGCAGAAAGAAAATTTTAAAAATAGCTTTCAACCTGTTAACTCCTTGAGAGAAGAAGAAAGGAGAGAGTCCGCTGCGGCAGATGCTGGCTTTGCTCTCTTTGAGAAAAAGGTAACAGCAGGAATGGCCACACTTCATAATGGGAACTTAAGTAAAATGTGAGGCTTATGACTTGTTCTGTGTTTCCCAGGGAGCCTTAGCCGAAAGGCAGCAGCTCATCCCAGAACTGGTGCGAAATGGAGATGAGGAGAATCCTCTCAAGGTAAGTAAAAGACCACCAGTGTTTTGTTTTTAAGATTTTATTTATTCATGAGAGAGAGAGAGGCAGAGACACAGGCGAGGGAGAAGCAGGCTCCATGCAGGGAGCCCGACGTGGGACTCGATCCCAAGACTCCAGGATCACGCCCTGGGCTGAAGGCAGCGCTTAAACCGCTGAGCCACCCGGGCTGCCCACCACCAGTGTTTTTAAGGCCATGTTTGTGCTTGCTATCTCACTGGGAATCTCCCCTTCGTCTTGGCTGTGATTCCTACTTAAAACAGGATGTGCTCACTATCGGTGGGTATTTAGAGCAGGTCCTGCACATAGAATCCATGTCCAAGGCTTTGTTTTCTGGGTGAGAGCTAGTGAGCTGGAGCAGTGAATGAAACCTGAATTCCTAAGCTCAGTTGAGTTTTATTGCATTTGTAAGAATTTTAATGGTCTGGGAAGAGAAAATCAAGACAGTAAAACATGTTTTACTTGGTAGATACTGGTCTAGGTGGGCCACTACTGTGTTATATTTGGGTATTCGTACGTGGTGAGTAGTTTGAAAACAGCCATCCAGGAACTTTTCCTGGGCCTCAGGAGGGTTGATACCAGGAGGCTGGCAGGCCCAGCATTTGAGGGCCTGACTGTTCCACACTGTTGAAATATGGCTTGGGGCAGTGGGAGTTCTCACACATCTTGAATTACGTGTTTTATCATACATAGTCATGGCTCCTTCCTATTGTATGTTTCCAACGACAAACACTCTTGTTCCCAGAGGGGTCTGGTTGCTGCTTACAGTGGTGACAGCGACAATGAAGAGGAGCTAGTGGAGAGACTGGAGAGTGAGGAAGAGAAACTGGCCGACTGGAAAAAGATGGCCTGCCTGCTCTGCCGGCGCCAGTTCCCCAACAGAGATGCCCTAGTCAGGCACCAGCAGCTCTCAGACCTTCACAAGGTGACCATGCTTCTCTGAGCTGATCCAAGGCAGGGAGGGGAGGCAGCAAGGTGTCAAAAGTGGCCTGACTGTGGTGAAGGTTCGGCAGATCCCTGCATGGAGTGTTCGATCACCTTTCAAAAGGCTATTCTTATTGTGGTCTGTTCCAGATTGTAGAATGGCAAAGAGCATGGGGGCTCCATATACATCAGGCTCTGGTTTTCATGCTATGGTATATTGAACTGGGCTTTGACTCTTAGAATAGATAGATATTGTTAGAAATAGACATTTCAAATTAGTTTGGTCTAAATTCTTACCATGTCTGTCAAATTTTTTACAGCAAAACATGGATATCTACCGACGATCCAGGCTGAGTGAGCAGGAGCTGGAAGCCTTGGAGCTGAGGGAGAGAGAGGTGAATAAGGATCACTTTGCCACTAGGAGGAGTATCTTGTATCTACCTTTAGCTTTTATTTGTAGCACTTAGTTCCAGGTCCCAGGGGCAAGGCAGGATTTGTCACATATTTGTCACCTGGCCATTGTGGTTCATATAGCCTGGACCTGGGATCTGTGTGCATTGTGAGGTCTGCACTATGTCTACGAGGATGCACGGAAGCATATCCTGAAGACAGCTCACAAGTCCTAAATACCAGGTTATCTTGCTGGTGAGGTACACTGGATTTTAGTAAAGAGAATGTGATCTTGTTTGGCCTGTAATGAGGGAGGCTTCACATTAGGCCCAAGGGACATCGGCATAAGACAATTACATACATAAGACAATTACAAATGATAAGGAAGAAAGCGGTAGGCAGGGCAGGGTTTGGAGTGAAGGCAGCAAAAGCAAGTGAGGCCAATAATGGATAGGCATTTAATAGTTCATGAGGCAGATTGATAGCCAGCCAGTTTTAAAATCCAAATAGAGGTCCGTGGGTTAGAGATGAAGTGGACAAGTTACTTGAAATTTCTCACTCCACGTTAATTTTATAGGTCAGGCTATCTGTAGCTAGGGCTTCTGCTCTCCTGTTCTTTTCCACTGTTTACAGTACCAGCTCCCTGATGAATGGGTCTCTGGAAGCCTCCTTGGTGCCATCTGTCCCTGGAGGTGGATCTGTCCCAGGTGGTAAGAGGAATGGCAGCTCTGCCCTCCTCTTCCTCTAGATACTGATAGGCTGCACCAGTGGCTCAGCAGGCCTGTCAAAGAGCTTGACAAGCAATGGCTAATGAAATAAAATTCCTTGTTGCAGGTGTAGCTCTGCCCCAGATTCCACACAGTCCCTACACACCCACCATTTTTGATAGGACTAACTGCAGTGAGGGAAACAAGGGGCATTTGGTATTTCAGACCACTCTTAGGCCACGCTCCAGATTAGGATAGTCCTTGAGGGTGGTAATCGTGAAGTCTCAGTGTGTCAGGCAGGCTGTTGGAAGATTTAGGTCTGAATGTCTAGCATCCTTTGTTCTCCCACATAGATGAAATACCGAGATCGAGCTGCAGAGAGACGAGAGAAGTACGGCATTCCAGAACCTCCAGAGCCCAAGCGCAAGAAGCAGTTTGATGCTGGCACTGTGTATGTGTTGTTGTGTACTTTTTCCATTTCATTAGCAGGGGCTCTGGCTGTTTTAAGTAACTGTGTGTTTGCCACTGGCAGGAATTACGAGCAGCCCACCAAAGATGGCATTGACCACAGTAATATTGGCAACAAGATGCTCCAGGCCATGGGTTGGCGGGAAGGCTCAGGTTTAGGAAGAAAATGTCAGGGCATCACAGCCCCCATCGAGGTAAGCAGTAAGATTGGGCTTTAGTGGTTTGTAGGCTTGTTCTACTGAGGAGATGAAATGGAAGCACTCAGACAGCCTGGGGTCCAGGGGCAGCTTTACCTTACCACAAAGGGCAGTCTCTTCTGGGCACCACCACCACTTTGTTTCACCCCCCTTTTATTTATTTTTTTTTTAATTTTTTTTTTTAATTTATTTATGATAGTCACAGAGAGAGGCAGAGACACAGGCAGAGGGAGAAGCAGGCTCCATGCACCGGAAGCCCGACGTGGGACTCGATCCCGGGTCTCCAGGATCGCGCCCTGGGCCAAAGGCAGGCGCCAAACCACTGCGCCACCCAGGGATCCCTCACCCCCCTTTTAAAATGGCAGTTGGGAGGAATGGGTGTGGTGCCTTACTTGACTTTTCTAGTCTTTTTTTTTTTTTTTTTTTTTTTTTTTTTTTTTTACTTATGATAGTCACACACAGAGAGAGAGAGAGGCAGAGACACAGGCAGAGGGAGAAGCAGGCTCCATGCACCGGGAGCCTGACGTGGGATTCGATCCCGGTTCTCCAGGATCGCGCCCTGGGCCAAAGGCAGGCGCCAAACCGCTGCGCCACCCAGGGATCCCTACTTTTCTAGTCTTTTGGTACCTTTAGATAAAAGCCATCTTGTGAGAACTGTATATGTCTATGTCCTTTGTTAAGAACAGCCTCTTACTTCACACCTACTCAGATCCATGTACTTAGATTGGGTTTTTTTAAGGTGTGCTATGCTTTAATTTCTTTCTACGTGATCTTGGTTATGTATAAAACAAATTCTGATTAAGTAGCAGTTTTATCCATGATAAGAAATCCTTTAGTTGGGACGCCTGGGTGGCTCAGCGGTTGGGCTCAAGTCGTGATCCCAGGATCTAGGATCGAGTCCCGCATCCGGCTCCCGCAAGGAACCTGCTTCTCCCTCTGCCTGTGTCTCTGCCTCTCTCTCTCAGTCTGTCTCTCTCATAAATAAATAAATCTTAAAAAAAGAAGAAGAAGAAGAAAAATCTTTTAGTTGGTCAGAGCTCAGATTGAGATATAATCTCAGGATCAGCAGTCCCTGCCCTCCAGCCTTCTAGACAAGAGCACCACCAGCGATTGCTGTCTCTGACCAGGCAACACGGCTTAGGTCAGACTGTTACAGACCATGTTTGTCTTGTGCAAGCAAGTTCTGCTGACATCAGGCTGTCCTGCTATGATCTGTGCCCATAATTACCAGGCCTTCCTAGGCTTCAGTGGAGTGCTTTGGGGCCCTTACTAGACACAGAAGCTTGCTGAGCAAGGTTGTGGAATGTGTCTCCCTCTGCCTGTCTTCCTTAGACCATTTTATTCCTTCAGTCCTTAAACCTACGTCAGGTCTCAAAAACTTTGTCTTTTCTGTCCCCGGTGGTGGGTGGTCCTATTTGGTTGGGAATTGCCTGGACACAGTTGGAGTGGTCCACACCCTACTTGCCATTTGCTGACAGAAATTTTGTTCCCTTAGGCTCAAGTCCGGCTAAAAGGAGCTGGCCTAGGAGCCAAAGGCAGTGCATACGGACTGTCGGGTGCGGATTCCTACAAAGATGCTGTCCGGAAGGCCATGTTTGCTCGGTTCACTGAGATGGAGTGAGATGCAGAGAAAGAGGGAGGGAGGGAAAGATGACAAGGAGCTCCTCAGAGCACAAGGAATGGACCATGTCTTGAATTCACTCTTAGCACCTACGTGTCTCTTTAAGGGCATGCCTTGTGCTGTTAATAGTTTTTAGGGCGAACCACTCCATTTTACAAGGTTCTCCCACTTAAAGGAGTTCCCCTTATATGGGCTATCTGGTGAATGGCCTTCCTTCCTGCCAGAGGGCTTGTGAGCTGGCCAAGGGGACAGTGGGTCTTTTATACTTCAGTGTACATAGTGTAATGTAGTGTGTTTTACCTGTGTAGCCATGTCGTGGTCTGTCAGCCCCTCGCATTCCTACGGGGTGTTGAGATGCCCTAGGTGGTATGTGACACCAAAGCCGCCTCTGTCATTTGTTGTGCTGTCTTTTCTTGGCAAAAGCCTTGTGTATATTTGTATATTACACATTTGTACAGAATTTTGGAAGATTTTCAGTCTAGTTGCCAAATCTGGCTCCTTTACAAAAGAAATACCTTGAAAAATGAGTGTCTGTGTCTCTTTATTCTTGGGTGACCAGGTGTGCAGAGCATGTCTGAGCTAGTCAAGCCTGGTGGTGAGATAAGTGTGTTAAAAGTTATTTATAAGTAGTATTTTGTTATTTTCCTTACTCTAATCATGTTTAGATTCTTAAGGTAAAGAGTTTGTTAATATGTCTTAAAATTCTTCATGAAAATTCAGTCATAAATGAGTCAGCTTTTCCACTTCAATTTTCTAAAGACCAAAGTGAGTGTGAATGCCTCTGTTTCTCCCATTTCTGCAGAGTACTCCAGCATGCTGTGTTGGGCTGTTCCTGCTCTGCTGAGGTGCTGGGGAATGGGGACTGAGGCCCCATTCCTCCCCCATCCTCCTCCATGCACCCCCCTCATTGTTCACCTCAGCTGCTGAGGTTTACCATTCTAAAGGAGGTCATCACATCCTTGTCATCATCTTGACCAGTAACCCCATACTTGACGAGGGCAGGAAGTATGTCTGAGGCTACCTGGCACTCGATGTGGTGATGGGGGATCCATCCTGCATAATCTGCCTGACCTCAGTGTATGGGCTCCATGTTTGGCATATAGTTAGGGAGGGGGGCTTATTCTCCAAGCTGGAATGCCACAGCTTTAGTGGCTGGTCACGTTTTCTTATTTTCAGGCAGGCCTGGCCCTTGTAAAGGGATAAAAAGCGCTCAGGAAATACTTTGAAGGTTAGTGCTTATGGGCACTCACCCCAGCCTCCCAGGGGTTCCTTGGAAGATGAGGCAAATGCAGAAGCCCCACACCTGGGCTTCCGTGGGGTAAGTCAGAAACCTCACAAATAAGGGTCCAACAGATGCCTGCCTTCCAGAATCAGCCTTGGGGAGGAGCTCAGCCCCACCTCCAGAGCCTGGTGCATCATGGACATGCTGCTGGTCTTTGTGCCTGGGTAACAGTCATAAGCAACCTAGTTTAATGGATCTGACAGCCAGTATGGGAGATTCTTACAGATGAAGAATTACATCCTGAGATCTGGGAAGCTCCTAATTACATGCATCCAGCTCATTAAAGGCTTACTGGAAGCCTCTTGAAGGGGTGCAGGGGGCCAAAGCTGAGCACTGGCTGGGGAGCCAGGCCCCCTTCAGCCATCTTGAGCCCCTATGGGCTGCCCCACACCAGGAAGGCGCTTGAATCTGTCCCATACCATTTGGTGCAGACACCATTTTCTGCTGCTCAGAGGTCCCACAAAGATTGCTCTGGACGATAACATCTTTCAGCCTGGCATAGGCTTCCCTACAAACATGATGTCTGTGTCTATCCCTAGTGGTTTGAGCCAGCCCCTCAAGCTGGAAGCCCCCATTTCCATTTACAACCTGCTGCCCAGCCACACCCATCACTGGTATGCCAAACCAGTTAACTACAGCCTTCACCTTGCATCTGAGCCCATTTCTTGAAGTTTGACAGGCTGTACCTCTGGTTCTGGCCTCATGCCAGGCCACATTTGGGGGTTTCTGGGTATTGAATGGCTCTCATCCCTGAGGACCAGAGCTGAAGCCCCAAGAACCCAGGCATGCCCACTCCCCACCAGTCCTCCATGGTCTGCTCCAACTCCAAGGCCAGGGATGAGTGTGCTATGTCCTGCCCAATCCCCAGAGCTGTTAATCCTCCCCCTCCATGCCTGATGGGGTGCTGTGAGGGCAGTGCAAACGTCCTAATCAGGGAAACCCAAATGCCAAATTTGGAAGGGTCTCTTGCTGAACTGGAAGGATTCTCTAGGGATCCCAAGTCCAGCCTGCCCTTGGCTGAGACAACTGCTGCAATATTCAGGCTTTGAGGGCTCTCCAGGAGCAGCTGTCATGGCCATGCATCAAACAAGTTTCAAAGCCCAGATGAGCAGCCAGGCCTGAGCTAAGCTCCCCAGGCATGCAATCTGGCTGGGGGTGGGGGGGTCTCAAGGGCACCCAGATTCCAGCCACTAGTCAACCTGATTCCCAAGGGATGAATGTCCTCAGGGACAGGTGGGCATGAAGGGGAGATGGCCCTGGAGGAGGACACTGTGCTGCTGGTGGCCACCAGGTGGCAGCACTCCATCGTCTATGGGGCCAGGCTGGTTTAGGTTATGGGGGGTGGGGGTAGGGGTTCTCAACGAGTTCTGAGGTACTGGAGGGTCCCAGGGCCTCTTCCAGGTCTCTGAGAGTCAGGAGGACCTGACCTAGCCTCGCTATGTGTGGAGCCAGACAAGCAACAAGTTGTCAGACTCTGCAGGTCCCCTGCCCCCACCCCCACCCTGGAATTCCCTCAGGCTGGAAGGGGCATTGTTGCCCAGCTGTGGGGCAGGGGCCAGGCAGGCCCCCTGCACAATGAGTGCTTCAGTCTCTTAGCATTTCTTTCCAATGCAGGTAAATAATTTCTGTGGTCGATAAAATGCATTTCTGCCTCTCACACTCCCTTCACCCACCAGCCTGATTATTGACTTGCAGAAATACTTTTGGCAGAGCCCACTACGAACCCACAGCCTGTTTGTACAGTTGAGGAGTTGGGGCAAGCTTGCCCAGGGCTTTCAGCAGAAGGCAGGGGATACCCACCTACTCTCACCCAGCTTCCCAAAGATGGAAGCCGGGATGAGGGGGGTTCGCTTTCCAGCTGGAGGCACAAACCAGAGGGAGGGCCCTCCTGTCCCACTTAGTCCCTGCACTGCTTTCATCTGGTTTAAAGAGGAAACAGGCTCAAAGCAGAACAGTTGCTGGAGGTTACCAAGCTAGCAAGTGCTGAGTGTGCGTTCCAACCTAGGGGCTCCTGCCTAGCTGGCCCCCCAGGCAGAAGGAACTCCATGGAGAAGGGAGACCTTAACTGCAGGCACAGGGTCAGGCTCAGGTTTGGGCCGGACTAGCTCTAGCTCCAACTGAGGAGCTGAGGGTGGAGCGAGCAGCGCCTTGGGACGCCTCCACCCACCCCAATGTCCTGGGGAGAGAGAGAAGACGGGAGAGGCAGAGAAAAAAGACAACTGCAGACAAAGCAAGGCCTAGAGGATGCTGGGAAGAGGAGCAGGAAAGGTCTGTGGTGCTGCAAGCTGCAGGAGGCTGTGGGGGCAAGATAACGTGGAGTAGGGGTGGCTGGGTCTGGGGGAGTCAGCTCCGCTCCAACTCCACCCCCCAACCCGCCCCCCTCCGCCTTAGCGGCCCAGATAAGACAGCTGAGCAGCAGTGGTGAATTCTGCATGCTGATGGGGGAGGTGAGGCCACAGCAGGCAGGGACAGAGGAGGGACCAGGAGGCCTGGCCCAGACCCCTGGTCGCCTGCCAGACTGAAAGGCCCACAAGAGCCCAGCACACCCAGGCCGGCTCCTGGCTCCCAGCCCCAAGTAGGCACCACCACCCCTGAGGCCGGCTGGACAGGAGCTATTTGAGAGTGATTCATGGATGTAATTAAGTGTCCCCCCACTATCCTCTTGCTCAGCCCTGATGGGTGTGGTGCAGATGTGGGAGCCCAGCCGGCTCTGTAAGGGTTAGGTTCAGTGCAGAGTGCCCCAGGATGCATCTGCAGGGCCTGGAGCAAGGCAGGGCTGGACCCAAATCCCAGGGCTGCCTGGCTGGGGGGCTTCCTCCCCTTTTGCTTTTTGCCCAACTCCTTGGGCTGAGGGTCAGCCTTTTTACTCACAATTATTCAGCAAGAGTACAAATGCACATGCACACACAGGCCCAGATAGTCACCCGGCAGCAGCAGCAGGTATACTTCTCCAGCACCCACCCTCTCGATGATGTGTGTGGGGTAGGACACACAGATGCCTGCAGACCCCAACACCCCCACACACGTGTGTGAAGCATACAAGCTCACACATACCTCTCCCTGACCACCTGGATGTGGGCAGGCCAGGTCCAATCAAGAAAGCTCACCTCTGTGCACACTTGCATCCTGCTCTGGCCCAAGGGCACGAAAATCATACTCTTGCTCCCCCCAAAAGAAGGAAGCCTGATCTGGCCCCCAGGTGGGAGCTGGGAGCTGGAAGGCCATACCGCAGCCATGGTGCTGCAAGGATAAGGCTGGAAGAGCCCAGGCACACCCTTGTGCACTCCCTTACTCACCCTGTGGCTCCCTCTTCCCCAGGTAGGAGGATTTGGGGGGTAGGTTCCACCCTGACTAGGCTCTTTTTATAAAAGATTTTATTTATTCATGAGAGACACGGGCAGAGGGAGAAGCAGGCTTCCCCAGGGGGGAGCTTGATGCAGGACTAGATCCCAGGACCCTGGGATCATGCCATGAGCCAAAGGCAGACGCTCAACCAGAGGCGCCCAGGTGCCCCCCAACCGGGCTCTAGAGCTCACTTCACAGAGTCCACTGCTCAGCTCTAGGCTTGAGACAGAGCTGAGGTAGAAGGGGAAGCTAGGAGGGTGGCGCAGTGCTCCTGAAATAGATTGGCTCAAAGCTCAGAACCTTCCCTTCTAAGACTTGCAGTCACATATAGTGGGGAGAGGAGGAGGCAGCCTTCTCCAACAAACTGGTAAACTGAGGCTCAGAGATGGGTAGCAGCAAACCCTGGCTAACAGAGTTTGTTAACAGCTCATGGAAACCCAGGGCTGCTGCCCTTGCCCCTAGTCATTCCCGTGGGTTGGTGTCCTATCTCCCACCCAACACTGGGCCCTGCCTGGATGGCAGACTGGGAGACCCTAGGACCAGGTTGGCTCTGCTACTCACTCCCCGCCAAGCCTTGGGGTCCTCAGAATCTGCAGGGCTCTGCAGACTCCCCTTGGACTAGGTACCCCAGCACTAGCTTGGCAGGGCCTCTCTAAAACTAGGAGCCCCAGCCTGAGCCCCTCAGGCTCTACCAGATTCAGATGCAAAAACGTGAGCAGCTACCACAGGCCCCGCTGTTGCCCCCCCCACCCCCCCGGATTTTTCTGGTTCTTATTAATGTAAATGAAATCTGCTCCGAGCAAGCGTCCTTAATGGAAAGCGTTCCTGGAATTTGTGCACACGTGGTGGGGGGGGGGCACCCTGAGATTAACTCTTGTGCAGCCAGACCCAGACTCCTCAGGCTGCAGTGACCCTGCGGCCTCAGGCTGGGTGGGGCTTGGGGGGAAGGGATAGTCCCTCAGCTCCTCCCAGAACTGTGTCCCCACAACAGCAGGGGTGGCCTGAGGACCTTACAGATTCTGCCCTCCTCCCTGGGACCAGCGGGGCGAGTCCGGAGGTTCCTCAGAGCCTGAGCAGGGTAGTCCTGACAGGAAATGGGGAGCCCTAGACTGCCTTTGATCAGGGAGGCACCCAGCCAGAGAGACTGGAGGGACCGGGAGGTGGCGAGGTGGGCAGCTGACCTTTCCACTGTCCATCCTGCCCTCCCAACTCAGGAGAGAGTTGGGAGGGTGGACCTAGGCACCAGACACCTACTCTTTGAGCCTCCCCACCCCGCAGGGAGAGGACTCCATCTCTGTGATGCCCCCCATCCCTTCTTCTTCGCCTCTTACTCCTGAGACCGATGGGCCCAAACAATCGTCTTCCCAACTGGGGGTGGGGGGCACAAAGGAACTGGGGACCTGAGAGTGGGCACCAGGGGAGGTTGGGGGCGCAGAGGAGCCCTGGCCTGGAGCCCACACGGCGCCCCACCTGACTCCCGCCCCGAATCTGGGCGTTTGTTCTGGCGCAGCCCTCAGCGGCCCCGGGGGGCTGTGTTTTACTGCCTTTCACGGCCAGGACAGGGATGTCTGCCTCGCTGGCGGGGGGCAGGGGAAGAGGCTAAGATTTCAATTTCTCCCAGGTGTGGCTCGGTCTGGAGTATGCCGGGGGAGGCCGGCTGCGGGGCCAGCACCTGGGGGAAGGGGCGGGTGCCGGGAGGGGAGGGGCCCACCGAGGGGGTCTCAGAGAGGGAAGAGGGAGTCCCGGGGGAGCGGGTGGGCAGGGCGGGGCTCCGGGGAGGGGTGGCTTCAGAGTAGGGCCGATTCTAATGGGGGACAATAGGCTGGCAGTCCTCCCTCCCACCCACACCTGTCAGGCAGGCTGGGGGAGGGAGACTGACCCACTTAGCTGCCTCCCCTTCCGGGCTTCCACTAATGAGCGCTCTGGGCTTTGGGAGCCAGCCTTCTCCCCCCACCCCAGGCTGTGCCTGAGGCTGTCCCTTCCCCCATAGCCCCTCATTATCTACTGGGGGTCTCACTGGTTCAGGCTGCCCCCCTTATCTGCAGCTGTGCCTGCCCCTGGCAGTAGGAGAAGGCTCTGGGCCCCCAAACGTGCCCTCTCTGCCCTGGGCTCCCTACATCCCCAGGGCTGGGGAGACAAAGGCTCCCGGCTTCCTGCTGTGCAACTCAGCTCGGCTCCAGCTCCAGCTCCAGCTCCTCCAAAGCTGGGGCTTTGATTCCACCTGTGGGTCCCACTAGCATGCCAATGAGGGGGGCGGGGGGGGGGGCGGCGGCTCCACACACAGGCTAGCCTAGCCAGGACCGCGTGCCAGCCTGACTCTTGGGACGGGGAGTCGGCCCCGCTGCCCAGAGCCTCTGTGGTTGGAGTCCCACTGGGTGGGAAGAGGGGCTCCTGAATGTGTGAGAGCATAGCTCTGGAGGATGGAGAGTGGGGAACAACCCCTTTTGGGGTTTGGGGAAGGCTCAGTGCCAGGAGGCAGGTATGGAGTCAGGAGAGATGGTGGGGCGAGGTTTATGTGGGGCTCAGCTCCTTGTAGATGGAGAGTACTCAGGGAGCACAGCTCTGCAGGTACAAGAATATGTAGGAACACAAATCTGGGAGGATGCTGTTGGTGGGCGCAGAGCTTCAAAGGATGTGATGAGGAAAGCACAGCTCTGGGAGGGTGGGGGGGGGACAATTATGAGAGCAAGAGCACAGTCTGGGGGCTGATGTGTGGGGAGCACACTTCCCAAGAACACGACAGTTCAGGGAGGAGCCTGCCATGTCTCCCCTAGCCTTGTCCTCTTCTGAATCCTCCTCCCCCACATTCCTGGGGTGCAAAGGGAGGTCTGGTTGCTGGAGCATGCCCAAGCTCCCCCAGGCTCCCCCTGACTGTCCCGCTGTCCATCTGTCCTCCCCCTCCCCAAGGATTCCAAGGCCCAGGTGGCACACTCTCCTCATGGCACCCTCATTAGGAAAGAGCTTTGAGATCCTGAATCATCTGCCCCCCTCGCCCCCCCCCCATCCCAAGCCAGCTGCAGGCTCTGGCCCCTAGAGCCTGATAAATATTTATGACAAGATAAGCAGGATCTGCCAGGTCCCAGGCCAAACCATTGTCCTGGGAACCAGAGGGGGAGGCAGGGTCAAAACCTGAGTTTCTAAGGGCAGAGCTGGATCTCCAGGTTCTGGGTAGAGGCCAGCCTGAAGGGTAGGCCTCCTAGGCCAGTGAGGGGGCTGGGAGGGGACCTCACTCAGGATTCAGAGGTGAGCGAGGTATATAGGTACATACTGTGCTGGAGACACATTGAATCCCTGCTCTAGTGTGGACAGGATGATACCCTGTCTACCACTATATCCACAGTTGGATTGAAGCCACATTTAGGGGTCAATCCTTAGTTTAGGTGTTCAAAGCCACCCTGAAATTAAAAATGACATCAATAATGGTGAGTCCATTGAGACCCTGAGCATTCCTGGCCCAAAGGGTGGGGTCCAAGTGATCCATGGGGTTACCATGGATTCCAAACCTGCCCACAGAGTGCGATCCCACAAGGCAACCCACTCAGTTCTGCCAAGCACGGTGACCCCTGGTGATGAAGGGGGGACAGCCTAAGGAGGCTTGGGGGAGGAGTCCCCACCTCTCTCAGTTTCTGGGTCCTGCCTAATGGGCCTCAGATCTTTGTCCCTCTGGCTTACTGGTGTTGAGAGCCTGGGTTTCACCCGCCAATCCCTCTGGGAGAAAGGCCCGGTTTCTTCTGCTGTGAGGCAGTGGCTGAGGTGGACTAGCCCAGGCCAGGGTGCTCAGCTCCTGCCTGGGCCTCTTACAGGTAGCCCCAGGTGCTCCAAGCATCACATACCAGCCCAGGGAAGTGGCAACTATGCCCTTCTTGACATGGCCCAGGGTGAGGGTGGGGACAGAGACTGATGTTGGCTCAGCCTGGGGACAGCTTGACGGTCCCTGCTCTGAAGAGGGCCCAGCCACTTTGGGGCCAGTGTCAGGAGGCTGGAGTTCCTGAGTCCTCGCAGGCCAGCTCTGCTGTGCCATGGGCCCCTGTGTGTTCCCAGGTGTGTGAGTGAGAGACATGACCCACCCTGCCAGGGTCAGTGCCCCCATCCTGCCAGCCACAACTTCAGCCAAGCTTCAGAGCTACCTTTCAGACCTACCAGAGCTGGCCAAGTAGGGATGCATCAGGCCTTCACCAGCATGTTTTTCCTGTTTAGCAGAATTGCTATTGCCAAACAATTGTCATTTGTTAACCTAGAGCCACTTGGGCTGGTGGGGAGGCAGGACCCTGAGGGGGCCACCTTGGGCTGGATCTCCCCTCCCAGAGCTTCGTGGAAGACCTTGGGCAGACCAAGGCCCATCTGGATTCAGCTTTCGTGCCTGTGAGGGGCCAGCTGGGCTGGGACTCCCTGTGTGAGGCACTGACTTGCCCTGGTGCTGGCAGAGCTGGGGACAAATGCAGCCCTTTTACCAATGCTAACCAACCTTCAGGAAGAGCAGGCCAAGGCAGCCTCGAGTGAGCCAGGAGGCCTCAGAGTGCCAAGGGTTCTTTCCTGCTTCTCCAGAGTCAGGGGGCATCTCTTACCTGCCTGAGGGCTGCTTTCCCCTCTACTCTCCACCCACCCCAGGTACACCTGGGGGTTGCACAGCGTCCCTGATGCTCCAGCATCTTCTCAGAACTCTTGTTCCTATGCCACACTCTCCACAGAAGGGTCTGGAAATCTACATTGTAACAAGCCTGTTTGAGGCTAGCAGACCAGGAAGGTAGGACCCCCTCCCCCATCGCCAACCTCCTGCACTGACCATCCAGCATGCACACAGCTAGTCTGGTGAACAGAGCCACATCTCCAAGGCCACAGGCAGCCCACATCATCTTTGAAACTTGCCTACACTAATGCACTAATGGAAAAGCTCGAGACTCCAGGAGCTGAGACGCTCCCAGGTGTGTCTACCAGGCATCTTATGGAAGCACTGGGATCCCCAGAGACTGACTCTGATGGTAGGCTGTCAGGCCACAGGCCATGAGCCTGAATGTCCAGCCCCTTGCAGGGAGCCTGCAGGTGGGAGAGGGTCAGCCCGGGGACCCAGTGGCTGCCCAAGTCAGTCCTAGATCTTCACCAGGACCTGTTGAATGTGACCTGTGCTCCTGCCTGGCTGGCTGTCCTGGGCTTCCATAAAGTGTCCTCAGTAGTGACAGAACAGGTACCTTCCTGTCCCTCCCTGGACCTTCATACTCAACCAGGGTCCCAGCGATAGGGCCAGAGTTGCAAAGGCTGTGGCTCTTGGAGGACAGGGCTGCCACTTTGAGGAGCCGTCCTCCAGGTGTGAGTATGTGGCAACAACCATCCATGTATGCATAACTATCCTCAGGTGCATCATAGTAATCCTCGCTGAGCGGATTCCGGGCCATGTGCTTCTCTTTCTCGGGACCAGTGACTATAACGGTGACTCCCAGACTGCCACTCCCTGTGGTCAGGAGCCGACTTGGATGGTCTCTAAACTTCAGGATCTGCCCAGTTTGGAGCCCAGTTAAGTAGGCTCTGGGTTCTACTCGGGCCTCTTACGGTGGAGACATGTAAGATAGAGGTGGGTGGCGGGGGCCAGGGGATTTCTCCCAACAATCCGTTCTCCTCTGACCCCATGCCTGGACATTTGGCCCCTGGAATGGTGGGGCTGGGTGATCCCAGGTTGTGTAGCGCCCCCATCTGCTCTCACTCAGGCCCAGCCTCCTCCGCCCACCCCCTCCGGCCACATCCCAAATCCCCAATCCCAGCAGCAGATCTCGGTGTTTGCCTGTTACCATGGCAATGGGATGCACCTTTCTGTTACCATGGCAACCAGCCAGGGGTTTTTAAAATTCAGTTGAGGTAATTTCCACCCCTCAATCCTCATCCTCAGACACCTCATTCTTCTTTTTTTCTTCTCTGAATCTTAGAAGGTCGGGTTGAGGCGGGGGTGGGGGGTGCTACAGCCACCAGCCAGAGGCGGAGGGTCAGAGGGGCTGATGGGAAGACTCAGGCCTCTTTCCTCCCCAACTACTCCACCCAGACTAGACCCTAGAGAATAGGACAGCCTCTTCCCCCATTCCCTCTCCAGGCCCAGATCTGCAGTGAGAAGAAGGCTTTGCCTGGCTGGGCAGGCAAAGGGCAGCAGACCTGGGAGGCCTGGGTGAGGGTGCAGCCTGTGTGGCCACTTGTTTATGTAGGAGCAGTGAGGGTCAGCAGAGACCCTCCAGGACCTATGTCACTAAGGATCTCAAGGCTCCAGGGCCCAGACCCCAGGACAATAGGGGACAGATGTTGTTTATGCCCTATGCTGGTGCTAAGGAGCTTAGCAGAGGGCATCAAAGAAAGATAGAGAAAGGGATGCAGATACTGTCCACTACCTGTCCCTCCCCCTCCCTACTAAGGAACTCTCTCCCTAGGCACCTGCTTCATTAGTCTGGTCATTATAAATTCATGAGGCCCAACATCCCCTCCATGCCCCCCTCCTGCCTCCTGGCTAGGAGAGGAGAAGCTGACAATCCAGGATGAACAGGTGAATGCCCCCTGAGCTGAGTAGACTGGATCTAGGAGATAAGGGGGTTCCCAGCCCCATGCACTGCCTGACTTCAACTCATCTGCTGGTAACTCTTTCATACCTTGACCTGTGTCTCTAGCAGACTTGTGCTCCCACAGGTGAGAGGGTACCCCAGAAGAAGAGTTGTATATTTTTCTTTTTTTTTTTAAGATTTATTTATTTATTCCTGAGAGACACGGAGAGAGAGAGAGGCAGAGACACAGGCAGAGGGAAAACGGGCTCCCTGCAGGGAGCCTGATGTAGGACTGGATCCCAGGACCCCGAGATTACGCCCTCAGCCAAAGGCAGATGCTCAACCACTGAGCCACCCAGGGGCCCCTAAAAGAAGAGTTTTCAAGGAGAAAGCAGTTGGAGAGAGCCCTGTAGCAGGTGTACCCCCATCTCCCCTCTTCTGTCCCTAGGCCTGTTCTTACACCCTCAGTCATTTTGGGGGGCCGCTCCCCCAGGATGGATGCGAAGTGTCATGATAACTCCAGCAGCTGCAGGCCTGGTTCTAAAAGCCTGCGGGACCATGGGGGAGTGGGGGTGCCAAGGTAGAAGGGAAATCACTTCCAGCTTCCCTGTCCCTTGGGCTTAAGGGCCAAGGCCCCATAGCAGCAACACTTCTGGAGGCACAAATGGGCAATCTGACCTTGGGGGGCTACAGAGAACCCCAAGATTGAGGTCCAGGCTCTCTGAGGCCCTGCTGACTCCCGCTCTTCCCTCACCCAAGACAGGAAACTCCCAGGGACAAGAAGGTTCCTTTGGGTAAGCATTGCCCTCCCCAATCTCCTTTATGATTATTTTAAAAATATTTATTTATTATTCATTTTAGAGAGAAAGAGAGAGTACCAGAGGGCAGGGCAGAGAGAGAAGGAGAGTCTGAAGCAGACTCTGCACGGAGCACAGAGTCCAGAGCCTGGAGCCCGATGCAGGACATGATCTCAGGACCCTGAGATTATGACCTGAGCTGACACCAACAGTCAGAGGCTTAATGGGCTGTACCACCCAGACACTCCCACTCCCCAATCTCCTTTATTAAACAGCAGTCCCAGAGGCACCTGGCAAGCTCAGTCTCTCAGTCTGTGTAGAGCGTGTGACTCTTGATTTTGGGGCTGAGTTTGAGCCCCATGTTGGGTATAGAGACCACTTAAGAATAAAATTTTAGGGATGCCTGGGTGGCTCAATGGTTGAGATTCTGCCTTCAGCTCAGGGCGTGATTCTGGAATCCCAGGATTGAGTCTGGCATCGGGCTCCTTGCAGGAAGCCTGCTTCTCCCTCTGCCTATATCTCTGCCTCTCTCTCTCTCTCTCTCTCATAAATAATTTTTTAAAAAATGAATAAAATTTTAAAGTCTTAAAAAAAGTCCCCCCCCCCAAAAAATATAAAAATATAAAAAAAAGTCCCAGCCCAAGGCCACTCCACCTGAGGGAGGGGCTCCTGCTGCCCTTCCCACCAAGGACTCAAAAGACCCTCACAAAGTCCACGAGTGCCTGAACACCTGAACACCTAGGGATGTGGCCCCCCACGTGCAGGATAATAAAATCTGTATTTGCCGCTTTTCAGGAGTTATTATTCCCACCAACCCCATAGTTTCCATTGGCCCAGACAAAGCCACAGGGTTCTCCAAGGCAGGCATGGTTACCTCTTTTCTGTTCTCCTGCCAGCTGGTGGGAGGGCTGGGGGAGGAGAAGTTACACCTGAGACCTCTGGGAAAGAGGTGATGGGGCCCAGGGTTGGGGAGGACAGGACAGAGGAGTGTGGTGGCCACCAGCCCACCCCACCCCTGCACCTGCCCAAAGAGTAGGGGCTCTTTAACCCCTGCCCCTCCAAGGCTAGGTGAGAGTGGGGATGTCCTAGGCAGGAACACCCTGTCCCTGAGCCTTTCTCTTTTAAATTTTTTTTAATTTTTTTTATCTTATTTTATTTATGATAGTCACAGAGAGAGAGAGAGAGAGAGAGAGAGAGAGAGAGAGAGGCAGAGACATAGGCAGAGGGAGAAGCAGGCTCCATGCACCGGGAGCCCGACGTGGGATTCGATCCCGGGTCTCCAGGATCGCGCCCTGGGCCAAAGGCAGGCGCCAAACCGCTGCGCCACCCAGGGATCCCTCTGAGCCTTTCTCCATGCTGGTAGGCACCTGTCACTCACCTATTCTCTGCAGCCCCCACCCTTCCCAGGGTTATGGAACACAGGGAAGAAAAGGCCCCTTCTCTCCCCCCAGCAATTTGTGGCTCTGAACCATACTACAGTCTCCACACTTGAGACCTCGAGGCTGAAGTACTAGGGAGCAGGGCTCCAGCAGGTAGCTGGCTGGTGGGCCTCACTGATGGGGGCTTGGCATCAGTTAGAGCGCTGCCAGCTGGGCAGACCTTGCAGGGAGGTCTGCTGGCCCTGGCAGGACCCTGCAACCCTGGACTCCCACCTGGAGTCAGAGAAGGGTACAGGAGAGAAGAAGAGGATCAGCAGGCTAAGACAGGGCCGAGGCAAGCCTTCTGCTGGGGCAGGACAAATGTCAGCAGGATGGGAATAGAGACCACCTCATCCTGGGACACCTAATGGCCTAGATTCTGGGCACCGTGGAGACTCTTGGCACCTTCTCTCCTCTGGGGTCAGAGCTAGCACCCTGCCTCCCACACCCCGTGTGTGCACATCATGTAAGGAGCAGCCTCCTATGGCACTGCCGGTATCCCGGGACTAGTCTGATCCCTGAACATCAGGAAACCCCAAATTGCTCTGCCTCAGTCAAGAGGGGTCCCTAGGGCTCCAGGACCAGGAATCAGGGCTCAGAAACCGGCCTCCCCAGAGGGCATTTAAAAGAGAAGCTGGGGAAATGCCAGCAACTGTTTATAGCCTGTGGGAGATGCCAGCCCAAACCCAGAAAGCATGTCCTCGTTCTCCTGCCAGCCATGGGGTAGGCATCCTGCTCTAGAGCTGGGAGACGCCAAAGGCCCAGAGAGAGCAGGAGACTCATCTGAAATCCCACAGCTCCTGAGCCGCACAGCCCTGAGAGCCAGATGACGGGGGAAGAGATGATGCCTCCTAACACAGGGCACAGTGTGGGGGGGCGGGGGCCCTGGAATGGAGACATTCATTCAGATGGCCAGAGCAGCCCCTCAGCCCAGGACAGGAGGGGTGGGCCTGGTTAATGGGACAGTGGGGCTGAATAGGCCTCCTGGTGGGGCAGTGAAGCGTCCAGTTGGTCTATGTGGAGCTGAGGCTGTCTGACAGTCTGTAGGAATGGATGTAAGGGTGGTTGCTAAGGAATGGAGGAAGTGAATTGTCTTGTCAGCTGTTTAGGCGACCCAACCATGGGGCAGGAAGCAGATCAAAGCTGAGAGTAGAGGGGGCACTAGGTATCATCGAGGCTCATCCTCACAGCTGGCTAAGCAGACTGGAGGTTGGAAGCTGAAGAAGCCCTTCCAACTCCCCTCCCCCAATGACAGTGCTATGAAGTCTCTAGAGGAAGCACCCTTGACTCCTGACCCCAACAACCCAGCCTCTCCTGATTTTCTGACAGCCCTTCCTTGGCTTCTCTGGGGTCCAAGGGCATGGTACTTACTTCCTTTATCCCAGTCCTGTCCTCCTGGAAGATTCTGAGCTCTGGGCAGATAGAAAACATGTCTGGCTAATGTCCATACCCCTCCCCACCTGCCAGCCAACCCCAGGGGCTGAGAAAGACAGGGGCACACAGGCTGTTCCATATTCGAGTCAATGAATGATTTTGCCATAAAGTCTTAGAAATGTACTGTGCCTTGTAGTCAGTCAGTTGACTGAGGGGTTACCCAGTGCAGCTGGGAACTGAGGACCACGTGTGTGAGTGAGACAGATGTGGTGTCCATCCTCCCAGAGCTCCGAATCCCATGGGCAAGGGAGACAAAGCAGATAAGAGCGATTCGGCATGTGATTAAGGCCACAGGGGCCATGGGATGCCGAGGCAGGGGGACTAGGGTATCTTCTTTTTTTTTTTTTTTAAGATTTTATTTATTCATGAGAGACACAGAGAGAGAAAGAGGCAGAGACTCAGGCAGAGGGAGAAGCAGGCTCCATGCAGGGAGACTGATGTGGATCCCAGGATCTCGACCTGAGCTGAAGGCAGGTGCCCAACTGCTGAGCCACCCAGGCGTGCCCTAGGGTATCTTTGAGGAGAAGGCACTGAGCTGAGCTGGCCTGGATGAGGGTCTCCAGTCTGCAGCCTGGTGGGAGGTGGGAGGTGTGGGGGGTGGGGGAGGGTCAGAACCCAGGCAGCACCCCTCGGGTCTAGAGCTGCCTTGATAGACCTTCTCTAAGATAGGTCTCTGGGAGGGGAGGTCAGAGAGGAACAGGATGGGCACTGCTTGTCCACAACAGGATAGCCAGGTAGCCTGGGGGCATGGAGCCAGCACAAGGCAGTGGCAGGACCTTGGGTCACTGCCTGTCAACTACCTGAAGGATGGGCCAACTCAGATCTCACTGGCAGCTGGCTCCACTGATCTGACTGGAAACTGAGAACCCAGCCAGGGAATGACCAGGGAACGTTCAGGCCCAGAACACTGGGGAGCAGACTGTGGGGGGGGGCCTTGCCATCCTGGCGTCATCTGAACTCAGCCATGTTCCTTCCCCGCAGGCGCAGCATAGCTCCTGTTGCAGCCAGCACAGGCCGGCCAGGATGAGCCCTGATGCACTCGCTGGGCATACACCTGCCCCCTCCCGAGGGCACAGGGCTCGATTTTACCACATCTGGACAGGTAAAGCCTATTCTCACTAGCCACCCAAACAGAGCCAGCCTCCTTCCTGGGAAACTCTCTGTCCAGCTCCGGTGGCCTGAAATGAGTACCAACATCTGAACAAACAGCCGTGGAAGCAGGGGTAGGGGTGGTAGGAGGGACGCAGCCCACCCAGCCCCGCTCCGGAGCTCCAATGACTTCCTACAGCTGCCCGCAGCCTCGGGCCTGGCTAATGACCACAGGGACCTCCAGCCCTCGGTGCCACGGCTGACGGCTGCCTGCCCACGTTCGGCCCAGCTGGTCAGAGCTCAGAGCTGGGCTGGGCCCCGGGGGCAGGAGCTGCCTATGTGAGGTCCACACTCTGCCCACGTGGGAAAAGGAGGGACTCGCAGGACCCCTCCCCCGTTCGCCTGGCATCCGGCACTGGCCTGTGGGCAGCCCTGTGACCTGGGGAGGAGGAGCTGCCTCTTGGGGCTTCAGAGTTCTGCAATGATAACCCCCGCATCTCTGGGGTGTGGGGCCTGCTGTGGATATAGGGCGAACAGTGCTGGACACACCTCAGAAGGCTTCAGCTTCTGCTTTGCCTGCTGCCTGGGGCTGGGGGCGGGGGTGTATCGACCTTTAATGCATCTTTGCCCAGGAGGGACTGTCCTGCTCTCTCCTGATGGGGTCTTCCAGATAGTGCAGGCGTGGGGGCTGTGGATCCCGGCGGGCATGGACCCAAGGGCACACAGGGATTCCCCACCACCTGACTGCACCCTTGCTGCCAGACCTTGGGCCAGGGGGGGTCGTGAGGCTGCCAGCCCCTTCCTCTGGGGACTCCAGAAAAGCAGTGAGCGCATCCCCCAAAGTTCATTTTCCATTTCCTGTAGGTCGGCTCTCAACCTGACAGGCGTCCCCTCTCACCTCCCAATCACTGTTCCTCCCGCCCCTCCCCCCCACCTTCTATTCCCCACCCCTCCCGCCTACCTAATCGGACGCCCCCACCCCCACAGGGCGGCTTCCTCTCCCGGCATCTCACTCCCACCGTGGGAGAGGGGGAGGCGGGCCCTCCTGCCCCTGCCTCCCCACAGACCCAATCCTCTCCCCTGCACACCTCTGGGACGCCCCGCTCCACCCTGAAACACCCCACCCTTCTGGATCCCTCCTCCCCAACCTGGGATTCAGTGTCCCGGCCCCCACCCTCGGCAAACTTGGCTCCTTTCAGCTCCCCTCCCTTGCGGGCAGAGGCAGGGCGTTCAAGTCCATTTAATCTTGGCAGAATGCAATTTCCTGCTTCAGGGAGCTGGCGGGTTTAGGAGGCTTAATGAGGGGGGAGGGGGGAGACGGGGAAGAAGGAGGCTGCACTGGGCTAGAGATGGAGACGGAGTCCCGGAGAGGGGTGGTCCAGGAAGCTCGGGACGTGTGTCTGGGGCTTGCCTGGGGGCGGGGGCGGTGTTTGGGATCACACAGGGGTCAGCCCTTGTCTTTGAGCTCCCACTGGTGGTAGGTCAGGGGCTGGGCTCCCACTGGTAGGTGGGGGGCCTCTCTACAAACCTCCCCACCCCCAGCTGGGGGGGGTGAGTGGAGGGGCCTCAAAATGGCCCACTGTCAACAAAATGGGGAGGGGAAGGATATGTGTGTGTGTGTTCGCGTTCCTGAAGCACATGTCCTCTTGGCCAACAGGGCAGTAGGGGTGCAGGTCCAAGTGTACAGACGGGAGAGGGAGTCCCGGGGAAAATGTGCTGCTGGGGGGACTTTAAATGGATTGTGCGCTCTGGGTGGGTCCTGGGGAAAGTGCAGCTGGCAGGTCCCAGACCCCTAGGTGGGGGACCCGGCAGCCAGGCTGGAATTTCAGTCTCAAAAAGGATGCTTATCTGGATACAGCCACCAAGGCAGAGAAGATAAGGGACAAAGGGACCTCTCAGCTGCCGGAAGCCCCACACCTGGTGAGGGCAGGATGGCCCAGAGCCCTGCCCAACACCCAGAACACAGACAGCCCCTGGGGAGACTGAAGCTGAGCATCTTCTGAGGGCCCCTGAACTGCCACCCCATCTCATCCCCTCTCCTCACCCCTCCCCATCTCTCCCTGATTCTGTTCAGCAGATCTGTTCCCCAGAGAAGCCCTTGGAGCAGCCACAACCCATGAAACTGGGAGTCCCCAGGCGGAGCTGGTGGAGAGGGATGGTCAGGGACTGGTGTAGGACCCATCCCCAGCCCACAGGGAGCAAGCCAGGGGTGGAAGCTCTTCACAGAGAGAAGCAGGCAGCCTGGCATCCTCCAGGAGCAGCACCCAGAAAGCCTGGGGGCCTTTGGGGAGAAGATGGGGCAAGGAGGATGGAGCAGGGTTAGGGGCTCTGGAAGGCAGGGCTGGAACTGCCAGAGGTACTTTAAAGCCACTGTGCAGTCTGCGCCCAGTCTTTGTTCTGGGATTTCTCATTTCCAGAGGCCTGGGAAGAAGGCCCATGGAGACACTGGATGGCTGAAACTGGGCCAGGCCCTCTTCTGGGCCTTGGTTATACCATTTGTGAACAGGATGCTAGGAGAGGGTCTCTGAAGAATAGCCCATGGTTCCTTGGAAGCTGGCGGGCCCTGGTCCTGCCCAAGGGTCATTGTGGGTGTGCATGAGTGGCAGCCAGGTGTGTAGAGGAGGACACAAGGAAGCTGGGGAGGGTGAAGGTATGTGAGGGACACATCCTAGGCCTTGTGCCCTCCTAGATGCCTCAAGGCCCTCCCAACACCCCACCCTCCTGAAAGCAGCATGTTCTCCAGAGGAGGCCACCTATCCCTTTGGGGAAGATAACTCACCATCTGCCAGTAGATCGAGCTCAGAGGCAGCAAAGGCCCTGCAGGCTGGGGGTCTCTAAGAGCCCCCTGCCCCAGCCCCTTGCAAGAGGAATGTCTTGGCTCCTTGCCCCTCTGCTTCCCCCTCTGCCTAGTTTACCAGTTCCCTGGGGTCACTGTCTTCTCACTTGGCCTCTTCATCTGGCTGGGGCCTCCCCAAGGACTGCTCCAGGGCCCACATCTCTCTTCCCTCTGCATCTTTGCTGAACTCAGCCCCAGCCCCTCTGGCTCTTGTAAGCGTTGGTAGAAATGGAGCTCTCGTGGGCCACTACTGCTCCCCATGCCCCCAACCCCTGCCCCATGCCCACCTCTAGTCAATTCTGACCTGCGAGTCCCCTTCCAGACAGCTCCACATATGACCTCTAGGACAGACCTTGGCAGGTCAACCTCCAGGCTCCTGCCCAGGTTTTCCCTTCAGCCTTCAAGCTGTAAGATTTCTAATTGGTTCTCTGAAGGTCAGTGGCAGGGACTCCTGGGTGGCTCAGCAGTTGAGTGTCTGCCTTCCGGCTCAGGTCCTGATCCTGGGGTCCTGGGATCGAGTCCCGCATTGGGTTCCCTATGAGGAGTCTGCTTCTCCCTCTGCCTATGTCTCTGCCTCTCTCTCCCCCAGTCTGCCTCTCGTGAATAAATAATATAAATAATCTTAAAAAGAAAAAAGATTGAAGGTCAGTGGCAGTGTCATCTCCTCTAGGTGGGCTTCCCTGAGTCACCCTCCCAGCCCTCTGGTTACCTACCTTCCCCACACCCACCAGGAGACCCCCTGCTGACCCAGAGCCTCAACACCTTGCTGACTCCCACAGCATCTAGTTCATAAATATTTGGAGGAATTGTGGGCTGGACCCTGGGGTCATGGCAAAGCTGGAACAGGCAGGCCTGTCTGAGGAGGTGTGATCCAGCAGTTCCAGGTGGTTGCTCTCCTAGCACTGCATTCCCATGACAACCTGCATGCAGGTCCTCTCCCAGGGAGGATATTGAGGTCACCTTTGTGGTGAAGGCTCCAGTGAGGGTTAAGTGTGGGTGCCACTATGCAGGTACTGGATTCCTGCCAAGCAGGGGCAGTGGCAGGATATGGGGTCAAGGTGGCTCATCCTGAGCAGACACTTATCCTGGATGAAAAGGCAAACACTGGGATGCCTGGGTGGCTTGGTGGTTGAGCATCTGCCTTTGGTTCGGGTCGTGATCCCAGGTCCAGGGATCTAGTTCCACACTGGGCTCCCTGCAAGGAGCCTGTTTCTCTCTCTGTCTGTATCTCTGCTTCTCTCTGTGTGTCTCTCGTGAATAAATAAATAAAATCTTAAAAAAAAAAAAGAAAAAGAAAAAGAAAAGTCCAACACCGACCTACTCTCCCATGCAGAGTAATCCAGGTAAGCCTTCATGCCCCTGGGGATGGCACCCAGCTCTCCCTGTCACCCACTGGGGAGACACAGTGAGTCAACAAAGAGGATACAAGCAGAGTGTGTCCTACATATTAGATGCTGCTCCCAGCAATCTGCTCTTGGTAGCTGGTTTCACCCTCCCAGCACCTGGGTGGGGTTCAGGGGGGAGAGGGAGCAACTCGATCTTGTGTCCCAGACAGGAAACATAGTCCCAGAGGGTGGGTGAGTAAATGCATGGGGGCAAGTGAGAGCCGCTTGCATGCAGCCAGGCTTGGAGTTGAGGGGTCCTTGGGGGAGCCAGTGGCCTTCTTCCCATGCATGCATGTATGTGCACACATCTGGCACTCCAGACTTGCTGGCCCTGACACTTGAGTAAGTAGAAGGAGGCACAGTGAAATCAGAGCCCAGTGGCCCTGACTGCATCTGCCCATGGTCCCACATCCACGGAAGCTCTGGGGGTTGTGCAGACCACAATGCCAGAGCCGCCCAGCTTCTGCCTTAGCCCAGGCAGCTCACTGACCTCCATGCTTCTGCAGGACCCATGCTTCTCTAGATGCCAGGCCCTTTCCCACCTGGAATCCATCTCCCAGCCCTCATGGAGCTTTTCCAAGATGTAGGGATCTGGGTGGGGCCTGGGCCTCTCAGGAGCTTGAATCTCCAACACTGTGCCATCAGGTTCCCGAGGCAGCCCCTACCCCTCAGCCCCAAGCCTAGAAGCCTAGCCTCCCAATCCTTGGAGTCAATTTTGTTGAAATTTCAGGCCAAACTGGAGTAGAGAATCAGCAGTAGGGGAGGAGATGAGAAGTTGGTGCCTTCCTCACTGGTGCTTTTCCTCACCCAGTAAGCAGGAGTTCAATGGTAGTCTGGTCCATTTTCCCCAGAACCAGCTCTGCACCCTTAGCCCAGGGAAGACTCCATAGACCCTCTGGAGAGTTCATGGCCCAGAACGCAGATGAGATGTGCAGGATGTCAGCACCTGTGGCCTAGTACTTGGCACGAAGCTTGGGCACACATTATGTCTGCAGAATGAATGAATGAATGAATGACATTTGACCAAGACACAGGCAGAGGGAGAGGCTCTCCCCTGGAAGCTCAGAAAACAGACTAGCTGGACAAAGAGGGGAGGCTTTTTGGGGGAGACAGCGCTTGAACCAGGCCAGAAGGATCACGACAACCTCTCCAGGGAGATCAAAAAGACATTCCTGGGCAGCCTGGGTGGCTCAACGGTTTAGCGCTGCCTTCAGCCCGGGAGTGTGATCCTGGAGACCCGGGATCGAGTCCCACATGAGCCTGCCTCTCCCTCTGCCTGTGTCTCTGCCTCTCTCTCTCTCTGTCTCTGTGTCTCTCATGAATAAAAAAAAAAAAAAGACATTCCTGGTAGAACAGTAGCCTGGGCAAGGGCTTGAGAGCAACATGGTCCTGGGTGTGATAAGGAGATGGCCCTCCAGGAATCCCGTAGGGACCCAAGGAGCTGCCTGGTACTGCCATGGGACGTGGCTTCCAGGCGCTAAGAGGATGGCCCTCTGGCTGACTGCCTGGGCCCCATGGCAGGCAAAGCAGGCTCTGTTGCTTCTGCCTCAGACTTTCCCTGGGACACCTTCAGGGTCCTTGTTCTCTGCATTTGCCAAGTGCTGCCTTTGCCTCAGGTCTGGCCTGATAGAGGGGTGAGGGGTCCCTGGCATGGGAAGATACAAAAACAGCATCCTGGAGTCCTGTGGGGAGAACACGGGGTACAGGTGAGTCTTCTAGAGTCCAGGACCTAGAACCTAGGGTTCGTGGTCCCATCTGCCAGAGTGGGGAGTAGTGCCCTTGATTAACAAATGACAGAGGGAGTGGGCTCCCAGCTCTCCTGGGAGCCCCTATTTATCCCCCACAATGAGCCCCACTGTGAGAAGACACTGGGTCCAGGGGAGCAGATGAGGAGCAGTGGTGCTCAGGAGAATTCAGCATCAGAATTTCTTATTTATTTATTTTAAAATAAACTGTACCTCCAACATGGGGCTTGAACTCACGACTCCAAGTGGTGAGCTATACTGACTGGGCCAGCTGGGCACCACAGCAATCAGAACTTCTTCTAACTCTGGCTGGAAGGGCTCTCATGCCTTGTGCCCCCACCAGTCCAGGCCTTATCTCCTCCTCCAGAGTCCCTTCCCCATCAGAAAGCCCCAGGATAATGGGGGCCCAGCCTGGTCCCCTTATGTCCATAAGGCTGCAGAGCCTAAGACCTGAGCAAGCCAACAGTCCAGGACTGGGTCCCCCCCTCTCTGGGTGACTAAAATTACAGCAAGAAATGCCAGTGTGGGGATCTCTGGGTGGCTCAGTGGTTTAGCTCCTGCCTTCAGCCCAGGGCGTGATCCTGGGTTCCCAGGATCGAGTCCCACATCGGGCTCTCTGCATGGAGCCTGCTTCTCCTTCTGCCTGTGTCTCTGCCTCTCTCTCTCTCTCTGTGTCTCTCATGAATAAATAAATAAAATCTTAAAAAAAAAAAAGAAAAAGAAAAAGAAAAGAAATGCCAGTGTTATCCAGAGAATGGGCCCCAGCCAGCCCTGCTTGACCCCACCCAGCCCAGGGAATAGGAGCCCTCCATAGCCTAGCCTGAGCCCAACCGGACCCCTGGTTGGGAAATGAGGGCTTTCTGAGGCTCTGCATTGACCCAGGGCTTTGGGTTGTTGCCTGAAATCCCTTCTTTGGGCCACCCCAAGCAGCAGGACCCCTCTCAGGCTGGGGTACAGCTGTCCTTGGCTGGGGGGCACTGATTTTGGGGGTACTCAGAGGCAGCTGCAGAGAGGGCAGGGGGATACTTGAGATAGCCCAGGCTCAGGGAGGGAAGTGGAGATGGGTGGTCTGTGGGCCCTGGCCCTCAGGGGAATAGGTCAGGGAGCCATAGCCCAGCCCTCTCCACAAGCCTGGCTCTGCCCCCAGAATGGGTGCCTGAGGCAGGGGGAGTGAGGAAAGAAGACTTGGGGTTTCCTCCTGGTTCCAACCACCCACGTCTCCAGGTACCTCCTCTCCCCTAGGCCAGAGTTGGGTGCACAGAGGGAAGACTGGAGAAAAGGCAGCCTGTGGTAAGGGTGGTGTGGGAAGACCACAGTGAGGCATGGGGGGAAGAAACTGGGGTACGCAGAATTAGAAGACAAGAATGGAGGTTCTTTGGGAGAGGACAACGCATGGGCATGCCTAAGTTTCCCCTCAGGGATTGTGTGGAGCCCAGCGGTGCGTGGGTAGGGGGAGGGCACTTGTCTGCTTCTGAGGAGGCAGCACCACTCTGTGCCCCTGACCAGCATCCTCAGGAATCAGAACCTGTTGGGGCCTAGGCCAGGTTAAGTGCCTGGGACTCTCTCCTGTGGCCATGACTGAGGTAAAGGTGGCACATAGGAGGTGTTGGGTGTGCTGTGGGCACAGGAATGCATCCTTCCGGGTGGCAAGGAGGAGGTCCCTGGAAGAATTAATCTGGAGACACCGGAGACCGTCAGGGCGGGGGGGGGGGGGGGGGGGGGGGGGGGGGGGGGGGTGGGGTGTGGGTTTCGGCTCTCTGCCTCCACAGGCCCTGCCCCCTCCCTTCCATGTCCCACCCTCTTTATCCCTCCATCTCGGCTGGTGCCTGCTCCTTCCGGCAGCAAACATGAGCTTTGCAGAAACTTGTCTTTGGATTAAAGCTTCAACCACTGTCTCAGGAGAAGGGGGGGCAGGGAGACCAGCCAGACAGACCCCATGTGGAGAGTATATGGGACAGGGAAGGAGGCCTCTCTTCCCACCTCAAAACCCCAGGTCATACCTGTGGATGAGCCCCAAGGGAAAGATGAGGGGCTGGGACGCCTGGGTGGCTCAGCGGTTGAGCACCTGCCTTGGGCCCAGGGTGCAGTCCTGGAGTCCCGAGCTAGAGTCCTGTGTCGGGCTCCCTGCATGGAGCCTGCTTCTCCCTCTGCCTGTGTCTCTGCCTCGCTCTCTCTCTCTCTGTGTCTCTCATGAATGAATAAATAAAATCTTAAAAAAAAAAAAAAGATGAGGGGAGTCTGGCTGAGTCTGAGGGCAGCCAGCAGCACCCCTATGATCCAGCTGGGTCCTTCCTCCCTCTCCTGGATGCCCATGGCTTGCTTTCTGGCCCTCCAGGAGCCAAAGGAATCCTTTTAAAATTTAAATCAGACTATGCCATGCCTCATCACCCTCAGGCCAGTCCCCCTCTCCTCTCAATCTAAGACTGCACCTCAACATTCAAGGGGGCTCTAGTCTGGAATCCCAGACAAGGCTGTCCAGGTCCCTGCCCCCCCAGGTCTCAGTATTCCCTTCTATTAAGCGGGTATGCAAAGATGTTCTGGCCACTGTAGGGCAGGGGCCTGATCCTTTCTAGGACTCCATAGGTAGTGCAGATAGAGTCCCAAGTTTCTTTTCCTTTTCCTTTTCCTTTTCCTTTTCCTTTTCCTTTTCCTTCCTTCCTTCCTTCCTTCTTTCTTTCTTTCTTTCTTTTCTTTCTTTCTTTCTTTCTTTCTTTCTTTCTCTTTCTTCTTTCTTCTTTCTTTTTAAATGTATTTTGACAGCTCAGTGGCTTTACTAAGGAGAGCCAGGATTACAGTGGACTTAAGAGTTGGCATTGGGAAAAAAAAAAAAGAGTTGGCATTGGGGCCCTAGTTCTTGGTTCTTGCCAAAGGTGAGTGCAATACTGACAAAGTGTGGGTTGTCCAGCATCCCCCCTTGGCTCGGCCTGTCTTCTCTTTTTCCTGTTTGACCACCTGGGGAGTCTGCCTCATACTTTCCTTTCCCACCCCTGGCCAGGGAACCACAGGCTTCACCTCTCAAAGCATGCAGCTGGCTACTTCCAGGGCGGTCAGAGCCTCCACGCCACACTGACCCAGGGTAGCCTCAGCCCCTAGGGGTGAGCCTGCCAGAAGCACGGCTGGATCTCCGGGGACCATGGCCTCTCCATCTGGATGCAGCTCCTGCCGGTCACCTGGAGGGCACTGACAAGGAGCTATGTGACTAAACCACAGACCACCAAGAGGATGCAGTAGCAAACAAGTGGAGCCCCCAGTTCCCAAGAGCAGGTCCAGAGGCCAGGGATGGCCACAGTCTCCACGCTGTCCTGTTACGTTTGGAAATCAGCCCCGGGACACCTGGGTGGCTCAGCAATTGAGCGTCTGCCTTGGGCTTAGGGCGTGATCCTGGAGTTCTGGGATCGAGCTGGCATCAGGCTCCCTGCATGGAGCCTGCTTCTCCCTCTGCCTGTGTCTCTGTCCTTCTCCCTCTGTGTCTCTCATGAATAAATAAATAAAAATCTCTAAAAAAATAAAAAGGATATCAGCCCCTCACAGGACAGGAAGCCCTATCCAGGGGTGGGGAGCCTGGGCTCCACTTTGCCCCCCTGCCAAGCACACACAGAAGCCAGGAAGCTCATCACTGTGGATGGAGTGCTAGCAAGTGCCCGGTTGGCCAGGGAAGACCTAGCTCGCCCCCACCTACATTAGCCCTGCTGCCGAACTCTGGAACTCTCGGAGACCGTGTGCTATGAAGGGAGATGGTCCACAAGGACTGTTTCTTCTTGGCCGGTCCTAATGCTACTATGCCACAGAGGCCCTGCGGTGCAGCACAGGCAGCAGTGCTGGGCTAGGTCCTCCATTTCCTGGCTCACAGGGGAGGGAGACCAAGATGGGGTATTCTTGCCTTAGACCTCTGGTCTGAAGGTATGGACAGTGACCTCATATTGCAACATTTCCTCAGGGAAAACCTGGAGCCCGGCTGAGGGAAGAGGGCCAGGATGGCAGGGTGCCCAATGTCTGCCCACCAACCCCTCCTCTGTTCAGGGGGCTGCCTTCATCTGGGCCCCACTTCCCTGCAGGGAGTGAGGGACCAGGGAAGGCCACACTGCAACTGTCACGGAAGGGACATTCCCCAGTCATTTGGAACTAAGTAAGTCCAGATCCCAGCTTACAGGCCTGGCTGCAGGACTCTCCTTGGGCCCTCCTCCCCCAGGACTGGGCCACACAGACACATGGACCGGGTGTGCGTAGCAGATGTGAGCCTGAGAGGCAGCCAGAAACCCCACGAATCAGAGCCCATCACCATCAGCTTTGTTGGGGGCTGCCCAGGTCTCCCGCCAGCTCTGAGGCTCTGCCTAAGGGACTAGACCCCTTCCTGGGGGCAGGGGTGGGGGTGGGGGCCACTCACAGCTGGAACTTCACTGACTTTTAAGTCAAGGCACAGTCTACCCTGAGACCCTGCTGCTGCAGCTTGAGACACTCTCTTCTCAGCTTAGGTTTAGGTAGAGGAGGAAACAGCAAATGGGCACCCATCTCTGCCTCATCCTCAGCTCCAGGTGAATGTGAGGAAAGGGTCCAAGATGAGGGTAGAAAGTTGTTCCCCATCTCTGATCAGAAGGCCCTGGGCCCGGGACGCCTGGGTGGCTCAGCGGTTGAGTGTCTGCCTTTGGCCCAGGGCGTGATCCTGGAGTCCCATCATCGGGTCCCACATCGGGCTCCCTGCAGGGAGTCTGCTTCTCCCTCTGCCTCTGTCTCTGCCTCTCTCTGTGTGTCTCTCATGAATAAATAAATAAAATCTTTAAAAAATAAAGGGGGGGGGATAAAAAAAAAAAGGCCCTGGGCTCAGCCCCTCCCATTCAGGGGTGGTGATGATCAGGTATTATCTGAGCAGAGACCTGAAGGAGGTAAGCCATGGAAGTGTCTATTGGAAGGGCACCCAGACAAAGGGAATAGACATTGCTGGAGCCCTGAGGCAGGAGAGGTGTGGGAGGAGGAGTGAAGAGGCTGTGGCCAAAAACAGGGAAACATGAGTCAGAGGTGGGGAAGGGGGCTGGCAGGTCAGCCACTTTTAAGGACATGGCTTTTACTCTCAACAAAGTTGGAGACTTTTGAGAGCTTTGGGCAAGAGAGAGACCCGACCTGGCTTCCATATTAACGGGGTCTCTGTGCATCCTGGTTGACTAGATTGTAGGAGACAAGAGCAGAAGCTGGGAGCCCAGTAAAGAGACTGGTGTACTTGTCAGGAAAGAGACAAGGTTGGCCATCTGAGTGGTGGCTGCATAGGCAATGGCTGCAGAGCCGAGGACCAGAGAGAAGGTGGGAAGTGGTTACCTAATATTTTGCACACTTTAAGTTGCAAGTATTTGCTGATGGTTTGAATGTGGATGTGAGAGAGAGAGTCCAGTCTGGTTCTGTGGCTTTTTGGCCTGAGCAGTTGGAAAGATAGAGCTGCTCCAACTGAGTTGGGCAAAGGCAAGAAGTAGCTGGTGGGTGCTCCCAGGTGGGCTCCAGATCCAAGGTCTTTTCCACACAGCCCCTCTCTTAAGGCAGGCTCCGCCCCCCCGCCCCCCTGCAGTGGCTGGTGCTGCCCAATCATTACTGCTCCAGCACCTGGAGCAAAGGCCTCTGCAGTGACAGCAGAGGAAACAGAATTCCCATCCCAATTCTTAGTGAGGAGGCCTCTCTAGAGCCAGATAAAGATTGAGCTCTAGACCCAAGACTTCGGCTCTCCAGCAGGGGCTGGGCAGGCCCAAGTGGGTGAGGGATGGCTGTCTGGCTTCTGTCTAAACAGGATATGCTCAGGCTGGCCGACGGTCATGGGTCACTTGGCAGTCAGCCAAGCCTGGGCCCACCCAACCCCCACCTCCCTCACACATTACACACAAACACACACACACACACACACACACACACACACACACCCCTCAGATGAGGGGCATGGGGTAACATGTGAGGATCTCAGAGCCCTGTGTTCTCCCTTTCTTGTTCACTCTGAACTCAGAAGGACCTGGGTCCCAGGCAACATCTCTTAGGGTCTAGCTGGGGGTGCAGGACCAGCAGCAGCCCAGGGGAACTTCACTGGGATTGACTTCCTGGGAGGTAATATCTTCCCAGAGGCTTAAAGGATCTAGAAGTAAATAGGAAAGGAATTCCAGGTACAGGGGAGCAGTACGTGCAAAGACCTCAAGATGAGACAGTGGAGAGCTCCTGCCTGCAGGAAAGGAATGAGGCAGCCTTCAGAAGGGAGGTTTGCCCCTTGTGCGGATGGGACAGTGTTTGAGGGTAAAGGAGGGGGCCGAGGGCTTGGGTCTAGAGGAAACTCGGTTGACACTGGTGCTGAAGTCTGGGAAGAACATTCCTGGTAGAGGCGACAGCAGCAGAAAAGGCCTAGAGGAGGATTTGGGAAGCAGCCAGGAGGTGGCTTGTTCCAGCTTTTGATGGGCTCTGAGCCAGCCCCTGGGGCTGGCTGGGCAGGAGGAGGCTGAGCTGAACCCCATCCTGAGCCTGGGCTGCAGGCACTCCTCACTGCCCCACTCCTGGTGCTGCCCGAACAACGCTTTGCACCCCCTCTCAGGGCCCCCTTTGCAACACTCCCCTTCTCTGGGATCTAGTTCCGGGAGGCGGGTGAGGGCTGTGCCTGGGGCAGAGGAGATGAGAAAACCAGAAAGTGGGGAAACCTGAGCCAGCAACACTGAGGCGGGCGGGCCAGGGCTTGCTCAGCCTGCTAGGCCCGGGAAACAGGTTCCCCGGAGACTGGGCCAGAGGAGGGGGGGCTGGCTTTGTTGCCACCTTCATCCAGGGGGCATGGCAGGTCTCTGAGGCCCAGGCCTCCAAGTCTGGCCTTCTATTTTTTTTTTAAAGATTTTATTTATTTATTCATGGGAATACACAGAGAGGAGAGAGAAAGGCAGAGACACAGGCAGAGGGAGAAGCAGGCTCCATGCAGGGAGCCTGATGTGGGACTGGATCCTGGGTCTCCAGGATCACGCCCTGAGCTGTAGGTGGCGCTAAACCGCTGAGCCACCAGGGCTGCCCCAAGTCTGGCCTTCTAGAGGCTGAAGCTGGAAGGGCAGAGCATCTCTCAAGGTTGCCCAGCATAGCAGGCTTCTATCACCCACTTCGAGGTAGGCCCGAGAGAGGCAGACAGGAGAGACAGACAGGATGGACAGGGTCGCACTTCTATCCCCCACAGCACAGTCTGGAAAAGCCAGAAGCAACAGAAACAGGCACGTGTATGGGCAGAAGCAAGGGTTGGGCCAGGTTGAAAGGCTGGGAGTGTTTTGGGGAGGAACCCCAAAGTGCTCCTGCCCACTGCCAGCACCAGCCCATCACAAGGAAGTGGTGACTAGGACAAAGGGGCCCAATTCCTTCCTAGTTATAACCCTTGTGGTTGGGTTTTGTAGCATCTCAGAAGCTCTGGGAGGCTGAGCCATGAGTGTATGACCCAAGACTATATGGCCAGGATGTCATCCTAAGGGTCTATCTTATAGGTACTCAGAGACCATCTTGAAAGGGAGAGGGGGCTACACCAGGAGGCTAGGTCAGAGAAGAAACCGGACCTGGCCTAACTATCTCTGTGTCCACCCTCACCTTGTATATCCAGACCAGAACCAGGAAGGTCCATGAGAGCTGGAGGAGAAGCATGCCTGAGATCTGAGTGTCCTGCAGAGGAGGCAGAGAGGCATGGCATGACAGGGTGGGGGGTCAGCCTGGCCTGGCTGTTTCACTTCAGGTGACCCCACAGGGCATCTGAGGTGGCTCTCAGGTGGAGCTAGCAGCCAAGCAAGGAGCTTGCTTTTGGAGAGCAAGACAGGAGGACTCTGGGTGTCAGCTGAGTGTTTGGTGGGGGCAGCCAGTCCAGAGGAGCTGGGTGGTAAGACCAGGAGTTGGCTCTTGACCTCTTGGTTCTTGGCTCATGTTCCCTCTTGGATCTGGTGCTGCAGGCATTTGCTCTCTTATTCATTCAATAAAGATTTATTGAACTCTGGAAGTGCTGCGCCGGGCTCCAGCACTCATTGCCAGCCCTGAGCGCCTGCCTTGGTTATAGACCCTTGGCTCCATGTGTGCCCCACAGCCTGGCCCTTCCCTCCTGGAGCCTTCCCATAACTCCTGAAAAGACCAATTTTTTCTAACCCCACAGCCCAGTGTGTACAGGCCTCATGCCACTTCTCTCAGTATTCTCTTCTTTATCCAAATAGTGGGAACTCAGGAGGAACTGTGAAGTACCTGGAGGTAAATAACCATAAATTCTGCTGGCACACAGGGCCCCCCAACCTGGCACCCAGGGTCGGTGTCAAGGCGTCTTTGGATGCTTACATTAAAGGATAATTGTAGGAGGGCCCACTATATTCCTCCCAATAATGCATATTTTATATGTATAATAATGTAAGTACGGATAGAAAATGGCCAACCCAGCATGGACACCAGATGGGGGTGCAGTGTGGCTTCACTGCTGCAATGAGAATTGCTTTTCTTTCTTTCTTTCTTTCTTTCTTTCTTTCTTTCTTTCTTTCTTTCTTTCTTTCTTTTTCTTCCTTCCTTCCTTCCTTCCTTCCTTCCTTCCTTTCTTTCTTTCAATATTTTTTTAAAGATTTTTATTTTATTTATTCATGAGAGACACAGGGAGAGAGAGAGAGAGAGAGAGGGTCAGAGATATAGGCAAAGGGAGAAGCAGGCTCCATGCAGGGAGCCCGACGTGGGACTCGATCCAGGGACTCCAGGATCACACCCTGGGCCAAAGGCAGGCACTAAACCGCTGAGCCACCCAGGGATCCTTTTTTTTTTTTTTTTTAAGATTTTATTTATTTACGAGAGAGATAGAGAGAGAGAGAGAGAGAGAGAGAGAGAGAGAGGCAGAGACATAGGCAGAGGGAGGAGAAGCAGACTCCATGCAAGGAGCCTGATATGGGATTAGATCCTGGGACTCCAGAATCACACCCTGAGCCAAAGGCAGATGCTCAACCACTGAGCCACCCAGGTGTCCCAAGAATTTCTTTTATTTCTATCTATTACTCAGCTTTCTCAAGTTGTTTAGAAGAGAACTGGCATTCCATTGTGAGGTGGAGATAGGTCTCTTCCCTCTCCCTGTCTCCGCACCCCCCTTCAGAAGGCCTTCATGCACTAGGTCCATTCTATGTGTTTGAGTAGAGATCCATGGACAATTCAATTGAGTCTCTTTTCTTCCCAACCTAGCACCCTGGAGACTTCAGTAAGTCTTAACAGTTCTGCTTCAGTGACATGATGATGATCATGCTGGGGATGGTGACAGGAGAGGGAGACTGGGGGTGAAGGGGAATAGGAGAATGTGGAAGAGTAGGTGTTGGAAACCATAGAGATGGTGATGTAAGCTGCACTGGTAATGGGGGTGCAGTGGTGGTGACTTCAGGGGTGACCCTGGTCCAGAGGAGTAGGG
The DNA here is from genome assembly GCF_905146905.1 of Nyctereutes procyonoides. Classification (NCBI taxonomy): domain Eukaryota; kingdom Metazoa; phylum Chordata; class Mammalia; order Carnivora; family Canidae; genus Nyctereutes; species Nyctereutes procyonoides. The sequence goes on along the minus strand of NW_026575131.1, from coordinate 39,310,680 downwards.
ATGAGGACAGACGATTATCACAGTGTTTTAAATGAGACATAATGGGATGCCTGGGTGGCTCAGCAGTTGAGCGTCTGTCTTCAGCTCAGGGTGGCTCCTAGAGTCCAGGATCAAGTTCTGCATCGGGCTCTCTGCATGGAGCCTGCTTCTCCCTCTGCCTGTGTCTCTGCCTCTCTCTCTCTCTGTGTGTGTGTCTATGAATAAATAAATAAATAAATAAATAAATAAATAAATAAATAAATAAAATCTTTAAAAAAACAAATAAAAATAAATGAGACATAACAGAGAAGAAGGGTGTAGGTACTGTCACTGTAGCCAGCATAATCCAGGCTGGTGTGTCCTTGCTTCAAATGGTCTCTGCTTGGAGCATGTGGGCCAGCATTCCAAATCCAGGCCAGGAGACCCTCACCTGGGTTCTTAACATCCCACCTGATCCTACATTCACAGTCAACCAGTCTGTAGGTCAGAAGGAGAGATGACTTCTTCCTGCCTTAGCCAGGAAGCGAAGGGGGAGGAGGAAGAGAGTGAAGAGGAAGGGAAGGAAGAGAAAGAGACAGGAGAGAAAAGAAAGGAGAGAGGAGAAAGGAGAGGACAGGAGAGGGGAGAAAGAGGGAGAAAAGAAGACAGAAGAGAGGAGGAAGAGGAGGGAATAGAAGAGGGATGGAGAGGAGGAAGGAGAGGACAAAGAGGGCCTGTGCCCCTTGGGACCTCAGCTAAGTGCATGGGGTAGGGCTGACACTGTGGTCCTGGCTGGTGAAGCTATGGTCTTGGGAGTTGGGTTGGGTGTCAGGTCCCTTCCTGGGATCAGGGTAGGCGTTTGGCTCAGTTGCTGGGCCCTGGGGTCATCATGAGGCCATTTGAAAGCAAAATGTCCCTTTTGGGAGAGGAGGCCCAGCCTATCTGGCTTCTCTGAACGTATGGAACTGTAAGGAGTGGGTCTGTGAGGCTGCTGGTTTGAAATAGGGCTGGAGGCTGGGGAATCACAAGTAGCCCTTGGGTGGTTGGAGAGCAGTGAGGCTGGGCTGCTGCGACCTGGCGGGGCTAGAGGCAGCGAGCGGGTCCGGCGGTGGTGCCAGCCGTCCCAGGGGCTGCACCGCCACCTGCTGAGCGGCTGGGGCAGTCCTGGCTCCTATACTGCGGGACTCACGCGCGGGGCCGGCGCGGCCCGCAGCAAGTGGGAAGGAGTGACACGGCAGTGTGTGCGCAGGTGAGCGCAGGCTCGGGGCTCCCCGGCGCGCCCGCCCTTCCCGCCAGGGAGTTGAGTGCCCGGGTAAACACCAGGCGCGGTGTGCGCGGTGTATCCACGGAGAGACAAAGCCAGGGCGGGGCGGGGGCGCCGCCCGCGAAGCCGGGGCGGGGGCGCGGGGTGCAGATTAGTCTCCCCTGGCTCGGGTTGCCCCACCGCCCGGGAGCCCCGAGCCCAGCTCACCGACAGGTGGAGCGGGGGGCGGGGCGGCGGCCGGGCGGGACCCGCCCCGGGGGTGGGGCCGGGCGGGGCGGGCGGGGCGGGGCCGCGCTATGCAAATGTCGCCCACGGGCGGCCAATTGCCGGCGCTCCCCGCGCGGCTCCGAGCGCCCCGTCCCGCCGGCGGCCGCGAGACCAGAGCGAGCTAGCGAGCGAACGGCCGCGGTCAGGCCAGCCCCGAGCGCAGCGCAGGGCCAGGGCGCGCCGCGAGCAGCGGCGCAGCCCAGCGCGGCCGCCGGGCCCCAGTCCAGCGCGGCCGCCCGGCCCCAGGCCAGCCAGCAGGCGAGCACCGCCGGGCCGAGCCAAGCGCAGCGCCCCGGAGCCGAGCGCGCGCCGTCGCCCGCGCCCCGCGCCGGGGAATGCGCCCTCGGCGCGCCGGCCAGGGGGCGCCCGCAGCCCACCCGGGGGGAGGCGGCCCCGAGCGCCCCTGAGCCTTCCCATGGCCCGGGCTGGGGCCCGGGGCCTCGGCTGCTGACGCGCCCGAAGCCCGGGGAACCCGTTAAAGCCGGGCCGCGGCGTCGACCCCGGCTCAGGCACAGAGGCGAGAGGGCGCGGGCAGGGCCATGGCCCCGGGGGGCCGCTAGCGCCGGCCGGCCCGACCCGGAGCCGCTCAGCCGCCGCCGCCGCCGCCGCCGCCGCCGCCGCCCCCGCCGCCCGGGAGCCCAGGCCCCGCCGCCGCGGAGGAGGTGAGTGCGGCGGGGAAGCGGGAGGGAGCGGGCAGGCGGCCGGGCCACCCCGCGATCCCTGCGGGACCTGCGGCACTGCAACTCTGCGGAAGTGTCCGGGGCGCGGGACTCGGGGAGGCAGGGGGCTTCCCGGGGACGCAGGGGCGGTGGGACTTGAGTGGGCGCTGTACCTGTTCGGGCTGCCCCGACCCTTATCGGTGCGACGTGGGCATGTGGCGATGGTGTGCCCTGCGGGGTCACCAGTGTGCAAAACAACTTTTTCTCATAAGATTCTGGGTGTGTGTGGGGTGTCCCATGCGCCCCCACCCCCACGTTCCTGGAGCAGGAGTACGACTGCCCCTTCTCCTGGCTCAGCTCTTTCCCACCAATGCCTCAGGCAGAGAGCTCTAACACGTAGCCTGTGCCTGGCCTGCCTCAGTGTCCCCGTCCAGATCGTCTGCTCTAAGGGAAGAGCTACACCGGCAGCCCCCACGTGGAGGGGGGACTGATCAGCAAGGCAGGAGGACCTCCAGTCCTGAAGGTTTTCTCCCAACTCTGTGCTAGCCCCTTGACCCCCCAGATGCCAGCTTGGGTTTGCTTTTCCAGCAGGGATTCTTGCTTGGCTTAGGGGCCTGTGTGAGGAGGTGTAGAAGATCTGGGAAAGCCTGCAGTTAAACCCCCCACTTGGGCAGGCTGGGGCCCCAGGGGTGAAATGGAGCAGGGGACTCCAGAAGCTTGGTGGGCTCATCGAGAACAGGTGAGACCAGAGAGTGTCAAGGTGGCCCAGGAATGAGGCAGGCCTGGCGGGATGGGTCAGCTGGAGCTAAGGCTGAGGTCCTGGCTGCTTAAATAACTTATAATTCTTGAGATAGCTGTTGAGAACACCATCCCATGAGCACCTGGGGTGGGGTGGGGGTGACCTGAAGGCACTGGTGTGTCCACTCGAGCTGGGCCAGGTTGGGGGTTCCTGTCTTCCTGAATTCACCCAGATTGTCTCCCAGAAGCCTCTGTCCTAGTTGCAGAGATAGGAAAACTGTATCCAGGGGTTGGGAGGCTCATCCCAGGCCGGGGGGGTTGGATGGAGCCGGGGCCTTTTCCGAGGCTGCCCAGGAAGTGTGCTAGATCCCTGGGATAAGGTGTGCTGGAAGGCCAGGGCCCTGGGCAAGCCTATCCCTGCTGCTGACCCTCAGTTCTGAAGGAGCCAGGCCCGGAAGTGTGGGAGGTGTGGGGACAGAAGACCAGCAGCCTAGCCTCAGTGCCCCCCATGTTCTGGTAGGCATATCTTGGTGGGGAAGATGAGGCTGAGCCTAGGTGACCTTGACTGGGAAACCCCTGACCATGAGAGGGGGTTTTCAATCCCAGCTATGGTGGGGTGGCTCTGCTTCCTGGTCCTTGGGGTATTGGGGGAGGGGGAAAGCCAAGAAGCCAGAAAGGAGCTCTGGCCTGCGGGGGTGGGGGGTGGGTACCATAGGGCTAGGGTGCTGGTAATAATTTCATCTCCATGTTCCCCCGCAGCCCCTGCTCCTGCTTCCCTTCCATCCAGGCAGTTCTTAGCTCAGAGGAGCTAATCTCTTTCCTCTGAGGCCGGCTGTTCACCCCCCACCCCCCCCACAAGCCTGGGAGGTCTGGATCAGGCTGGACGATTCGACCACCTAGCCCCCTGCCCTACCCCCAGGTGCCTCCAGACCCCCTTGTCTGGCCGCCCCTTCTCTGCACCCCTTGCCAGCCCCAGCTCCTCGGTTCTTTGTTCCAACGTCTTTCCTCCGTCCCTCCCTCTCTCCTCCCTCTCTCCTCCTCCCTCCCGCCTGCCTCCCTCCCTTGCTCCCTCCCGCCAGGCTTCTTTCCTTCTTTCTCTGCTCTCCTCCTGGTGGGCTCCCAGGTGGCGGTGGCTGTTCCTTCTCTGTCCACCCACCTGGCTCGCTTGACTGGGGGCTCCTTTGGGGCTGGGGCTAAGTGGAGTGCATTTAGGGGCTGGCAGAGGGGAAGTGACTGTGGAAACCTCTCTCTGTCCCTCTCTTCCTCTCATCCTCTCTCTCTTCTCTCCTCTCTTCCTTCCCCTATGCTGCCAAAGAGGGGTCCTGGACTGGGATCTGAGGCCCCAGAAGACTTCAACATCCCCCACTCACTCCTTTAAAGGGCCAGAGCATTGTGGGAGGTCCCTGTAGGGGCCCCAGTGGGGCAAAGCCCTCCACCCTCCTGGCTACCTTGGGGGACTCTAAAGCTGTCCCTGGTGACCCTGACCTTGTTACCATGAAAATGGATGCAGGAGAAATGAGGTCATGAGGGGGTTGTGAGTCATCCTGAGCCCCCTGATACATAGGATCAAAGATCTCTGAGGGACCCGGACTGCATCCTGCACCCCTAAGCCAGGACTGTGTTCCCCAGCTTCTTTCAGCCCCACCCCACTAGCAGGTCAAGTTCTTAAGCAAACACATGCTTGTGAGGACGTGTGTGGGCATGCAAGTGTGGACGTGTGTACATCCACAACTGTTAGTGGGGGCCCCCTGGGTGCACCCGAGGGTGATGGTGGCTGCTTAGCCCTTTCTCCTGCCTGCCCCCCCTCACCAGAGCCTTCAGATTCACTCAGCACCAGCTTTGTATGCCCGCAGACTGGGGGAGGGGCTGGTTCCAGTCTCCCCTCCCTCAGCCAGCCTCCCCAGGAGGGAGCATCTGTGATGGGGGATCTTGAAGGAATTTGAGAGGTGTGTCAGGCCCTCTGGAGAGGGTGTTCCCGCAGAGGGCACCACCTGGGGAACAGGCCAGGGGCCCTGAAGCTGTACTTCCTGTCTGAAGAACCACCAGTGGTTTGTCCTGGCAGGAGAGGCAAGGGCTCCCAGGGAGGCGAGGCGAGGCGAGGCGAGGCGAGTGTGGGGAGGGCCTCGGGGTCAGTCGTTGAGTGGGGCCTGACAGATGTGGAGGCTGGGCCTTGCCTCAGCATATGTCAACCAGTGCAGGGGATTAACAGGCCATGCTACCTCTCACCCTCACTCCAGGGTCCTAGAAATGGGCCTAGGGTCCTGCCTCCCGTGGGAAAGGGGAATTGACAGGGCAGATCCGGAGGATGGGGCTCACATTCTCATTCTCTGTGCCCCCACCCCCAGTGTATCTGGGGGGGGGGGGATTGGCGCTGGTTTTTGCCGGGAGGGAGCAATATGTTCCGACAACTGGTGCTGGGCTGCGTTTACCCAACAGCCAGTCTGCCTGGGGAGACAATATTGGAAAAACATAATATCGAAACTTGGGCCTGCTGGGGGTATGGGAGTTCTGCTGGGGACACTGAGGTTGGCTCAGACCCTGTCCCAGACCTGCTGGCTATCCTAGCTCCCCTCTCTTTGCCCTCTAGAGGCAGAGCTGGAACTTTACCTGGCAGGAAGTCCTTCTGTACATATGACCTGGATCCCTCCTGCAGTGATTTCAGTAAAAGTAGACCCTGCTATTCTTTGCCTCTCCTTTTCTGGCTGCTGTCTCTTCCACTTTAAGCTGTCTATGTGGGTCTTACTTATCCTCCACTCTTCTCCCATGCCCTCCACCCCAGGAATCAGATCCGGATTTTCTTGTATGGGGAGAAGAGGTTTGGCTGGAGCAGGCAGGGCTGGATCCAGCTCTTCCCCCATTTCTTGAGGAGCAGCCCATTTGGTTGGAGGTGGGCACTGAGGAGAGAGGCTACTGGGAACTGGAGGAAGCTATAAGATGGCCTGTTTGAGCCAGACCCTGTGGATGGAATTTAGGATGCTGGAGGGTGGGGCATTGTTTGAATTTCCAGTGGCCCCTATTAGCTCTGGTGACCCCAGGCTGCACCTAGCTGCTTGGTCTCCAGGGCTGTTGACTACACCTTTGCAGACAAAGGCAGGGATAGGAAAGCATGTAGGGTTTGCACACTGGGGCATTCATAGCTACAGGCTGAGGGTGTGGACAAGGAGAGTTGGTAGGGCAGGACACCCCCATCTGCCTTACACATTTCTGATATGGATTCCCCCTTCCCAGGTGTCCAGAAAGCCCAGCCAGTGTCCTGGGCCCTAGGCCCCTCCCACGATGCCTGTCGCTGGTCTCCTCCTCTGGGCTTCCCTACTGACTGGGGCCTGGCCAGCCACCCCAAACCAGGACCACCTCTCGGCCATGCCCCGTGTCCGGCTCTCATTCAAAGGTAAGAGACTGCCTTGCCGTTGCCCAGCATCATCCTCTGTCCACAGCACTTGGCCTGCTGCAGAGGCGACAGGAAGAGGCAGGCAGAAAAAGATACTTTGTGTAGCCCACGCGGGTCACCCTGGGTATGTGGGTGGGGAGGAGAGGACCGTGGTAACTTGCCAGGAAAGGCTAGAAAGTGGGCCATGTAGACATTTCAGGGATGTCTTCTGAGTCTAGGCCCCTTCTCGAGGCAGAATGTGGGGTCTCTGGCTGGGCGACATAGGTTCTGCAAAGCACCTCCCTTGGTGTGCTAGACAACTGAGGAAGAGAGATGCCACTTCTTCACACTTGTGTTTGTGGAAGCCCTTCCTTGCCACAGTTCTGCATCTGGTCCTGCCCTGGGTGGCCCCTGAGGTGGAGGCTCAGGCAGTCAGGCAGCACTTGAGGCTGCAGAAAGCTGGAGGAGCAGGTGTGGGTCTCCATGTGGGAGGGGTTCCCGGAGAGCAGGGAGGGTGCTACTGGGTGGGAGGGGAGGAGAGGGGAGGCCACCCGGCAAGTTCAGGGACAGTGCATGCTATGTGACAGGTCTGAGTTCCTGAGCTCCCCAATGAGCCCTTTGCTTTGGGAGGCACTGGAAGGCTTTAATGGTGGGTTGGGGTCTGGAAAGTGAGAGACAGGCCCCTCAGCTCCATCACCTTTGTACCTTACTCACCGGCAGGTAAACACACATGGCACACACTCGGGTCCAAGTGTCACTAGCCACTTTCTCAAAGGTGTGTGTGTGATCAGAAGACTCCCCCCGCACCCCTGCCTACGGAAAGGGGATGCTGGGACCTGGGGGACGTATGGTCACTGCTGACTTCTCCTCTGCCCCAAGGTCACTTTGTCCAGCCGCCTGCCTGGGGTGGGGCTGACTTCGCCCTGGCTTGCCAGATTTCCGGGCACATATATTGGGGTGAAAGGCTGGGCTGACTTTTCCTTCCTCAGGTTTGGCTGAGGTCCAGCCTCTACCTCACTATGTTCCCATGTCCCCTTGTCCCCATGTCCCCAGCAGAGCTCCTCCCCTGTCCTCATCCCACCCTGTGAGTTGATAGGGGGATTGGGGAGTGAATTTCTGAGGATGTGCCTGGAAGGAGTCCAGTGTGGGGCCTGAGGAATGGGCGGAAGTGTGATGGGTTTAGTTGTAAGAGCACCCCTGGCCCCCAGGCCTGGGAGAGGTTTATTCTGCTGATAACTCCACCCTTCCCCAGCGCATTTCCTCAGAGCAGATTAATAAATCTTGAAGGGGCTTGGCCCTCCTCTCCCTGCCTTCCCAGCCCAGGATGCTGGCAGGGGGAGCAGAGTGTCCCCTCCTCACACAGGGGAAGGAAACAGGGGCTTGTCTCCATACCCCTGGGACCCTAGAACCCAGACATCCACTCTGGGTGTTATATTTGCCATCACCCAGAGACCCATGAGGGGAAGCAGGAGGGATAAGACATAGGGAGGTCCTCTGGAAGCATCTTTTAAATCTTAGACCTCCAGAGACAGAGGGCCAAAGACTTTTGTTCCTGTTTTCCAGAGAGAGAAACCGAGGCTCAGGCAAGGGTAGGGCCAAGGTCAGGCAGGAGGCAGAGACGAGGCCAGAAATAGAACCCTGGTGTCCTGGCCTTGCTGATGCCCACATCAGTCAGGTCGATTCCTTCTCAATTAGCTCTGAAGCTGACACCCGCGGTGACTAAAAGCCCGGCTTGCTGGCAGCCATCCGGTGGTGCTGACTGCTGTGGCAGCCTATGGTGGGGCCATAGGAGGCCTGGGGCCACCCCATCCCAGGCCCCTGTGCCCTCATACACACAGGCTTCCCTGCCTTGAATGACCTTCCCCATTCCCCACTCACCATATGGCCTAGTTGTGGCTTAGATGTCACTTAGTTTAGCAGATGCTTGAGTCCCCACTCTGCGCCAGGCCCAGTGCTGAGTACCAGGGAGTCTGCAGTGAACAAGATGGTGAGCTCACTGTCACACTGGCTGAAAAGATAATGGACACCCAGTTGGTCAGTACCAGCCAGGAGCCCCGCACTTCCTGCGCCCTGGGCGCTGTGCATCCCCTCATGCTGGATGGCCTCAGCTTGGTCAGGTACACAGAGTGATGCTCAGTAAGGAGTAGGTCCTCACCAAGCATTTATAGAGTGGTTACCAACACCCATAGAAACTGGGATTTTGGGCAGCCTGGGTGGCTCAGTGGTTTAGCACTGCCTTCAGCCCAGAGCATGGTCCTGGAGACCCAGGATCAAGTCCCATGTCGGGTTCCCTGCATGGAGCCTGCTTCTCCCTCTGCCTGTGTCTCTGCCTCTCTCTATCTCTCTCTGTGTGTATCTCATGAATAAATAAATAAAATCTTAAAAAAAAAAAAAAAAAGAAAAGAAACTGGGATTTCACAACCAGGCCAGGAACTGGGAAGGAGGTGGAGGCCCTTTCTCCTGGGTACACATGAGGGGCACAGAGAGGATTGTTCTCAGAAGCACCGGTGGTCACTCTTGCTCTTTGCCTCAGTTTCTCCATCTGTGCCTTGCCTGGATATAGCAGTGCATAGCAGGCCCCAGGGACTCGGCCTAGGCTCCTCCCCTCCCCTCCCCTGAGTCCTGCTGCCTTCGGGAGGTGCTAGTTCCTGCCTGGTTGGGCCAGACCCTGCAAGCTGGAGGTGCTGGCATCAGGGGCCATGCTGTCCGGAGCAGCTAAAGGAACAAAAGCAGGAACTGGTCCAGGCTTGGTCTTGCTGCCTATGCATCCGCCTGGGGACCCCAGCCAGGCCTAAGGCTGAAAGGGTAGAAGGGAGATGGGGCCCAGAGTTCAGTTAGAGTCGAGGTCGGAGTGAGGGAAGGCAAGGTGGAGGGTGCTCCTATGGCTCATCTCCTGAGCTTCCATTAGCAGCACAACCAAAGTTAGGGAGAAGTGAGAAGATTTCCAGGAGAGGTGAGGTGTTCCCTGATAGCTTCTGTTATCAGACGGCCTGGCCAGTAGCACCCTCTCCTTCACCCATCGTGCCCTGGAATCCCCTTAACCCCAGGGTCCCTGGCCAAACCTGGGTGGGGAAAACTCTCCCTTCCCGTGTCCTGAGATGACCCAAGCCAGGGGGCACCCTCTCCCTCTGTAGCAGGGGGGTGTGAATGCCCTGCCAGCTCCTTTGTTCAGCTCCGGGAATGTGAATGTTTACTTTATCCCGGGAAGCCACCTCCACAGTAAGCCACTGCCTGCTGCCTGGCCTGGCTTTAGTCAGGACATGGGGCCAAAGAGGCCTTTAGTGGGGGAAAGAGGTCCTATGATGACGCGAGGTGGCTGGGCTACTGGGGAAACTGAGGCAGGAGTAGGGAGGTGGAGCAGAAAAAATCAGGAAGGATGAAAGTAATAGAAATAACAGTAGGTATTCATGATGATAACCACGTGGTGTTCTCTCCAAGGCCTGAGGGGTTTTCTCCCTGGGTTTCCTGTGAGGCTTCCCGTCACTCAGGAGCAGGATGAAGCTGGAGCCTGGCTCTGCCTGATGTCTGAGCCTGTCCTAGGACCGAGAGAGCAAAAGGTCGGTTGAGGGAAGCAGGCCCTGCTCTCCCCCATGAGCTCAGGACAGGATTCCAGGATCCTACAGCATTGGCCTTAGCCTTCCCAGCTTCATTTCCCAAGGAGATGGCTGAGATCCCACTGGGGAGGCTTCTCATGCCCTCTGCTTATGGAAGCAACAACACTTGAGTTTGCCTGCTTCCTGTAGATCTGGCCCTCCATCACCCAGTCCTCCAGTGATCATAGTCCCCTAGGAAGCTCTCTCCTTTTGGAAAGAGGAGAAGGAAAACCAGGGTCTAGGAGAGGCAAGGACTCTTGTGTCCAGAGTAGCCTTGGGATTTGGATCTTCTCTAACTCCAGGTGTAACTGACTTACTCTGTGGGGAAGGACACTCTGCAGATGGAGGGCAATGGGTGGGTGCTGGTCACTGCCTGCCCACCCACCTCAGCCCAGCCTCCAAGCCTCTGGGGCTAATGGCCCAGGATAGTGCTACTGCTTACATCATCTGTATGTGGCATCAGACAGCCAGAGTGGCCAGGCCTCCTTGTTAGGAAGTGATGACATTGGAGGTTAGGAGAGGTCATGGTCCGTTTACTTCACCCAAGGGGGAATGGAAAGTGAATATGGGTTGAGGTAGAGGTGACTTTAGCTCTGGTGGAGCATTGCCCCACCCCCAGGCCTGACTGTAGGGTGAAGAGGGGGCTTGGAGCTAGGAGATTTAGCATCAGGAGAAGGAAGTTGGGGGACAGGGGGAGGCCCAGAAGCTTAGAGCCCAGAGGTGGTACCAGAGAGCTGAGTTGAAATTAGGTGTTCCTGACAGCTACAGTGGGATTTGGAGTTAGCAAACTGGGGAGGGGCCAATATTCCAGATAAGCCAGGAAGAGGAAGGTAGAAAGACCCAAAGCATGAACTTGAGCCCAGATTCCTGCATTTGAGATCTCAGTTTTCCAGGAAATAGGAATTGTCTTACTCCTGAGAGGGGACTTGGAAGTGGCCACTTTGGGAGTTGGGAGGTCCTGGAGGCTGGCTGGCTGCCCCTTAGCTGACCAGCACTTGACACTCAGAGATAGTGGAGCAAGTCCTGGTGCTTGCTGAGAACCTGTCTGAGGCCCACCCTGAGTCATCCGGGCCAGAGCCGGGGCTGGGGGACTTCTACCGTGGTCTTTCCAGGTCCAGCCAAGCCTCAAATGGGACCGCCACTAGCTGGGCCTCAGCAGCCTAGGCCTTGTCTCTGGTTCCCTGGCATGTCGCCCGCCCCTCCCTCCCTGGCTCCAGCTTTCCTTGGCACTGAGCGAGGAGCTGGTGCATGCTCAAGGAGTAAATCATGTTCCTTGGCAGCCCCCGCTGCTTCGTAATCGTAAAGAATTTAAAGAGAAACCGCCAAGATAAAAATCTCATCTCAGCCCATAAAGGTATCTTTCACTCTGTGGCTTTGGAGGCAGCAGCCTCGGAGTGGGCTCCTGGCTGTCTGCACCTGTGTGTGTGCACCTCCAACCCTGTGACCTCTCCAGAGGTGGTGGGGGCCCAGAGGGTGTCTTCAGAGCTATGGATACTTGGCCCTGATCCCTGGGAGACCTGCTCCTTCCCAGGCATTAAATGTGGTAGAAGGCGAAGGTGGTGGTAGTGGTGTTTGAAAGGGCTGTCCCTGAAGGCAGACAGACCTCCATTCTGCCCTTGTCAGCTGTGTGACCTCAGGCAGGTGGCTTAGCCTCTTTAGAATCTGGTTCCTTCTGTGTAAGGTGGGGATAGCTGTGGCCCAGTGGAAGCGACATCCTAAGGGCTCAGGCTGCCTTGCTGGCGTCCTGGCCATGGGTAGTTCTCGAGTAGTGAACCTCTCTGTGTCCCTGCTGCATTGTCTGTAAAATGGGGATGAGAGTGGGGCTGACCTCATTGTTCTGTGGGAGGATTAACTCTGTGAGCCCAGTTACAGCCCTGGAGAAGGGCATCTCAGTAACTAGGAGCTGCACCTAGGGTGGCAGAGGGGCTAGGGCTGGTCCTGGGAGAGGCCCAAGGAGTCCCACACTGCCTCACCCCTCCCTCTAGATTTCTAACCTTTGCTGAAGGTGACAGTGTTTGGAGAGAACTGCAGGAGGTACCCTGAGCCCTGTGCCAGGAGTCGAGTCAGGTGGAGATAAGATGCCTCTACTGTGGGCATCCGATCAGGCTTCCTGGAGGAGGATGCATCTCAAACGGAGGAAGGGAAACCGTGGGCAGGAAGAGCAGGAACAGAGGTGAGGTGTGTGTGGCCTAACACGGGGTGGCGGGGGGAGGCAAGATACCATGGAGTCTTGCTCTTGGTGCTAGGATGGAGCATTTGCGCTTGCTCTTTGTGGGTTTTAGGTTCTTTGTTCTTCTTGGCAGAGGCACCAAGTGCATACGGTGAGGAAAATCCAATGAGAGTGGTGCACTGGGAAGGGGATGCCTTGTAGGGAGCTCCCCCCACTGAGATGAGCTGCCCACTCTGATACCCCCCCAGCAGCTGTAGTGACCCCTCCCTGAGTGCTGTTCTGTCGTCATCTGCAGCTTGTGTTAGGGGCGACCAGATGTGGATCACTCACTTGGGCATCTGCATCACTGGACTGAGAACATGGCTTCCTGGCCTAGCCTGGTGCTGACCTGGGAATCTGAGCCCTGTCTCAAGGGAGCCCTTGGAGTTTTGGAGAAGCAGAGAAGATTCCTGCTGCATTTTTCTTAGAAATAGCAAGAGGGCCTTTGCCAGAGGCCTGGATGCCAGAAGGCTCCGGTCTGAATCCAAAGCTCAGCTCACGTGGGTGCCTGAGCTTGGCAGGCCTGCAACCACCACTGCCTGCCCCTCAACATACCATACCCCAGGCTGCTGAGCGGTCTCAGGGAGAGGGTGGAGGCCTCCTGGGTTCCAAACCCTGACCACTGGTCCTGACCCAGCGAAGAATGGGCCTGGGTGGTGGCTGCTGTACTAGGATCCAGGAGGCCTGTCTGTCGAGGAGGGAGGCCTCAGCTGGGCCGACTTGTGGCATTCTCACAGCGGCTGCTGGCAGGTACAGCTGTCTGCTGTATCTCTACCAGACGGGGACAGCCCCAAAGCAGCAGGCCCCTCCAGGGGTCAGGAAGTCTTTGGGGCATGAGGCCTCAACTCCAGAACCCCCTGCCCCCAGTCTTCTTCCTTCCTTCCTCCCCCTTATCCACCCCCCCCCCCCCGCCTCCCTCCCTCCCATCCCCACCCTGACCCCTCCTTGGCTTCCTAGCCGGACATGCTCTTTCCTCTGAGGTCTGTGCACCCAGCCAAGAGCCATGTTTCTTTCCATTCAGGGCTCTGTGCTGATGCTCTCATTTCCCTCCACGGGCAGAGTCCATGGCTGTGTACTTGTTAGTCAGCCAGCAGGGTGGGCCCCTGTGGATTAGACACTACAGTTGACAGAGGAACAGCTAGAACTTGGAGGGCCTTGTGGGCTCCTGCGGCACCCCGGGGGTGCAGGGCTGCTGCCTGCACTGGGACCCCATCCTGTCCCAGCACCAGGCCTGTGTGGGGAACTAGCTGCCTTCCCAGATGGATGACTGCCTGAGTCCTGCTTGGGGTCCTGACTCTGTCTTACTGCGTCAACCAGGGCTGACCCTGAATGACTCACCTGTCGGATGCCTCACTTTCCCCATCTGAATGTTGGAGAAGGGACTGAGGCTGTCTGGGATGTCCTGGGAATCTCTGGGTGGGTGGTATGTAAGGCTGCAGGGGCCCCAAGAGTCCAAGGAGGGCAGCAGAGTTGGGGGCCGGGTGCAGGGCAGGGGGAGGGTCTTGACACCCACCAGCCTGTCAGTCCCATCCTGGCCTGTCCGTCTGGTTGATTTATCGGAGTAAATGAGCCATGGAGAGTTTGTTGTCTTTTGCAGTCACAGGGAGGAGGAGGTGGTGGTGGGGGAAGGAGTGAGGGGTTTCCGGGCTAGGTCTGGAATGCAGGAGGCGGGGTGGGCCCCCGAGGCCTGTGGAACTGGAAGCCTGATCTACTCTCCCCACCTGAGAAATGGATCAGTACAACCCTCCCCTTAGGGCTAACTGTCTTCCCACCTCCTTCACGCTTCTTGGGGTGCATTCCTATGTGAACTGTTTGCCCAGGCCACCACCTCCTGCCCCATGCCCAGGGGCTACCTGTCCCTCCAGGCCAGCTTCTGCACTGTGACCTTTCTGATCTGGGCTAGAGCCCTGAGCTTTCGCCTGGCTGGTGAATGCCCAAAGATGTCCTCATAGGCAGCTGTGCATGCCATTAAGGATCCACGGAGGGCCTCCTGGCCTCCTGAGTCACCAGCCCAGACCTAGAATGACCAGGAGCCATGGAGCTGTGGGGGCGGGGAGGGATCACTGGAGGCACTGAGGCTGGAGAGCCCCCTAGCTGCTGGGGCAAAGTGGTTCAAAGTCATCAGACATTGTTGTGGGAGAGAAGTGTAGAACCTTGGGTTTCTGGCCGGCACCATGTGCCAGGGTGTGACTCTGCTGCCCCTTCCCCCTGGCTTTTCCTGGGTCAGGATAAGCTGTGCCCCCAGCCTGTTCTCTCCTGGGCGGAGCAGACGGGCACTGGGGCGGAACGGGCGTGGGAACAGCATGGCTGAGCCTACCGGCCCCAGCCCCCAACCCCCAGCCCCCAGCCCACAAAATGGGAGGGAAGCCTACAGTGGAGCTTTAGCCCAGCTGGGTGGCTCCAGCTCGGCTCTGGCTTGGTGTTTACTGAACAGCTGGGATGTTTACAGTAGCCCTTAAGGAGGGGCCCCTAGTTCCAGAGGATTTCCCAACTTGAGGGTCCCACTGGAACTGTTCAGACTTCACTACCTTCCCACACCACTGGGATAGCACGTTAGGGAGACAGGGATTGCACCCATCCCTCCCCTCACCCGGGCTGGGCCAGTGTCATAGCACCTGCCCCTCCACCCTCCATCCTGGCCTTGTGTCCCTCTCTCCTAGAGGAACCCACATTTCCAGGAAGTGGCTGCTCTAGATGGTGGAATACGGTAACTGGGTCCCCAGTTCAGACTTTTAAATTAAATTCAATCAGAGCGGTTATTGAATATAAACACGCCAAGTCATTTACATGTTAATTATGTTGAATGGACTATGAGGCCATAATTAGTTGCTAATTGGGTGAGAGCGGCTGTAATTGGTTTTGTTGGCACCGACCTGGCTCACCTGCCTGGGGGAAGGGGGCTGAGTGTGGATGGCTCCTGGGGATCTTGTGGATCTCCAGTGCTAGAGAGCCTGGCCCAGGGCTGGGATTGAAGGGGTCAGATGAGGGGCTTGGGGCCATAGGAACTGGAGCCTACCCCCCAGGGAGGAGGCAGTTTAAGCCTCAGGCAAAACTCTGGGTCTGGTCTCTAGGGATTCCTATCCAGAACATTTCAGGGATAGAAAAAGGGCTAGGAGAGCAAGCCCCTGGATCAGTAGTGACAGCCTCCCCTGCCCAGCTCCATGTGGGACCTGGCCCTGAAGAAATGGGAAATGCCCAGGAGACCCCATGGGAGCACAAGACAGATGTCACCCTGGAATATCCAGGGAGATGCTGGGGCTGTTGGTTGGCCCGGCCAGTGTTGGGGTGTCGGCATTGGGTATGAATGAGGTGGGTGTGCTGAGTAGAATGGGGGGAAGGGTGCATGCACAGGCTTCAGGGGCTGCCCTGCCCCCAGCTCGGCCTGGCTGGGGCTCCCAGGGTTGTAAGGCTGTGGCCAGGGGCTGAGGCCTTCCGGCTGGCCGCTCATTAAAAGAGGATTAGGCCAGGAGCCAGGGGGCCAGCCCAGCCCCCAGGCCTTCCTCTGGGCCCGCTCACAGCTTTGGGGAAGTGTTAAGGGGCTGGGGGCCACCTCTCCCTAGAGTGCATGGGGACATCCAGTAGGGACTGTCTAGGTCCTGCCACTCCTGCTTGCTGCCACTGCTGCTGCCACCTTGTTCACCTCAGTTTCCTTCCTCGGAAGAGCAGGAGGATAAAGCACCTGACAGACACCCTGGCCAGCACCCCCACCGCTCACCCCCACCTCATCGCTCTGCAGCTCAGGGATTAGGGCTGCACTAGCCTACATGAGGTCAGAGGTCAGGGCTGGGCTGCAGGGACCCATCTATCACCTCCCCCCAGTACCCCAGCACAGGCCCGGGAGGTGACACTGTCAGTCAGGGCCTGCCACTTTGTGGGGCTGTAACCAAGGGGGCGGGGTGCCCACCTCTGCTCCAAAGACCCCCTTTTGACAGCAGCCTTTGCCTCACTGGCCACAGAGCCCGTGTCCTAGAGACGGGCAGCAGGGGTCAGGGCCTCCCACTTGGGGTCTGCGGGGGGTAAGGGCTGTGGACACACCTCCTCAGGGCTGCCCACGCTCACTACCTCCTTTAAAGTAAGGCACCCGCTGCTTCCTGGAGGGGAGGAAATGGAGACCCCCCCCCAAGACTAAACCCCTATATGCTGAGAATGCTCCTGTCTCTGGACCTTTGCCAGGCCATTCTGGGCCAGGACCCTGAGTGTCTAATGGCCACAGGGAAGTTCTAGAGGCTGGGAACGGCTGCGGAAATGAGGTGTCTGATGCCAGAAAAGGCTCTTCCTTCCCAATGACGGGAAAAGCCTTCCCGGATGTCGCCCCACCCAACCTGTGCCCAGCCTGGGTGAGGGTATGGGGGTGGGGAGCCCTTCCCAGGAGGCATTATCCAGGCTCACCATCCTCTGTCCCCAAGGTCAAAGCTTATCCAGATTTGAGTTGTATGTCCTCAGAAACTTTGTGCCCCAGTCACCCCTCCTCCCCCCTCCCGCCCCAGTATTGCCATGGAGAGGGGGGAGGGGTGACAGTCCTGCTATCAGAGCTGGGCCTGGGACAAGTGCATTGGAGGAAAGGACTGGCCTGAGCACATAGCCAGGTCCGCATCAACCACCCTCCTCAAGCATGAATGCCCCCTTGGGACCCCAGGATCCCCTTGGCCCAAGTCTCTACTCCTTAGTGGGCTGGGGGCCAGGAGGATCTAGCTCTGCTGACACTACAGGTATCAGAGCAGGAAACCTAGGACTACTCGTCCACTTCCTGCCCCCACCCAGGCTTCTTGGAGGAATGAAGGTCTCTAGCTCCTTTGCCCTATGACAGGGTGGGGAGGAGGAGACAAGACACCAGTTTTACTCCTCACTCTGTGACTTGAAGGGAACATCACTCTTCCTTGTGCTTCAGTCTTCCTGTCTGGAGCTGGGGTACAGGACTGTCATGTGGCCCCTTGTTTTAATTCTTTCCTACAATCTGGCATGAGTGAGATGAGCCCTCCAGCCATGGGTTGCTAAGTCCAGAGCCTGACACCCAGTTCACTCTGGGATCCTGGAAAAGCCATCCTTCACTTCAGTTTGTCTTTCTGTAAGCTGGGTTTAGATGGATGATTCAGGATTTTTTTTGTTTGTTTTAAAGATTTTATTCATTTTTTAAAAGATTTTATTTATTTATTCATTCATGAGAGACACAGAGAGAGAGAAGCAGAGACACAGGCAGAGGGAGAAGCAGGCCCCATGCAGGGAGCCTGACCTGGGACTCAATCCCAGGGCCCCCAGATCACGCCCTGGGCTGAAGGCGGCGCTAAACCACTGAACCACCTGGGCTGCCCAGATTTTATTCATTTATTCATGAGAGACAGACAGAGAGAGAGAGAGAGAGAGAGAGAGAGAGAGAGGCAGAGACACAGGCAGAGGGAGAAGCAGGCTCCATACAGGGAGCCCAATGTGGGACTCAATCCTGGGATTCCAGGATCGCGCCCTGGACCAAAGGCAGGCGCTAAACTGCTGGGCCACCCAGGGATCCCCTGATTCAGGATTTAGCTCTGCTCCTGTGAACTGGGGGTGGTGTGGAGTGGAGACAGGCTAGAATTAGGGGAGGGTAGCGCTGAGTCAACAGGAAGCCCCTTCCTGCCCCATTATCCTCTCTGCTCTGTACCCCAACACTAGGAAATAGTATAGTAGGAATGGGACTGAGGGTGGATGTCCTCCAAGAGATGGTGACATCTGGGAGCCAGCTTGCATGGGGAAAGAACTTGGACCCTCATCTCATTCTCCTCTCCTGGCCAAGGCAGAGACAGCCTGTGAAAAATAGTGGGGGGAGGGCCCAAAGAGTGCTCCGCTGTCAGTATTTCCCTGAGTTCAGAGCAGGACCCTCACCTTCAAGGATCACCTTGAATGTTGGTACTAGGAGGGCTCAAGAGACCGTCTAGAGAGGAAAATGAGGACAGAATGCCCTGACTGGGGTCATGAAGCCTGCACCGGAGCCAAAGACTTCTGACCCTTGGTCCCACCCCTTTCCTACCCCGCATGGCCTCGTGGGGACTCCCCCTCAGAGTTTCCACAGTGACCAAAACATCACGTCCTGTAACAACAGAACCATTGACGCCATATCCCATGGCCACTGGGAGGCGTCCCCAGGGTCCTGAGTCATGTGCCATGTTGATGGAAGGGGAGTCACCTTCAGGCCCTCACCCTCCCAAGGGCAGTTCCCGCCCCCCAGGACAGTCCCCCCCCCCCCCAGGACTGGCTCTGCCTGGCTTGCCTTTCCTTCAGTCCCAAAGGCCATAGACCTGGGTGGGAATCCTACCCCCATGCTGTTGGGCCTGGTCCTTCTCTGTGCTTCCATGTTACAGATGAGGATCTGTAACCTGTTGTGATGTTGTGAGCTCAGGGTTTTGCACAAAATAGGTGCTTGATGAGTAAGTGGGAGGCTCCCTCCATCCACACTTCTGGGGCAGGGAGGGCGGGGAGGGATGAGGGAGTGCAGGTGTAGGAGGTAGGAGTCTCCCAGTCCCCATATAGGTCCCCATGTAGGCCTCTCCCGTACCATTCTCCCAAAGGGGGATGGAGCCTGGAGAGCTCAGGCTCTGAGTGTTTTAAGCTCAAAGGGGGACTTGGACTTGGGGCTTGGGTACTGGTTCCTGCAGAGGGCGAGGGTCCAGAGTGCAGAGGCTGGAGGCTGGGCAGGGATGGAGGGTAGGGATTATAACTGCTTGTGTCTCTGGGGCTAGATGTTTGGAGCTTCTCCTACCCCAGGTGCCTATGTCTAAAGGTACCCACTTGAGCCTCTGCCTCCCTCCCCTCCATTGCCCCCCCAAATGTCCCCTAACCCAAAAGGACGGGTAAGGGTACAACTCAAGGCCATGCCCCCAGCCAGGGTATAAATAACCCCTGGCGGGCTGTCCCAGCCTGGGGGGGCTCCGCTGGCAGCCCCACTTCCTCTCTGGCTGCTTCCTGGCCCTGGGGGTGGGGGAGTGTTTACTTTCCTGTTGTCACTATGGCTGGGTGGCCAGGCGGGGGACTCCAAGTGGCCCAACAACAGGTGCAGGACAGGTGCCCAGGCTGCCCTGCCCAGGACTTCAGAGGCACCGCTGGACAGGCGGGCAAAGCCGTAGCCAGACAGGGATCGGCCCTTTGATCCCTTGGCGTCCCTGCGTCCCAGCGGTTGGCCAAGGTCATCACCTGTATTCTCCTGTGGCCATATAGGGCTGGGCAGGGCAAGGCCTTTGCTTGGCCCGCAGCCCCTCAGATGTAGGCTCTGGGTCTGCTGTGGGAATCTCCTGGCTCCCCGCCCACCTCCTACACCCATCTGAGCACATCCTGGAGCTCCCATCGAAGCTGCTCTCAGGCCCAGCCCCTCCAGCTCTGCTCCAGAGTCCACAGCACACACCAGGGGTCAGGGTCAGCCAGGCCCGTCAGAGACAGCTGCCTGAATCAGTGGGATGGGATGGGGCCACCTGCTGGTCCCATTTTCAGACAGCATCTAGGGCATCTGATCCCAGCTGTTCTCCCTCTCCAGGCCTCCCTCGTGATTGCCCCACCTGGGAAATGGGTTACCAGCCATAGGGCAGGAAGGTGGGATATGTATGATTGCCTTCATTAGTGCCTCATGTGATGCAGGATGTGTGCGCACATGCATGTACCTGGGCCGTGTGCATACGTGTGCATGCTCTTCTGTGGGCTGCCATCTCGAGCCTCCTGTGCTGGTGAATATTTATCACCTTCATTACAGTCTTCCCTCTCCTGCTAAACTAAAAATAGCTGGAGATGGATGGAGGAGGGGCTTGCCAAAGACCCCTTGACTTTCCCCCTCAGAGGAAGGTTCCCAAGTTTTCTGGAGTCCTGTGTTTGTCATTGGCCAGTCACTGGCCAAGTTCCTTCCTGTCCTTCATCCCCAGGAAGGAGGACTTTCCCCCAGCCATCGGGAGGTGGGAGGGCCAGGGCTTTAAGACTCATGCAGAAGAGAAACTAAGGACTCAACTTGACCCTGCCCCAGCTTGGGGACATGGTTGCACTAGGACGAAGACTTCTCTCCTAGCAAAGACTATTCCTGACTGGCTCAGAGTGGCCTGAAAATTCCACCTTTAGCAACCCAGTGGGATCTGGGGGAATCCGGGGGGAGCCCAAAGTCAGTTGGACAGGATAGCTCCAGCGGGCCTTTCTGGTGTCCTGGCCAACCAGCCTCAGACAAGGTGGGGACCCTGTTGTGTGCCAGCTTTGCCCTCTGTCTGGTGGGCAGCTGGGGTGAAGACGAGGCATCCCGGCTCTGTGCCAGCATCTGTGGGCTGTCCTGAATGCACCTGCCCCCCACCCTCTTGCTCATTAACCCTTGTAAGCCCCTGTGGGAAGCAGGCCCCACCCTGGGCGTGGGATCATTAACCCCCACCCGAGTAAAGACTCTTTGATGCCATCATGCGCCCTGGCCCGCACCCACTGCCCTTTCATTGGAACCCAGAGACTGGCTGGGGCTGCTGATGAATCAGGGCTTTAGCTTTGGGTGTGGTCCCTTCGCTGGCCTGCCCACCTGTCCCACTTTCTCCTCATGGCATGTTAGGGACTAGCAAGGGAGCTAAGTAGGCCCTGGGCAGGGAGGAAGCTGGGGTTTAAGATGATCGTGTGGTGGAGGTCCCCCCTTTGTCAAAGGGTCCGGTTGAGATGGTCTCCGATGATGCTAACTACTGCCCTGCTCTCTACCCACAGAGCTTAAGGCCACAGGCACTGCCCACTTCTTCAACTTCCTGCTCAACACAACCGACTACCGAATCTTGCTCAAAGACGAGGACCACGACCGCATGTACGTGGGCAGCAAGGACTATGTGCTGTCCCTGGACCTGCATGACATCAACCGTGAGCCCCTCATTGTAAGGGCCAGCCTAGGTGTGGGGTTAGAGGGATGAGGGATATGGGGCCCTGGGACTGGAAGCCCCATTTAGCGGGCTGTACCCTCTGACCCCCATCTCCGGCAGATCCACTGGGCAGCCTCTCCACAGCGCATTGAGGAGTGTGTGCTCTCAGGCAAGGATGGCAATGTGAGTGAAGTGGGGTCTATAGGTGGGATGAGGGGTGAATGGGGGTAGGTGACCTCAGGGAGGTTGTGGGGCCAGGCTGGCATCTAGGCACCTCCTTGGCTTTCCCTCTGGCCCCAGGGTGAGTGCGGGAACTTCGTCAGGCTCATCCAGCCATGGAACCGAACACACCTGTATGTGTGTGGGACTGGCGCCTACAACCCCATGTGCACCTATATAAACCGCGGCCGCCGTGCTCAGGTAAGCCATGCCCACGTTGGCCTCGTGCTCCCCTGTTAGTAACCACACGCCAGGGTTCTGATGGGAGGATGAGCTTGAGCCCCAGCCCTGCCACTTCTAAGCCCTGTGACCTTGGGTGAGTGACTCCTTTTACCGCCTCACCTGAAGATGGGGCTAATAGCTGCGTTTCTCACAGGTTGGTGTGAGGAGGAGGCAGTGAGCTAATGTTCCCAAAACTGTTAGCCTTGTGCCTGGCATGTAGTAAGTGCTCGTTCCATTAGTGCAACAGTTCTCCTGGCTGTGCCTGTGGACCATGCCCCTGCAGCCAAGCCAGAGGGCCTGGTGGAGGCCTCAGCATCAGGAGGCTGGACACCTGGGTCAGCTTTTTCCACATGGCCTGGGGAAGAGCTGCCCCTTCCCCAGCTCTGTCTTGCCCCACCCGCTTCTGCCCTTTTTCATTTCCATGTGTGCATGTTGTACGTGAGGTGGTGTGATCTGGTAGGACATATGTGAGAGTGATTGGACTTAGGGACATGTGTGTGCAGGCGCGTGCCAAGCTGCGTGCATGTGTGTGTGCACAAGCACATATGTGTGCTCTGGGGGCCTGGTTGCTCACGTGTGTTCCTGGGATGTATGGTATGAGAGGCTGGCAGCCCGAGCCCGCTCCCCCAGCCCCTGCCACCCCCGACTCTAACCCCCTGTTCCTCATCTTCTCAGGCCACGCCCTGGACCCAGATGCAGGTGGTCAGAGGCCGAGGCAGCAGAGCCACGGATGGTGCCCTCCGCCCGACGCCCACAGCCCCACGCCAGGTGGGACTCATCCCTCCAGGCCCTTGCCAGGCAGCACTGCCTCCAAACTGAACTCACCCTGGGCCTGGCATTCCTGCTGGGAACCCACATCCCACGAGAGCTTCCTGAGAGAAGACCCCTGTCCCAGTCCTTCCCCCACAGTGCCCTCAGGCATTCCCAGCAGGATTCATGTCACCCTTGGTGATTCCCCATAGGCAAGAGATCATGAAGCCACAGGCAGAAGACAGCCTTGGAATAGCAGTGCCTCCACCCTCAGAACACATGTGTGTAGACATTGTATGAGCATATACCAACATACACTTGGGCATGTGTTGTGTACTCAAACCCACATCTCAGTTAGAGTCAGAACACAGCACATGTATGCAATCTGACATATTACTCTCAAGTGTCCATGCCTCATGCCTCTGTGGGTCATGGGTAGACACAGATGTCCTGCTTGAGACTCTGCTCCCCTGGGTTGGAAGGGGCAGAGCTGTCTGTCCTCTAGTCATGACCCGGGACTGGGCTGGGGGGGCTGGGGCTGCCGGTGAATGATAGAGCAAGTGGTCACTTGAGCGTGTGTGTTTGTGACAGGGAGTGCTGAAAAGTGGGACCGCTCAGACTGCACGTGTGCCCAGGGTATGAACGGTGGGTTCCATGTGCTGATAGTGATATGTGCCAAGCTGTGTGTGCAGCCCCATGTGTGCAGAAAGTCACGTGTGCAGAGTGTAACTGGAAGCAGGCCTGTGTACACCTTCCCATCACCATCCCTGCCACCTGCTGCCACCTCCTTCCTGCCTCTGTGCCTCTGTTCTCCCTCCCCATGAGCTCATCTTGGTCCCAGTACCTTCATCAACTTTTCTGCTAGCATCTTCAGAGCTGGGCTGGGAGGTATGGGGGGCTTTGCGAATCCCTTGTGATCTGGGCTGGACCTCTCAACTCCTGACTCACTGGGAAGACATGGGGACCTGGGGCCTCTGCTGAGGGGCAGGGGGAAAGCCATGACCTATTAGTCTGTCCTGAGGACCACAGGTAGGACATAAAGCTTGAGGACACAATATCCTCAGGGCCCTCTGGCCTGGTGGGACCTGGCAACAAAGGTCAGGGCCACAGGGTCTTGGCCCATACCTCCTGCCCTGGTCAGGTTGGCAGCCCCATGTTGGCCCAGGATGGCAGCCACAGCTCAGAGTTGTACCTCTGTGGCCCGAGGGGCCCTGACCAGCGTCTCCCTGAACCAGTTGGCATAGAGGGGCTTCAACCCCTGATTCTCAGGTCTTGTCTGATACCTGGGACCAGGAATTACTTCCCTTGGAACGTGCATCATGGCCCTGCCCTGGGAGACCTGACTGGACAGAGTTAAAACCCAAGGATATCCAGGGAGTGAAGGGATGAGGCTTCAGGGTGTTTCTGGGGACTTGCTCTCACTCACCCTGGGAGCCTGATGACCCTTACCCTTCCTGACTATGGGACCAGCTTGGACAATGCTGAGCTCCCCTCTGCCCTGCAGGATTACATCTTCTACCTGGAGCCGGAGAGACTCGAGTCAGGGAAGGGCAAGTGTCCGTACGACCCCAAGCTGGACACAGCCTCAGCCCTCATCAGTGAGTGCTCCTACCCCACCCTGGTTCTACAGCCTAAGTGTATGCCCTCTGCCTCTGGAATAGGGAACATGGCACCAACATTTACGCCAGGGCAGAGACCATGACCATACCATCCCTGAACCCTCCCATAGGGCCCCATCCCATCAGGGGGAGAGGTATGGACCAGACCCCCTTGTGAGCTGAGGGGCAGACTAGTGGTTGTGAGGGTCTCATCTTGGATGGGAGTGTTTAGCGGGCTAGATCCTACCCTGAAATAGGGTCTATGCAAAGCTAGCCACAGGCTGCCTGTGAGAGAAGATGAGCTTGGTCTGTACTGGGAGTGGTAGAAGGGGAGTGGTTCCATAAATGTTCTTGGTTTGTCTGGGAGGCTGGGAAAGGCCCACAAGGAAGCACAGATGGAGAGTCCTGGCCCTCTCACCAACTAGGGAGGAGAGGGTTTGTTTCTGGTCTGGTCAGGTATCTAGGGGAGTTAGGGGAATGTTGTCTGAGGAGGAGTCCTGCCTCAGGAGCAGCTGCTGCCCCTACCTCCAGGTTGGGCAAGCCCACCACGACCCTGGTCCCTGTACTTTACCTATTTTCTGGCTGCCTATCCCAGTCTGCCTCTCAGAGCAACTGCTAGGCACTGTGCAACCTCCAGCCCTGGGAAAGGCCTTGAGGCGGGGTTGGACTTCATCCTCCCCCTCTTGATGAGTGAAAAGGTCCTAGCCTGATGGTGGCCCCTCAACCAAGGAGTTTGATGGGGGAAGGCAGGGCCTGCCCTGGACACATCTAGAGGGAAGAGGTGGAGTGGTATGCTAGAGCCAGTGTGGTCACTAAATTTTCTGCAAATTTTCAGGTTTTTGTGAGCCAACTATTACTAAACACCAAGTTATATAATTTACAAATAAATTACTTTCAAAAAAAAGGTAAAAATACTCAAAACTCATTAGTTCCTAATCATCTTACTATATTTTATTATTATTTTTGTTCGTGAGGTTATTTACATGTGTTATATTTGTGGGGTAGAAATATGATACGATGGTGCCAGCAGCTCCCCAACTCCACCATCAGTGATCCCAGGTTAGTGGCTCAAAGTCAGCTGTGGTGGGAGTATTTATACCACCAAAATTGGCTCTTGCTACTAATCAATGCTAATTGCTCCTTTTTCCTTTTTTTTTTTTTTTTTTTAAGATTTTATTTATTTATTCATGAGAAAGATTGAGAGGCAGAGACATAGGCAGAGGGAGAAGCAGGCGGGGAGCCCAATGTGGAACTTGATCCTGGGACTCTGGGATCATGACCAGAGCCAAAGGCAGATGCTCAACCACTGAGCCACCCAGGTGCCCCCCACTTTTTTTTTAAAGAGCTAATTGCTCCTAATCCCAATCCTCCCAGAGGCAGTTCTTCAGCATTAACCAGCACCCCACTGGTGAGACAGTCATGCCCTGGGGGAGTCTAAGGGGGAGACATTGGGCTGTGCCCGGGTCCTAGGCAACGGCGGTCCCCTGACTGAACCCCCCTCCCGCCCACCCACAGACGAGGAGCTCTATGCTGGTGTGTATATTGACTTCATGGGCACCGACGCAGCCATCTTCCGCACGCTGGGGAAGCAGACAGCCATGCGCACAGACCAGTACAACTCTCGGTGGCTGAACGGTGAGGGCCACCTGTGAGATCCTGGGCGGGAGCATGTCTGGGATGCCCCAAGATCCCCAAGAGGCGCTCATTGGGGGCCTGAGCCCATGACAGGCTAGGACGGGGGAGGGGTCTTGTCTGGGGAAGAGTGGCCCCGGGGTCCTGTTGAGAAAAGAGCCCTTGGGGGAGAAGAGCTTGCCCAGCTGACCGCTTCCCACCCGCAGACCCTTCCTTCATCCACGCCGAGCTCATCCCTGACAGTGCGGAGCGCAACGACGACAAGCTCTACTTCTTCTTCCGGGAGCGGTCGGCCGAGGCACCACAGAGCCCCGCCGTGTACGCCCGCATCGGGCGCATTTGCCTGGTATGCGCCTGCGGGGCCCCATGCCCTCCCAGACCCAGTGCTGGCTCTAGCATCCCTGCTCTGGCAGGGTCTTGGGAGTGAGAGCTGACCCGACCCTGCCCCCTGTCCTCAGAACGACGATGGCGGCCATTGCTGCCTGGTCAACAAGTGGAGCACGTTCCTGAAGGCACGGCTGGTGTGCTCCGTGCCCGGTGAGGATGGCATCGAGACTCACTTCGATGAACTCCGTGAGTACCCAGCGTGCAGGCTGGATCCTATGACTGTTCTGGGAGGGGTAGGGGCTGGATGGGTAGTCAGGGCATATTTGGTGGGCCCCTCGGGTGGAGTGGGCAGGGCCCTGGGGCTCTTGGCTAATGTACCCCCCCAATGTCTTCTCCCTTTGCCCCCAGAGGACGTGTTTGTCCAACAGACACAGGATGTGAGGAACCCAGTCATTTATGCTGTCTTTACCTCTTCAGGGTGAGGCTGGGGCTGGGGCTGGGGCTGGCGGTGGTAGGGCTTGGCTAGACTGAAGGGCTATGACGTGTGGAGGACCCCAGCCTGGTGGCAGGCTATGGGATGGGGTGGGCTGGGGAGGGGCCCTGGGCCGAGGGTCAGCAGCAGCCTGCCTTGCCTGCAGCTCCGTGTTCCGAGGCTCTGCTGTGTGTGTCTACTCCATGGCTGACATCCGCATGGTCTTCAATGGGCCCTTTGCCCACAAAGAGGGCCCCAACTACCAGTGGATGCCCTTCTCAGGGAAGATGCCCTACCCACGGCCCGGCACGGTGAGAACCCCAATCATTCCACCTTTTCCTTTCCTTTCTGTTTGTGAAGCTTGCTCTGTGTTAGCTACTTAGCAGATGTGGGGCCCCACCATCCCGGAGTTCACAGCCAGGTAGGAGAGGTGGACCTTACACACAAATAAACCTACCATTTATCCATTTAAATAAAGCTGCATTAAAAACAAAACAAAACAGGGTTGCCAGTTGGCTCAGTTGGTAGAGTACGCAACTCTTGATCTCAGGGTCATGGGTCTGAGCCCCACATTTGGCATAGAACTTACTTTAAAAAATAAATAAATAAAGCAAAATGAAACAAAACACCGTTTACAGCATCAGGCTGTGAAGAACCCAGCCGGGAACCTGGAACAAAGATAGCAGCCAGGTGTGGCAGGCTGCTTGGGGGTGGGGTGAGGGTGCTGCTTGGGAATCAAGACAAAGCTGGAGGGCAGGTTGGAGGCACTGTAGCTAGCTAACTGTAGCCAGAGAGGTGATGGCAGGCAAGGTCTGGCCTGCAGGACCTCCATGGTGGTAGGAGGCGACTCACTTGCTCTTGGTGTAGTGCGGGCCCCTACAGCAATCGAAGCAGAACAATGGGATCCGTTTGGGCTCCTTGTTGTCCGGGCTGGGATGGGGGAACTGGTCTCAGCCTAGGCCAGCGAAGTCTTCCCCCGAAGGTGAACTTGGAAGCTGGAAGGATGGCCTGGAGTTGGGCTGGCAGAGGTGCAGGGCAGGCAGAGGGAAAGGCACCAGGAAAGGGCACGGCACCTGAGGGTATGAAGAGAACTTGGGGCCGTAGTCCCTTGAGCAGGGGGGTAGTGGGTATAGGGGGCAGATTAGAGGAAGGAGACAACAGGGTGGGAGATGAGGACATGAAAAGGGAGTAGTCAGCTCTGCCTAATGCCACCCAAGGCCCTGGCAGTGAGGCCAGGGAGTGGCTGTGGGATCTGGCTATGTAGGACCTTGGGACCTCGGCTGGAACAGCATCTGCAAATAGGTTGGGTGAGGGGGAGAAGCCCGGATGGGGGTTCTGAGGAGCAGAGCCAATGGATGTGATGGGGACGGACAAAGGAGAGGCCGCTCCTGAAGCTAAGGGGTTCAGCAAGCGCCAGGTGGGCCTGACGCTCATCACGTGCCTGCAGTGCCCTGGAGGAACCTTCACACCATCCATGAAGTCCACCAAGGACTACCCTGATGAAGTGATTAACTTCATGCGCAGCCACCCGCTCATGTACCAGGCCGTGTACCCTCTGCAGAGGCGGCCCCTGGTCGTCCGCACAGGCGCTCCCTATAGGCTCACCACCGTCGCTGTGGACCAGGTGGATGCAGCCGACGGGCGCTATGAGGTGCTTTTCCTGGGCACAGGTACCCACTGCTGCTCCCAGACCCTCCCACGCTGGGCCCATTGGGTGGAGGGTGCTGATCCAGGGGGTGGGGACCTACCCTGCTTCAACTCTGCTACCTTCATCCTTTGGAGCCAGGATAACTGAGACAAGGGATGGGGAAACCCCATCACCATCCCCAGCTCTTGGGGGCTGGGAGAGCAGAGCCACTGGGCACCTGGGAACCCATGTGTGGTCAAGAAAGAGGGAACAGGTGGTAGACACCTCCAGGATCCGTGGGTCCAAATACTGACATACGTGTTCTCGTGACACGTGCACCACAGATCCAGTCCCTCAACACAGGAATACCTCCAGCATCCTATTCTCAGTAGTCCCAAAATGAGGGTCTGGGGTGGGAGGGGCAGACCCCAGCCATGACATCCTCCCCACCCACCCCTGATCCCTTATCCTGGGCCCCTTCATCTGGGGGACATTCTTCAACCTTGGTACAGGTTGGACCTGTCCTGCTCCACTGCCCTTGGGGGGTCGGGGCCTGGTGGGGGAAGGGGCTGAGGCTGGTACCCCTTCCCCAGCGTCCTCAGCCCCACTGAGGCCCTGCCCGGCCCGTTCCAGACCGCGGGACAGTACAGAAAGTCATCGTGCTGCCCAAGGATGACCAGGAAATGGAGGAGCTCATGCTGGAGGAGGTAGAGGTCTTCAAGGTGGGTATGATGCCCAGTCCTATTCACCCTGGCCCTCCTTAGTACCAGCCCCTTACCTTGGACCTCATACCTCTAGATCAGGGCAGGGAAGGAGTCCCCAGTCCCCAAGCTATTCCTGTCTTATTCTAGGACCCAGCACCTGTTAAGACCATGACCATCTCTTCCAAGAGGGTGAGTTTTGGTGAGGTGGGCTGTTCTCCCTTGGGGTCATGCCCTTGGTATAGGGATGGGGGAACTGAGGCATGGAACAGGAAGGGAAGGAGCCCAACAGGCTGCCGACGGGCGCTGGCCATGGGGAAGGAACTGACCAGCCCCTCCCCCTGCCCTCAGCAACAACTGTACGTGGCCTCAGCCGTGGGTGTCACACACCTGAGCCTGCACCGCTGCCAGGCATATGGGGCTGCCTGTGCCGACTGCTGCCTCGCCCGGGACCCCTACTGTGCCTGGGATGGC
Organism: Nyctereutes procyonoides; assembly: GCF_905146905.1. Classification (NCBI taxonomy): domain Eukaryota; kingdom Metazoa; phylum Chordata; class Mammalia; order Carnivora; family Canidae; genus Nyctereutes; species Nyctereutes procyonoides. Next base: position 39,281,778 of record NW_026575131.1, on the reverse strand, counting down.
CAGGCCTGTTCCCGCTACACAGCATCTTCCAAGAGGTGTGGACCCCACCCCCACCCCAGATCCTTGGAATTTTAACCACCAGACTGAGGGTCCTGTCCTGGGGGTTTGGTGGTGGATGTGATATTACCCTGGGGGTGATGGACAAGACTCCTTTGGAGTGTTGGAGGTACAGGGACCTAGAGGTGGGCAAGCTTCCTCCAAAATACTTGTTCAGGAGCTCTCCTCATCTAGGCGGAGCCGCCGGCAGGATGTCCGGCATGGGAACCCCATCAGGCAGTGCCGCGGGTTCAACTCCAATGGTGAGTATGTTGTGCGTCACCACTGGGCACCCCTCATAGTGCGTAGAGCTGTGCAGCTCTGGAGCTGCTCCCAGGGCCCCCCACTGGAAGGACTCTCACAGAATGAGGGAGCTTGTAATTTGGGAGATGGGATGTCCCTAGCCACCCACTCAAGGAAGGAGTGGATGCCCGATAGTACAGCCCTGCCTTTTTCCAGGGTGGGTTCCCTATATGGGCCCCTTGGCACTTGCCCTTTGCCAGCTTGCAGTCTGCCCAGAGGCAATGCTGCTTTCATGCTGCGCCCTCTTGTTCTACAGCCAACAAGAATACTGTGGAGTCTGTGCAGTACGGTGTGGCAGGTAGTGCGGCCTTCCTTGAATGCCAGCCTCGCTCACCCCAGGCCACTGTTAAGTGGCTGTTTCAGCGAGATCCCAGTGACCGGCGCCGTGAGGTGATTTCCTGTACCCTATAGTCCTCACCGTGGATGTGGGAGTCCCCCGTGCAGTAGAAATTCCATGTGGGTGAAATGTGGTAAAGGAGCCAATCTGGGGCAGCCCCATTCTAAGAAAGCCTTTCTAAGTTCCCTTCCTTTTAAAAAAAAAAAAATATATATATATATATATTTATTTATTCATGGTCTCTCAAGACACACAGAGAGGGGCAGAGATATAGGCAGAGGGGGAAGCAGGCTCCTCACAGGAAGCCCCACGTGGGACTCGATCCCAGATCCCGTGATCACGACCTGAGCCGAAGGCAGGCGCCCAACCGCTGAGCCACCCAGGCATCCCCTAAGTTCCCTTCCTGAAGTGGGTCCAGTTTTGTGGAAAGTCTAGGGTTTCCATATTACATGGAAACCCCTTATAAGCATGCCTTTTTCCATGAAAAGCTCATACGTGTACTCCATTGGAGGTATACCTCGTTGTATGGAAATACCATGCGGTGGGGTTCCAGGATGTGGAAATTCTGTGGAGTAGCTCTCATTTTATGGAAATGTGTTCCAGACACCCCTCCTTAAGATAGAATCTTCCTGGAGATTCTATAAGGATACCTCAGTTGGGTATTCCCCATTAAAAAGAAATTCTGTGCGATTGCTCCAAAATTCTCTAATTGTCCAGAATCCCCTCAAAATCACTCCTCCTGAAATGGAAATGTGTACGGATGCCTTATTCAGATGCTATGTGGAAACTTACTGTGGGTTTTTCTTTGTGGAAATTCCACATGAGCCCCTTATATGGCCACTGAGGTGGTTTGCTCTGGGAGCTGGCTGGGCAGCAGGTGGGCACACAAGCCCTGCCTGAGCCCTGGCTCCCTGCCCCTGCAGATCCGTGCAGAGGACCGCTTCCTGCGCACAGAGCAGGGCTTGCTGCTCCGCGCCCTGCAGCCTGGTGACCGTGGCCTCTACTCCTGCACTGCCACCGAAAACAACTTCAAGCACGTTGTCACGCGGGTACAGCTGCACGTCCTGGGTCGGGACGCCGTCCACGCTGCCCTCTTCCCCCCGCCAGCTGTGAGCGCCCTGCCACCACTCCCTGGCGCGGGCCCCCCCACACCCCCTTACCAGGAGCTGGCCCAGCTGCTGGCCCAGCCAGAAGTGGGCCTCATCCACCAGTACTGCCAGGGCTATTGGCGCCACGTGCCCCCAAGCCCCAGGGAGGCCCCAGGGGCGCCCAGGCCTCCTGAACCCCAGGACCAGAAAAAGCCCCGGAACCGCCGCCACCACCCGCCGGACACATGAGGCCAGCAGTCTGAGCCCTGCAATGGGCCAGCCTAGGCCTGTCCCTTTTAATATAAAAGATATATATATATATATATATGTATATATATATAAAATATCTATATTCTATACACACCCTGCCCCTGCAAAGACAGTATTTATTGGTGGGTTGTATATAGCCTGCCTCAGCGGCAGCAAGGTCCAAAACTTAGACCCACACTGGTCAGAGACCGCAGAAGACAGAGCCCGCCGAACCAAGCCCAGCCAGTTGGCAGGGCCAGGCCAGGACCACACAGTCCCCAGACTCAGCTGGGAGTCCACCTGCTTGACAGCCACCACCGGAATCTACAGGACACAGGGAGGGAGCAGGCTCTACCTGGACAGGGCACGGACTGCGTACCTTTGCCAACGTGTGCTATCAGGCTGTGCCGCTGGCACAGACATGGACGCGAGGACTGCTTTGGAGACGGGGAGTGGGGGTGGGGGGCTCAGATGCACTCAGAGAAGGGAAGAAGGGGCCGTCACAGGAGGCCGGCCCTGCCTGGGAGGGGGCACTCAGTCAAGGCCAGCCCCCTCCCGGGTATTTATTCTCTATTTATTGGGGACAGGAGCAAAGGAGCCCTGCCTGGCTGGGGCACACTTCCAGCCCCTCTTTCCCTCCCTGCCTGGCCACTCTACCTCCTCTTCGCTTTTTCTGGGCCACTGTGACTTGGGGGCTGGGAGAATAGTAGAGGGGCAGGTGCAGGCAGGGCTGAGGGAAGAGGGGGCCATGGTAGAGGCCTGGGGCCTTTAGCCCCCCCCCCCAGGGCTCCCTTCTGCCCACCACTTCAGATGATGGGTGTAAATAGCTCTGGGGGGCTTTGGGGGTAGGTGGGAGGGGCTCCCGGCGGCCCTCAGCTGCCCAGGCCACAGCCTCCCTTGGGTTCCATCTTGCTAATAAACACTGGCTCTGGGACTGGACTTTGGCTTTTCTCCTTGGCAGGGGAGGGAGGATGGGGATTCAGCCTCTGCGCAGATTGTGGCCTAACTGCTACTCCCTTGATGTGGCCTGGCCATCACCCCCACAGCTCCCACAAGCTCAGCTTCCACTCGCTCATTCACAGGTTTGATCACTGGTTTCTCACCTGGCCTTGCGGTGGGCTTTGCACTGGGTGCTAAGGGCTCAGTATTGGCCAGACAAAGCTATAGCCCTCACAGTCAGGCTGCCCCTACCCTGAAAATTGACAACATTCTCATCTTTCCTGCTTCCTTCCAGTGGGCTCTCAACAGGGGGACTGGTGTGAGCAGATGTCCAGAGGCGGTGAAGGCCAGGACAGGTGGGGTGCTGCTGGAAGAGAGAGAGGAGAGAGTGGGGCTGGGGGCCCTGGTTCAATTTAATGAGTCAAGCCCTGGTAGAGGAAGCTAAGAGCTGGGGAGGCCTGTGGATCCAGGAGGACTTAAGGCCATACCTGGCTGGCAGGAAGAGCCAGGTGGGCACTGGGGGACCGTGTATGGCCCATTTTAAAATACAACAGAAACCAGATTTGCCTTCATGTAACAAACCTGGGCTTCTGCATGGCCCCATATCCATAGGGGCTGCAGAACCACCCCCACCCTCAGGGCCCACTTCCAGTGTGGGAGGTGGGGGATGGGTGGAACCTGGAAGCTAAAAGTGGTGCAGATCTGTTGCTTTTGGTGGTTCCTTACCAGACCCCACCCAACAGGGTAGACCTGAAGACACCAGCCTCTGCCCAGAGGCCAGTATCCATTTCCCACTGGTTAGGGACAGTCTCCAAAACTGAAGATCTGAGGCCCTGGCACCCCGTTGTGGTCTCTTGGGTCTGCAACAGAGTTGAGTACTAAAAGGCTTTGGGTTTCCAGGAGGAGTCCAACCAGAAGACTCTGAAGGGAAACTTGAGAGCCCAGGGTTTGGGGCTTCCTACAGGAAGTGGGAAATATCCAGAGCCTGGGAACTCGACACTTCAGGCTTAACTGAACAACTTCCACCCAGCAGTAACTCCTTGTCCCATCTGGACCTATACACAGACTCTACACCCCCTAAGCTGAGGCAGGCATGCCCTACAGATGCCCTTAGGCAGGTCTCAGAGCACCCACAGGGAACAGATCAGGAGTAGAACAGGAAATGAGTCCCACTCCCCCGTGCCCCTGGAAACCTGCTCTAGGACTCATTTTCCCCATCTGACCACAGGCCTGCAAAATATTCTCTGGAAGAGCCAGGCCATCTCTGCACATTAGAGACTTTGTTGCCCTCAGGTATACATGTATACATAGGCAGAGGCACAGCAAGTATGCACATATACAAGCATACACGTGCATAAATGCATACCCTCACAGGCACATGCTCACATGCACAGGCACATGCACACTAACGCATGCATGGCTCATGTACATGCATTTATACACCCAGACACAAATACCTCGGTGCACATGTTACCACATAAGCAAAGTACACATACAAGCACATGGAGAAAAATTAACAAAAGTGTGTCTACACATGTGCACACATGCACTCACAAAACAGACACGCAGGCACATCTGTACATGTGAGTATACACATGGACAAGCATATCATATCACTGTGGTTGATGCCAGCAAAGGAGACACACACACACACACACACACAGGCACATGTGTGTAGCAGACATGCAGGTCCCCTCCCCAAGCCTGCTGAATCGAGGTGTGTAGAGGCCCTGCTCAGGTCGGATCCAGCCCTCAGTACAAGTCAAACACAATGTCCTCCCTTCCTTCTTGACTCTCTCAGAGTATGGAACCCTGATCCAGAGTCACCCAGCCCTTCTCAAACACTTCCTTCTGTGTGAGCCTCTACTTCCTCATCAGTAAAATGGGGCTGATGATGTGGGCACCCATCCACCAGGGCTTGTATGAGCTTACAAAATAAGGAGTCCAGGGCTGGGCAGGGGTAGGTGCTCCATGCTTGCCTGTCCCTCTACTCTCTGCTACCCAGCCCCACCCCTACTGCCCTGACTCTAGGGGGTCAGGGTCCTATTTGCCCCTTTCTAAGCCTGGACCCTACTGAGCTGTGGTGCAGGGGCTAGACTGTTTCCAGAGTATCTCCCAGAGGGTTGGGGCTCATAGAGAGGGGTGTAGAGTCAGCACTTGAGGGATTGGGGCCATGCCAGCCTGATTAGAAGGGCTGGGGGCTGAGCTGGATTCACCTGTCCTTGTCTCTCATTGGCTCTTGGGAACTCCTGGCCCCCAAATCCTACTAAGCAGCCCTACCAGGGGGTGCACAGGTCTGTGGAAAGCCAGTTGATTGCCAGTCCTGGAGTCAGAAGGGTGTTGGGAGACCTGAGGCCAGCCTGAGCCCAGCTCTGGGGATCCTCTCCATCTAGAAGAACCAAATAACCACCCTGTTCACCTGCTGCTGGGACCATGGGGGCTGGGGCCAGCGCTGAGGAGAAGCACTCAAGGGAGCTGGAAAAGAAGCTAAAAGAAGATGCTGAGAAGGATGCTCGAACTGTGAAACTGCTGCTTTTGGGTATGGGTGTGGGTCCAGGTGGGGCCACTGCCACTAGGTGAGCGGCTGGGGGGTAGAGAAGGGGACAGGCAGGTAGCCCTCCTGTGAAACATGGGTGACTTGGGAAGCAGAATGACCCTAAGACAGATCAGGGAACCCAGTGGGAGCCCTGGTCCTGATATGCAATACCCTGACTCCCCAGCGCTGGGTACCCCATAGAACCCGTCTCCAGAGAGCCCTGCCTCAGACATTCCCCCCTCTGGAGAAGTCCTGCTGGGCAGGGATCAGAAACCAGAGGCTTCCTTGGGAGTGTTACAATAGGGCTGCTTCCTTAGAAGAAGAAGATAACAGTCCTCCTGGGAGTGGGCATCCTCTAGGACATCCACAGACAATGGCCCTTAGATTCCAGAGCTTTGTTGTTGGCCGACCTAAGAGGGTGTCCCTTTTTAGAGGTAACAAGGCCCAGTGGAAAATAGAAAAAACACTGTCCCTAGTCCCATGGAGGGTGAGGAGAGGTGCAATGTCTCCAGGCCACTAGCTCCCTACAAGTGGAAGAAGGAGCTGCTTTGATGGGGCGGTGCAGGTTCCACCCAGGTTCTCCAGGATCCAGTCAGGCATCAAGATATTGGGCAGAGGGACCAAGCCAGAGCACCCCAGGGAAGACAGAGGCTAAGCCAGAAATCTCATTAACTGTGCCCAAAGCCCTCGCGAAGGCAAGCTCAGAGGGGCTGTCGGCTCTGTCTTCTCCCCCACTCAAAGGCGTAAATTCCCTCTGAGCCTCTTGGAGGCACTCCTCCTCCCTGCACCAGGTGAAAAGCAGAGGGTGACCCGGCTCTAATAATCCCCTGAGTGCAGTACCAGAACCCTCCACGACGTGGCGCTCCAGGTTTTCTTTATTTTGGTTTCAGACTAATCAAGAATGCAAATATCAGGGGGCTTGGAGGCTCCCCAACACAGACGAGGTCGAGGTCGTTGATTGCCCTCGCCAGCCCCCTCTGTCACTCCTGGCATTTACGAAGAACGTTTTTCTTCCAGGGTGCCAGGACCTTGCTTGGGGGGAGTCGGGAACAGGTGGAACTGGGGGTTGGACTGGTACCTGCCTTGAGTCCGGTGGCCTGTCCCCATTTTCCGGGCCTGGTTGCAGGGTGAGGGGTAGGGGGAGGTTGTGGGAAGGTGCAGCCAGCTCAGCTCTGAGGCAGGCCTTCCCTTCCAGGTGCGGGGGAGTCCGGGAAGAGCACCATCGTCAAGCAGATGAAGTGAGTGCCTTTGCCCTTTCTGAGGTCCCTGAGGGGGGGGACGCGCTCCGGGCCTGTCCTTCCCCACCAGTCCCCTTGGCCCTGACCCGGCTCACCCTGGCCGCAGGATTATCCACCAGGATGGGTACTCGCTGGAAGAGTGCCTCGAGTTCATCGCCATCATCTACGGCAACACGCTGCAGTCCATCCTTGCCATCGTGCGCGCCATGACCACACTCAACATCCAGTACGGAGACTCTGCCCGCCAGGTGTGCAGGGAGGCTGATTGAGCAGGGCCTCTGGGGACTCGAGGCGCGAGACCCGGCTCAGGGCCACGGTCACCACCAATTCCCACCCTGCCCTCAGGACGATGCCCGGAAGCTGATGCACATGGCAGACACCATCGAAGAGGGCACGATGCCCAAGGAGATGTCGGACATCATCCAGCGGCTGTGGAAGGACTCGGGTATCCAGGCCTGTTTCGAACGCGCCTCTGAGTACCAGCTCAACGACTCCGCGGGCTAGTGAGAGCGCAGGCGGGGCGCGGGGGTGCGGGCGGGGTCCCAGGCGCCGCTCCCCCCCCACCCACACCCCGCGGTCCCCCGCAGCTACCTCTCGGACCTGGAGCGCCTGGTCACCCCGGGCTACGTGCCCACTGAGCAGGACGTGCTGCGCTCGCGTGTCAAGACCACTGGCATCATTGAGACCCAGTTCTCCTTCAAGGACCTCAACTTCCGGTACGACCCGCGCCCGCCCTCGCCCTCGCCCTTCCTCTGTGGCCCGGCTGCTGGGGCGGCGCCCCGAGGCCCCAGCAGACCCGGAGGCCCCTCCCTAGGGGGCCTGCCCCTTCTCTGATACCCCGCAGGGAGAAAGGCCCGGGCCCTTCTCAGGGCAGGCCCCTCTGAGGGTTCCCCCCATCCCAGCCAGCATTAGGAGGCAAGGGGATGCTTGTGGGGCGTCCAGGGGCTCCCTGCGCGGGTTCAGGCCTCAACTGCCCCCCCCCCAGGATGTTCGATGTGGGCGGGCAGCGCTCAGAGCGCAAGAAGTGGATCCACTGCTTCGAGGGTGTGACCTGCATCATCTTCATCGCGGCCCTGAGCGCCTACGACATGGTGCTGGTGGAGGACGACGAAGTGGTGGGTGCCAAGGAGGGCCTGAGTGCTTAAGGGGAAAGCCGGAGACAGTCCTGCGGGGGGGGTGGGGGGCGAGAGCGGACATTCGTCCCAGAACAGCCCGAATGAGGACACAGGACGGCCAGCAGCCACGCTGAGGGGGGCCGTGGGGGAAGCGGACTTGGGGCTGCCTGAGCCGGATGGCCCCGGGCGCCCCGGAGCCTGTGGGCCTCGGCGCAGGGACGGCTGCCCGTGCCCCCCACCCGACAGCTTCTGCCCTCCTCAGAACCGCATGCACGAGAGCCTGCACCTGTTCAACAGCATCTGCAACCACCGCTACTTCGCCACCACGTCCATTGTGCTCTTCCTCAATAAGAAGGACGTTTTCTCCGAGAAGATAAAAAAGGCGCATCTCAGCATCTGCTTCCCCGATTACGACGGTGAGAACCACCCCCCCCCCGCCGCGGCCTGGCCGCCAGGCGGCGCCCCAAACCCGTTATCTGGGCCTGCGCTTCTCTCGCCACGGGAAGGACCTGGGACCCCGAATGAGAGCACCCCTCTTTCCCTGCCAGGGCCCAACACGTACGAGGACGCGGGCAACTACATCAAGGTGCAGTTCCTCGAGCTCAACATGCGACGCGACGTGAAGGAGATCTATTCCCATATGACTTGTGCTACAGACACACAGAACGTCAAATTTGTCTTCGATGCCGTCACCGATATCATCATCAAGGAGAACCTCAAAGACTGCGGCCTCTTCTGAGGTGGGATCCTCGCGGGCTGGGATGCTCTTCTGGCTTGCCCTTTGGTCTCAATACCTCTCGCCCCGTCCCCAGCTCCCCACCCCACCCCACTAGGGAAGACCCCACTGCAGGTCCTGCCCCAACTCTCTGGACGCATTCCACTGCCTGATGCTGGCCCCCAACTTCCAGGCCCCTACCCTGGACCCTCAGGCTCCACTCCACTGCCCTCAGGCCCTACCCCCTCCAGGTGCACAAGTCCCACCCACCCAATCCCTTTTGACCTTGACTGATCCCTCTGGTTGTCACCACTTACAAGCCCACCTCCACAGGGTTTCTCAAGCCACTGCCAATTATTTTGGAGGCCAATTATTTCGGAGCTCAGGGATGTTGACTCGCTTCCTTTTTCTGTTCACAGGTGCCTGAACTCAGGCTTGTTCCTGGCACCCTATAGTCCTAGCCACCTAGTAGCCCTAGCCCACAGGAGCCTATCAGCACCCCCAACACACCCCCAGAATCCTGAGCCCCAGCCTGTGGTCCCGCCTGCCACAGACCCAAAACCCTGAGCCCCACTAGCCTTGAGGCCCCAACCCTCCCCCGTGTCTCCCAGAGCCTAGTGCCCCCAACCCCACTGCTGCCCTTCACGGCCTGGCTGCACTGGCCTCCAGGACCCACCCCAGCCAGCCCCAGCTAGGAGCAGGCAGGACTTGGGACAGCTAGAGCTCACAGTGACTCAGCAGTGCCCAACTGACCAATCTCCTGCAGGTCTCTCTCCCCAGGGGGCCCATGACTCACCTGGTGGGTCTGGGCTCAGCAAACAGCCCTCCCTCCCAGTTTCAAGAGGGGGGGGCGGGGCAGGCAGGGATTCCTCCTCCAAGCAGACCTGCTGCTTACCATCAGTTCAGTCCAGCCTTACCACCTCCATGTGGCAAGTCTGACACCTGCCTATCCAGGGGCCAGTGACTGTCCCTCTCAGTAGCTTCAGGGGTCCAAAGTCCAAGCACTCTGGCCTGTGTAGCTCCTGCACAGATGAATTAGTTAGTAGGGGGCAGGCCTAGGAGCCCCTGGGTGTCAGGAATAGACCCAAGCTGGATCCTACCCCACATAGCAGGCTCAGCGTAACTACCTGTCCCCTTCCCCCACAGGCTCTGCCTCCTCTGTCCTTGGACACCAGATCCATGTCCTACTTCACCCCCTATACACACACCCACAGTACTCTAGGCCAGCCGGCCAAAGGGATGATCTGTTGAGGGAGGGTACTGTTGACACCAGCTCTGACCAATGGTCAAACTGTCCTGAGGGGTGGCCGGGGGCAGAGTCCAGCTCCATCGATCAGCCCCAGGCAGAGGATTTGGGACATGACTGAGGCCCACGTTGGGCCCAGAGGGGTCTACCTCAGATGGGGTCACAAGCAAACCCAGGTAACCCTCTTGTCCCTGCCAGCAACTTCTCATACTCCTCTTTCCAATCAGGGCCCATTCCCTGGCATGAAAAACTGAGGGCCATGCCCGAATTTTGTCAGGGACAGAGGCCCATGTCCCTACATCCCTTCTCCCTACTTCCTCATCATGCCCTGAGTCCTTGCTGTTGCCTGTGGGCCGAGACCTATGCTGCAGTCGAGGACAGGGGCTTCCATCTCTCCAGACCAGAGCACAATCCACACTCCCCTCAGGTAGATGCATGGACTCAGCAATAAACCTTTGCATCAGGCCCCGGCTGTCCTTTCTTGTGGGAAGAGAAAAACGTTAATTATCATGAGTCATGGGCATTTATGAAGTGTCCAGCGCTAGGCTGGACATAAATGGGAAGATCAGCCCTTCCAGGGAGAAGCCCCTGGCCCAGTAACAGGAGAACTCGTGGGGGTATGGGACCAACCTGTGCCTCTGGAGAGAGGTTGAAGGGGAAAGGAGCATGGGAAAGATTTACAGGGATTATTTTGGATCAAGAGGGAGTTCTGTCAGGGAAAGTAGGGTGTCTAAGGCCCAGAAACACAGGCTTGTGGGCCATAGTTCAACAGGCAGGAGCAGGCAAAGGGGACATGGGGTGGTTAGACAATGGACAGGAGCCAAGTGCCAGCTTGAGGGCCTGAGCTTTCTCTTCGAAGCCCTTGAAGCTAGAACCTAATAGCAGGGTTGAAGCAAAAGAGGCACTTACCTGGGGTGCAGAATTTCAGGTGGTGCCAAAAAGTTCAGTAATTGAGATAAATAATATATGAATGCAATACTTTTTAAATTCAAAATTACTACAGGGGCGTCTGGCTGGCTCAGTGGGTAGAACATGTGACTCTTGATCTTGGGGTTGTAAGTTCAAGCCCCATATTAGGTGTGGAGCCTACTCAAAAAAAAAAAAAAGAGAGAGAGAGAGAAAGAAAGAAGGAAGGAAAGAAAAGAAAGAAAGAAAGAAAGAAAGAAAGAAAGAAAGAAAGAAAGAAGAGAATGACTGCAACAACAACAAAAAACACCCCATGATGAGCAAAATATCAAAATTGTAAATAAAAACAAGATCCAAGAGAACTCTGCTGAGCTATATATTGGAGCCTGAAGCAAAAGGAAACTGTTGACTCCTATATATGTTTTTATGTATTTTTAATGGTAAATTTTGAGAATATTAAAATAGTTGAAAAAAAATTCAAAATAGGTATATGAAAACTCAACATTATTTTAAGCTTAGCTATTTTATCTGTATCTTAATTTATAATCTTCTTTTCCTGGCTTTAATGGAAATAAAATCATCAATAATATTTTACCACTCTTTCTGGAAAAAAATAGTCATTAAAATGTTTCATGAAAACAGGTATGTAGGGACGCCTGGGTGGCTCAACGATTAAGCGTCTGCCTTCAGCTCAGGGAGTGATCCTGGGGTCCCAGGATTGAGTCCTACATAGGGCTCCCTGCATGGAGCCTGCTCTCCCTCTGCGTGTATCTCTGCCTCTCTCTGTGTGTCTCTCATGAATAAATAAATAAAATCTTAAAAAAAAAAAAAGAGGTATGTAGGGGCACACATTTTTCCTGGGGGCCAGTGTGAGAGGGTATGGGGGAGGAGAACAGTGGGGCTGTGGGATCCATAGGAAGAGAATTATGTCCCCATTACCCCATGGGACCAAGATCTGCGATGGGGTTCACCCACAAGGGTTCTGGGTCTGTGCTATTGACCAAGTGCATGTGATGCCCCCATCAAGCTGGGACTGCAGAAGCGTTGAGTGGACTGGGTTTTCCAGACCTTTGGCGACCTGAGTGAGATGTCCAGGAGGCAGACAGATACCCAGGGCTGTGCAGAAGGCAGCATTTTCAATGTCCAGGTGGAGCGCTAAGCTCTGAGCCTGAAGTGAGCGGCAGAAGGGGTGTGCGAGGGTGCCCAGGCCTGAGCACAGGGTGGTGGTAGAGCACTGGATGGGTTAGAGAGCTCAGCCACACTGGTGCTGCTCAGATGCCTGAGGGGGGGAATAGGGCTTGGGCCAATGGTTCAGGACCCTCACTGGGCCGTCTTGGTCCTGGCTGAGCCTGGCTGCTCATCTCCACTACGGACCCTCTCATTGAGCAGTTTACTGGAGTGAGGTGGAGCAGGGGAATAACCTCAGGATTTAGTGGGAGGCCAGGCAGCAGATAAGAGGCTTTGAAGAGCTAGAAGTGGTAGGCTTGGGAGGGAGGAAGGTGTAAGGTGAGGTGGGCTAATGGGGACTTCCCTGTAGTCACCTTGTCTTGGAAGAAAAGTAATGAGCTCCCCAGCCTTCTTGAGCAAGAGGCAAAGAGAATTCCAAACACCAGGCAAGGGCTGCACTTCACCTTGCAGGAAGCCCCCTCCACACACAGTTCTGATTGCAGGGTTCGGGATTGGTATTCCTGGATCTTATGGACTGGGAGACAGAGCCTGGCCCCAAGTTGCCCTGCCTATGGCCATAGGTATGCTGGGGTCAGGGTGGGGGTGAGGGGTGGTGCTGAGTCTCCTAGCTCAAAGCCTCCTTGGCCCCATTCACCACACTGGTGTAATTACACCCTAAGGAGCAGGATCAATGGGTGCTCGATGCCTGATTCACAGTGGAGGGCAGAGGATCAGAGCTGGCCACAGTCAGCACAGTGGCCACACCCTAGTCCCATAGGTAGGGGTCATATACTGTGGGCACCTCTAATCACCGCCCTCCCTGCCTGACCTGCAACCCTAGGGTACCCCCAAGGGCCCTCACAGCCTTCAGCTCTGGCTCTGGCGGGAATAACCTGGCCCAGCCACTGACCAGAGATTAGACAAGCCTGGTGGACGGTAATGCCGCTGACGTCAGGGCCTGGTCGGGTGGCCACTGGGGGCTTGGGCCCTCCCCACAGGCAGTAGCACAGCCCATGTGACCTGGGCTCATTAAGCCGCTTCAGTGGCCAGAGAGGCTGGGGGCCAGATCTCAGGGGAGAGAGGGAGGGCATGCCAGAGGTGTGGAAGCAGGCCTCAGCCAACAGGTCGTCAGCTCTGGGGACCCAGGCTGGGGGAGGACTGTCTGCCTGTGGGTCCCTCACAGGGTTCCACACCCTGTATCACACCAACTAAACCCCTGCTTGTCCTTGAAGAAGAGCCTCCCAGACGCCAAAGTGGGCAGAATATTGTCAGGAGCTACGGGTGTGGGTACCCAATCCTGGGGCGTGGAGGTGAGGACCATCCTCTCCTATGAGGCCTTGAAACCCTGCACACGACTCTAGGCCAGTGTCCTGGCCCTGTACACAGCCTTCTACCTGCTGGTGCTAGTCCCACACTCGTACTTATGTTTTCGTGTAGCCAGGCTGTTTCCTCTATCCTAATGGCCTTTCCCCAGACCCTGGCGTGTGTCTTTCTTCCCCTTGGCAGAACCGAGCCCGCAGGCTTTTCCCAATTCATGCCCTCCAACCAGGCAGGAGTTTTCCTGTCTAGACAACTCAGAGGGAGCACCTGGAGACATTGAGGCTGTGTGGTGGGATGGCAGGCACGGACACATGAAGGACAGGAAGAGCTGGCCAGGATATTCAGGGGGCATCTTCTATTTGAGTGTCAAAAGACATGTATGAGCCTGCTGAGAGTGAGGGAACCAGGAGGGCCGAGGGCCAGGGAGGGGAAGGCTGGTGTGTTCTGAGAAAGGCAGGAACATGTGTGGCCAGCCAGGTGGGGTGGGCAGAGGCCAACTGGGACAAGAACTCGGTTGGGAGGATGTCAGGAGGCCAGCTGAGTGTGAGGCAGGCCCCTGCAGTCAGTGGGTACCGATGCTGGGCTCTGAGGAGGACTGGGTTGGAGGCGAGGATGGGCCTCACCGTCAGAGAAGAGTCTTGGGGCACTGTGTGGATGATGTGCTGGGGGAGGTGGTGACGTGGTGAGAGGCGGCCGCCTATGTGGAGGCTGAGAGGAGATGACTGAAGAAGCAGGAGGAGAGCAAAGGGCTGCCAAGACCCCGGAAGAAGAGTCTGAGTGATCCTGGGACCCTAAGTTCTGTTTCATGTGTCCGGCAGTCTCTTGCGGCCTGTGTCTCAGGTTCTGGAGATGGCGGAGTGGTAGTGGGGGCTGGGCGGAGGGCTGAGAGAAAGCTCCCCCAACTCTCTATTCCAGGTGGTTGTCCCCATCACTGTATTACAGGGATGGACCTTCCCTTTGGTCCCTGGGAGAAGGTGCCCGGCAGCTCTCAGAGTCCCATCCCGGCTGCCAGCTGTCCTGCCACCACAGGCTGGGCTGGGAGATTCGGCAGGTGGCGGGGAAAGGCCTCGGGGCTGTGTTTGTCCTGGCTGGGGCCCAGACCTAGCATCAACAAACAGGCAGCCCCTCCCCTCCTGGCCACAACTGGTCTGGCCCAGGGACCCCACATCATGCTGCCTCAGGCCACCCACAGCAGCCCAGCCCAGCCCAGCCAGCCCCTGCTCCCTCCAGTCAGGATTGAGGACCCCAACACCCACATGCTGGGTGACCTTGATGCCAGGCCTGGCCCCTCAGGAACTGCCAGTGGGAGCACTCAGCCCTTTGGAAAAGGCTACAGTGAGCATCCAGGATATATGTAGCTGGGAGGTGGGGGGCAGACCCTGGTCCGAACCTCCCCTCCTGACTATCCAATGGGCAGTCCTCAAGCCCCTTTGGAGGGCTAGAGACTTAGGGTCCCTCATGACCAAGGTAAGCTCTGATCTGGGGATTATGCTAGCCCCAGATCGGGAGCGAAAGCCAGTCCCTGCCTATTTTTCAGCCATCAGCCAGACGGGAGCTTGGGTGGTTTAAGGGATTGCCACCATCCTAGTGCTTTTCTCTTTAGTCCTCCCAGCTCCCTGGCACTCCCAGCCAAAGCTGAATCCCCTGCCGCCGCCCCCCCCCCCCCATTTACATCTTCCCCTTCATCCACTCCCCTCAGGCCAGGGGAGAGGACAAAGCCATTTCCCTAAGATACAAGGGGAAACAGATAGGCTAGGGTTTGGCTCTGGTGGTGCTGTGAGTCAGTAAGAAGAGAATCCAGGAGTCCTGACTCCTAGCCCAGGGCAAGAGAGAGGTTAGGCCCGTCCTCTGAGGGCATTCCCCCAGTACCAGGACGGGGGCAGACATGACACAGAGACATCCAACTTGGCTAGGAACAGCAGAGGCCATGGGATTAATCGGATCAGAGCCAGTGGCTGAGAAGCAAGGGACACAGCTGTTCTGGGAACCCCCCCCAGCTCACCCCCAAGGTCAAGGCCTCTCCCAGCTCCCTGCTGGCTAGGCCTGAGGGGCCTTAACATCTACCACCCACCTCTGAACACCAAGGCCTCGGGCAGGAGGCAGGCAGGGGTGGAATAGGAGTCCCCAGCCAAGAACAGGACAACCTAAAACCCCTCCCCCATGGCACTAAGTTCAGGGCCCCACTTCCCATGGGCAGATACAGTTGTCGCTTACTCCTTAGAAATAAGGAAATGAGGGGCACGGCCAGGGAGAGCCCAGCGAGGGCTCAGCACAGGCCTAGCCATGCTCACCTCCTGTCCTTACTGGCCCCACCCTGTCTCTCCTGGATATCTGGGGTGAAGACAGAAGACTTGATGCAGGTAGCCCCGGTCCTCACCCCCATCTCATCTCTGCTTGGGGAAGGGTGAGGCAGGCAGAAAAGACATTTTGTGACTGATTGCTATCTGAAAGTTCCCCCACTGAAAGCACCCTTCACCGACATGAAGCATTGCTCTGTTCTCTTCTGGCTCCGGCGAGGTGAGGGCAGAGCATTTCGGGGGTTAAGGGGGCACCCAGAGACAGTTTACTCTGGACTGAAGCGTTCCTCCTGCGGGCCTCAGTGGAGTCCTCCCGGGGCAACCGCTCTCCTACCTAGGAGCTCTCGAGCGCTCGGGCTGCCCGGTTGCTCCCGGCGGGCGGAGGCCCCCCGCCTCTCCCCAGACCAGCCCCTCCTCCCGCCCGCCGCCTGGGATTGGCGGGCCGGGGGCGGGCCGGGGCGGGGCCGGGCGCCCTTCATCCCCCGCCGCCGCTCAGCTGGGAGTAGAGCGGACAGCGCCAGCCAGAGCGGAGCACCGTGCGTCCCCACCCGCCGGGCCAGGTACCGCTGGGGGCGCCGACCTCAGCCCAGGGCACCGGGGGCGCAGAGCCCCACCGCGCACCCTCCCGTCCGTAGCGGGGCTCTGGGCAGCTCCCCTCTCCCGCCCTGCCCCGGGCGGGCGCCCCGGCCTCCCGCCAGCCAGAAACCCGCGCGCTCTGGGCTCCGGTCCGGGGACCCGCCGGTCAGGACTGAGCTCCGGGCTGGAGCTGGTGCCCGGGAGGGGCACCTCGTCGCCTCGGGGCCTGTCGGCGGGGCCGGGCGGGGCCGCAGGAGGTCGGCAGCCCTCAGGGCTGGGGCCGCCGGACGCCGTGTCGGGGCTCGGGCGGTGCGCGGTGGCCTTCCCCAGGCCGGACCCCGCGGGCAGGAGCCGGAGAGGGTCCCGGGGGCGCCTGAGAGGGGCCGGGAGCCGGCCCTGGAGCGCTGCCCCGACGGGCGCCCGACAGGCAAGTCTGCAGGGCTGGCACGCCGGCAGTCCGAGTATATTTATCCCGGCTGCGCTGGGCAGGGGCTTGAGGGCAGATCGGGCCAGGCTGCCGGAGGGGCCGCGGGGCACACGTTGGTCCCAGAGCCCGTGCCATCTGCAGCCGGGCCAGCGGGCACGGCGGACCCAGGACGCGCGTGGCTCCCGGGCCCGAAGGCGGGGCTCCGTGCGCGCTCCTAGCCGCCTCGCTCCCCGGCGGGGGTGTGCGAGCCGGCGCCGCGCACTCGGGCGGAGAGACGCGGCCGACGCTGGGTTTGCAGGAGCCCGCCCCCGCGCGATTAGCCCCTCGGATTGGCCGCGGAGAATGCGTGCGTTTGTTTACACCCGGGGAGGGGGAGGCCGGGGGCGGGGCCTGTGGGAGGCCGCCCTCTCCCCCTCGGGGACCTGAGCCTTGAGCTCAGGTATAGGCTCTGAGACAAGTCTGAGGGGGACTGAGTCAAAGGACCTTGCACCTTGCACCCTGGGGGACACCTCGACCCAGGCTCATCCCTCCTTCAGCCTGCCAGTCCTTCCTTCCATGGCGGCCTTGGGCCACTGTTCTGACTCTGGAAGAAGCCTTTGGACCTTCCACCCCTTCCTCTTCAGTACACAGTCTGGCATGGAGCTCAGTTCCTCCTAGAAAGGAAGAAAATCCGTCAGAGCTTCTCAGTCTGGAGCATAGAAAGCTGGAGAGATCTGGGGATAGTTCCGTTTTGAGAGGGGGAGGCTCTGCACAGCCTTGGAAGTCTTCGTGCAGGAAGCACCAGAGGTGAGAGGAATCAAGGGTGGGTGAGGCCAGGCCTGGCGCATCTCCAAGAGGGCTGGAATGACTGGAGTCAAAAATGAGAATCTCTGACCCCTTGGGGTTGGGGACAGGGGGCCAGTTCTCTGCAAAGGGTATGGGTGTGTATCTCAAAACTTCACTCTGCCTGGGCTCATAGAGCCCATGTCTTCACTGGCTTCTCAAACCATTATTTCTTCAGTACTGGTTCTTTTGGCCCACATCACTCTGCCCCCACCCCCACCCCATCCCTACCCCAGGCCAGGGCTCTAGGTGGCCAAACCATGATGACTAGGTTGTTCCTGTCCTGGTGCCTGCTGCCCTAGCAAGTGGCCTTGGAGCCTTGGGCAAATAGAGGAACTGAAACACAAGACAGCCTGGGTGGTTCACGGCCTCTGAGTAGGGTCAGGGAAGGTTTTTGAGCTGAACTAACTACACCCTGAAAGTCTAGGCTGAGTGTGGAAACAAGGCACTCATTCTGAGGGGAAAGCGTGTTTTAGGGGTGTGGTTGACTGCAAGGGAGGTAGTTTTGGTATCTGTGCGCACAGAAAGCTGCGGTGGGATGTGCAGCCTATGCCATGATAAGATAGGAACCCTGTAGGCACATGGTCTAGCACAGACATGGCCAAGGGCCAGGGGCCACTCAGAGCTTGGCTCAGAGGGGCTGGGGTCTTGCTAAGGACCTGGAACCTCTTCTGTTCATTTAACAACAGGTACTGAGTGCCTACCGTGCGCCCTGTGCACCTTTGGTCTGGGGGATGGAGGGCTGGCCTTTGACTCTGGATAAGAAGACAGATGCGGCGGGGGGGGGGGCACTCTAGAAGACCAGGCAGAGCTGCTGGGGGCCAAAGGGAAGGACCAGCTGCTGGGGCAGGAGGGGCTTTCCGGTCAGCGGCCTGGGGTGGCTTGGTTTTGAATTTCCGCTCTGCGGGCCACGTCCTGTACACAGCCTCTCGGCCGTCACGTCTGCACACGTGCGTGGCTGCTGAGAATGGGGGTCACTTCCATTGACTGTCACCTCTGTGTATCTTTTCTATTGTGCGGGTAGATAAGTGCCGGACGGGGGAGTGGTGAGCTTTCTGGCTGGGACTGGCCATGCAGCCTTCGTGGGCTCAGTCCCACCGCATGGATGTCCCTGCACCTAGCTAACAGCGGTATAACCTGCCCTCGTAGGAAACTGCAAATGCTGTGGCTGCCTTTTGCAGGGTCCTCCAGGGTTTAGCCTGGCCATCCCTGCGGTCCCCACTGGGCCTGCTGCCCACTCTCACCTGGGCCTCTGGCTCCCTATTCCCTTCTCACTCCTTCTGGGGTTTTCTCTGTTGTTCATTGGCTGTCTCCCTGTTTCTCTGTCTGGCTGGTTGGCCATCTCTGCCTCTCACCTCCCTGGTTGCCTCTCTCTCTCTGTCTCCCCATCTGAATGTCTATCCACCTCTCTGTGTGTCAGTTTTCCTGTTTGGGTACCTCTATATCCGTCTGCATTTCTCTATCTCCCTGTGCCTGCCTGTCTGTCTTTCTGTCTGGATCAGTACGCACACACATATACCATATGGATGTGCTTCCTGTCCTTCCTCTTTCCCTGTCTCTCTCCTCCCTCCCTCTGCCTCTCTGCTTCTGCCTGACAGTGGATAGTGCCTCTCCTGCAGGCCGACCTTGCCTTCAGCTGCCCCCACCAGGGTCTCCAGTGAGTCCTCAGCTGCCTCGGGCCCCTGCTCCTGCTTTCCTTGGGGCTAGAAGTCCGGCTGTCCAAATATTTGGCTGCCTCCAGGGGATTCCGGGTCAGGAGGGAGGACGATGGGCTGGCTGGCCCGGGGTCTCCCCTGCCCCTGGGGGGCCACAGGCACGTGATGTCCTGTCCTTTGCCTCAGCTGGGGCTCGGGCTGCACGTCCGTCTCAGCAGGCTGGCAGTGGGGGGAGGGGTCTGCTTCTGGCTCTGGCCCAGTCTGGAGCAGAGAGGCTCCAGCTGCAGCTCCCACTGGGGGAGCAAAGAAGGTCCTGGGCTGGGTGGGAGGGAAGGCCTAGGTGTCTGGGCCTAGGCCCAACTCTAAGCATCTGTTGGGTGTCTAGAAAATGTACCCTGTCACAGGAAAGTCCAACTTCCGGCCTCAGCTGGGCGCCTCAGATCCTCCTAGACACTTCCGGATGCCCAGAACACAGAAGCACAGACCCCAGACACCAGGGCCAGGGAGCTAGACTAGGAGGGATTGGTGCTGCTGATACCTCCATGTTCTGAGCCATCTTCCTTTCTCTGGATGTGCTACTTCCTGCATACCACCCACCTCAGTGCCCACCAGGTGTTGGCCACTTACCCAGTATTGTTGGAAGGAGTAGTGGATGGGGTACTGGATCTACAGAGGTCAAAATCTGGAGAAGGGGCTAGGGGTGTATGGGGCTGTAGTACTCTCCCATGTTCAGAACACCCTTCCACATGCCCTTTCTCTAGTCGCCTGACCCCAGCAATCATCTCCCTACCAATCCCTGGGGCTGTGCCCTTGAGAACATATAATTCAAACATGTCCATTGAGTCTACTTTCCTTGTTGACTGATAGCTTGTTCTAGGATGGTGTTTTCCCTCTGAAGCCTGGAGAACCAGGTGGACAAAAGGGTACCATGATAGGAGGGTTACCTTGTCTCAGCCAAGGAGGGGAATAAGGATGGGTGAGCTGGAAGCGGAGGCAGCCCTCATCCCTGAGTAACCACAGTGGACCCTCAGACCAGACCAGCTGCCTCTACCCTGAGACGTGGGCTGAGGTTAGGCCTTCCCATGCATCAGATACCTGGGGGCCATGGCAGCAAGTTCTATGGGGTCTGTGGCTCCACTAAGCATATGTGGTCACAGGGCTGAGGGAAGGACAGTGTGGATGCCTCCCTGTAGCTAGCCTGCTACTGCAGACCCACTTATGTCCCTGAGCATTGAGGAGGAAAGCAGGACTCAAGTCCTTGGTGGCTCCAAGGACCTTGATCATGAGACAGAGAGGTATGTGTCCCACAGCAGCTGATGCAAGCAGTGGCCTTGCAGTGGCCTGGATTCCTGGGCCTCAAAATCTTTAATTACCAAACTCAACACCTTTCGAAGTGTGTCTGACAAATTCTCACCCTGTGATGCCTGCGTGGGCGAGCATTACCTGCTGTACTATCCCTGTGGCTCCTGGCCTCTCCTGGCCCTTATCTCCTAGCAGAGCAAACAGGCCCCGGGGCAGTGGCCTAGGCCATCGATTTCCTGCCCAAGTCCATGCTGCACCCATGACAGATGCCATTCTGACGATCTGCCCAAGGTTGCAGTGATCTCTCTACCCTGGAGCCTGACCCCTTCCTGGGAGCCCATGGCATGGTCTGGAACAAAGGCCCTGGGGAGGCTCCTCACTCTGTCCCCAGGTTTGCCAGACCTCACGGGACCTCTGGAGGACAAGAGGACACCGAGGTCCTGAGTGAGGAATACTCTGCCCATGGTCATCAGTGAGGCAGGACCAGGCTGGGACTCAGACTTGGAGTGTCTGCTCTGGGCTTTCCCAACAGTAAGTCAGGATTGGCTGGAAGCTTTCTTTAGGCAGAGGCTATCTTTGGATCTACCCTGACTCCTTGCTACAAAGAAGCCTGCTAGGTGGTAGGCCTCAAGGATGGGAGATGTCAGGAATGGGCTGCCAGCCTCAGAGAATGCCTGGGGACCCACATGCCAGGCTAGCACTCGTCTCCACCTTGGCTTCTCAGCCCCTAGTCCTGCCCTACACTGATTCACAAACTCCATGACTTGGCCTTCAAGGCTTTGTTGGGTTTGTCTATAGCCGTGGAACCTTCATTCTGCCTCATACCACACCTTAGAGCCTTTTCCCATGCTATGCCTTCTGCTTCAGGTACTCTTTCCTATTCCACACTTTTTGGGACTCCTCCTGAGATGTAAGAACTGGCTCCACCACCTCCTCCTCCAGGAAGGCTTCCTTGATGCCTCTGTCTCCCCTTTTTCAAATCCCAGCACTCTGTGGCTCACATTCAATTGCTGTAGGAGCCATAGAGTGGGGGATATGTTTGGGGATTTTGTCCCTTTCAGGCTAGAAGTCACTTAAGGAAGGACATTCCATGTCCTCTCTGGGATCTCAAGCCAGGCCAAGACCCAGCAGTGACTGGTTGTGAGTAATAGACAGGCAATGAAGGTCTAGGCCTAAGTCCTGCTAGGGGGATGGGGAACCTGGAGACAGGAACTCAGACACTTTGGCCATGACCATGCAGTGGGCTGTGGTCTCCCTGGAGGTAGTGCCTGACTGCTAAGGAAGGATATTAAGGCAGAGAAGGGTGCTTTGTCCAAGCTGCCAACTCAGCACACTCTGAGGGCCTGTCCCAGCCTGCCCAGGGTAGGAGGCCCTACCTAGCTGAAAAGGGCAACCCTAGCTGAGAGCCAGGGGACACTCTGGAGTGACTCTGGCATCTCCACACCCACCTGGGATCCTTGGAGAAGTGCTGATGGTGAGGCTTCAGG
This sequence comes from Nyctereutes procyonoides, assembly GCF_905146905.1. Taxonomy (NCBI): domain Eukaryota; kingdom Metazoa; phylum Chordata; class Mammalia; order Carnivora; family Canidae; genus Nyctereutes; species Nyctereutes procyonoides. Next base: position 39,260,017 of record NW_026575131.1, on the reverse strand, counting down.
CAGGCGCATGAAGACAGGCTGACTTTGGGGGCTCTAGTCCAGGGGAGGAGAGCACAAGAGGAGATGGCCACATTGTCATGGTCCTGAGTGGGCAGGGCTGGAGGTAAGATGGGTTCAGATGCCAGCATAAGAAGGAGAGGCAGGTTGAGGGAGTCTAAGGGTGCCAGGAATGGAGTCCCCAGGACCAAAATGCCCAGGATCTGAACTCTGGCCTGGGGCTGCCTGGGGCAATGGTAAGCTGGTCCTGCAGTCAGTTCTTTGTGGCTGCCTCCAGGATACTGGGGCCTGAGGTCTGAACCTAGCTTCCTGTCCCCATGTATAGCCCCGAGTGCTAAGAACCCTGGTGCTTTGGGTTCTAAGCAGACCTGAGACCACCAAGATCCAGAGTGGGGATAGGGCATTCAGGGCAAGATTCAGAGTTCCCAAGCAGAGGGGGCACCATGGCATCAAGACTAGGCTCTAGTAGGGGTGACTGGCTGGCTCAGTCGGGAGCATGCAACTCTTGATCTTGGGGTTGTAAGTTTGAGCCCCACTTTGGGTGTCATGACTACTTAAAAATAAAACCTTAAAAAAAATAGACTGGGCTGTGGCGGACGTGAATGGCAGTGTTGCCCCCTCCTCGGTCTCCACTCGGGTCTTAGCTCTTCTACTGGCCTACCTGGCCTTCAGGATGTCCTTACAGATACTGGGGCACTGTACCCAAGTAACTTCTGGGCGTGGGGTAGGTGGCTCCCAGCCCCAGGGACAGGAGAGGGGCTAGTGAGAGGCAGGGGGCAGGCTTGGTGTGAGGCAAGGAGGGAGCTGGCTGCTTTGAGACCTAGCAGAGCCATGGCCTGAAGGCAGGGAAGGGAGGACTGACCCAGTGACCCAGGCCCTTCTGTAGCTGCGTCAGGTCCTGAGTTTCTGGCTTGGGGTTCCAGGAAATGGGAATTTGCTTTAGGGGTCCACTCCTGCAGGGTGGCCCCTTAAGGGGTGACAGTATTCCCTAGTAGGGGAGGAGAGGCTTGAAGGAGAACATGGCCCTAAGGCCAGGGCTGTGTGGAGGGTGATGCCTGTGTGGCCCAGAGAGCTCGGCCCTGGGACACTCATTTCCTGGAAGGCCCCCCGAGGGCCCTTCGTGGCCAGGCGGGCAGGGCCCAGGTGTCCAGCCACCCAGCACCGCCTCAGGCCTCCTGGCTCCGGGGGGGTAGCCTTTGCGCCTGCCGTTCCCAGCGCCAGCTCTCAGACCACAGAAGGCCCTTTGTACTGGCTGCCAGCAGTGCCCGCCGGGCGGCTGGGAACAGGGCCCACAGCCCTCACCCTCTCCCGAGGCCTCCAGCCGTCGGGCAGTGCCATTCTAGGTTGGCTAGGAGGCTCCTGGCACACAGGGCCAGCACAGGAAACTGTCTCCTGGTATTAATGTCAGTGAAGGGGGAGTCGGTCCAGGGCCCACCCCCAGAGTGGGGCCTGGATGCTCGGGACTCAGCATCCTAGGGTCTGGGCACCACTGGGCTTTGAACTCAGGTCATCCAGCTGATCCTCACTTCATAGAGAAACCGAGGCCCCCACGGGCTTGCCTGGGTTGGTATGTGGGGGGGTGAGGGGCACTATGTATTGGCTGAGGTGTCCCCTAGGGATGTCCTGGAGAACTCAGTTATCTGAGCTCTACTCCCCCAAAAGGAGGTCCCAGGGAGGCAGCAGGCACAGCTGCATACACACGTAAGTCCACGTGAGACCTTCTGGGAGGTGTGCTATGGCTGTAGGGAGGCTGGGCCTCAGCCGGGAGCAGGGATAACCAGAGGGAACCATTGCTCTGCAGAATTCTGTGTCGGTGTGGAACTAGCGCTCCTGGTGGTGGCCCCTGACCATGGAGGCACCCCTGCAGACGGAAATGGTGGAGCTGGTGCCCAATGGCAAACACTCGGAGGGGCTGCTCCCAGCCCCCACCCCGATGGCAGGCCACCAGAGGTGAGCAGAGGGGAGACCCAGGCATGGCTCAGGGCAGGGCAGCGTGCAGAGCAAGGGCTGGAGGTGAGCTGGCTGCTCTGGCCTGTGCCTGCAGGGTCGAGGGCCCCAGACGGAGCTGTGTTGAGGGCGAGGGCTTCCTACAGAAAAGCCCCAGCAAGGAGCAGCACTTCACTGACGTGAGCCGGGGCAGGGGGGGCTCGGGACACCGTGGGGAGCTTGCGTGCAGTACTGAAGTGCTCTTGGGCAGCTATGGGAGGCTAAGGGCCAGTGAGGGGGGGGGGCGTGCTGGGAGGCCCTCCATGCTTTGCTGAGTTGTCCCCACCTCTCATCTCCCTCTGGTGCCTGCAGTTTGAGGGGAAGACCTCATTTGGGATGTCGGTGTTCAATCTCAGCAACGCCATCATGGGCAGCGGCATCCTGGGGCTCGCCTACGCCATGGCCAACACGGGCATTATCCTTTTCCTGTAAGTCCCCTCAGCGAACCCTCTGGAGACAGGACCCCTAAACAGGCCAACAGCCATGACCTCACAGGCCCCCAGTTTGCCATCCTAAGATGCAGACTGCAGTGGATGGGTTTAACCCAAACCACAGCTAAAAAAAACCAGCCATGGCCAGACAAATATCCCTCATTTCCCAGTAAACCCGCTGAGATGACAACACAGGGCAAGCCTAACAGACCTGAGTCTATCCTTCTACCACCTTTATACGTGATGAATGAACCCCCGTGGCCAGGCCTTGTGTGGGCACACGTGTCCTTTACCTGGGAGCTCTGCCCTGCAGCCCAAATGGAAAACATGTTTGTTCCAAGAACTCAAGGAGGTGGTGCTCAGAGGCCCCTCCTGGGTCATGTCTCACCCTGGGTCAAACTGGGTGGCATTCACCACTGCTGGGACCATCAAACTTGCACCCCCACCTGTTGGGGGTCCAGACACAGATTCACACACCCACACCTCTCAGGGCTCATCACCCCACCACCAAGCAGCCAGAGAAGCCCCAGGTGGCTTTTTTTTCATCCATCTTCCTCAGGTTCCTGCTGACAGCTGTCGCCCTGCTCTCCAGCTACTCCATCCACCTGCTACTCAAGTCCTCAGGGATCGTGGGTGAGCCTCCAACCCAATGTGGAGCAAGGGAGGCCTGGATTGGGGAGAGCACTCCTGACTATTTTGAGTCCTTGTCCCCACAGGCATCCGTGCTTATGAGCAGCTGGGCTACCGTGCCTTTGGGACCCCAGGAAAGCTGGCCGCGGCCCTGGCCATCACGCTGCAGAATATTGGAGGTGAGGCTGGCAGGCCGACACAGGCAGGTGGTGGGCCAGTGGGCAACCTGAAGGCTGGATGTTTTAGCTGACCCCAGCACCTGCCTACCCCTCTCCCCCCAGCCATGTCCAGCTACCTGTACATCATCAAGTCTGAGCTGCCTCTTGTCATACAGACCTTCCTGAACCTGGAGGAGCAAACCTCGTGAGCTCCAGGGTGGAGTGGGGCTGGGTTAGGGTGGAAGGCCTTAGTTTGCCCCTCTGTGTGCACTGTTGGCCCTGGGAACCTGGGCTGGGCTAGTGGGAGAGACGAGACAGTGCTTGCAAGTGGCTGGTGGAGGGGCAGAGAGCTGCCAGCACAGCTGACATTTAGTGTACACCCGGTTAGGGAGCACCTAGGGGAATCCCCCAGGAGGGCCAGATCAAGCAAGGGGTAGGGTGAGGCCGAGGAAGTTGGGTCCCACCTGGGCCCGGACCTGAGCACGGGAAGTTGGGTCCCACCTGTGAGCACGGGAGGACCTGAGAGCCTTGGGCTTAGCTCTAAGCGCCTGCTATTCCTGATCATGGCTTGGGTGTTAGCCCCTCCCAACCAAGAAATTAAGCCCATGGTGTCCCAGTTGCCCATCATCAGTTTAGCCAGCACTAATGGCATCAACCATGTTTTGTGGGTGGAGACAGAGAAGACAACCAGGCCCTGCCCTAGGCCACACAGCCTACACAGGCAAACAGAGGGGCTTGAAGTTGAGAGCCACTCTGGAAGGAGAAAACTTGTCAGGATACTTCCCCCCGGGTCCTGGGGGGCCCTTCCCAAGGAGTCGACCTTTAGGCTTCCCTGAGAAAGAGGGTCTGATTCCTTATCCCTTTAGTTCTCTGTGCCCCCAGTCCCTTGGTGGGGGTGGGGTGCGAGATGATGCAGGATGCAGATGCCAGGAGGGACCACCAGGTGTACCAGGCCTTGGCAAGTCCCCAAGACCCTCACAGAGACTGTCCCACCCCCCCCACCCCCCAGAGCCAGGTTCTTTCATCTTGCTCACCACCTCCCTGGGCCCCTTGGGGCCACTTCCTGGGGAGACTGGACCCAGACCTGTGTGTCCTGAGAAGAGCAGCAGTGACTACACCTTAACAGTCACCAAAGCAGGAGCCGAGCGCCTTAGTCCTCACCTGGCCCAGGAGAGTGCTGAGAGAATGTCCATTTCGCAGATGGGGAAAGCGAGACTCAGAGCTATGAACAAGTATTTTTCAAGGGTCACTCAGTAGCACCACTGATGGCACTGATTAGGTATGGAGGCAGTCCCCCCAACCAGGCTGAGCAGACTGATGTTGGCTCCCCACTCCTGTCCCTGCAGGGACTGGTACATGAACGGGAACTACCTGGTGATCATAGTTTCTATCACTGTCATTCTGCCTCTGGCACTGATGCGGCAGCTTGGTGAGTGTGGCAGGGCCAGGGCCTTGGAGGGGGATGTTGGAGGGAAGCCTGGGAGGGGACTCCAGTCTCACAGCCCCTCCACACTTTGCAGGCTACCTGGGTTACTCCAGCGGCTTCTCTCTCAGTTGCATGGTGTTCTTCCTAATCGCAGTGAGTCACCCGTCATGCTGGAGTGGAGAGCAGGTCTCCTGGGGGCTCCCCTCTCAGGGGGAGGGCAGGTCTCCTGAAGGGCTCCTCTGTCAGGGGGAGGGGTAAACCTGGGGTGGGGGCCTCCCCTGTCAGGGGAGGGGTCAGGCCTTTCTGGGAAGCCTGGGTCAGAAGACAGCTCCTTTTGTCCTGATCTAGATGTGGCTTCTAGTGACTTCTGAGCAAACCTAGTCTAGCCCTGATCTTCTCATCCTTTCCCCAACCCAGGTCATCTACAAAAAGTTCCACGTGCCCTGCCCACTGCCCCTCAACTTTGCCAATATCACAGGCAACGTCAGCCTCATAGAGGTCACCAAGGAGGAGGCGCAGCTGCAGGTTGAGACAGAGGCCACAGCCCTCTGCACCCCAAGCTACTTCACACTCAACTCACAGGTTCCAACAGGTCAGGGTGGAGGCGGTGGGCCCTGTGAGAGTGAGGGAGCTGCCCTGACGCAGTCCCCATGTCTCCCTAGACGGCATATACCATTCCCATCATGGCCTTCGCCTTCGTCTGCCATCCGGAGGTGCTGCCCATCTACACAGAGCTCAAGGAGTAGGTGTTTGGAGAGAATGAATGTGGTCCTGACAGGATGGGGTGGGGGGTGGGGAGTGACAGGAGCCAAGTCACTTTATCAAAGATCTCCATGGCTGCTGTGAGGGGTGACGGGGGCAAGAAGGAGACTTCCAGAGCTGCCAAAGGGTGAGGGTATGGTGCCAGAGAGACCCCAGGGCACATGGGGATCTCTGGTGTGGTTCAGCTTGGCAACCAGTCCCCTCTCCTGCTTTGCCATAGTCCCTCCAAGAAGAAGATGCAGCATATCTCCAACTTGTCCATCGCTGTTATGTACGTCATGTACTTCCTGGCTGCCCTCTTCGGCTACCTCACCTTCTACGGTATGGCTGTACCATGGGGGCAGAGCAGAGGCAGGCACCAGGCTGGGGGGCATGGGGCTGGCCAGTGGCCGTGACACCCTGCCTACTATAGGGGCTAACTAGGTGTGTGATGCCTAACTGTGCCCTGCAGCTGTGGAGGTGAGTCTGTTACCACTTCTCACAGTGTCAGGGTCAGCCCAGACTCAGAGCCACCCTCTCCCCGGGCCACCTGCTGACCACCTTCCCTGCCTGCCATAGATGGGGTGGAGTCGGAGCTTCTGCACACCTACAGCAAGGTGGACCCATTTGATGTGCTGATCCTCTGTGTGCGTGTGGCCGTGCTGACAGCAGTCACGCTCACTGTGCCAATCGTTCTGTTTCCGGTGAGCCAGTGGGTAGGTGGACGGATGCAGGGTGGGACTGATGGAGCCAACAGATCGATGACTCTTTCCACCTCCTACTCCCCAGGTGCGCCGAGCCATCCAACAGATGCTGTTTAAGAACCAGGAGTTCAATTGGCTGCGGCACACGCTCATTGCCATTGGCCTGCTCACTTGTATCAACCTGCTGGTTATCTTCGCTCCCAATATCCTGGGCATCTTCGGGGTCATCGGTGAGGGTCTGGCCCAGCTGTATATAGAGGCAGGGCATTGGCCCAGAGAATTTCTTATCTGCAAATCTTGGCGGATTCCTGAGATCATACCCTACATTTAAGTGATGGCTACTGGTCACGTGCACAGCTTGGCTTCTTGTCTGAGATTTTAGGGCTACTTAGGGCTACTCTCATCCTTCCTGAGGGCTCAGAACCAGAGTCAACTCCCCATGCTTTGGGACAGAGTAGAGCCCAAGTGCCAGGGGCCTCCACAAAGGATCTCATTGGGTCTTGTCCCCATTTCACATATAAGGAAACTGAAGTCCATAGTGATTACAGGAGTAACAGAGCCATCAGCTGGTAAGTGGGGGGCCTTGATTAAGCTCTAGGATCAGGGGACTATAGGTTTGATGCTCTATCCACTGTCCCATTCCAGTTGGGCCTCTGAGCTGGAAGATCAGACCATTATGAGATATCTTTGGGGTGACCCAATTCAGGAGACTGATTCCCCAACCCAACTCTGCAGGGACCAACACACAGGCCTGGGGGCTGAGTGTCACAGATATCATAGACAGGACTGTAGGTTCTATATATCTGAAATCCACCTCAAAATGATTTAAGCAGAAAGGAATTTATTGGCTCAAATAATGAAAAGGCCATCAGGAATAGCTATACCTAGGAGCTCAATATCTTCAAGGCTTTGTCTCTGTCTCTTGGCTTGCCTTTTCTCTTTGCTAGCTTCATTCACTGACAGATTCTTCTACTGCCAACAGCACTAGCTTTCCATCCAGGTAGACAGAGAACAAGGAGAGGGACCTGGCGGCCTCCCCAGAATTAGACAGAGTTCTCAAGTGGAGAACTCTCATCTTGAGTCTCCACCAACAAGGAATGATTGATCTCACTGAAGGGTCCACCCTTGGACCTTAGCCAATATGTGGACATGCCTTGTTCTTTGCAGGTGCCACGTCTGCCCCATGCCTCATCTTCATCTTCCCTGCCATCTTCTATTTCCGCATCATGCCCACCGAGAAGGAACCTGCAAAGTCTACCCCCAAAATCTTGGTGAGTGGGTCCTGGAGGTTGGGGACCTGGTATGGGGCTGAGGGGGCTGCCCTGACCACACACCTGATTCTGACTCCTGACCCCACAGGCCCTTTGTTTCGCTGTGCTTGGCCTCTTGCTGATGACCATGAGTTTGAGCTTCATTATCATTGACTGGGTGTCAGGGACTGACCGGCATGGAGGAAGCCACTAGGAGGAGACACCCATCCTGTTCTGTCTACTCGTCCAAGTACCCCCAGAGTCTTCAGCCCTTGCTCCTGGATCCAGCCAAGGGGGAAGAGAAAGACATGGTTAACACTATGGCATTTGGCCCTGCCTCACATCCTCTCTGTAGAAGGTTTATGTTAGAGCCAGGACCAAGGCCCTTGGACCATTACCTTGCTGGGCTCCTGGGCTACAGGGGCTTCCAGAGCTGAGAGCAGGGTGGGACTGTATGCTTGCTCCCTTCCTCTTGCCTCAGATCCCACCCAAGTCTCTATCCTCCTTGCACAGATGCATACACTGAGGCCCTGCAGCTGCCTCCTGAGGTCACACAGCCTGTAGGGCACATAGAGCTGGAACCCACGCCTGCAGCAATCTCCCCACCTTGCTGCTGGCCCATGGCCTGCACCCTGGGGCCTCATCTCCCTCAGTGCACTTTCCTTCCCCCACTTCTTTCCCCGAGGCCCCTTTCAGTCACTTGGACTCAGGCCTTGGATACTCTTGTCTCGATCTCCCATCCCTGTCACCAGAAGCAATCCACCCCCCATACCTAGAGCCAGCAGGTTCTTTTGAGTGTGAGGCTGGTGTGGGCACCTCCAAGGGACCCCTACCCTGCTGCTTCACCAGTCCTGGGGAGGCTGGGACTCCCCCATCCCCACCCCAAGCCTGGGCCATAGCTCACATTCCACTTCTGGGAGAAGAAAGAGGCTGGGGCCCAGAGTGTCTCTGCCCCTGGGAGCCAAAGACCCCAGGGGCTGGTCTGGGGCAGGAGTGGAGAGGCGGTGGGCCCCCTTTTATAAATATTATACATAAGACCAGCTATGTTGTGTATTCTTGATCCCCGTGGACCCTGTGCTTCTGGAAAGTGGGTGGACGTTGGGACACGGATGGCAATGGGGGCCCCTCCTGCCTCCTTCCCTGAGATGAGGGTGGGACAGGCCCCCTTCCTCCCAAACCAGCCAGTGGCATGCTCAGACTCAGCCCTGGACCTGGGCCAGGCTCAGCACAGACCTGCTTTCTCACGGGGTGAGGTGGGGAGGAATTAATGAGGCTTCAGGAAATGGGACAGAGAGAGGCCTCCGGAAGGAGGCAACGTGAGGTGCATCCCCAGCAGCTCCGGGGAGGGTCTGAGCTGGGGGCAGCCGAGCCCTGCGGAAGCCCTGCCGAAGGGCCCCTTGCCCTCCCTGGCTGCCATGTCAACCCTCTGTCAGTGCCTTGAATCTGGCGACAAAAGTCCAGAAGTCCTGTGACCTGTCAGGTGCATCTATTAATAGTAAAACCCAGTGTGAATAAAGGTGGGTTAGTGAGTTCCTATATTAGGACACTGAGTTTTGAGTAGGGGGTCCTAAGCAGGGCAAGGCTAGTCTAAGGATGCAGGGTAGCCTCAGGTGCCTTGGCCCCAGATGGGATTGGGAAGTTGCCCACTGCCTGGGGCAGGCCTAAACCAGTTGGTACCCAGCAAGATGGAGCTGTCCAGGCCTTGGCACCAAACCCTCATTAGGAGAGACCCTGCACCAGGCTAGGCTGCCGGGGAAAGGGCAGCAGGAAAAATCCGGTTTGAACTGGCAAGGCAGTTGCCAGCTTGGGAAACCCCTGAAGAAAGAATTTCCTCAAGCTGGTGGCTGCTAGGCCCATGGCAGTGCCAGCTGACCAGAGGGGGGCTTCCTGAGTCTAGTTCCCTTTAGCCCCAGGCGCCTGACTCCAGCTTGGGGACTTACCCGGGCGCCCTGAAGCCCCAGAAAAGAGCTGGACGCTGGCCTAGAGGTGGCTGCAGCCCAGAGTGTACTGGTGTAAGGGCTGCCTTCTGGGGGTCTCTGGCTTCCTTCTCATCAGATTAGGTCACAGCCCTGCATGGGATCTGTGGTTCTTGGAGAGTGGGAGGCAGTGGAGGACAGGGTCCATCCTGCTGACAGACCCTGGGATCTTTTCTCATACTCCCTCTGTCCAAAGAAGGCTGCAGGTCAGAGCAGCAGCAGGACTGCCTGGATTCCCTTAAAACCCCAAGCCTGGCTTTAGGCCTCTCAGAACAAGAGGATATGCTGACTGTAGCTCTACCTGCTCCTCCTCCTTCCCCCCTCCCCCTAGAGCTGGGGTGGAAGAAGGACTCTGGCCCTCCAGAGACCTCTGCCTGCCCAGCAAGGTCTCCTCCAGCCTGGCCAGTGGGCAGCATACCCTAGGGGAAGGAGGCAGGCAATGTGGCCACTGGACTATATCTAAAAGCTGAGTGCCCATGTGACTTAAAATGAGTATCCCTTGTCCCTGGCTGTCAAGGTCCAGCCATTCAGGGGTGCCTGGGTGGCTCAGTAGTTAAGCATCTGACTCTTGATTTCAGCTCAGGTCATGATCTCAGGGTCATGGGATAGAGCTCCAAGTCAGACTCTGCCCTGGGCAAGGAGCCTACTTAGGATTCTCTCTCGCTCCCTCTGCCTCTCCCTCACTGCCTCCCCCATTTGAGTTTCTTTCTCTCTCTCTCTCTAAAAAAAAAAAAAAAAAAAAAAAAAGGTCCAGCCTTTCAGTTTCCATAAGAATGGATCTGCAGGCCCTTGGTCATAATTAAGCATTTTTGTATGTTTTGAAGACTTTCCTAGGTCTTTTTTCTCTCCGTTTTTGCTTTTTTAAAATTTGCTCTGCTTGGAATATTAGCAAGGTAGTGCAGCCAGAAAGTCCAGCACAGAGGTCTTCTCTATTTTCACTGCTTTTCTTATGACTTTTAAAACTTTTATTCAAATTCAATTAACATATTATTGGTTTCAGAGGTAGAGGTCAGTGACTCATCAGTCTTATATAACACCCAGTGCTCATTACATCACATGCCCACATTAATGCCCATCACCGAGTAACCCCCACCATCCCCGTCCCCTTCAGCGACCCTCAGTTCCTATGATTAAGAGTCTCTTACGGTTTGTCTCCCTCCCTGATTTCGTCTTGTTTTATTTTTTCCTGTCTTCCCCTATGATCCTGTTTTGTTTCTTAAATTCCACATATAAGATCTTATGATAATTGTTTTTCTGTGATTGACTTATTTCACTTAGCATAATACCCTCTTGTTCCATCCGCATCACTGCAAATGGCATGATTTCATATTTTTTGATGGCTGAGTAGTATTCCATTGCATATATACCACGTCTTTTTTATCCATTCGTCTGTCGATGGACATCTGGGCTCTTTCCATAGTTTGGCTATTGTCTAATGACTGTTCATAGTAGTAAAATAAGATGATATAGACCAGGGGACACCTGGGCGGCTTCTGCCTTTGACTCAGGGTGTCATTCTGGGGTCTCAGGATCAAGTCCCACATTGGGCTCCCTGCATAAAGCCTGCTTCTCCCTCTGCCTATGTCCCTGCCTCTCTCTTTCTGTGTCTCTCATGAATAAATAAGTAATCTTGTTAAAAAAAAAAAAGACGATATAGACCAGGAAAGGGGGGCAGAGCCCCTCCTTGATCTCCTCTGACCAGCAATCTTCCTTGCCCATGCCCTCCTCACCTGTGTGCACTTGCACACCTTCACCTATTGATGGAAAAGAGATTCTTTTTTTTTTTAAGATTTTATTTATTCATGAGAGACACAGAGAGAGAGAGGCAGAGACATAGGCAGAGGGAGGAGAAGCAGGCTCCATGCAGGGAGCCCAATGCAGGACTCAATCTGGGGACTCTAGGATCATGCCCTGAGCCAAAGACACTCCACCATGAGCCACCCAGGTGTCCCGGAAAAGGGATTCATTCATTCAACAAGTATTTATTTTAAAAATTTAAAAAAAACCAAGTATTTATTAAGATTTTCCATGTGCTAGGCACTCTTCCAGCACCTGTAAAAACAGCAGTGAACAAACTGAAGACCCCTACACACCCTGAATTCAGGTGGGGCATTGAATTCACACCAAAAACATGACACATAATCAGTGAGTTACATAATTTGTTATAAGACAGTACCACAAGAATTAACAATGACAATGTAAGGACAAAAAAGAACAGGGATTCTAGAGGTGGGCCCAAGGTGAGCTTTACTGAGAAAGAGATGTTTGACCAAAGATTTGAAGTGGGAGGAAGTCATGTGGATGCCTACAGGGAACATTCCAGCCAGAGGGATCAGCCAGTGCAAAGCCCTGAGGCAGAATGTGCCCGAGTGGGGCAGCCAGGAAGTTGTCATGGCTGATGCCAAGCGAGACCATAAAGGGTAGAGGGACAAGAGGGGACTTTTGAGGGGGAAGATGTGGTAGGGCCTTGTCAGCCACCATAAGGACTTTGGATTTTTTTTCTGGAAGAGAGCCAAAGCCAATTCCTAAAAAGAAGGGGGCAGGGTCCAATGCAGTAGCAACTCTAAGTTCTGTTTTGTTTTTAAGATTTTATTTATTCATTTTCATGAGAGAAACACAGAGAGAGAGAGGCAGAGACACAGGCAGAGGGAGAAGCAAGCTCCATGCAGGGAGCCTGACGTGGGACTCGATCCTGGGTCTCCAGGACCATGCCCTGGGCCAAAGGCAGCGCTGAACCGCTGAGCCACCTGGGCTGCCCAGCAACTCTAAGTTTTAAATGGATTATTTTAGTTGCTACATTAAGATTAGATTCTGGGGTGTGAGATGGTGAACCAAGGGTGACACTGACACAAGGGCTACTCCAGCTGTTCCAGACAGACTGACATGTCAGGTAGCTCAGCCCAGGTAGTAGCACAGTTGGACAGCAGAGTCAGCAAAGTTCCCTGATTATTTAGGCATGAAAGGAGGGACAGAGACAAATCTAGGGTGACTCTAAGGCTGTCTAGGGACCAAACTGCCATGGCATCCACAGAGGGAGGAAGTTCTTGGGAGGGAGGAAGATCAGTTTTGCCCATGAAAAGCTTTAAACACCGACTGGACATCAAAATGGAGGTGCCAAGTCAACTGCTGGATATGTGACTCAAGTTCATAGAGTGCCCAGCGCTGGAGCTTGGGTCTGGGAGGCAAAGAGGCCTGGATGAGATGAGGGTGGTGGGGGTAGACAAGAGGTCAGCAGTCAGGATGGAGCTCTGGAACACTCCTGTTAGGAAGTTGGAGAGATGAGGTGGAATCAAAAAAGGAGCTGAGCAGAGGTAGCCAGGAAGAGGTAGGAGGAAACCAGGGAGGAAGTGACAGCTGGGAGCCAGGCAGGGGGTCAAGTGCTGGAGGAGGTGAGCCTGGAGCTTCAGCTGGGTTCAGGAACTTGTTGGCCACCCAGGGCCCTGGCCAGGGCTGTTTTGTGGAGGGAGGGGCAAGCCTGACTAGAGTAAGTAGAGGAGGGAGAATAGGGCCGGTGAAACCAAGTATAGATGACCTGTGTGTTCCTCTCACTTAGAGGAACAGGGCCAACACAAGCTTTTAGGAAGACTAGGAAGAAGCTACTGGGGCAAAGACTTGGGACCATGCTTGGAGGCAGGTGAAGGCCAGGGCTCTAGAGACACTGGGCTGGAAGACAGAAGCTGGAGGTTGGACGGCTGGTACCAGGGAGTGTGCAGGGCAGACACCACCGGGCCTGGCCAACTTTGGTAGTCAGGGACATCGAGGAGCACATGGAGGGGCCCAGAGAACTCATCCAGATGTCTGCTTTGACCTCTGTTTAAAGTCACCCAGCAGCTGACTTTCAAACAACTTGGAACAGTAATAATTGACTGGAACTTACTTAGAAAGAGTAGTCCTGGAAAAAATCTGAAAGAACATAACTGCTTTCACATAAAACAAATAACATAAATAATAAAACAAAGTTGCAAACCTGCCCTGCCACACACAGCAGGACCCGGACAAGATTAGACTGCCACCTGATCCCCACCCCCCACCCCCACCCTGAGATCTGTAGGAGGCGGACTCTGCTGTCCCCTGGCGGCGGACGGCTGGAGTCTGGGCGGCGCTGTGACCCACTCGACACGTTGCGGGGCTGGGTGGCTGGGACGGTCAGCTACAGCTCTGCAGCCGGGCCCTGGGACTCCAAGGCTGTCCCCAAAGGCTTCCCGGCTGGTGCGTGGAAGGAAGGCGGGCAGGAAGGCTCCGGGAGGGACAGGAGGGGGGAAGGTGGCCAAGGAGTGGCCGGGACCTTGACAGGGGGCATCCTGGGCAGGCGAGTGAGGAGCTGCCAGTCCTACCCTTGGCCAGGTCCGCAGGGGGCCAGGCCTGGACCTCCAAAGGGATGCCAGATCTGGAAGGAAGGAAGGGGCTGGACTCCCAGAGCTACTCTTGATCTAGCCTCTGAGAGCTCCTCCCCGCATGTCGGAACGCCTCTCCTTATCCTGCCCAAGTCTGCGCGGGGGGTCAAACTCTCAAACTCGGCGGGCACCCAGAGCCCCCACTGCGCAACCGGCCCCAGGCTGGGCGCGGGCGGTAGACACGGAGCCGCCGGGAAGTGCCCGCCGGGATTGTCCCCCAGATCTGCGTCAGATCTCCGATCTCCCATCTCCGCTGTGAATTTGGGGAGGCGGAGGCGGAAGGGCATCCTGGAATGGTGTGTGTGTGTGTGTGTGTGTGTGTGTAAAGGTGCCAGATGTGTGTGTGTGAAGGTGCCCTGGAATGGGGTGTGTGTGTGTAAAGGTACCAGATGTGTGTGTGTAAAGGTGCCAGTGTGTGTGTGTGTGTGTGAAGGTGCCAGGGATGTGTGTATGTGTGTAAAGGTACCAGGGGTGTGTGTGAAGGTGCCGTGTGTGTGTGTGTGTGTGTGTGTGTAAAGGTACCAGGGGTGTGGCTGTGTGTGTAAAGGTGCCAGGTGTTTGTGTGTGTGAAGGTACCAGATGTGTGTGTAGAGGTGCCCTGGAATGGAGTGTGTGTGTGTGTAAAGGTACCGGATGTGTGTGTGTAAAGGTACCAGGGGTATGTGTATGTGTGTAAAGGTACCAGGTGTGTGTGTGTAAAGGTACCAGGGATGCGTGTGTGTAAAGCTGCCAGGTGTGTGTGTGTAAAGGTGCCCTGGAATGGGGTGTGTGAAGGTGCCAGGTGTGTGTGTGTGTAAAGGTGCCCTGGAATGTGTGTGTGTGTGTGTGTGTGTGTGTGTGTGTGTGTAAAGGTACCAGGGATGCGTGTGTGTAAAAGTGCCAGGTGTGTGTGTGTGAAGGTGCCAGGTGTGTGTGTGTGTGTGTGTGTGTGTGTGTGTGTGTGTGTGTGTGTGAGGTGCCGGCCGGAGAGCAGAGCGCAGAAGCCGGCCTTGGGGCCCAGGCCCCAGGGAGCCTTGCTCGTCTAGGGCGGGTCTAGGGCGGGTCAGGCCCGTCAAGCCGGGAGCAGGAGCGCGGGGGAGGGGCGGCCGCCGCGCGGCGCCTCAGAGGACTCGGAAGGCTGCTGCCCGGTGGACCCGGCGCCTCGCTCGCCTCCGAGCGGCGGCCGAGCCGCGGAGGCCGGGGCCAGAGCCGGAGAGGAGAGGAGCGGAAGGAGAGGCGAAGACTGCGCCGAGGCGGGAGGTGCGGGGCGGGAAGCGGGCGGCGTCGGGCCGGGCCGGGCTCCCGCGCTCGCCGGAGGCTCGCCAGAGGGCGCCGCTGCCCCGCGAAGCTGCGCCGGGCCTCCTGCGGCCACCGAGACCCTCACTCCCGCCTAGAGAGGCCCCGGAAGAGGCGGGGCGAGCGCTCAGAGGCCGCTTCCGGCTTCAGTTCGGCCTGGGAGGCGGGGGGCGGGGGGCGCCGTGGGTGGGACCTGGCTGCGAGAATTTGGGGAGGGGGTCGAGAAGTGGGGCGGTGCTAGGGGGCTGCCTGTGGGCGGGGTGGAGGACGTGGGCTGGAGGCCGCCGGCGCCTTAAGCGGAGCTAGTCTGCGAGCCTGAGCCCTCGGAGCTCCCCGCCCCTTGCCTCAACTCCGAGCCGTTTCCCTTTTGAAATACAGTCCCGGGGCTCCTGGGGGGCCTCGGCGCGGCGCCAGGCCTGGGGGCGGGGCTTAGGTCCTCCGAGGGCTGGAGAGATGGGGAGGGAACTCCAGCCCCGCGGGAGGTGGGAAGTCCACAAAGGTGGGGAAAGCAGATCTGGGTGGGGCGCGGGGAACCCTTCAGACCTATTTTCTTTAAATGTTGTCCCTTTGGAGGAGAGGGACATTTCTCCAAGTCGGTGGAGAAGGCTGAAGGGAACCAACTGGCCCAAACCTGCTAGAGGAAACAAGGTCCAGGTGTACATGCCCCCCACTCCTGCCCCTGGAGCTACCTCCCAGGGGATGAGGGACGGCCAGGTCTCCGTAGGCTTCCCTCCACCACCTTCACCCGCTGCACCACACGGTAGTCACCCCCCGCCTCTCTCCCCGCCTTCTTTCTTGTCCACAGGGGCCGTAAGCCTCGTAGCTGCCAGTGGGAACTTTAAAATAGCAGATCCTGTCACCCTCCTTTAAAAACCGCTAGTTAGGGAGATCCCTGGGTGGCTCAGCGGTTTGGCGCCTGCCTTTGGCCCAGGGCGCGATCCTGGAGTCCCGGGATCGAGTCCCGGGATCGAGTCCTGCGTCGGGCTCCCGGCATGGAGCCTTCTTCTCCCTCCTTCTGTGTCTCTGCCTCTCTATCATAAATAAATAAGTAAATCTAACAAAAATAATAAAAATAATATAAAAACCGCTAGTTAGCAGCCTGGGTGGCTTGGCGATTTAGTGCTGCCTTCAGCCCAGGGCTTGATCCTGGGGTCCCAGGATCTAGTACCGCATCCCGCTCCCTGCAAGGAGCCTGCTTCTCCTTCTGCCTGTGTCTCTGCCTCTGTGTGTGTCTATCGTGAATAAATTATTTTTTCAAAACCGCTAGTTGTTTCCATCACAGTTACATTCGGAATAAAATCTAAACTCTTTCCTGCTCCCATGGCCTTGATGATTCAGCCCTGCTGCAGCCTGCACTGGGCTGTGCATCCCCACATCCCATGCTGGCCCAGGACTTTGTCCTCTCTGATAGCATAGCAGAAGTTTTTCTCCAGCAGCCTGAAGCAGGGCCCCACCAGGCTCATTCCTCTGTGTAGTTGGCTTCAGTGACAGCATTTGCTCCCTGCAGTAGGGCAGAGCAATGTCCCCTGCTCCCGGGGCTCAATGGCCAGCATCCCTCCCAGGACAACTCCCCCTTTCTCTTGTCCCTCTACTCTTTTACCATCTACAGGAAGCCCCTGAGCCCAGGTGACTGGGCCTTGGAAGCACTGCATGGGCTGCTTGCTCTTGCGTCACCTTCATTAGGGCTGTTTTTGCTCCTTCATTAAATTAAATTCCTGGAAGCATTGCTAATGAAGGCCCTAACAAGTCGCTGGAGAGGCTACCAGCCCCAGCTTTTGGATGGCATGACAGGGAGGGCTAGGCAACAAGGTGAACAGAAGAGTGGCTCCTGGGGATAAGCTGATTATCATTTCCCAGGCCCTCTGAGGACCCTGGGTTTCCTGGGGGAGGTGGTCTTTAGAGACTGTGTATATGGCAGACAACAGTGGCAAGTTGGAACTCTTCAAGGGCAAGGAGAGGGACAGAGCTTAGACTTGGCTCCCTGGGCAGTTGTCTCCCAGTCGTGTCAGTTGCAGCCTAAATGCCAGAAACAGTTGGATTTGCAGGGCCTGCCACGGGTCATTGGCCTGGAGATGCTGATGCCTGTTGCAGCTTCACATGTACCCACCCCCACCTCAGCATCTCTTGGGGACTTGGGAAACCCCTGCCTGCCCTACTCCTCAGTAGGGCCTCTTGGCAGTCTTTTCTCGCATCACTGTACCTCTTACTCTTGCTATTCTGGCCACGGTGGCTCCCTTTCTGTTTTAGGAACACCTAACGTCTTTCTACCCTAGGATCTTTGCACTCGCTGTTGCCTCCATCTATCGTTCTCTTCTCTTAGCTTGTCACATGTTGATCTCATCATTCAAAGGTCTTCTCAGACTGTTACTCCTGCATATACTCCCAGTGGCTCTCTCGTCACCCTTTTGATTTCCTCTGAAACCGTGGAGTTCATTCCCTGTTCACTTGTTTGGCATGTGCTCTTCAAGGGCAGGGTCTCAGCTGCCTCTCTCTCCCGAAGTTTCTCAGCACAGTGGCACATATGGATTCAACAGTAATCACTAGTTAAATACATGGCTCCTCTTCCCAGACCCTCCTGCCCCCCTGTCAGATGGAGCCCCCTAGCCCATCCAGAAAATTCTGGCCTGAGTTCTCCAGGCCAAAGTCAATGATCTTTGAAGAAGGTGGATGATCAGGAAGGGGGACTCTGGACCTCAAGCCCTCCCAGGCTTGGAACTCTTCCTCTGTGGGTAAGAGAAGCCTGGGAAGAGAGTTTGAAGGAAGAGGCAGAGAGGGCAGGGTAGCCCACTCCAATCTCAGAACTGCTTCTGGGCTAAGAAGCAGGAAGGGGGAAGTGCAAGGGACATACCAGAAGGTGGAGCCTGGGTCAGGGCTGTAGGGAGGAACCAGCTCTGGCTACTGAGATCTAAGAGCAGAAGCTGCTGAGGCTCTTATCTGCAAGGCTTGTGATTTGGTGGTCACAGGGTCTCACTGGGAACTTACTGCCACCTAGGAGCCATGGAAATAGGGTGGTCAGGATCCTGGATTTTGGGTATCCCTGTGGGGTCCTGCTCCTGGACTCTGGGGGAGGGCAGACACACCTACCCTGAAACTGCTTTTGAGGAAGTGCTGGTAGCTTCCCCTTCCTGGAGCCTGTGGGCTGGGGTGTCACAGCCCACTGAGAGGGTCTCCATTCCTCACCCTGTTCAGCCTGGTCCGTGCTAGGAACTCTATACAAGCTGGATCTGCTCTGTGGCCTGTGGTGAGCCCCAGGGCTATTCTAGTTGTCCGAGTGGGCAGGCAGCTGCCACTTCTCCTTTCCAGCCAGAGTGCCACCCTCAGTTCTGTTGGCTGTCATTTCACTTTCTTTTAGGGTCCAGTCCAGGTGTTGCTGGACCAGTGTATACACAGGGACAATCCTGCCTCCTCCTATGCCCATGAGGTCCTGGCTAGGCAGCTATTTCCTATTTTCTCCCAAACAACATCTCTCAAAAGGACTCCTAGGTTCCCACGTGGGAAGGAAGCAGGTGTCTGTGTTGTGCCTCACTAGATGACCGAGGATGGGTCTTGTCCCCTTCTGATCTTCAGTTGCCTCAGCTGCAAAGGGTTTCTCAGCATGACCCTTGATTTTCTCACTGGCCCTTCCCCAAACCCACCCTCACTGTCCCACCTCCCAGTTCACTCTTCCTGTTACAGTTGTCCTCAGCATTCTCTCCTTCTTCTACCCCTTCCCACATGACCTCCACCAAAAGGCCTCCTTCCCAAGCACCATTAGTTTCTCCCTTCTCTGAACACATGGCTATGGCAAATATTGTTATTGTGGCAGCAGGATTAGCTGTTTACAGCTTTCCCAGCTCCAGGAAGGGGAGACCCCTGGAAAGGTGGGGTAGGGTTTATGTGATTCATTCATTTAATTTGACAGATATATTTATCTGCCACCCTCAAGGATTATGCTGTAAGGGTTCTGGAATCAGAGGCCCGGATGGGAGAGATTTACCACCAGGATAGTGGGATCTGGGCCTGGGGCAGGGGAAGCTCCAGGACAGTGGAGTCCTAGAGGCTCAGCTCACAGGCAAAGAATGAGAGATAGGGAGGAAGAATGAGTGGAGTGGGGATCAAGGGGAAGAGCAAGAGGATGGGGCGATTAAGGGCAGTCAGATGGCTTGAGTGCTGATGTGTTAAGTGGGGTGAGATGAAGTGGCCTTGAGTGGAGACAGGACCTTGCAGAAATTGCTATTATAACAATTCATTCCTACTTAAGAGTTTTCCACGTGCCATACATATTCTGAATATTTTACCTACACTTCCTCCCTTAGTGCTGCCAGTGTAGTGGGTAGATATTACTGTTAGGCCCATTTTACTGATAAGCAAACTGAGGTACCAGGAGTTTCTGGTATTTCTCCAAAGTAATTTGCAGCTGTCAAGCTCATAGACTGCTCCCCAGAGTCAACCACTATCAACCACCAGTCTACTACCCCTACCTCCTGCACAGTCCAAACCAGCGTGGGTGGGTTTTACCCTCGGGACATTGGGGAGCCACAGAAGGTTTGTGAGAAGAGAGTGAAGTGATTTCCTTCAGCAGGATCCCTTGGCTGCCATGTAGAGGATGGATTGTGGAGGAAACAAGAGAGCTAGGGAGGAGGCTGGAGGCCCACAATAAGGGAATAGAACAGGGACACATTTGAAGGGGGAGTTGGGAAGGGGAAGAAGCTGACAGGATGCTGGGCTGGGGAGCGGGGTGGTCATGGCTCTGGCTGGTGAGAGGCCACAGGGTGGAGAGACCAGGAACAGGAATCATTGGAGATGCCTGAAGTGTCTGGGGGAGGTTCCAGACCAGTGATGGACATGGGGCTGGTGATTAGGAGAGAATCTGGCTGAAGATGGCCAAGTGGGGTTCTAAGTTCCTGGAGTGGGAGGGAGGCATGTGAGTGGAGTGGCAAGCAGAAGCCTAGCCATAGCCCTGGGGCCTCCATGAAGCCAGAGAGGGGGCAGCCGGGAAGGGTGAAGCAGGGGTTGCTGGACACTGTTGGAAGAATGCACAACTGGAGGGAGTGATGATCTGGTGGAAGTGTGCGAGGACTGCACAGTCTGGCCTGGGGCTGGGGGAGGACATGCCTCCCCGTGGCCCTGTCCTGCCCTGCCTCCATCGATTGGGGTCTGTGTCTGCCCACCTCTGGTGAGCCTGGTCTCCCAGGGGCTGACAGGTTCTCCCCGTTGCCCGGCAACTGCAAGAGCTGTTAGCTGTTGCTAGGAGCCAGCTGGGGAGGCCCAAGGAGGGAGGATCAGCTCTCAGATGTGGGGCCGGGCTGGTGGGGGAAGAGGCCGGCCTTAAAGCTAGTTTTGTAGGGTATGTGTGGACAGGCTGTGTGTTTTTGGCTCCAAGCACCCATTTTATAGTGTATTCTGTGGATTTGAGGCATGTCGGAAGCTGGGCCTATATCTGGATGAATAGTGTATATCTCTGAGTGCCTGTGTTCCTGGATGGCCACTTTATTTTTTCATCATGTTTGCTGCATGCTTGTGGCAGGGCTTGCCTGAGCTTTGGCTCCGGGCAGGAGAGAACCCTGGAGGAACCACTGGAGGACTTACAGGCCAATGGCTCCCCAACAAGGGAGCCATTCAGATAGGGATCCATAGACCCTCCAGGGAGAGCAGACAGCCTGAGGATTTGGAGCTGAGATAAGATGTGTGGCCCAGTGGTAAGGAGGGAGTTTATGCTGAACAGGGGGCTGTGGGTGGCCAGCTCCCTTCCTGGCTTTGTGGACCTTCTTGGTCTTTGGGCTGGGGCGTCCTCGCCTCATGGTAGTGGGGCCACACAGGACATATTTCTCTGTAACCCTTGGCAGACCTTTCACTGGAAGTCCATTAGAGGTCAGGGCTCCCTTCCTGAAGAGGATCAGAAAGACTGCAATGTTCTGCTAGAAATGCTGCTGGCCTCCGTTCCACCTTTGCCCAGCCATAGGGGTGCAGCCACTGTCCAGTGGGGACAGGTCATAGGATCAGCGCCACTCATCTATCCAGAAATCAGGTAGACCTTTCTTTTCCCCACCCCCCACCTCTCTCTCTCTGGGCCTGGTTGCCATGTCCCAGGCTAGAGTCCCTGATGACTACAGGCAGGAGGATGCTTCCCAGATCGATGAAGGATGTTTAAAGATTTGGGTGAGGAGAGGAGGCACCGGCTGAGGGAGACAGCTGGGCAAAGGTGTAGAAGTGGCAGCAGACATTTTTTAAGCTGCAAACCGAGAGAGAAGAGTTCAAACCCGCCTTAAGACAGAGAAAGCCGAAGTTTAGAGAGGCTCCGGGGCTCTGAAGATCCCGAAACAAGTTTATTGGGTTCATTAACTTTAACAGGACGAAGACACGCCTCCTCCACCCTGCTAGCCCAACTTGCTTATTAAGCTCGAGGGTTGGTTTCTGCCCAGCCAGCGAGGTGCCCCGGATCCCCACCCTCCGGCTACAAGATCCGCCCGCCCCCGCCTTCGGGCCGCGGAGCGCCGAGCGCTCGGCATCCAATCGGAGCCCAGCCCCGCCCGCAGCTCGCCCCGAGCCCAATCCCTCTGGGCTTGGCTCCGCGCCTGCCCCTCTTCCTCCGCGCGGCTCCGCCTTCAGCCCGGGCCCGGGCCTGGGCGGAGCCTAACTTCCATTCGCTCCGCCCTCGAGCCAATCAGCGGCCCCGGGTCTCCCCTGGCCCCGCCTTCGGGCCCGCCCCGGCCCATTCCCGGGCCTGGCCTGCTCCGGCCCCACCCTCGGCCCGCCCCGCCGTCGGTGCGCGGCGGCCGGGAAGGCGCCGCCCGCAGACGCTCGGAACTGCCGACCCGAGAGCTACTCGTAGAGGCCGGCGGCGGGAGCCGTGTGGGTCGGGCGGGGCCGAGCCGGGCCGGGGGCCGTGCGGGGGCCGGGCGGCGGCCGGGCCGGCGGACGGCGGGATGGGCTGCACCGTGAGTGCCGAGGACAAGGCGGCGGCCGAACGCTCCAAGATGATCGACAAGAACCTGCGGGAAGACGGGGAGAAGGCGGCGCGGGAGGTGAAGTTGCTGCTTTTGGGTGAGGCCGCGCCCTGCTCTGGGACCCCCGATTCCCCGCCCGAATCCCCAGACGAGGACTTTGACCTCTAGACTAAGGGCCTTCAAGTCCTGACCTCAGCCTGGACCCCCTATACCTGGACTTGAACTCCCAGACCCCGCCTGGCCAGGACGCCCAAATAATGGTTCAAAACTCTGGGTTGGCCTAGATCTTTGATCGGAAGCCCAGACTGTAGATCAGACCCTCAACTCGCAGACGCCTAACCCCCACACCCAGAACCTGCTTGACCATCCACCCTTGCTGACCAACCTCACAGACCCTCAGAGTCCCCCTGCCTTGTCCTTCCATCCTTCTCTAGACTTTACTCAAAGCCCCAGAACCCCACTTGCCCCCCACCCTCAGGCACCACCTGTTTCCCCCACCTGCTCCCCTTGTTCCTATTGGGCATAAATATCCCTGGGGCCCCTGCCAGCCCCCACCTCCCTCCTTCCCGCTCTTTGCCCCATCCCTACTCTGAACCCTGTATCCTCCACCTGTGCACCCTGACACCAAGGTACTTCTTCAGTGGAAACTGTGATTGCCCATGAGCCCTCTCTCCTGCCAGAACCCCTAAACCTTTAGCTACTCCTCCCTCCATCTGGCCCACCAGGTCGCTCTCTGCACACAGTGCTACTCAAACCCCCTGCTTCTCCTCCCTAAGGCCTTTCCCCACACTTTGGCCTTCCAGATTCCCCCACCCCTCCTGCACCAGTGGGCTGGGCCGGGCCCGGCGGGGTGGAGGGGGCCCAGACTCAGGGGCTGGACTGAGGCTCCGCTGGTTGCGCTGGGGGAGGGAATCGGGCCTCAAGCTTCGCAGGGAGATTCCTCCCGCTGGCTGTTTCCCAGTTTCTAAGCCCCATCTGGGCCGGTGAGGGGGGCGTCTGGGGAGTAGGAGGGAGTGTGAGTATGGAGGAGTTTGGGTTGCGGCGCCTCCAAGGCCAGGGAAGATGGTGGCGGCTTGAGGGGTGGGGGGAAGTGGAAGTGGTGAGACAGCCGACATATTGCTGCCCCGGCGGGCGGGCCGAGGAGATATGTTGACGGGTGCTGGGCTTCCCGCACACTTTCTGGGCCGAAAGGCCAAGGACTTGGCCTCCGGGAGTCAGGGGGCCTGTCAGATCCTGAGGCCCTGTAAGGGGGAAGTGGCGGACCAGCTAGATGAGGACTTGGGGGCCAGATGGAGTTGGGAGGCATCTGAGGTGGACTTTCACGAAGACTGTGGGCCTGGAAGCTGTCCCTAACCGGCCTCCCACCGGGAGCAGGTGTGGTGCCCGGTGGCAGCCTGATTCGGGGGCTTTGGGGTTGGGGGAGAGATGCCCTCGCAGCAGCTCTGGAGGCTGGACAGTGTCTGTGGGGGGGTGTGGCCCCTCAGCCTCAGAGCCGCGGTGGGGTCCCCGGGCTGTGAACACCAGAGCCTCCTTGCTGGGGGCCTGGCCGAGGGACAGTGTGTCTCCCATCTGAGCCCATCTGTTGACTGTCCCTGGGGGCCTGGCCTCAGGGGCACAGCCCAGAGGTTTCAAAATGGCATCCGTTCCGCCGCCGCTGCGGGTAGGAAGAGAAGGGGCGGGAAGGGGCGGCGGCCCAGCCTCCTGGGCTGTTTTGCGTTGGGCGCTTGCCTCTTCCTGTCTTTGCTGCGAGTGCGGCAGCACCAGTGAGTGGGTGTCGCCAAGGTGGAGGGCCCGTTGCCGCTGCCCACTGGGCCTGGGTAGGGTCCTTCCGGTATCGCTGTCTCCTGGTGCCCACCCAGGGGCCTCTGGCTGGCCCCTTCCCGGGCTGATGGGCTGAGGAGACGTGGGACTGGGCCATAGGGCCGTGATATAGAGGGCTCCTGGCCCTCTGTGCACCAACCCCATTCCACTAGTCTTGTTCCTTGGAGCTCAGCTCAGGTTTTGGGCCTGGCATCCCCTCCCACACTGGCCTGGCAGCAAGCAGGGGTGCAGGGTCTGGCTCAGCATTTTCTAGGCTGAGGAGTCCACCTCAGCATCCTGCTCCCCCTCTGGCCTTTGCTTCTTCTGTTGAATGGGCTTCCTGGGTTGGGGCCAAAGAGCGCTGGGCCCAGGATGGAGGGAATAAGGTCCCCATGGAGGTTCCTGTTGGGGGTAGGGGATGGGAACTAAGTAAGGCCTTGCAGAGGGTATACAGCGAGGGGCTGAGAGACCTACCTCTGCCTGAAACTGCCAATCTACCATGGCTGCCTGGGTAAGGGTCCTGGCTGGCCCATCCAGGTACGGGGAGGTGATGGGAGCCCAGGTGGGGCAGCTTCAGAGTGCTGGGTGCCTGTCCCACGTAGCGGGAAGAATTCTGTCCAGGCAACGGGACTCTTAGGTTGGGCAATTGCCAGCCTTCCCTTCCAGCCAGAACCACGCCTGCTGCCCCACCCGCATCCTGGCTCCTTGCCCTCCTGGGTAGCCCTGCTGGCGGATGGGCACCGGGGGCAGAGGCAGATGTGGTACACGCCATGAGAGTGTTTTTCCTGGAGCTTGGTGGAGAGGGGCAGAGCTGCTGATACCAGCCCTACTTCTGGGACACCCCCCACCACCACCACCTAGTTCAACCTGACTGACCAACAGTTCCCAGGTGGGAAGTGGGGCCTTGGCTTTGTGTTTTGGGGGAATGTCTCTGATTTGGGATGGGCTTGTGTGGGCAGCCTACAGAGAAAGGAGAGACTGTCCCTTGTAGGTTTCATGAAGACTTCAGAGTATAAATACAGCCCTTCTCTTGCCCCTGGCACTTTGTGTCTACTGTCCTAGCTTGGCATACATTTCCCTTCTTTCCATCTAACTCACTCCTACTCGATTGTTCTTCAAGACTCTGCTCAGGGACCACCTCCCAGGATCCTTCCTTGACGAGGCCCCTGCAGACCGGCTGCTGAAGCACCTCCTCTGGCTCCTGGTGTTACTGCTTCCCCCATCCGAGCATCATATTTGCCTGCTGCCTCTCCTTGAGACTACAGGGG
This sequence comes from Nyctereutes procyonoides, assembly GCF_905146905.1. Lineage (NCBI taxonomy): Eukaryota > Metazoa > Chordata > Mammalia > Carnivora > Canidae > Nyctereutes > Nyctereutes procyonoides. The sequence continues at coordinate 39,235,055 of NW_026575131.1, read as the reverse complement.
CAGGCCTGTGTCCTGTTCACCTCTGAGCCTTCTGTGCCAAGCATGGAGCTTGGTGCCTATTGAATGCTTCTAGTCTGTTTGTCGAATGAACAAAGTGCTACTAGTCTGAGCTCAGTCTTGGGGATGGGTGGGTAGATTGGGGGAGTACAGTGACGGTCACTGAGACTGACATATTGTGGGTAGGCAGCAAGGGCTCCACGTCAGGCCAGTGTCTGGGATTGGTGGGGGATAGCAAGAGAATTCTTCAGGTTGTTTCTTCCTTAACTCCCCACCTGCCCAGCTGGTTCCTCAGAGGCAGCCCTTATCCCATCCTGTGCGTGCAGAACTCTTGCAGTGCTCTCTCCTGTAAAGTCCATAGCCTGTCACAGGACAGAGCACGCAGTAGGGACTCCAGCTGTTCTTTGAGAGTGGCTGGCCATGCTTCCTTTGGGCTCCAGCAGGCCTGCTGTCTTTGCCGCTCCAGGAGAGCCTGTCTAGCTCTCAGGGCCGGGACCACCCCGCAGCCACGGGGTTCAGGCCAGAGCAATGCCATGGCAGTTCTTGGCCCGGCCAGTGCAGGGACTGTACCTACAAGGCCTCAGTTAGGCTTACCAAAAAAAAAAAAAGGGAGTTCTGGGGTCTCTGTCCAGTCTGTGTTTCTAACAAGTGGCCTAGCATATAGTCAGTGCCTATTAAGCATGTGTGGAAAGAATGAAGCTCTAGAGCACAGCCATGAACGGAGATAAGTAATTCTGGGGATGGTGCGCGGCTCTTGGTCTAGCTGGAGAAGGGGTAGCCTGGGACCCTGTTTGGTTGGTTAATGAATGGGAAGAGACTGTGAATGGAGTGGGGGTGGGGGTCCTCTGAAAAATGAGCAGCATTTGCCAGGCATAGGGATGGGGCAGAGGGACCACCTCAGCAGGAGCACTGAGGCTGAAAGGAGGAGGGCTCACCTCTTTGGACTAGCTCTTGGGGTCACTCAGACGCAGGTTCCAATCCCAACTCCACCTTGTACATGAGCTGAGAAACGCAGTGACAGGTAAAATCTTGTAGGTGCTCTGTTCCCCTTCTGTGATCTGGGAACTGGGCCCCTGCCTGCAGCCACAGGTGTTGTGAGGACAGTGCACCAAAGCCTGGGAGTGTGGAAACCAGTGAAGGAGCCGAGCCCCTAATGGCTCCTACAGAGTTAAGAGTTCAGTGGGGAGGGCTCTCCCCAGCCTACAGACTGCCTGGCCCCAGTCTGGAGGCCCAGGGGGAACCCCACCCCTTGCCCTCAGGCAGCTGTTCACAGCAAGTAGGGACACCGAGGTATGTAGGCAATTGGTGCCAGCTGGAGTGACAGACTGTCCTGGGGACCATAGGCCCAATCTCTGGGGACTGAGCTGCCTTCCTGGGGGCCTGAGGTTGGGGATGTGGCTGGGCCCTAGGCACCAGGTGGGCTGGTTGGTACCCAGGCCAGCCTCCAGCCTCCTGGTCCTCCCCGCAGTCTTCGAGGTCCCGGCTGGAGCTCATTAGCACTTGAATGGGGGGCGGGGTAGCTTGGGCCTCCAGTCTCTCCTTCCCACCCCTCCCCCAGGCAGGGCGAGGCTTTGTCTTCCTGAGCAGCATTGGAGCTCCCACGCTGGGAACTGAGCAAGGGTCTCAGCCATTTCGGACTCCACCCCCCTCCCCTGTGCTTGCATCCCACCCAGTCCCACCGAGCTCAGCCCCTGCCCATGACCCTAGTGTTGGTGTAGCCAACAGGAGGGACCTCTGGTTAGGAGTGGGAATGGGTTCTTCAGGGGACACCCCGAGCCAGGAGACTGGGTGAGTCAGGATGGCTTTGCAAAGGAAGTGATGCTGGAACTCCGCTGAGGGCATCCCAGGGGGCAGTGAGGTGGAGAACCCCAGATAGGGCTGAGCAGGTGGCAAGGAGAAGGAATGAATTGCCGCCATAAGCTGGAGGTGGAAGTCAAGCCAACTGGGCAGCATAGGCTTCCATGCCAGGCCCTGGGGCAGCATCAAGCCACCCACTGTGCTGAGGCGGACCCTAGGGTGCCAGATGGGGGCTGGCGTGGTCAGGGATCCCTTAGGGCATGGGCAGCCTGTCAGGGATTGGCCCTGGGCTGGCCTGAGCTGCAGGGGTCACTGGGTAGCATCACTGGTGTCCTTGGCCTGCAAATGTTGCCCAGCAAGTGACAGCAGGTAGGGGTGGGGCCTCATCCCATCCCGTTGAGGTCAGTAAGCCTCCAGCATCACAGGGGCTGGCACTTCTGGTGGCTTGGGCCACAGGTGGGCACAGCAGTCTCTCTTGGTCTCTGTCTCTAAAAGCCACACATTCTTTTGGCAGGAACAGGATGGAAGACGCTCTGTCCACATAAGCTTTGTCCATTGAGGGACCAGGGCCTCGCCCCATCACGCCCTCAGCAGAGGAAGAGACAGTCTGACGTGGAGCCTAAGTGCTGCCTCCCTAAAACCCCTTTATGCTTTGGGAGGCAGGACTAGGCAGCTGGGGGCAGGGCCCAGGTCAGCATCTGTCATGTCTTCACAATATCTTGGGGCAGGAGTCCCAATCTAGGAGTACAATGAAAGGGAAGGGGTCACAGCTCATGGTGTTCATCTTGGTGGTTTGAGAGAAATAATCTCCTTGGAATAAGCAAACAGCTGCTGGGTCGGGTTGGGTCTCAGCGTTGGCCTTCGGCGCACACTTCCAAGGCTTGGCAGTGAGTGCCAGGTCAGCTTGAAACAAAGCCTGAAGGTGGAATTGTCTAAAGTTTGTTGAGAAGGTATCCTCATGGCTTAGAGGATTCTGGGGTACGAGGCTGCTAAGCTTCAAAATCTGCAGGGGGTTGTTGATGGTGGCATCCACTGTGCCCTGGACGGGAGGAGGGGCAGTGAAGTCTGCATGGCAGGGCTGGGCCTCTCGGGGAAGTGGTGTCCACACCAGAGGAAAAGGAGGAAGCAGCTGGAGGAGGAGGAGCCCAAAAGAGGAAGAGGCTAGAAGGCTGCTCCTACTCTGCGCTGGGGTGGGGGTGTGAGCCCTGTCAACTGGGGGATCTGGAAGGTGAGCCCCACCTGCTCAGGCTCATCTCTAGGTAGCCCTCGGGGGGCCACCACTCACCAGTGGTCACTAGATTGACGTCATTCCAGGCTCCTCTGGCCCTTGTCTTGCCTCAGCAGCCACTGGGCCCAGCATCTCAGAAAAGGTGGTGCCTTTGAGAAGGATTCCAGGCCCCTCCTTTGACCACAGGAAGTGGTGGTGGCTGGGAGAGGGACTGCAGCAGTGGGGGGAGCTAGCAGGAAAGCAGAGGGCTGTTCTTATATTCCCGAGCGGCCATTGCCCTGCAAAGCCGGAAGGCCGGCTACAGGCCCAGATGAATGCCAGGAAATGGAGCAGCAGTCCTGGGATTAGCTCACTCTGGGTTTCCCCTGTCCGGGAGTGGACAGAGGGACCTTACTCTAGCCCTGGGATTGCCCTCTACTGCTACTGTCTGCTGGGCCCGGGGGTCTGGTCACTGGGCGTCAATCCCCCTTGGTCACAACAGCAGCTTTCTCTCATTGGGCCGTGACTGTCATGTAGGACTGGACTCTGCACGGCCTCATTGTATTTAACCCTACGAGGCTGGGACTGACATGATACCCATTCCACTGATGGGGAAACAGGCTCGGAGGTGTTATGTGACTTACCCAATAAGTGGAGACACCACACTTGACCAGATAGTGACGGAGCACCTGTCCACACAACTCCCCCTTCCGTCAGGAGTCTGTGCCCCACTGGCAAGAGTTGGTCAGACGGGATGAGAGTCAGATGCTATGGGTCCACGTGTTCTACTTATGCTTTGGGGACCTGTTTAGGGAGTGGGGGGCAATTCCTCTTTTAGGAGATTGAAAGGAGGCTACCTCCTCTGGAGGCTGGGGACCCAAGAATCTGTTCATGAATCTGTTTCCTGTTCAGAGCCAGAAGTCTGGTGTGTGGCCACGGGGTGACTCTCCCAGTGCAGCTGCCCATCTGCCTCTCAGCCCACGTTCCCTCACAGGAAGACTCAGATCATTGCTAGGCCACTGAGTACTTGACTCGTCTCCTGACATTATGCTGCTCCTCCCGTAGCATAACTCAGGAGGATGGAGACTAACTAGGTCTGAGGGAGGGTCGGGGTTGTCAGAGTCCCTGACAGCTGGAGGAGGAGGCATTGTAGACCAGGTCTTGGTTGCTAGTGCTTCCAGGGTGGGGGTCCCTAAGTCTGGGAGTTGTCCAGATGAGGAGAAGGGAGGAGCTTGCCTGCAGAGGGCTCCCACTAAGCAAAGGCTGTGGTGGGCTGCCTGCAGCGCTGTGTGGCAGCTGAGTGTGTCCACAGTGTGGGCCGGCAGTAGCATAGTACTTGAGGTCGGTCCTCATGCTCCTCAGCCTGTGAGTCAGAGTTTTGTGGCCTTGCCTTCCCCTGCGGAGGTTCCTGGGGGGGGTCCTGTTCTGTCATCAGGCCAGGCCGCAGGGGGCTGAGGAGCCTGGGGAGCCTTAGGACAGCTAGAGCAGATGCTTCAAGGACTTGCTGGGCCATGAGGCCATGCACAGAACAAAAAACCTGCATCTTTATGGCCACTCAAGACCTTGGGTCCCAGAAAGCCCACTCCCCCACCTTCTTCACTGTGTGACCTCAGGCTGTCCTTTGCCCTCTCTGTGCCCGGTCCTGAGACTGTGATGTCATGATTCTCAGCAAGGCCCCATGGCTTGTGGGCACAGAGACAAACTGTGTGCTTGGGCTGGACCTTGGGGCAGTTTGGGGTGAGTGTGAAGATCCAAGGGAGGCTGCTCCGGGCAGGTCTTGAGTTTGGCACACTCCGTGGAGGGCTACAGTTCATAGATGGGAACATTGGGGCCTGGGGGCTGGGCATCTCCCCACAACAAATCTGAAGAGAGGTGGGGTGACTCAGATTCTTCGAAAACAGCAAGGGGATTCCTTCAATGAAGAAGCATCCAGGAAGAGGAGTGTGTCAATTGGCCTGGTTCCTTGTATGACCTGGGCCCTGTCAAGCATCTCCTGGCTCCTGGAAAGGGTGAGACCTGTAGCCTAGGCCAATAATGAGCAGGTCTCAGGGCCTCCTCCCTTCCAAGCTGGCCTGCCTTTGCCCAGTGCCTCAGTTTCCCTTTGTCCAGTGGGCAGGGCTCCACTACAGGGGACACGGCCCTGTCCCTGAAAGCCCTCTTCATGTCTGGTAGGTCCCCAAGCCTCTCCCTTACACAGAAAGCTCTGACTTGGGAAGAGTAGACCAGATCTTGCTAGTGCTTCCCTGGTGGGGGCATCACAAACCCCTGGAAGCCACTGGAGGCCGCCCAAGTGGTAGAGACTGGAGAGAGGGGAGTTCCAGGTTTATGAGGGCAGCTGGGGGAGGCAAGGCCACACTTGTGGGTGTCGCCGCCTCCTGTCCCTGCCCCCCACAGCGCCAGACCCTGATGACAGCCGCCTTGGAGGCAGTGAGGGTACCAAAGAGTAGCACCTGGAGGAAGGAAGAGACGCCAGGGGCGGGGCTTGGAAGGTCTTTGTCTGGCGGGCGCCCTCCCCCTCTCTCCCATTTCCATTGTTCCCTTGTGTGCCGGGTCTCCGGCGGCTGAGGGCCTCCCAGGCCTGGGAGAGGACATTGAGTGAGGGTCCCGGCACCTCCCCCAGCTGCCCCTGGCCTAGGCGGCTTTTCTGGAGCAAATACTCCCCAGCCCTGCCCATGCCCCGCCTCCTCCACCGTCTCCGGCTGCCGGGCGCCCCCTGGTGGCGGCGGGGCTTGGGACCCTGAGGCCGCAGGGGAGGGGCCAGAGAGCCAAGGGGCCCGGAACCGCTGCCTGGGCCAGAGACGTGGCACCTTCCTGGGATGAGAGTGGGAGGTGGTGGCCAGGCTGCCTTTGGGGTAGGCTTTCCAGGGTTCACCCCCACCTTCTCCCTGTGCCCCACTAGGGCAGCCTGGGGGGTGGCAGTGGAGGCGGGCCTGGTACTGTGGGTTTGAGCTGGGCTGCAGCCCAAGTCTACCCTGTGGTCCCAGCCCTGCGGCTTATGAGAGTCTCTGCCCTCAGGCCGCCACGTCAGCTGGCTGCTCTCCCTAGCCCCATGTGTTCCAGGGGAGCCCACCAGCGAGGGAGCCTCTGCCCAGCCTTGTGAGCACAGTCAGTGAGCAGTGTCTGCGGCAAGGCTCTGCAGCGGGAAGGAGGCCCCAGCTATGTAGCAGTACTGGCTTATGTGGAGGGGGAGTGACGAACTCAGAGCCAGAAGCCCAAAAAGGACCGAGTGGCTCTGACTGCTGTCCCGTGCTACACAAGTCGCTGCAGGGAACGGCAGTGCCAAGCCAGCTTGTTAGCCACTGGTCACAGCCCTCCATGGTGCCTTGTTGGAAAGCCTCAGACACTCTCCTTCCAATGAGGTGGCCACAGCAGGCCACTCTGCAGGTTGTGGTTACAGTGACCTATGCAGCATGGCCATTGTAGGCTGCAGGAAATGAAAGGTTTGGGGTTGTCTGTGATCTTCCATAGAGTAGAAACATAGTGATGTGATGATAACTTTTATCTGAGCGTTCACACACTTTTATCTGAGTGTGCTGGGCACTATGAGAAGCTCTTTGTGTCTAATCCTCCCCTCCCTCTTGAAGGAGATAATGGTGGTGTCCTGTTTCACAGATGAGGTGCCAGAGCAAGGGCAGGAAGGGGATGAAGTTCTTGGAAACGTCAGGAAGGATCAGGGTGGGCACCAGGGCCATGGAAGGTCTGAACCTCTCTCTGGGAGAGGATCTGAGAGAGATGGGCCAGCTGGCCACTCGAGGCTTGGCAGCCTCTACAGAAGGGAAACTGAGGCCAGAGAGGACAGTGGTATGTCAGGGCCTCCCAGCAGGGGCAGAGCCTGGTCTGGAACATAGAGGGTCCAGGATTGACAGCCGTGACCTGATGCTGGGGCTGGAATGGCATCAGGTAACTCGACCAGTGGTCCCATCTCTGCTGCAGAGGTCCTGGCTGGCCTTGGCTCTTGCTCGGGCAGGTGGAGCTGTGCTGTCTCCCTTCCCCCATCTGTTCCCTCCTCTGTTGGGGCCCAGCACTCCCAGAGTGGAAGCAGATGTTCTAATGCAGAGCAGCCGCTGTTGCCAGCACATCTTGGCAATTACTGCCTGCCTGCTGGGGGCCCAGCATCTGCACCCTGGGGCAAGGGCTGCAGAGGTTTCTTCTTGATGGGAAGAGGTCTGGCGCAAAAGGAGCACTGCAGCCAGCCTAGGGAGCCTCTGTGGGCCCCTTTGATCTCACCCAGCTAGAGAGGGGAGCGCCTGGTGGGGTCCTCTGCAAGTTGGAGACTCCCGCCACCTTCCGTCATCAGAAGCACGTTTGCAGCAGTCATTTGCAGCAGTCCAGAGCCAGCTAGTGAAGACCCCTCTCTGTGAGGGGAAGGTCGGGGCTGGGTGGGAAGAGCCAGGTACTCAGCATCAGCAGGGTATCCGCAAATTCCAAGCCAAGTACTAGCTTATCTGATAGGGGAGTATGGTCAGGCCCTGAAGGGATGGGGCCCTGGGAAGGGGGTGAAGGGCGGGGCTGGGACCTACGGCTCCTGGGGCGCCTCGCCCCACCTGTTCCACCATCTCACGCACCTCTGCCCCTGCTCCCTGGTCTGCTTATTGTAGCTGCTCCTGGGCCATGCCTCTGCTTCTGTCCTTGTGTTCCCACAGCTTCCTGCCGGGCCACCAACACCACACCCTTGTCCTGCCACTCACTCCTTCCTGCTTGAGTCACAGCCACTGGGAGGACAAAGGGACTGTCCCAAGTCCAGGGATGGAGGCTCCATGATTTTTGTTTGTCTACCTGTCAAACGGGGGCAGAGAATGTCCTCCTAACCCTCAAAATGTGACAGGAAGGGAGCCCGAGGCCCAAAGGGGATAGGAAAGTGGGCCCTCAGTTGGCTGGGACAGGGAGCAAGTGTCCTGGCTGCTGCCTGGTCCCCCATGTACTGCCCACCTCTGTGTCTGCCAGGTCTCTTGCTGCTAGGAAAATCAGATGCAAAGCAAGTTTGTGCTGTTATCCCTATCTCTGGGCAGGGTCATGGAACACCACACCACTACCAGGAGAGTGGTCAAGAGGCCAGACAAGGAAACTGGTGCCTTGGGTGACATGGTCCCAAACACACAAGAGGGGATACCTCACCAAAATCTCAGGTCTCCTATGCCCTGCAGAGGTGTCCACTCTGAGTCTAGGTTTGCCTGGCTGGGGCCGGCATGATTGATCTGACTCATCACTTCCCATCCTTTGCCTCGGTCCCCCATTGGGACCCCAGTCCTAGCTAAGACCCCTGATTCCTGAGTCTTCCTCTGCCCCAGGATGTGCTTCCTTTCTCCTGCTCTGTGGGAGCAAGTGTCTAGGTGGGAAGGACAGCCAGGAGGTCTGGTTAGCCAGGCTAGCACTGCCCTCCCTGGTCCTAGATATTTGGACCCTGGAGGATGGGCCTCTGTGGTTGGGCATCACTCTCAGACCTTCCTAGGCCCTCACCCCATGTCTCCACTCGACAGGTGTGGCATGTCAGTGTGGGGGACTCTGCTGTTCCTCTGTCACGCACAGCCCAACAGAGAAACAGTACTGCCGTTTGACCAAGCCCATGTCCAGGCGGATGCACTGGGATAGGTGCTTCAAGTGCCCTAGAGGCTGAACTGATCGAGAGGCTTGTTGCCTCACACCACCCCCCAGCCTACCCAGAGCCTGTACCCTTGGGGGCTCCCCCTCCCCGCCGCCCATTAGTCCTCTGTCCTGGGAAGCAGGCCTGGGACAGTCAGAAGCCTGGTGATACCAGGCAGCCATTGACATTTGTGAAGAGAGCCCAGACCCTTCTCAGGAGGCCACTGGGTTTTGGACATACCCAGCCTATGCCCTGTGAGGGACCCAGCTGTGCCTCTGTTTGTCCTGGTAAAATGTAGCTCTGGGGTGGGGTGGGTACGATAAATGGAGGTGGGCAGGGGCCTTGGCAGGGACAGGGTGAGGGTGCTCTACTACCGCTTGGAGCGCACTGCAGAGATTCAAGAGCAATGTCGGCCTGGGAAGGCAGGTAGTGAACCCAGCAACAGGTGCAGTTGAAGCTCGAGGACCTTGTAGCTCAGCTGCAGTACAGGGCTCTTGGGTCAGCCCTAGGAGATCAGCGAGGTGGGCCACCCACAGGGGGAATTATGACTGCGGGACAGCAGCCGCTCTGTTTCCTCATTTGTGAGGTGGGATTGCTGTGATTCAGTTGCTTAGTAGGCGTAGAATAGCATCTGGCACATAGAGGGCGCTGTTTGTGGCTTTGCCATCAGGATGCTTGCTGACACTATTCTAGTTTATGTTAGCCCCTCACCCTCTGAGATTGTCTTCACCTACCCTGAGGGATGAGGGAGCCAGAGTTCCTGAATGTAACCTCCCCACAGACCCCACCACCTGGCCTGCTGAGCTGCTCAGAGGGACTACCACAATGATCAAGAGGGTTTAGGACACACGTAAATGGGGCATGGGGCACATATGCCCAGCAAAGAAAACTACCTGGGCAAATGCCTAGTGCTGGCAAGAGGCAGAGCCTGGCAGGTGCAGGTGTGATGGGCAGTGAAGGGGGAGGAGCAGAGGGATCAGTCTGGGCAGGTGCTGGGAGGGAAAGCTGGCCCCACTGAGATGTGTTCTACTTGGAGTTTAGGACAGTGAAAGGAAGAGATGAGGTCCTGCCCCCACTCCCACCATCCTGCGCCAGGGAGATAGGGTAGCCCTCCTGGTCTTCACACTTCCCTGCAGACTCCCTGGGGAATGTGGGTTTCTGGGCTGCACCCCTCGAGATCTGGCTTTGTGTGTCTAGGGTGGAACCTGGGAATCTGCTTCTTTTCTTTTCTTTTCTTCTCTTTTCCTTTTCTTTTTTTTTTTTTTCTTTTATTTCTTTCTTTTCTTTCTTCACTCTCCCAGGCCCTCCTGCAGTAGAGCCACATTTTGAGAAAGACGGGGCAGGCCAGACATCGTAGTCCTATGTGTCTCCCTGCCCATCTGAATCCTGGCTGTACAATCTTTGGCCAGGACTACTTTTCAGAGCCTCAGTGTCCTTGTCTGTAAAATGGGAACCGAAACAATATGTTTGTGGAGCTAATAGGACAGTCATGGGGAAGAGTACTAGCAAATCCCTCAGTAGTGGCCGAAGAGAACACAGAATGGGCCTCTGCCGGACTTAGAAACATCTTGCCAGGGATCCCTGGGTGGTGCAGCGGTTTAGCGCCTGCCTTTGGCCCAGGGCACGATCCTGGAGACCCGGGATCGAATCCCACGTCGGGCTCCCGGTGCAGGGAGCCTGCTTCTCCCTCTGCCTATGTCTCTGTCTCTCTCTCTCTATCTGTGTGACTATCATAAATAAATAAAAGCTTAAAAAAAATTCTCTTTAGAAACATCTTGCATCAGCCCAGAGGTGTGTACGTATGGGTCCGTGTGTGTGTCTCCCAAGTCCTGGCCTCCATCTGCTTAGGGTAGACTTGGGCCATGCCTGGGAGCCAGCAGTATGACACTGTGCCCCAGCCCAGGCCCCTTGATGGTTCAGAGTATGAGGAGAAGAGGGACTACTACACTGCTGGAGTGTGCAGGGCTGCTTCCTGCCAGCTGTGCCCAGGCCTCAAGTTGGCAAACCTACACACATGAAAATGACAGGGAAACTCCTGAGGGCTGGCCTTGTCTCCAGCCAAAGCCCCTGAGCTCAGTCAGTGGGCAGCGGGAGTGCCATGGTTTGCAGTGAAGCTTGTGGGAAGCCAAGGCTTGGGGTGAGTCCACCAGGGGTGCAGGTGGTCTAGGTTGCCTTGACCACTGTGGCCCTGCCAGCTGCACCCTTGGTAGCTTTGCTGCCCACCAGGCCCAACTGTCTCTTTCTCCCTGTGCAGTTGATGGGGAGGGGCTGCTGGCGGCTAGGCCACTGGTTAGTTATGCGTATAGCCCCACTGGGCTGTTCCCTGACCGTCTGTGTTCTCTGTTCCAGGTGCTGGGGAGTCAGGGAAGAGCACCATTGTCAAGCAGATGAAGTAAGTGCTGTGTGTGAGAGGCAGCTGCCAAACCCTGTTTCCCCTCTTCTTCCTCTGGGTCTGTACTGCCCCCTGAGTAATGGCCCAGCCAGTCTTCACCAGGCCCAGGACCTTGTCCGAGGCAGTCACTTATCCTCAGGTCCCAGGGGGTCGGGGGATGTTTCCTCCTCTCTGTAATAGACCCTGCAGGCCCCAACAGCTCCAGGAGGCCATGTGTGGTTCTTGTGCCCTATGGGCCCTAACTCCTGACCCCTGGCTGCCAGGATCATCCACGAGGATGGCTACTCAGAGGAGGAATGCCGGCAGTACCGGGCGGTCGTCTACAGCAACACCATCCAGTCTATCATGGCTATTGTCAAAGCCATGGGCAATCTGCAGATTGACTTTGATGACCCCTCCCGAGCGGTATGTCCTCCCCTCAACCCCCACCTGCCTCCCTAAAGGCCTCAGAGCAAGCCTTGTCCTGGGGAACCTGGGAATACCCAAGCATGAGCCCCAGGATGGAGACGTCCCTGCCTTGGACAGGTAGGGTGGGGGGTGCTCCTGTGACTGGCTGACGCCTCACCACTGTGCCCAGGATGATGCTAGGCAGCTGTTTGCACTGTCTTGCACTGCTGAGGAGCAGGGCGTGCTCCCTGAGGATCTGTCCGGTGTCATCCGGAGGCTCTGGGCTGACAACGGTGTGCAGGCCTGCTTTGGCCGCTCCCGGGAGTACCAGCTCAACGACTCCGCTGCCTAGTGAGTACTTCAAAGGGCTGGGCAGGGTTCGGGGGTTCGGGACCGCAGGCTGGAGTGGAGGGCTGGAGCACCCTCAGAAAGACACTGCCAGTCTTTGTTTACGAAGCTGATGACTGTCAACCAAGGCCTTGGTGTTTTTGCCTTGAGGTGGGGGGCCTGGCATTGAAAGCCGGGAGGGGAGGAAGAGCCAGCAGGGCTGCTGTTCCTCCAGGGCCAATTGAGTCTAATCTGTCTGTAGACGTAATCATTCTAAAGAGCATTTGCTGCCACCCGTGCCAAGCCCTGTGCAAGGCTTGAGGGACCCAGTGATGAGTGGAGCAGACAAATCCCTGAGCAGTGACTACTACAGTGTCGGGGTCGTGGTGGGAGTGGGGGAAGGTCCAGAGGAGGGACTGCCTCAGCCAAGTTCTGCACAAGAGATGGGCAGAGGCCGAATAGGAAAAGCACCTTGAGGGGCAAGGGGTGGAGCGCAGCATGTACACAGTCCTGGGGGGAGTAGTGCTGGCCACAGATGTTCAGACTGGCCAGAGAGGAAGACACCAGGAGAAGAGACTGGGAACTGCCAGATGTCGCGTGCAGATGACAACCCAGGGCTCCGCTCGGGAGTCACGGGGGTTCTAGGAGTTCAGAGGCCCGGCCCATAGGCTCATGCTCTGAACTCCACCCCTGAGCTACCTAATGAGTGCCAGGCCTACTGCAGGGGGCTGAGCACCCATAGAGAACAGGACAGGTTGGTGGCCAGTGCTGATGGCCGTGGGGCTGTAGGGGACATGCACAGGCTTTTTGGATTGTGCCACCATACAAAGGGAGCTGTCCTTGTGCTCATACCTGCCCCTCCCACCTCCACTGAAGTCAGCCCCTCTGTTTGCCTCCCCTTTCTCTCCTGCTACCCATCTAGCCCTGAGCCTGCCCAGAGAGGGGCTGGGCCAGGGCCAGGGTGGGTAGGAGGCCAGCCCTCCCTGGCCCTGAGCCCAGCCCCAGGCACATGGACTGATTCCCTCTCCTTGCAGGGGCCTCAGTGCTCTTGTGAGTGCCCCCCACAGGAACTGCAGAATCACAGCCAAACACAACAACACAACGGGGCCTCTAGACCTCAGCACCCCACCCCCAGAGGTCACAGAGGCTCAGCGCCAGCAGAGCGGACAGGGGTAGGCCTTGTCAACCATTAGCACCTGTGTGTCTGGGGCATTCAAGGAGATGGGGATGGGGCCACCTTCAAGGCCACTCCCAACTTGTTCATCGTGCATTCTTCATTCCCCAGACATAAAGCACCCACTGTGTGCCCAGCACTGTTCTAGGTATGGGAGTTCAACAATGACACAGGTCCTGCCCTCCCAGATCACCCCGGGTGGGGAGTGGATTGGAATGCTGCAGGGAGCAGTCCTTCGAGGTTGCTGGCGGGTGGTGGGTCCCTGTCTGTGGTGAGCCCTGCTGGAGAGAAGGGAGAGGCTGGTGTGCAACCCAGCCCCTAGGCAGGAGCTTCTCCAAAGGCGACAGGGTCCAGTAAGCGGGTCGTAGCACATGCGTCATGGGCCTTCGTGGTCCTTCCTGTTTTTCTGTTCTGTCCCCACGTCTCTGAGGTCATTTCCCGCTGGCCCCAGCAGGCCTGCGCCAGGATTGAGACACCAGCACTGGGTCAGCAGCTCGAAGGACCCAGTCCCCAGGGCAGAGCTAGTCCCAGGGCCTGGCAAGGGGCAGTGTTGATACTAATCAAGGGAGCTGGTAATGAGGAGCCCCTGGGACTCCTGCCAAACAGGTGTCCATGCCTTCCCCCTGAGGAGCCCAAATTTTATTGGGCACTGGGCGCAGAGCCCATTGAGGCTGGCAGGCCCCAACCTGTCCAACCCCACACCAAGGGCCACAGCAGGCTACTCGGCAGTGGGTGCCATAATTGTGTCAATTAGCATCCTGAATCCCTCGCAGAAGGACTAATTTGCCCCCTCCCATCCGCCTCAGTCTGCAGCCCCACTGGCTTGGATCCGGTCCGAGGCAGGCCTGGCTCAGGCCTGGGTGCTAGGGCTTGGCTGGCCAGGCATAGAGTAGCACCTCCTCTGGGCCTATTCCACAGGCAAGAGGCGAGTGATTCTGGTCCAGTTTTTCTCATCTGAGCAGTGATTGTAATGAGGGCAAGGGTCAAAAAGGCAAGGGCTTTGTCTGAGAAATGAGGGGATGGGAGGGAGAGGGACCTGGGTCAGCTTGCCCAGGGTCCAGGTACAGAGGCCTCATGCTAGCCCCACTGACCCACCTGCCCCCACCTCTAGCTACCTGAATGACCTGGAGCGCATTGCACAGAGTGACTACATCCCCACACAGCAGGACGTGCTACGGACCCGTGTGAAGACCACGGGCATCGTGGAGACGCACTTCACCTTCAAGGATCTGCACTTCAAGTGAGCTGGCATGTGGGCAGGGTGGCAGGGCAGGACTTGCAAGTCTTTGGGGTGACAGATGGTGGGGGGTACCCTCACCCAAGGCCTGTTAATGGCGATGCTGGGTGATGCTGGGCAGGATGGGCTATTCTGGGAGTCCCCAGCCCTGCTCCAAGGTTTCTCAAGGCTATGTGGTCGCCAGTGGGTCACCTACTCTGTTGCCTCCGCCCCGTGTGGCTGCCTTGCTGACCAAGTCTGGCCCTGCCTGCGCAGACACACTGGCCCAGAACCAGGCATAAGGCAGACAAGTATGGATAATTCCATGACAAGAGCTGCCCCACTCTGAGCCGGTGTCTGTCCTCGGCCAGCTTGTGCAATGGGGACCCTCTCTTGGAATTGCCTTTTCTGGAGCTAAGGTGACCTTGTGTCTGCAGGATGTTTGATGTGGGTGGTCAGCGGTCTGAGCGGAAGAAGTGGATCCACTGCTTTGAGGGTGTCACGGCCATCATCTTCTGTGTAGCCTTGAGCGCCTATGACCTGGTGCTAGCTGAGGATGAGGAGATGGTGAGAGGCCGAGAGGCCACTGGGGGGATGTGGGGGTGAGGGGCAGGGGCAGGTGCTGACCGAGCTGTCCTGCCCCCAGAATCGCATGCATGAGAGCATGAAGCTGTTTGACAGTATCTGCAACAACAAGTGGTTCACAGACACGTCCATCATCCTCTTCCTCAACAAGAAGGACCTGTTTGAGGAGAAGATCACACACAGCCCCCTGACCATCTGCTTCCCTGAGTACACAGGTGTGGGGACTGGGCCTCTGGGGAGGAGCTGGTGGTGACCAGGTGGTGCACAGGCGCCCCCCGCTGGACAGAAGGGTAACTGCAGGACATTCATGCAGGAGCTGGTGCCTCACTTAGGCTTAGGTCCTTGTGTCTGCACACAGGGCATGTACCCCTTACATGTGCACAGTCAGGAGCCCCTCTTTATACACTCAGGTGTGCATGTACACTCACATTGTCACCCCTGACACGTGCACATGTTCTATGTTTGTCTGTTTACACGCACAGAACTTTCTCGTTCATGTGGGACAGGCCTGCCTGTTGTACAGGTGGCACAAGTTCTCACCATTGTGTCTCCCACAGGGGCCAACAAGTATGAGGAGGCAGCCAGCTACATCCAGAGTAAGTTTGAGGACCTGAACAAGCGCAAGGATACCAAGGAGATCTACACGCACTTCACGTGCGCCACTGACACCAAGAACGTGCAGTTCGTGTTTGATGCCGTCACCGACGTCATCATCAAGAACAACCTGAAGGATTGCGGCCTCTTCTGAGGGGCAGTGGGACCTGGCAGGATGGTGAGCCTGGGGTGGAACAGAGTGGAGCCATAGAGCCCAGAGAATGGACCGGTGGGGGTGGGGAGGTTGGGGTGGGGGCGGGGGTGGAGAGCCTGGGAGCCCAGGGCAGTAGGGCAGCTGGATGACTGAATGAGGGGCGCCAAGGAGGCAGCACACAGGTAGGCTGGGCAGAGGTCCTGACAGAAGCACCCGGCTGTGCACTAGGGGAGAGCGAAAGGGCTGACTTGACCTCCCTTGGACAATATTTACCTCCTCACCCCCAAAGCCACTGGCCAAGCTGCTGGCCCCTCAGTGTGACTAGTCTGGGCTTAGCCCCGTAGTCTTTCCCTCAGAGCTATCTGAGGGTCCTGGGCTGACCCTGGCCCCATCAGCCCTGGGGGAGATGGGGAGGACTCCCGCTAGTGCTGTAGACTCCCCTCCCTCATGTAACCCAGCAACAGACCCTGGCTTCTGGGCAGCCCTTGTATCCCTGGTAACAGGGGGATGAGAAAAAACGAGAGGGTCATTGTTTAGGGAGGTGGGAGGAGAGGCATACCCTGCCTACCTCCCGACTCACACTCTGACTGTCCCCCATCTCCAGGGCCACCGCCGACTCTGCTCCCCCCAGCTCCTGAGGAAGACGGGGGGGCAAGAGGACCACACTCCCTGCCTGCCCCCCCCTTCCCCGGCTGCTTTCCCCCCTCTTTACTCTCTCTGTTCTTGGCTCCCCTGCCCCCCCCCACCTCAGTTCCAGAGACTCGGAGGGGAGGAACTGCCATAGGCCTCCCTGTTTGAAGCCACCCCTTGTCCTAGGTGCCGGGAATGACCGCGGTACCCCCTTCCCAGGCATCTGTTTTGGTTTTAACCATTGTCTTATTCTGTGACGGGGGAGGGGAGCATATGCTATGCTGAGTCTCCCAAGGCCTGTGTCTGGAGGGGCACTCACTTCTCCAGCCTGGGACCCCTGGCTTCGCTCAACACCAGCCCCTGACCCAGCCCAAGTCCAAATGTTTACAGGGAGCCTCCTGCCCGTCCCACCCCTCCAGCCGCTCGGAGGCCCCAAAGGAAAAAGCACAAGAAGCGTGAGACGCCACCATTCCTGGAGACTACAGTCCACCTGCTCATTCTCGTAGCTTTTTAAAAAAATGAAAGTAAAGGAAAAAAAAAAAAAGACAAAACTGCAAACCTAGAAAACTTTTTAGAAAAAAACTATTTAAAACTGTCAGATCCTGACCAGCGCCCACCCAGCCCCCTTCCAGTGATTCCGTGCCTTGAGTGTGTCTGCGTGTTTACACCCATTCCTCTGCTGGCTACCCCCCGCAACCCATGCGGGCAGCTCCCCTGCCCTTCCCCGCCCTGCCCTCCACAGAATTGGGTTCCAAGGGCTGTTCCAGACAACTGCCAACATCACCGAGGGCCCCATCCCAGTGGCCCTGGGCCCTGGCTCCATTAACCTAAATGTAGCTCTTTAGCGCTAACCTAGGAACCGCCGCTGCCTGCTGAGGGCCATGCCCCTCATGCCCTTGCCCCAGGCCTGGGTCCTTCAGCGTTGAACACTTCCTTGCTTTTTTCACATGTTTTATGGAATTGTTCACCTGGTTTGAAATAATAAAATGTAGAAAGAAAAAAAAATACCAAGTACTGCTCAGTAGCTCTTCTGTCCAGGGCCAGAGACTGAGACTAAAGCTGCGTCAAGATGCTAGTGACCAGAATCCTCATTTGTGCCTAGCGCCCGGGGTGCCCACTCCTCCCAGCGCCCTGGCAACCTCGGGTTTGTGGCAGTCTTCAAGCTCTACCGGAGCCGTTCCTCTAAGGGAGTCTTCTCTGCGGGGAGCATGCCCAGTGAGTCTTGCAGAAGGAAAATGTGACTTCTGACCTCCCAGGCCCAAGGCTCAGAGACCACGAGCTGCTGAGCCCCTGGTATACCCTCCCCTGCTCAGGACTGGGCTTCTTGGGGTTGACTAAACAGAAAGTTGGGGTACATGTTCAAAAAGGTCTCTGCCCCAGTGGTCCCCCTCCAAACGTGGAGGGGAGTGACAGGCAGGTGGCTACACTTCAGTGTGTGGGTAGCCAGAGGCCCAGCGGCCTGGATGACGGCAGGGCTTTGGTTGCATTGGGACGAAGGCCCTAGAAAGGGGGAGACTTCTGTGAGCCTATGGGGGCACGCACGCCGCTGGAGGAGACGAAAGGCGCGGAGGGTGCCTTGGGATGGGCCCTGAGCGCCGGGCAAGGCGCCTGGACTTTGTCCCGCGGCTGGGCCTCCGGCAAAGGGCTCGGCTGGGCGGGGCTCGGGGACGCGCTGCCCCGCTCCGGCCGCCAGAGGGCGCCGCAGTCCGCGCCCGGCCCCGCCGGCCCGGTCACGGAGGCTGACGTCAGCGGGTCCCGCGGAGGCCGCGGGGCACAAAGGCAGCTTTGTAGGCAGCGACGGCTCCGCGCCCGCGGCGGGACAAAGCAGCCTGGGCCGGGGTCGGCGCCGCGGAGGCGGGGGAGGCGGGGGGGGGGCGAGGGGCGGGCTCCCCCCCGGGCCCCGCCTCCGCACACCTGCCAGTCCGCGCGCGGCCTCGGGCCCCGGTGTTTGGCAGGAGATGAGAGGCTGGGGCCGCCCGGTCGGAAGGAGGTGGACGCCCCGCAGCCTCCGTCCCCGCCCCAGCCCCTCGGGCCTTTCCTGCTGCCGCCGCCTCCGAGGCCTGGGCCGGGCCCAGGGCGGCCCGCACGGAGAACAGGATCCCGCGTCCAGCCCCGGGTCTCTGCCTTCGGCGGTCAGGCCTGGACCCGGCTGGGCCCCAGATATGCGGGCGGGGCAGGAGGGCCGGGGGCCGGGGGCCGGGGCCTCGATGCCCGCCCAGCAGGAAGCCGCCGGAGATGGTTCCTTCCTTCCCTCCTGAGGGGAACCCCGCACAGAGGGACCATTGAGAGGTCGGCATTGTCTGCCAGACGCACCCAGGGCCTCTCTCCCTGGGTGGGCTCTGCAGGATTCTGGCCAGGATCCCCCTGTACCCAGCTGCAGTGGGGCGGGGCGGGGTCCTGGCAGGCAAGGCTCCCCTGGGTGCAGACAGCTAGGCTCCCACCTGCCTTGGGCCTTCCTACCCCTGCTCCCATTTGGAGGGCATAAGGCTCCATTGTCCCAGCAGGGGCGGGGGCGGCCTTTCAATTCTTCCTTGTCTTTGGCAGTTGGGAAATTCCCAGCCTTGGGGGGCAGCTGGGGATGGCGGGGGTTGGGGGTGGCATCCCCAGTGTCCTGCACCCCAAAGGGAGGGACTCCATACGGTTGACTCCTAGGGATCCTCTACTGCCTGGAGCTTTCCAGGGCCTGAACCTCTCAGTCTCTCTCATCCCTGGGAGCAGCTGGGTGAGGGCAGCCAGGGATTCAGTGCTCCTGGACCCCATGGACGCCAGCAAACTCCCGGCTTGAGAAGGCCCATCTGGGATGCCTGGGTGGCTCAGCAGCTGAGCATCTGCCTTTCGCTCAAGGCCTGATCTTGGTAGGGGGATCAAGTCCCACATTGGGCTCCCTGCTAGGAGCCTGCTTCTCCCTCTGCCTGTGTCTCTACCTCTCTGTCTCTCATTTAAAGATTTTATTTATTCATTTATTCATGAGAGACACAGAGAGAGAGAGAGGCAAAGACAGGCAGAGGGAGAAGCAGGCTCCATGCAGGGAGCCCGACGTGGACTCTATCCCAGGTCTCCAGGATCACAACGTGGGCCGAAGGTGGCGCTAAACCACTGAGCCACCCGGGCTGCCCAGTAAAAATCTTTAAAAAAAAAAAAAAAAAGAGAGAGAAGGCTCATCTTTGTGGCCCCACCCATGGGCAGCTGCAGCTATGAGGCCTGGGACCCTCAGACAGGCAGAGCTAGGGAAGGGACCCAGGCTCTTGCTTCCAGACCAAGCTTGTGGGTCCCAGGATGAAGTGAGCTGTTGCCAGTCAGCCAGTGGAGACCTCCATGAGGCTGATCCACCTCTCAGAGGGCCCACCCCACTCCAAATAGTTGCACAGGCTTCTGATGTGGTGGCAGCCTCGGTATTTTTGACCCATCTGCAGGGTGGGGAAACAGCTGGGAAGAGAAAGACAAGCTCTGAGAGCCCATGGGCTTAGGAGGGCAGGATCTAGGGAGACCCTCCTCTCCCTCTCAGGAGAGGAGCCAGATGGGCAGCTACTCCCCATTTTCAGCCCAGGCCCCCCACAACAGGTGGGTGGGGGCCAAGATGTGAGGGGCAGGATGGGGAGGTGCCCCATGAGTTCTGGGACTTCTGAGGCCACAGGGGCTGCCAAGTCCTGGAATGACACCCACCATGTCCCCGGCAGCCCCATGGTTCCTTCTGAGGTCAGGAAAACCTACTCCCCACCCACCCAGAGTCCCTCAAATCATTACCTCCAAAGACCCCCTCCCAGACCCAGAATTCCAGGCCAGCTGGAGAAGATAAGCACTGACTCCAGCCACCTGACCTGTGGCATGGCCAGCCAGGTCCTAGCTGCCCTGGGAGTCAGGACAGGGCAGGGACAGGATCCTAGCTTCCCTTGATTGACTTCTGGGTTCAGGCTCATTCCCAGACAACTGAGCCCAATCTTTGTGACTGTTGCCTTGAAAAGAGGGATGTCTGGGTGGCTCAGCGGTTGAGCCTCTGCCTTTGGCTCAGGGCGTGATCCCGGGGTCCTGGGATTGAGTCCCGCATCGGGCTACCCGCAGGGAGCCTGCTTCTCCCTCAGCCTGTGTCTCTGCCTCTCTCTGTGTGTGTCTCTCATGAATAAATAAAGTCTTTTTTTTTTTTTTTTTTTAAAGAGAGATCCTAGGGGCCCACATTCCCTGCCCTGGGGCTATGCATTCCCCTAAAGCCTCCTGGACACCAGAGAGGGAAAGCCAGCCCCCATCACACACACATCCAAGGAGGGCGCCAAGCCAGCTGGGTTATGCGTGCAGTGAGTGTGTCCATACTTGCCAGCCACTCAGCTCTGCAGTTAATAACATCGATGGGCACCCACGTCCAGGCGGGCAGGGGTCAACACTGTGGATCACCTTCTCTTCCCTGTCTTGGTCTTTCCCCTCGCAGGAAATAAGCCCCAAGGTTTTTATTTAGGAGAAAAATCAGTTTGCTATCCCTTCCCATTGACTCTGCTTTCCAGCCTCACTGTGGGTGGAGGAAGTCAAGGCCTGAGGAGCTGGTGCAGGGTCAAGGAGGGACTTGGGGTGTTCCCTGTCCCTCAGTCTCCCATCCCCCCTAGGCTCAGCAGGCCCAGGAGGGTGGAAGGGCTTCCTGCAGGCATTCTGTCGCCTACCACCCTGTGCTGTCCTCTGCTGGGTCCTGGGGCCCCTAGTCATGGTAGCCACCAAGAGACCTGGAGGCTGAAGAGAGACTTGAACCCCAGGTGCTCTAGGTATCTAGGGCTTCACAGAGGAGGTGACACCCAGACAGTTGGATACTGAAGGATGAAAAAGGGAGTCTAGCAGGTGGTAAAGGGGAGGGCCTACAGGGCAGAGAGCACAGTCCAGGCAAAGTCCTGGCAGGGAAAGAGCCACCTCCCAGAAATCTGGTGGCCAGAGCACTGGCAGGGTTGGCTAAGGCTGAGCCTGGGAACCCCCCCACCCCCAGGTCCCTGAGGTGGGGGCGGGGTACTGCAGAGGGGAGGCATTGGGAGGAGGAGTGGCAGAAAGGCCACAGGGGCACAGTCTGGGGGTAGGTGAAGAGGTCAGGCTGCAGGCCCACTGGGGGAGGAGGTGGGGCCTTGTCAGTTTAACCAGGCAGAAAGGTCTCCCTGAGATAGGGCCTCTGGGAGAAGGGATGCGGGCTTGGGCCCTGCCACAGCTGGGTTGGAGACTTGGAGGAAGAAGACTGGGGAGTCCTCAGGGGTTGGGGAGGACTTGATGGAGGTTCAAGTGTGGGGGGGAAGCCATCATGCTGGGGGCTGTGGCAGGGGTGGGGGAAGAGGAGAGGAGCCAAGACGGAGCAGGGGCCCTAGTGAAGCTGGGCTGGAAGAGGCAGCAGTGAAGGGTCTACCCCAAGGCCTGGATGCCTAAGACGCCCGGTGTGGAGGTGGCACCAAGAGTGGACACCTATGTTCCCCCACAGAGGCCAGACCTCCCAGGCCTGCTAGCTGCAACCGCAGGGCTGGTGAGGGGAGAGATCTGAGAGGTTCAGTGTCTCCCTAGGGACACACAGCAGTCACCATTCCACCCTGCCCCTCCCAGCGTACTAAGGGGGGGTTGATCCCTGGGGCAGGTTCTCCCTCACCCCAGCATCCAGAGCACCCCCTAACCTGCACTCCTGCGCAGCTATCCCCAAGCCCATTAAGGGAAGGTAGCATTTATGTTAATATATGTTAATAAGCATGGAGTGCCACCCCAGTCTACTTTGGCTGCATTCCTGGCACCCCCTCCCACACTCCCCTAGGCTGTGGAGGAGGGGAAAGGGAGGCTCCACCCGCCCCCACCGCCCTGCCCTCCCCTGCTGGGCAATGAAGAAAACAGGAGCAAGAGGAGAGCTGTGATGTGGCTGGTGGGGGGGGCTCCCCCATCCCAGAGGGGCTGACCTCAGCCCAGGAGGAATGTGCAGGAGGCGGAGGGCTGGGGCGGGGCGGGTGGGGGCAGGGCCACAGCCAGAGGCCCAGGGTTCCTGGCGGTCCCTCCCTCGGCCCCTCCACCTCAGCACTGACATGGCCCTCAGAAGGGAAGGGGAACAGGCAAGGAGGGGAAGAGCTGACTTTCCCAAAAGGTGGGCCCAGGATCCCCGTGAGTGTGGATACCAGGCTGGGGGCAGGTAGGGGAAGGGCCCCAACACTTTTCACCAGGAGATCTCCCCAGGGTGGGTAGTAGCTTGTCAGGGAAGTCGGCCTCAGTTAGGCATCCCTGTGCCCATTCCTAGCCCCCAGCCTCCCTGCCCCCATGCCTAAGTCCTCATGGTAGTCAGTCCGAGTACCCACGTGGCCAGAACTAGGAAAGCTTGTGACGTTGGAGCCACCAGCCTTGATGGCTAAAGCAGGTGTGAATGGGGAGCCAAGACCTGACCCAGCCCAGTCTTGGCACTGGGAGAGTTGACTCTAGCCTTCCTCAGATGGATGTCCTACTCCAGCCACACCACCCAGAGTCCAAGCAAGGAGCAGGCCCTGCTGGTAATGAGGGGTCAGGAGGCAGTGGTAGGATTTGGCACGACAATTGAGTTGTTTCCAGAATGAAAATCCAAGGCCTTGGTAGGCTGTGGCACAGTGACCGGCAGCATCAGGTGGTGGATTCCCGGGCAAAGGCTAGAGGCTAGGGACCTGTGGTGGCCTTGGGCAGGGGTGCAGGTAGGAGTAGGAACCCCAGCTGTCTTCCCTAGTTTGCTCCATTGTCAAGAAGCAGGCCAGGGCTGCCTGATTCGAGAATCATCAGAGACTCCCAGAGTCCTGTGTAAGCCACAGCCAATGACACTGTTCCTGGAGCGCTGCCTCCATGAGGTCCCCACCCAGGGGCTGACATACACTTGGAGCTGTGGCTGAGGGGCAGAAAGACCTCATGAGGACAGGGACAACTAGGGCTCCCGCCCCAGAAGATCTCCCTTCTGGTCCCAGGGAAGAGGACACATCAGGGGCAAGGAAAGCAACACAAAGGGCCCAGGTGGGCAAGAGATAGCCCCAAGATGTTGGGAGGAAAGGTGGTGGGGGGTCTTGGTCCCACTGATCAGTATGGACGCAGGGCTGGGAGGAGATGAAATAGACTGGGGACCCTGAGCCTGAAGAAGAAAAAGCAGTGGGGGCAGGTAGGGGGCCCAGTGGGGGTGGGCGGGACCTCAAAGGCACTTGCTGATCTTGGCTGCTGGGGTGGAAAATTGTAAACAGCCGAAGAATTTTGTTTGCTTGCATGGGGCCAGGAGAGGCTGCCCAGGTCCAAACCAGAAGTTGGGAGGAGAGAGAGGCTGCATCCCGGAAGTCCAAGAGCTCAGAATGGGGTGCATCCTTCCACCCTCCCTCCTGAAAGCCCCTGGTCCTCCCACTGACCCAGACCCTTCCTCTGCCAGCCAGCCAGCCAGCCAGCCAGGCCAATCCAGAAATACTAAGGCCTGAGACTCAGGCAAGAGGGGCACTGCCCCACGCTGGCTGGGCACAGACACTGCTGCTCCAGGGGAGCTGGCAGCAGATGGGCCACGGAGCTTGAAGCCCACGCCCTCCCTCACTGACCACTGCTGAGCTGCTGACCAGCCTTGGGGAGGTTGCAGGGGGATGCCTTTTGGAGAGGGGGTTGGGAGGTGAAAGTCCATCCCCAAGCCCTGTCACGTTCACCCAGGTAGACCCCTGGCTAGGGTCGTGCACCTGACTCAGCTTCTGGCCAAGATCCCAGACCCTTCCCAGCTGAGGCCCCGAGGCCCCATCCTGAGTCACAGAGGTCACACGGAATGCCCCCTTCCCTCCCAGCAGAGACGCAGGACCACCCATCAGGAGGGGTCTCTGGATGGGCGTGCAACCCAGGGGCCTCTGGCATCTGCTGACTGCCCTGCCTGGCCCTCCCCGGCCCTCCTCTGCCGCCCCGGCTGCTCCCACCACAGCCACCGCCAGCCAGGTGGCAGAAGCCCTAAGTGGCCCAAGTGGTGAGGAAGGGCTGGGGGCTGGGGGCTGGCCACACCGCCAGTTAGGACCTCTTCCCGGAGCCCCGGCTCCCTCGCTGCCGGCCTCCAGCTCCCCAGCTCCCCAGCTCCCCAGCGGTGTAGACCCGCCGCTCCTCGGCCGCCTCACTGGGCGGGGCTGGGGGCCCCCTCTACCGCCCCGCGGCCGACGGCGCCTAGTGCCCTGAGGCCTGACGGGGGAGGGGTCGCCCCTCCCCTGCGCCCGCTGCCCTCGCCTGGCCACCGGCTCCGCTGGCCGGGGCGCCCGCCTGGTCACCCGATCCGCCCCGTAAACTTGACGGCGCGCGTGGGGCGCGGCTCGGTGGAGGCGGGGGCGGGGGCTGCGCCTTAAAGGAGCCGTCAGAGGGTGCCCGGCGGTCCCTAGGCTTCTCCCCTTCGGGCCGAGGGGCTGGGGTGGCGGGGCCCTGCCGCCGGACCTCTGGCGGCCTGCAGGAAGGCAGCAGGGTGCTCTGTGGCGTCGCAGACCTCACGTGCTCAGAAGAGGCAGTGGCAAGTGTCAGTGGGGGGCCGGCGGGAGGTGGGAGTCCCAGCATGGCAGGGGTGGGGAGCTGTGGAACTGGGCGGGGGCCTGGGGGGGCGATCTGGACCGTGCCCTGGCAGTTGCGCCCCTTGCCTGACGGCACCCCGGGACCTTGCCCTACGCCCAGCACCTGCCCAGCCAGCTCTGGGAAGGACGGTGGGGACTGCAGCCGGAGGCTGGCCCCACGGAAGGGCTCTGGCTCAGAGGTGGGGGCTCAAAGATGTGGAAACCTGAGGGCGAAGGCAGGGGAGGGAGAGGCCTGGAGGCGGTAGAGGCTCAGAGAGGGACGGGCAGCTCACCTGAAGTGCGGGCCAGAGATTGCCCGACACCCCTGGCTCTCCCCGACTTGGTTCCTCTTGGGTCTGAGGTCTGAGCTCACAGAATTTCTGCGTAACCAGCCCTTCCAGGCCCGGGGGGTGGGGAGCGAGAGGTCAACACAAAGCTGGGGCGGCCATCCCGAGGCACCCCCTCCAGCCCTGTCCCGCCCGCCCAGTGGCTCTGGCCCTGGGGCTCCTGCATAGACTCCTTCCAAGCGGTGGCCTTCAGGCGCATCTCAGAGTTGAAAGCAGTGATTGTTGCGGTTGTACTTGCTCACCTGCGTGTCCAGAGAGACACGCATACACTTGTGCGTGCACACGTTCCCACACACACGTGTATGACACACGTGTACACATGTATGCAAAGTACACACACCATGTATCTACACATGTAACACAAGACTCATGCCACACACTGTCACAGATCTGCACACATCTGTCTGCATACACCACACACACACACACACACACACACACAACACAGATACAGATACACAAAGGGACCCTCAGAAACACACTGACAGGTGCCCACGCCATTGGCTCCAGCCCCGAAGGTGCCTCTGTTTCTCTGTGGGCCTGTGGGTGCACAGCCACTTCCAGCCTGACCCTCTCCTGTCGCCCTTACTCCCATGACTGGTTTGTTTTGCTCATTGCACTTGGCGCCCTCTGAAATGACTGTACTGATCTGAGTCCTTGTTGGCATTCTGCCCTCTTCTGCATGGGGACCACGTCTGTGTCCCCCAGTGTCCCAGGCTGGCATGAAGTAAGCGCACAGAGTTCCTGAATTAATGCCTGTGAGTGCCTACGGGAGGGGGGGTTACCCGGGAGGGTGACGTGGTGGGGCGGGCGCCTGCCAATGTGGGGGTGACCCCAGGGTGTGCCCAGCGTGGGTGTGTCTGTGATTGTGGCCAGGCCGGGCACACTCAGAGGGAGGGGAGAGCTCGGAAGTGGAATGCGACCCCCCAGCCCCTTTCCCCTAGGGGCTGTAATCTGATCCTTGGGGACTCCCCCCCCCCCAGCCTCCCGCCCTCGTCCTTGCTGCAGCTCCTTGTCTTCCAGATCCTGGGGCAGAGTCCAGGGCGGCTCAAGGCTCCTCCACACGCGCCCGCCCGCTGAACCCTGAGCACCCTGAGCCGCAGGATGGGGCGGGCCGGGGCTGCCGCCATGATCCCGGGCCTGGCCCTGCTCTGGGCAGCAGTGCTGGGGGATGCTACCCCCAGCCCCCCACGCCTTCGGCTCTCCTTCCAAGGTAGGTGCACCTGGCAGGCGGGAGGGCTCAGCTCTGGGCGGGCAGGAGAGGGGCCCAGGGTGGGTAGGGGGCACTGCATTTGCTGTTGCCAAGTGCCACTGGCTCAGGTTCATTTGGGGGCACGCTCAGGCCATCTCCGGTTAACCCTGTCCTGGCCTCAGCCCCCACACTTTCTGTGCGCACTCTCCTCTTGCTTTCTGGGGAAGACCCCTTCCATTCCCTTGGCAACAGATCCCACCTGTGTCCCATCTACTACCCACCCCCAGGGAAGCTGACGTGTGGGGGCCACTAGAGCCCCCTTCTAAACCCCTTACACAGGAGGGCGGTCACTGGTCACTAAGCAGTGGCATCATGCTGAGCTCAGGCTGGTGGCAGGGTTGGGGTTCTGGCTTTGCCAACTGGCTCAGCCTCCCCCAGCGCCTGGCCTCCCAGTGTGCCTGCCTGCAGACACTGCTTGCCCAAGCACGCCCCAGGAGTTCAACCCTCTCTCCCCTTTGGAGGGGTGCTGCACTGCCCACCCTGGAAGCTTCACGCAGGGGTGGGCCTTTCTTCACCAGTGTGAACTCACACACTTGTAACCTCACATGTGTGTGGGCCAGGTCACATGTACAAGCATGACTTGTGAGAGAGGCAACAGGCAGGGTCTGGGGGGAAGCTTCCAGCATGGCTGGCCAACCCTCAGCAGGGTCCCCATCCTGCAGAGCTCCAGGCACGGCACAGTCTCCGGATCTTCAGGCTGGAGAGGACCTGCTGTTATGAAGCTCTGCTGGTGGATGAGGAAAGAGGACGCCTATTTGTGGGTGCGGAGAACCACGTGGCCTCCCTCAGCTTGGACAACATCAGCAAGCAGGCCAAGAAGGTGCCAGGGACCCCACCACCACCCTGCAGCCTCGGGGCTTCCCAGGGGGATGCCCCCCCCCCAGCAGATACCCTCTGTGCAGAGACCCTGAAAAGGCTCTGACCTGTGTCCCATTCCCCTGACGTCCTCACAGCTGGCCTGGCCGGCTCCTGTGGAATGGCGAGAGGAGTGCAACTGGGCCGGGAAGGACATTGGTGTGAGTGCCGGCTTCCTGGAGTGGGAGTGGGGAGGCCAGCCCCTCACTTTGCAGACAGCAGTGCTAAGACAGAGGCCTGCCTGTTGTTCTGGCTGGGATGGGGGCAGTGGGTCGAGATGGCTGAAGTTTGGAGGTAGTGAGTCAGGGTGGAGACTCATGTGATTCCTCCTGGGGGGCCTCTGAGTCACAGGGGCAGTACAGGCCTATGTTTTTCTTCATACCCTTCTGGTGAAGGGTGGGCTGTGCTGGTCAGCAAGGTGCACCTCGGTCCCTGCAGCCCATGTGGGTGCCTGTCTGGACTGATGCAGAAGAGAGGAAGGGGTGAGGTGCCCCTGGTGAGCTGGGACCCCTGAAGGCTGCCTCCCTGGGGGAGGCCTCATTGTCCCTTCCCCGGCTCGCCTGCTAGACGGAGTGCATGAACTTCGTGAAGTTGCTGCATACCTACAACCGCACCCACTTGCTGGCTTGTGGCACAGGGGCCTTCCACCCAACCTGTGCCTTTGTGGAGGTGGGCCACCGGCTGGAGGTAAGGCCAGAGCTAGGCACAGAGGGAGGCTGGGAGGTGAAGAAGGGCCAGGAAGTAACAATGGCACCCCGCCTCCCAGGAGCCTGTGCTGCGGCTGGATCTTCGAAGGCTAGAGGACGGCAAGGGCAAGAGTCCTTATGACCCAAGGCATCGGGCTGCCTCCGTGCTGGTGGGTGAGTCCAAAGGCTGGGGGCCCATCAGAAACTCTAGACCCTCCTGAGAGCCCCAGGGATCCCCTCAGGGCCTCACCAACTCTACAGGCACCCCACACACACTTCTCACTAAGAGTCCTCAGATTGGCTAAACAGCCCTCACCCTATATGCAGGAGAAGAACTATACTCAGGGGTGGCTGCAGACCTCATGGGCCGGGACTTCACCATCTTCCGCAGTCTGGGCCAGCGTCCAAGCCTCCGAACAGAACCACACGACTCCCGCTGGCTCAACGGTGAAGGGTGGGAGGGGCTTTTGGGAGGGGGCCCTCAACCCCGACAGGACAGGATAGGTGCCGACAGGACAGGATAGGTGCCGAGTCAGGCTCCTAAAGGAAGTGAACAGCGGGTGCAGCCGGGTCCCACCAGGCACTTACCATGCATCCAGTCCTGTGCTGGGCACTGGGGTTGCAGGGCAGACAAGATGTGCGACCCATGCCCTGTCTCAGTTCGCAGACCTCAGAACAGATACATGGTCAGGTTGCTTCCAATGGCCATGAGACCAGTGATTGCACAGACAGAAAGGGAAAAGGAGACCAGATAGTGGTGGTGGGAGATCGAGAAAGGAAGCCACTCCGCAGAGAGAGGGGTGAGCTAATTCCCAAAGCATGGCAGGATTGGGGGAATAGCATTCTGGGCAAAGAGGACAGCTAGCACAAAGAATCCGCGGCAGGAACAAGCAAGGAACAGACTCGCGAGAGGAGAAAGGGCAAGGGGTCTGCACTGTCAGCGGCCGGAGTCCTTTGCTATAAGAGTGAGGAGACCGAGCAGAGTGTTCACAGCAGGAATGGAGGCATGTGCTTCCTGCCCAAGAGGAAGATTCACGGGAGAAAGTAAAACTGATCCGCAGTCTCCCCTCCTTTCTCTGCCCACCGGCCTGGGGACCTGTCCTGGTGAGGTGGGAGGCTGTCTCGGTCTCTGCTGCCCTCTTGTGGCTGCTGCTTGACTCACAGGCCCTGATCCTCCAGATTCTGTGGGATGCCAGCACCACCCCAGTGAACTTGGTCCTGGGGACTGGCTGGTCAGGTACTGCCCCACAGGCTTCTGGGGGGCACCACAGGAAGGAGAGGGAGTGTGTATGGGTCTCATGAATGGCAGGGCCGGGACCCTGCTGACCCCACACCTCCTGCTGCTAGAGCCCAAGTTTGTCAAGGTCTTTTGGATCCCAGAGAGCGAGAATCCCGACGATGACAAGATCTACTTCTTCTTCCGGGAGTCGGCAGTGGAGGCTGCACCGGCAATGGGACGCCTGTCTGTGTCCCGTGTTGGCCAGATCTGCCGGGTGAGGAGTCCCTGGGCCACATTTGGTGACCATGCCCCTGTCCTCTTGCCTGTCTGGGCCTCCCCCTCACACCCTCTGATTGACCCCGCAGAATGACGTGGGCGGCCAGCGCAGCCTGGTCAACAAGTGGACCACGTTCCTGAAGGCACGTCTGGTGTGCTCAGTGCCAGGTGCCGAGGGTGACACGCACTTCGACCAGCTCCGTGAGTGCCAGGAGTGGAGGATGGAGTTGGGGAGAGGGTGTGCCAGGGCCCAGACTCAGGAGCCAGGCTTCCCAGAGGGCTGTGTGCCCTCCCCCAACGAGGCCCCTTCCCCACAGAGGATGTGTTCCTGCTGTCCTTGAGGGACCGCTGGAGCCCGCTGCTCTACACTGTCTTCACCACATCCAGGTGAGGGGCGGGAGGTAGGGGCGGGGCTGGTCCAGGCTCTCCTGGGCCCCTCACTGTGCTTGCGTCTTCCCTTCCAGCACCATCTTCCAAGGCTCTGCAGTGTGTGTGTACAGCATGAACGATGTGCGCCGTGCATTCCTGGGGCCCTTTGCACACAAGGAAGGGCCCATGCACCAGTGGGTGTCCTATCAGGGCCGAGTCCCCTACCCCCGGCCAGGCATGGTGCGTAGCCCCAGGATTCACACCACAACCCACTTAAAGTCTCAGGAGTGGAGAACTTGGCCTGGGGTTTTCTTGGTGAATGTGGTTTCTTCCTTTTGTTCTGGGCAGATAAACATCACCTTCATCAGATAGGGCTTCCAAGAGAAAGGCCACATTTCACCCTAAGACTCCCAAGGGCAAGGCTGGGTCTGCTCTCTTCAGATTCCCAGGGCAAGGCTTTGTCCGTTAGCACCCCCACACACTCTCAGTTCCTGCAGGTCTCTTGTTGGCTTCCCAGGCCCTCATACCCACATCCCTATCACGCCTCCCCCATCTCCCAGTGCCCCAGCAAGACCTTTGGCACCTTCAGTTCTACCAAGGACTTTCCTGATGACGTCATTCAGTTTGCCCGGAACCACCCGCTCATGTACAATTCTGTCCTGCCCATGGGTGGGCGCCCTCTCTTCCTACAAGTGGGTGCTGGGTACACCTTCACCCAGATCACTGCAGACCGTGTAGCAGCTGCTGATGGGCACTACGACGTCCTCTTCATTGGCACAGGTCAGTGTCCCCCCATGACCACTCATAAAACCCAGTCTGGACTCTGGCCTGTCAGTGGACGCTGCCCCTGTCCAGTCTCGTCTCCACATCTTTGCCTGGGTTATGCCCCCATCCCCTTCTGGATGCTGCCCTTATTGTTCCAACCCACATTCTTCACCCACCCAACCACATACTGAGGGTAAAGGCCTCAGGAGTGAGGGGACTCCCAGCAGGAGCTATCAGGGAACACTCCTTCTCAACCTTGCAGATGTTGGCACAGTGCTGAAGGTGATCTCAGTGCCCAAGGGCAGCCGGCCTAACGCGGAGGGGCTGCTCTTGGAGGAGCTGCACGTGTTTGAGGTGAGGCCTAGCCCCCTCCGCCCCGCCCCCCAGCTGCCTGGAGTAACTGCACCCCACTGATGCCTGATCCCAGCACTCCTCCTCCTCCTTCTCAGGATTCGGCTGCTATCACCAGCATGCAAATCTCTTCTAAGAGAGTAAGTGACCAGAAGGCTTGGGGGTGAAAGGGCCCAGTGCGTTCCCCGGGTGCCCCCCAACCCCCACGTCTCCCTTGGTAGCTCGAAGCCCCGGGTTTGAGGATAGGTTCCGCCTTCACTAGACTGTGTGACCTGAGACCTCAGTGTTCCAATCTGTCAAGTGGGGTGAGGGATCTCTGACCAATGGGAGGCGGGCACAGGGCTGCCTTCGGTCAGCCCGGAGCCCCTCGTGCCCCCTAGCACCAGCTGTACGTAGCCTCGCGGAGCGCGGTGGCCCAGATCCCCTTGCACCGCTGTGCTGCCCACGGCCGCGCCTGCGCCGAATGCTGCCTGGCGCGTGACCCTTACTGCGCCTGGGACGGGGCCGCGTGCACGCGCTTCCAGCCCAGCGCTAAAAGGTGGGCAGGGTTGGGGGCGGGCCACCCAGAGTACTGCGCCCCTGGCTGCGCCTGGCTAAGTGAAGAAGGGCTCACGGAGGTTCCATGTGGCCTCCTCCCCGCAGGCGGTTCCGGCGGCAAGACGTGAAGAATGGTGACCCCAGCACGCTGTGCTCAGGTGGTGAGTGCCCCGGCTGCCCCACTTCTCCGCCCTTGAGGACGCCCCACCCTGCCCGAACCTGACAATCCCTTGCCCTCCGCAGACTCGTCCCATCCCACACTGCTGGAGCGGAAGGTGTTCGGTGTGGAGGGCGGCAGCGCCTTCCTGGAGTGTGAGCCCCGCTCGCTGCAGGCACGCGTGGAATGGACCTTCCAGCGCGCGGGGGAGGCGGCCCGCACCACGGTGAGCCCGCTGCCCCTCGGCTCCGAGCGGGCCCTTGGCCCGCCCCCGACATCCAGGAGAGGCCCCGCCCCAGCCAGGGAGGCCCCCGGGCGCTCCCCGCGCTAGACCAGGTCGGCCCCGCCCAGTGAGACTCCGCCCAACCAGCCCGCTTCTGTCATTTGGTCCCTGACCTGCACGCCACATCCTGGGGAGGCCTCTGGGCGCCTAACTAGACTCCTGACACCCCCTCCCCCGTCCGAGAGGAGCCCCGCCCCGCCCCCATGTCCAGGTGAGCCCTCCCCGTACGGGGATCCACTTTTGGATCCACTTTTAGAACACCGGTCCCAGGGCACCCAGCCTTCAGATGCGCACCTGCGGCCGCCCCTTTCCTTGCCCCTCCGCCTCTCCTGGCCCGGCCTGGAGCCGGGTTTCCCAGTTCCCGACCCTGACGCCCACGCCTCCCGCTGGCCCGGCCTGCAGGTGGCTGCGGAGGAGCGCGCGGAGCGCCTGCCCCGGGGACTGCTGCTGCGCGGGCTGCGGCGCGGGGACTCAGGCGCGTACCTGTGCGCAGCTGTTGAGCAGGGCTTTTCGCAGCCTCTGCGTCGCTTGGCGCTACACGTGCTGAGTGCTGCGCAGGCCGAAAGGCTGGCCCGGACAGAGGAGGCTGCGCCCGTCGCCCCTCCGGGCCCCAAGCTCTGGTACCGGGACTTCCTGCAGCTGGTGGAGCCGGGCGGCGGCGGCGCTGGGTCCCTGCGAATGTGCCGTCAGCAGCCGGAGTCGCGCCCACCCGCTCCCGAGTCGAGGAGGAAGGGCCGAAACCGCCGAAGGAACGCCCCGGAGCCGCGCGCCGAGCGGGGGCCGCGCAGCGCCGCTCACTGGTGACTCGGTCGTCCACGCCGGGTACAGGGAAGGAGGCCACAGGCTGGAGGGGGAGGCCAGACCCTGGGGGACGCACCGCTGGGGGGCCCGGCGCACTGGCCCCTGGACGATGGATGATGGAGACCCCGACCGACAGGCCCTAGCCGAGGGGCTGCCTCGCCGGCTTATTTATTAACAGAGGATAACCCTTGAATGTAGCCCTGGGAGGGGCGGCCCAGGCCTGGCACAGGGTCCTGTTGGTGTGAGGAGACAGAGAAACAGGGCTTCCGAGCAACGACCTGGGTGGAGGAGGCGCCTGGAGTGCCCACCCTGGGGGAAGGACCTCCTCCCTGGGCAATGAGCAGAAAGCTGTGAACAGGCTGAGCGGGTGGGGGGGGGGGCAGGCCAACTGTACTAATGCAATAAACACATTATCAGCTGAAGCTGGAATGGCCCCAGCGGACAACCACTGTGTGGCCTTGGGCAACTTCCTACTGGTCTCAAGAGCTCCTTTCTGCTAAGGATCCTGTGGTGAGGATTAAAAATGGTTTCCATGTGACTGAGTGGATTCTGTGGGGCCTTTTGGGGTCCTACTGACATACACAGTATATTCTGAATAATATGATTTCTTGGCAGAGTGCTATGAAGAAAATGAAATTTGGTGATATGTAAAATAATGTGACAAAGCATTGCTGAGGGGTTGACATTTGAGCTAAATGACAAGGAGCCAGCCCTGGGAGTAAGGGGGGGGCGGGGAGTGTGTGTGTGGGGAGTATTCTAGGAAGGAATAGCCAGTGCAAAGGCCCTGGGATGGAAACAAGGTTGCTATGTGTGAGGAACATCAAGGAGGCCAATGATATAATGAAGTGATGGGTTTGGGATGTATTAGGAGGTAGAGCCCATCATTGTCTTGCTTTGTCCCAATTGGGAAGGAGGGCCTTGGGGGTGCAGTAGCAGAGGGTGGGCCCTAAGCTCGGCCACTTACTCCTTTCAAGGGTAAAGTACCATGTCTCCTTGAATGACACTGTGTGACTTGTATACCCTTGTTAGGAGAGGAAGGATCTAACCTGCATTATATTAAGTGCTTCTGACATGTGGCTATATTTCCATCTTCATGTATCCTGTGCCAGGGAGGAACCATTGTCATTCCTGTTTTACGGATGAGAAAATGGAGGTCAGAGACATAAGGTTGTAAGCTTATTAATAGAAATACTAATCTTCAATCTAACTTTGCCTACTGACCAACATGAGTACCTACATGTATATGTCTGTCTGCCCTCTTTGGGGGTCTCAGAGCCCTCATGGCCCTGGGCTCCAGTTATTCATCACCCCAATCCCTGGGGTCAGCAAATCACACAGCGCTTGATGACCCAGCTTTGAGTAGGGGTCTTTAGGGGTGGAGAGGCGCAGGGCTTCCTTACAGATCTTGGCTGCCATGCAGGGCATCGCTGGAGATAAACATGAGGTAGCTTGTCTGGATAAAGACACCAAGGCCTGTGCATATGTAGGGGAGGCAGAATTCCCCAGGAAAGACCCTGGACACGTGCATTAGTGGAGATGTGCTCTTGTTTGGGCTCCATCACCAGCTAGCTAGGCTGGCCCATATGGGTCACTCCACCCCTCCCATGGTTGAGAGCTGCCCCCTCTAAATATAGCCCAGTGGGCTGAGCTCAGGCCTATTTTAGGCCCAGGCTGGGAGGTGGCTAGCCTTCCCCAGGCTCTGAGGAGCCACTGCTGCCTCCTCCATCCCTGTCCTGCTCCTGGGTGCTATTATCAGCCCCTCAACTGCCCACCGCCCACCATGCCTGAGGAGACAGAAGGTAGGAAAGGATTATGGGGGAGGGCAAAGCTGCAGGCCTATGACCCTGGGAACCACGGAGAACCACGGAGCAACCCTGCCCCATCCCACTGACCTTACTTCCTTGACTAGTCCTCAGTCACCATGTCCCAGCTTGAGTAAAGGGACCTGCCCCGTGTGCATGGAGAAACAGCTTACGTCTAGATCCCCACCTAGCCTCAGGCCCTGGTTGTCTCCTCTGCTAAGGACAGGGAAGGTTTGGCTGGCGGGGTGGGGTGGGGGGCTTCCCAGTTTGGGGGTAGTTAACTACAGGCTATGCTCAAGTGGGCGTGCGCAGGGCAGACGCCTACCTAGTTCAGCTCTTCATTCAGGGAGGAAGCTGGGATCCAGGGCGGGCAATGGTTCCAGGAAACATTTGGGCATGTGGCCCAGAGACTGCGAATGGATAGATCTCTGGCCTCCTCCAACTTGGGTCTAAATGGACCCAACCATTAGCTACTTGGCATCCCTCAGCCTCGCCAGACTGACAGCTAATTAAGACTTTGGTGCCACTAGCCTAACTGCTCCACTGCATGCAAGGAGTACAGAGGTTCGGAAGGGCCAGAACAGGGACAGCCAGATTCTCCACTGCTCCAGGTCAGTCCAGCTGGTCAACTCCTTTATTACATTTTCAACATTTCAACTGAATGGGAGGGGCCCAGCACCTAGGAGTGATGGGGAACGTTTGCTTCCTTTTGGGGTTCTAACAACATTTACAAACAAAAACAAAAACAAACAAACAAAAAAAACATTTACCATGTTTTTCCTGGGAATGAACAGAATCTGAGTTCAATTTAGAGAGTATAGGGTAAGCAGAACCAAGTACAGAGAAGAATTTAATATGACCCCCAGCCCACCACCCAAACATGATTGGCAGCATCCCTTGGTTTGCTTTGGAGCACGTCAAGGGCCAGTTTCTTTCTTTTTTTTTTTTTTTTTATTTATTTATGATAGTCACACAGTGAGAGAGAGAGAGAGGCAGAGACACAGGCAGAGGGAGAAGCAGGCTCCATGCACCGGGAGCCTGACGTGGGATTCGATCCCGGGTCTCCAGGATCGCGCCCTGGGCCAAAGGCAAGCGCCAAACCGCTGCGCCACCCAGGGATCCCCAAGGGCCAGTTTCAAGCAAATCACAAAGGCCAAGTTACTGTTCTGAAAGTGATAGACTCAGAGTCCAATCACCCTTGCCCCTTTCAGGAGGCGTTACCTCAATGCTCCCTACTTTATTACCTAGCATCCAGCTGGGTATCTGGAGATTCAAGAGGCCAAGATTGAAAAAAAAAAAAAAGTTAAAATATAATTTTTAGGGACGCCTGGGTGGCTCAGCGGTTGGGCGTCTGCCTTTGGCTCCTGGGGTCCCGGGATGGAATCCCACATTGGGCTCCCGGCATGGAGCCTGCTTCTCCCTCTGCCTGTCTCTCTCTGTGTCTCTCATGAATAAGTAAATAAAATCTTTTAAAAAGGAATAAAATATTAAAAATATATAATTTTTAGATATCACAAAATATCTTAAAAGATTCTATTTATTTATTCATGAGACACACACACACACACACAGAGAGGCAGAGACACAGGCAGAGGGAGAAACAGGCTCCATGCAGGGAGCCCGACGGGGGACTTGATCCCAGGTCTCCAGGACCACGCCCTGGACTGAAGGCAGCGCTAAACTGCTGAGCCACCGGGGCTGCCCTCATAAAATACTTTTGATGGGTCTAAAAATAAGTAAAACCACAAGAAAGTAGAGACCCCTGAGAGTAAATGGGCAGAAACTGGGAATGGAAGAGGGCACTCCAAGGAAAGAAACCCAGTCGAATAGGTCAAGAAAGGTCTTTCTCATCCCCAGTTTGGCAAACTCGTACACGTTTGTTTTTTTTTTTTTTTTTTTTTTAATGATGAAAAGGCCTAATGGTGGCGATGTACACATTTGGGGGCTGTGGACAGTCATTCTGAAGGACAGTCTGATGATGGCTTAAGAGAAAGTCCAGGGCAGCCTGGGTGGCTCAGCGGTTTAGCACCACCTACAGCCCAGGGCATGGTCCTGGAGACCCAGGATGGAGTCTGCCTGTGTCTCTGCCTCTCTCTCATGAATAAATAAAATCTTAAAAAAAAGAAAAAAAAAAAAGAGAGAGAGAGAGAAAGTCCCTACTCTTTAAGCCAGTAATTTTGCTTCTAGGAGTCTGTACTTATTAAGGATTAGGAAATTGGGAAAACCTTCATACTCAGTGATGCATGTCCTCTCCTAGGGGTTATTAACTTTTGAAGGGAACTATAAACAACCTAAATGCCCAGGCAGCCTCAAAGGGAGGCCTCAGAAGCATGTGGAACAGCTTGATAACAAAGGCAGGTGTCCTATTATGATGTTGAATGAAAACAGCAGGGTTCACAGAAGTACAGCCAAATCGAAAATCACAGCTGAGTCCTTAAAGCAGAGCGAAGGCCACAAGGGACAAGCACCACCTAGTGAGGATAAGACTGCTTCTGCCCTGGGGGTGTGAAGGTGCTGGCACTGGGTCTGGCCTGATGGCTAACTCACAGGGTCCAGGGTCTGCAGGGGAAACTGACAGGAAGAGGCAGGGATGAATTTCACACACTGTGGGTTTGGTCTTCCGCGACTGATAAACTCTTCTCTAGGAACAAACGAGCAGGCAGAGGAAAGCCTGAAAGTCCTTGCGGTGCTTGGAAAAACCAAAGTGACCAAGTCAAATGCACCTCTTGCTACTGTGGGTGTTAACAAGTCTGTGGGATCCTGAGGTCATCCTGGCTCCAAATCAAGGATCATCCCCGAGTTGGTTTTAGGGCCTTAGGAGCCAGTGTCTTTTCGTCCTTTGCCATCTTCTCTGAGCCCCTGCTGCTGCTGGAAGCCACCTACAAGGGAGGGGGGTGACCTGCTGGCTGCTCAGCTCTGCATTGTCCCAGCAGACACCATGGCACTGACGCAGAGTCCGAGGAGCAAGGCGCCACCGGCCCCCAACCACATAGAGGAGGTGCGCCTGCACCAGGTGGAATCCATCAGCGACCTACACAGCGGAGGTGAGGGGGGTCAGGACAGTGGGACTGATATGCTGGGAGGGGGCAGAAGGCAAGCACCACCCCTACCCTCCTGACACCCCATAGGTTCGCTGCACCCCTATCTGGCCGAGCAGGTGCAGCCGTGGGACGAGCTACTGGGCATCTTGCCACCATCGCTGTGTGCCCAGGCTGGCTGTAGTCCTGTGCAAGGCCGGGGAGGCTTCCTGTTGCTGCTGGCATTGCTGGTGCTCACCTGCCTGGCGCTCGCCATCCTGGCTGTCTATCTGAGCGGTAAGGCGGATGGTGCAAGGGGCAAGTGGGAACAGAGGGCCAGGAACTGGGACCGGAGGGCCCTTCTGCACACCTGGAGGGAGCAGCTACAGAGGCTGAGGCAGTGAAGGGGGGGCAGGGAGGTGTAGGGTGGCACGTGGTCTCATCACCTCCATTCCTGCCCACCCACCCAGTGCTGCAGAGTGAATCTCTCCGCATGCTGGCACACACACTTCGCACTCAGGAGGAGACGCTACTTAAACTCCGGCTCGCCAGCCTCAGCCAGCTGCGGAGGCTCAACTCCACTGAGGCCCAAGCACCCAGCTGAGATACCACTTGGACCTGGGGCTTGGGAGGGTGTGTGTGTGTGGGGAGGAATAAAGTGGCCACTGGCAGGTTTCTCCTGACCCACTGCTCCACACTACTTCCTTGGTGAGGTTTTTGTACATGAGTCTAACCTGACCCCACAGCTACCTGCCTCTCCTGTCTTCGGACCAGGCCTAGACAAGTTTTCTGGGGCCGAGGCCCTGCTTTGG
The DNA here is from genome assembly GCF_905146905.1 of Nyctereutes procyonoides. NCBI lineage: Eukaryota > Metazoa > Chordata > Mammalia > Carnivora > Canidae > Nyctereutes > Nyctereutes procyonoides. The sequence goes on along the minus strand of NW_026575131.1, from coordinate 39,196,996 downwards.
GTGGCCCAAGGTCAGAGGAAACGACACCAGCCTCCTGGCTCCTTCTGTGGCCTGTCAGCAGCCTCTGGCTTCCCCCAGATAGCAGGTTCAGAGTCTAGAAATAGCTGCCCCCCTGCTCAATTGCTCAAACCCTGCCATGCCTCCCAGCAGGGGTCAGGCCTCAGCACTCAAGCAGGCAGAGCTGAGTATGGGAAAGAGGGCCACCTGAGGAGACGGTCTGGGAGGGCACAGCTGAGATGGAGACAGGGGTGGTGGATGAGAGGGCAGGCAGAAACACCCAGAGCTAAGGGCTGCAGAAGGCTGAGCAATCAGTTTAATCATCTCTAATAATCTTTACAAATCAGCATATAGATCCATTCCACGTAGCCTCACCTCCCCACCTGTTTTGGCGCCATCTGTCCAGATGCCATTCCCTTCAAGAAAGTGGGTCATCCTATGGGAGCAGGGCCTGAGAAAGGACAGAAAGGGACAGCCCTCCTGCTGTCTGCCCCACGGCTCTGGGACAAGCACACATTTGGTCTGGCCTGAGACAGAGCAGGGAAAGGCCACAGCGTCGTGTGCAGGGGCAAGGGGCCAGGATCCCGAGTGCCCTGGCCTCCAGCTACCCATCCCCATGTCTGTTTTTGGTTTTGTCATTAAAAAAATAAAGCGACAATTCCTGGCAGGGACCAGTTGTTGCAGTGTCTTCTGTTAAAAACACAGGCACAGGTGTGGACCGTCTCCTCTTCAGTGGGCCCCGCCTCAGAGGATGTCTGCCCGCTTGTCCCGCACACGGCTGCGTGCCTTGGTTCGGGCTTTGAAGGCAGCCGCGTTGTATAAGTGCTGGAGTGGGGACAGAGAGTGAGGACCTGGTGAGCCAGGCAAGGGGAGGCCCAGGGCTTCTCCTCTAGCCCCTGCACAGCTCTAGGCCTTTTGGCCACAGGAGCGGAGGGAAGAGTAAGGGGTCCAAGGGCGCAAACCTTCTCAAAACGTGAGATCTTGCAGGCCTTCAGGGCAGTGGCATCTAGCACCAGCACAGGGCCCAGGCCAAAGATGTCACGGAGTAGCTCATTGTTCTGAGGATGAAATGGGCAGTGAGCTGAGACTGGTCCCAAATAGCCAAGCCAGGTACCGCCCCCCCTCCTCCCCGCCTGCCTTCCCACCTGGAGGTGGTGGTGCAAGCCTGATCCCAGCACGTCCTTGAAGGCGGCGTAGATGCGGCGCCGAGCCCAGCTGTCTACATAGAGCACCTCGAGACCGAAGCGTACTGACTCTTCCTCACACTCACCACCCTGCAGTGTGGAGGGACCCACAGGACAGGGCTTGGCGGCTGTGCCCAGGGAGCACTCTCACCAGGACACAGGCTCTCACGCGTACCTCAACGAAGTGCAGCACGGCGCGGAAGGTAGAGCGCTGCCGCCGGCGGTCGGCCTTGGCACGGTATTTGTTGCTGTCAGTGGCCAGGGTCCGCAGGGTGCCACAGAGGGCCTCCATGTCCTCATAAATAAAATCCTCCTGCAGTGGGAGCAACAGAGGGTGTATGAGCAGAGGCCCAGGCTCTGCAGGGTCTCAACATGGGTTTGCCCAAATCCTTTCTTACACAGAAATGGTTACCTCTTCCACCTGGCCCCCAGGAATCCCTTCTTGGCCCCTACCTGAGCCAGACACCTCTGCTCAGAGCCCCTACCATGGCACCCGGCCTCTGAGCCTGTATTAGGGCTACCTCCCCTCCATAAGGACCTGAGGCTGCCCTATCTTCTGTGGTGTCCCCTGCGTCCAGCCTAGGTTGGACAGGTGGTGTCGGAAGGCCCCCTCCCTTCCCTTCCCCCCGCCCCCCCTCACACCTCAAGGTCCCGGGCAAGCTCAAAGAGCAGTGCGATGGTCTCGCCGGCAGCGATTCGCAGGTTCACGCTTTCACTGGACAAGAGCTGGGGCAGCCGGGGCAGCTGCCTGGGGAAGGGGCAGGCTGAGCTATGTCTGGGTTAGGGGCCTCTTTACCTTTCCCCTCCCACTCGCAGAGAGCAGTCGCTCTTACCTGTCCAGGATGTGGCTGATGTGGGTGCTGGGGCAGACGGTGAGGAGCAATGCCCAGGCTTGCAGGGCAGCACAGAGCAGGCCGTGCAGGCTGGTGGGGACCACAGGGGCTGTGGAGCCACCCGTACCACACGACCGGCTGAAAACACCTTCCAAGCAGTTGAGGCAAGACACCAGGTCCTAAGGACACAGGGAGCCAGTGGGAATGGCTCAGGGGCAGAGCTGGGGCCTAGATGCTCTCTTACCTGTGCCCAAAGGCCACTTACTTACCTGGACATCGGCAGCAGCCACATAGCACCCCAAGCCAAGAGCAGAAGCGCACTGTTGGAAGGGGGGCAAAGCCGTGCCGTGGTCAGAGAGTGAGCCTGGCTTCCCGGCCACAGGGCTTACCCTTAGAGCAAGGGAGCCTCTAGGCAGGTGGAATCCACCTCTCTGCTTGGGGATTAGGGGAGCGAAGGGTGTCACAGGGCAGGAAACACTCACATGGAGCCGGGCGGCAGGGCTAGCTGTGCCATCACTGAGCACAGAGACCAGGAGGGGCTGCAGGCTGTGAAAGAGCTCCTCGCCCTTGGGACCCGGGCCCAGCTGCACACAGAGCAGGCCTAGCACGGCAGCGGCCAGTGCCTGTTCCTCGCCCTTCCCTGCAGGAATGCTTTCCAGTGAGCCCAGGCAGCAAGAGTCAGGACCCAGCCAGTTCCAGTCTCCCATGAGCCCCCAGGGCCCAACCTTTCTTGAGGCACTTTTCCAAGGCATCGGCCAGCGTGAGGCGGCGCTCCAGCAAGAAGTCGGGGAGTAAGCGGGATGCCAGGGCCAGGCGAAGGCTCTCAAGAGCACCCTGCCGGGTCTTGGCACTGGGGGATGAAAAAAGGGGATGCTGTGGGCCAGCCCTACCGGGTCACACTTGGCACAAGCTGAGCAGGGACAAGGGTGAAGGGCTGGCTGGCAGTCAGGGGTACCTCTTGTCTGTGAGGCAGTCCACATACTCCTTCAACTTCTCCTCAAGGTCCTCCTGCTGGCCCTGCTCATCCACGGCATCCCCCCCTGCAAGGCCAGCTGGTCAGCCCTGCGTCTTGCCATACCCCAGGGAATCCCCACAAAGTCCCTGCCAAACTCCCGCCCACTCTCACCGAGGCTGTCCTCTGCTGTGGTGCTAAGAAGGCTGGGGCATTCACTGGTGGTGCTACGGGCCTCACTGACGGCCTCATCCTCACTGGAACCTGAGTCCGCTTGGGTACTGCTCCGGGCACCTGGGGAAGGTTGAACACACTGTGGTAGCATTGGCTTGCCTCCGTTGATGAGCGATGGCAGGGGGTGCCTCACCCAACTTCATGACCCCACAAGAATAGAATCTTGCCCCTCTCAGAGATGAGAAAACAGAGACTGAGGTGGGAGGCACAGGGGCTGAGGCAGGAGCCACTGAACCAGGAAGGAGGAGAAAGGGAATGAGGTCCATCAGCTGGAGAACATCAGGCACTAGGCCCAGCCTACGAAAACCTGGCAGGCTTAGTGAGTAGAGCCTCCCCTCCCTGAGCCTACAGCCAGATTTAAGGAGACTGAGCCTGGTAGAGGAAGAAGGTGCTGCATAGGCCCCACCTAGGCCTGTGGCTGAGCCTGGAGTGGGAACATATCTAGGCAAATCCCAGAGGAGCTCAGCCATTAGCCCAGATTATGCCTAAAACTGGCCAGGGCAAAGGTCAGGAGCTTAATTATATAATCTGTATGTATAGAACCATATAGACAGATACAGGATTCAAATTCCAGCTCCATATTTTAAAAGGTGTGTAACTAAGTTAAGTGCCTAGCCTTTACTCCCTCAATTTCTTCACCTACAAAACAGAGATGCTAAAGGACCTCTTTTGGCATAACAATCGAAGACAATAACTAAATAAACAACTAGTTATGGCTCTTCTGTGGGCCAACATCATCAATCTGCCTTGGAGACCAGCTCCTAGTGGATTGGGGTGGGGGTGCTTCAAACATACTCTCTTCTTCTTCTTTTTTTTTTTTTAAGATTTTTTTTTAAAATTTATTGAAGAGAGGAGGGGGGCAGAGGGAGAAGCAGGCTCCATGCAGGGAGCCCGATCTCCAGGATCACACCCCAGGCTGCAGGCAGCGCTAAACCGCTGCACCACCGGGGCTGCCCAAAGATACTCTCTTCTGAGCTCCCTCTGACCATCCCAGGCCTTTAGCCCTGGGTGAATGGACACACCCTGGGTGAATGCTGACCCTGAGAAATGCAGAAAGTGGAGTGGCCCCTGACCACGAGTCCTTGAAAATAGGTAAACACGGGAGAATGTCAGGGTCAGCAAAGCTGGTATACTCCTCCGTGTGGGTGCTGCCCAGGGCCAGGGGCTGACTTTGGCAAGGGCAGCTGCTGCAGCAGAGCCCCAGATGGGTTCTGGTCACTAGGCTGGTCCCACTTCTCAGGAACTACATACTCCACGTGCCTGCTGGACAAAGTCCAGCATGCATACAGGCCTCTGTTCATCTCTTACTACCCTAACCAGACAAAGCAGCCCCAGCCTCTCATTTGCTCCCTCCAGATGCCAGACCTTTGCACAACTTTTTCCCTCTGCATAGTGCACTCTTCACCTTCTCAGGATTCACCCAGAAGCTCCTCGAGGATTCCTTGGTTCCTATCTGGGGCTGACACCATTTAGTGAACTTGTCTTCCAGCACCAGTCCTTCTGGAATGTCCCTACCCTCTTAAGACATCCATCCCCACACTCAAGTCCCATTAGGGTTGTGGCCAAGTCTGAACTCTGCCTAGAAGGCACAATATTCCTGCACAGTAAACGTACGTGTTTACTGCACCAAGACACACTCCTGTTCAAAACTGATAAGTCTCAGGACTGCCTCAGGCTGCAGGGCATTCCCCAGCCCTCTCGTGCCAGGCCCACCCCGAATCCTGAAACTTCCCTATCGCTGCCCCCCCCCACCTCGGTACCCCCAGACAGGCTAGGCCTCCCACCAATTTCCTAGTCCAGTCCAGGAAAGAACCAGGGAGTGGCGAGGGGGCAGGCTTCCTGCTCTGTCGGGCGGTTTGTCCACCACAGGAGGCAACCTGGATGGAGCGGCAATGGGGATACTGTGGCGAGGAGGCGCCCACCGCTTTTAGGGCCAGTAACGCGAGCTCCCGAGCAGCAAGCAGCACGCTCAGGTTGGACACCCACGTGGCCGCTGCCTCCTGGGGCACGTGTCGGCCGCGGGGGAATTGGGGACGCAGCGCCAGGTTGGTCGGGGCAGGAGTCTTCGCCCAAGACCCTCGGGGACACCGACGGGTAAGCCACGCAGGATCCCCACTCGTGGCTCATTAGCTGCTCTCCACTTACCCGCTCCGCGGCGCTGGCCGCCCTTGCGGGGCGCACTACCCTTACGAGCGCGGGGCATGCCGGGAATCAGGAGCGCGGGCGCGCGGAGGGCGCGGGGTCAGGGACCCGGCGGGCGAGGGCTCCAGATCGGCCAGACGCGGGCCGGTGGGCTAAGCTGAGACTTGGGCAGACGACGGGAGCCACACGCCACATGCGACACCATCTTCACGAGGCGCCCCGCCCTGCCAAAAGGGTCGGAGCGCCCCGCCCTGCCAAACGGGTGGCCGGGAAGGCGAGTTCTTGGCCACTGGGTTCAGATCCACAGCCACGCGGCCGAAACTACTAGTCCCAGGGGGCTGCGCGCGCAGATGACTGCCGGCCCGCCGGGCGCAGAGCACCCCGGGAATTGTAGTTTACTCCTGAGACCCAAAAGCCCACGACGCTCTAGCTGAACTATGCACCCACAATACCCTGCGTACACCCACTCCCTCCTCCCGCGCCAATGTACATCCATGCACGGTCGTTAACTCTGAAGCAGCCGCCTTGGAGCAGCCTACCACGGCAGGCAGGCTATTTCTCGGTACTTGAGGCTGGACATTCACGACAGGAAGAACGTGGAGCTTGGTAGAACTGTGTGAACAGTCAAACCTTAGGCAGTGGAAGAAAAAGTGACTTTATGATGAAGCAGAGGACAGAAAACAGCTTAGCACTTACAGACCTGAGCCAAAATCTTGGAGCCCACCTGTCCCTGGACGGGTCTCCTGTGACCTCTCCATGGACCCAGTGAGGAGTTGGAACAGAACTCTCGGCTGGCAACCCTAACCATCTGGAACGCTCACTCTCCCTGGGGCTGTTTCCTTATCAGAAGGGTTCAAGTGATCTCAGACGACTTTTGGTTTTAAAATGGTGTAACAAAAAAATAATAATATAAAATGGTGTAAACATCTTTTTCTGGCCTCTTCCACTTCCCAGGGATCCCATGGGAAGCTGGGAAGGTGTATGGGAAGACTGACCATAAACTGAATAGGACAATAGTGGGACAGAGTCCTCCCTCCAGGACTGGAAAAATGGCAGCAGGGACAAGAGACTCAGAGGCAGGTAACTTCTGGCTTTATGCTGCTTATTCAGGCCTAGCTGCAGGCCTGGGCTCCTGGCAGGTAGGGCCAGCCCAGCCCGGATAACATCGGCAACTAAAGGACTCCCAGGCTCCAGGGCTGCCATCTGGCTGCAGGTGCAGAAAGGCTTCCAGCTGTCCTCCATCTTGCCAGGCACAGCGCCCATGGCCATGGCACTGCTGGTGACTGCAGGCTATGGCTGCCCTGGTCACGTTGATTACATAGGGGCCCAGGGTGTCCACTAGGTAGTCACGGAGATGCCAGCACTTCTCCTGAGGAGAGGAGAAGGATGTATCAATGCTCCTGCTCCATGGCATGTCTGACATGGTCTTTCCCCAACCCTGGGACTCCAGCATGGGTTGCATGGCAGGTTGGAGGGCAATGATCACCTCAGAGCTGGAGAAGCTCAGGTCCCCCCAGAGCACCACGCCGGCTGCCCCTAGTGCTGCACTCACACCAATGGTCTGCACAAGGTCATCCTGGAGGCAAAGAGCTGCTAAGCCAGGACTGAGCTGGCCAGATCCATCTGGGCCTACCTCTACCTTCCCAGGAAATTTTCTGGTTTGTTGTTATGATCTGATTCCACCTTTAGAGTGAGGTTTCTTGGCACTTAGCCTCTGAGTGGCTTCTCAGGTCCTCCACTCAGAGAATGTCTCCCCTCAGACCAGTGCTCCAAAGGCTGGGCTTCGCCTTCCCCCTCAAGATTTTCCAAGGCAGAGGCATATTTCCATTTTAGATGATCCAGGATAGGATAGGGCCTCCCCATCAGACTCCCCTGGGCAAGGGTATTCTCTTCAGACCTTCCTAGGACAGGGCCATCCTTCCCCACTCAGACCTCTAGATCTCAACTTTCACTCACCTGGGACAGGAACCTCCCAGTGCTCCGGTATGTGAGGCGGGCATAGGCTAGGACAGGCAGGGGATGTGGGTGCCCAATGAAAGCCACACGGAAGGCCTCCTCCAGGCGGTATCGGACAAATGCCTGGTGGTGAGTAGGTGGCAGCCTGGGTGGGAGGTAGATGCTAGGGAAGAGGGCGCTGGAGGCAGCCCAGAGCCAATGAAGTTGGGTGTTGCGGGCAAGAGCAGCTGGGTGGCAGTGGCCTGTATAATTGGAAGCAGTACCATGCCAGCCATTGCTACAGGCCGGGAAGCGATAGAAGCCCCAGAACCCATGGGGCTGCAGTGCTTGGCCCAGCCTCAGTGTGTCCTCCATCAGGGCACGGGCTGCCCGTTCAAAGCCAGCACGGGCCTTGTGGAACTGCTCCTGGGGGTCCAGGTGGGGGAATACCCGTTGTGCCCAAGCCCATGAGGCTGCCTGATAGGCTCGGCGGTGGCCCCAGTTCCCAGCCCAAAGTGGGCTCCATTCCTCCCAGTCTAGCACTGCCAAGCCAGTGAAGCCACGACCTAGGCTTTGATGGATCTGATAGGCAGCCCGGGCCAGGTGGCGGTCAAGAGGAACAACCTGGGGGATGCCCCCATTGTGAGTTATGCCCCTGGGTCCAAGGTAGGGATAGAGGCCGAGCTGGTTCTTGTAGAAGATGGTGATGTTCTGGCCACGGAAACGCTGGCCACGGTTGGCTGTGATGCCCAGGGCCTCTAGTGGCAGGTGCACACCAAAGCGGGTCTTACAGTGTGCTGAGGGTATGTTCCACAGCACAGAGAAGGGGCGTTCAGGAGCCCACAGGGGGAGCTGGTCAAACCCCAGGCACAGGGCCACTCCAAGCACCAGGGCCAGGCCCAGCCGCATGATCATGCCCCAGGGATGGAAACCTGCAGGAGAGAGGGGCTGTAAGCTTAGAGGCCATGGCCATGGCTGCACCTTGCACATAGCAGGGAAAGTCAGGAACATTCCCCCAACTACTCCCAAGGATGGGGGGGGGGGCAGGGAAAGCATGGTCCCCAGGTGGTCCTCCAGCCCTCTCAGACCAGTTATGCCATATATCGGCCTGGGCAGCTCCCCTCCCATGCTTCCCGTCTGTCATGGCACCACTGCACCCTCTGGTGCATTGCCCATTCACAGCACTCACCAGGCCCCTTCTGTCCTCTATCCACTTTATTCTCTGCCCCAAGAACACTTAACACCCTCCCCCTTGCCTGGTTTAACTCCTCCTTAGTGCTCAGGTCTCTGCTGTGACACCATCTCCCCCTGATCTCCAAATGGACTGAGGGCACTCGCACTCCACTGTCCAACATAGATCCTGCCACTGCACGCCTGTCTACCTAGTTGCCCATTGCCTTGGTCCAGCCTAGGGCCTAACATACAGTAGGCACTCAGTGAATGGTGATGAGTGAATGTGGAAGGGAACAAACACCTTGTCACCTGGGCCTGGGAGAGTAAGAGAGGCAAAGGGCAAAGATGTCCCTTTATCCATGGCCCCAGGACCAAGGTGGATCTAGCAGATCTCTCAGAGATAGGGGATCTAAGATGAGGCTGGGTCAACAAATAAACTGTCACAGCCACACCCAACAGAAGCCTTTATTCCACCACATTGTCAGCTCTGAGCCACAGCTATGGAGCAATCAATCTCCCAGCCCCACTGGCACTCAGGAAGTGTGGCCAGGCTAAAGCTGTCCCCAGGGGCTAGAGCCTGAGGTATGGCCCATGGGCTGAGGCTGGTAGTGTCCTAAGCAGTCCATCGACCCTGAAGGACAGTGCCCTGCCCTGGGTAGCCCTCAGATGTCCTTTTCCATCCAGAATATGGGGCATCCTCTCAGATCCTGGTACTGCGTCTCCAGCAGGCTTTGTGGAGGGAGCCCAGCAGGAGATGTGAGAGAGGAGGTCAAGGGCTCAGGCAGGGGAGGGGGTGGTGGCAACGATGGCCCCTTGTGGGCTCTTGGGGCAGTTTGGGCAGTTACACTAGGAGCCTTGTAGGGTGGCCGGGGAGAGGGGGCTCTGGGAAAGGCCCTGAGCAGGGTGGCAGAGAGCCGTCGGCTAGTGAAGACTAGGCCCTGCACAGGCTCACCCAGCTGATAGCCCAGGTGGGCATAGAACTGCAGCTGGTCGTGGGTGGTGAGGTGCAGCCGGCGGAAGCCCCGGGCCTGAGCAAAATCCTCCAGGCCTTCCATAAGGCGGCGACCAAAGCCGCGGCCCCTCAGAGCCCGGGCCACCACCACTGTCTCCACTAGGAGGCTCTGGGGCCGGTCCAGCACCCGTGACAAGCGGGCATGACCCACCACAATGGGGGCTGCCTCGGGTGTGGGGCGGGGGCTCAGCAGCATCAGGCAGAGGGGGAAGGCATCTGAGGACTGGCCCAAGGAGTGCAGGCGGGAGGCACGGCTGCGGGGCCACTGCTCATTGATGAGGTCGGCACAGGCATCCAGGAGCTCAGGTCGGCAGTGCACAGGCTCCAGGGTCAGCTCAGCCAGGCTGGGGACGGGGGTCTCCTCTGGCTGGTGTGCGGGCTCCAGGGTCAGCTCGGTTGAGCCAGGACTGAGGGTCATCTCTGGATGGCATGCAGAACCCGGGGTCAGCTCAGCTACCCTGGGGCTCAGGGTCAGTTCTGGCTGGTGTGCAGGATCCAGAGTCAGCTCGGCTGGGCTGGTACTCAAGATCAGCTCTACCTGGTGTGTAGGGTCTAGGGTAGGGGCCAGCTTTGGTGGGCCAGGGCTCAGAATAAGCTCTCACCTACATGTAAGGTCCAGACCAGGCTCAGCTGAGTCAGGCTAGGAGCCAAGGTCCTCTCCTGCTGGGTTGCAGGTGTCTCACTGGCAGGCTGGAGATTAAGGGTACAGGCTCCAGACACTGGGATCTCCTCAGAGCCCAAAGGTGCTCTTCCTGTGGACAACAGCCATGCTAGGCTGTGCCAAGACGGAGGACAGACAGGACTGGGGCAGGGAGGGACTGACCAAGTGCTAGGTGAGCCATGCGACCTGGAACTGGTAAGCTACACCTTGTCCCCATACTCACCTGATGGCACAGGTGACCTGGAGACCATCCCCTATACCTGAATCAGGTGGACAGCAGAGAAAATAGGGTGTCCTGCCCTATATAGGAGGGAGGCCGAAGGCTAAAGGCTGGGGAAGAACCCAAAGGTCCTGGCCCCAGCCTGCTGTGGCTACAACTTTGTCCTCCACAGGACAGTGGATTTAGCTTATACTGTCTCGGCTGGCTGGCCATCAGACAAAACACGCAAGCTAGGTGCCATGACCCTCTACTTAAACCTACCCAAGATTCTCTTTGGAAGAAGAGCAGCTCCCTGTCCCTTCCTTTTCCCTGCATTCTAGGTCCCAGCCTTTCTGACCACTTGGACCATGCCTGCCTGCCACCTGACTGATCCTCAGGCACCACTCACCCACCCATTAGGATCGGTTTTTCCCCTTCCTGAACCGGCTTTCCTGCCAGGAGCACAGAGCCCATGCCCCCTCCCCAACACTGCGCAGCTTGGGACACTTTGCTTGGGCACAGACCCAAGTATCCCCTCAGATGGGGCTCCAGCAGCAATGGCAAGGGGCCTAGCTCAAGGTCCCACAGCAATGTGGCTCTTGCAGGCTTGGTTCCCCATTGGCCTGAGTTTCATAGTCACCCTAGATAAGGACCACAGCTTCCTTCCTAAATCCACAAGGGTGTCCAACGGCCACCAGGTTGGGGGCTCAGGCCTCCTGCGCCTAACTCCCATTGTTTGCCCTTCCTACCCCAGGCCCTGCTGCCAGGAGGGTCCATGCTGGGGGTAGTGTTTATGGCGGTGGGGGGGTCCACTGGGCCTCACCCTTCTACTCACCTGCTCCAGAGGACGTCTTGGCTCCCCTTCGCCACCTCCCCAGAGTCCCCTAACCTTGAGGCCAATTCCACACGGCACAGGTAGGCATGCACAGGGAGGCGTCTCCTCCCCTCCCCCACTACACACACTCAGAGGGCCGAACGCCCCTCACCTGCACCAGCCACCTCCGCAGCAGCCTCAGCCCTGGACCCAGAGGGAGGAAGCCCCAGGATCCGCCCCCAGGCTTGGAGCCCCAGACTTCCCCGCGGGCTTAACCCTTTCGGTGCCGACCCCACCCATTGTGAGGGGGGCTCCTGTGTCCTCAGAGAGAGGCAGGAAGGCTCTCCTGTACCTCGGTTTCCCCCTCCCTCCTAGTGGGTGACAAACCGTTGAGTCTTGGGGCGGGTACTTCGGGAGCTTAGCTGGGTGGGTGTGGCTCGGCATGCTCTGGGAGGGAACGACAGACGCAGGGAGGGCGTGCGGGACGACACAGCCCCTCGAGGGCCGCACGCGTGGGGAGGCGGGGGGGCAGGGAGAACGAACACGCTCCGAGGGGGGACGGGGAGGTACTGACATGCTGAAGCCAAGGTCCGGGATGCTCCGCGTCCTCGCTCGGCTCCGGCCTGTTCCCGCTCTGTGGCGTGCACCCGGCCGGCCTCCCGCGCTGCCCCTAGCGGTGCGGCGGACGCACTGCAGCCGTCGCGGCCCGCGCCGCCCCGCCTGATCCGCGACCCCCCTAGGCCCCGCCCCCGGCGCCGGCGCCCTGCCGCTGAGCCCACGCACACCCGGCCTGGGCCGCGGCTCCGCCTCCTGCCCCCCCCCCGCCCTCTTCGAGCCCGGGGGCTGGGACCCAGCGCAGGTCCGCCCCCTCCTCGCCGCGCCCCGCCCTGAGCCGGCGTCCCCGCTCCAGGCCGCTGCCGAGGCGTCCCGCATTGCGCTCGGCCGGGTCTTGCCGGGGCGCATCCCGCCGGATCCTTGGCCGCGTGCAGGCCCCCTCCACCTCGCTCTGCTTCCGCCTCGCCTCCTCCCGCCCCGCCCTAGGCTCGGGCAGGTCTCCGTTCCCATTGGCCTCCGGGAGGAAAGGGTCCGGCGTGGAAACGGTCAGGGAGAGCTTCCTCCTGAAATTTGGACCGCATGCTCGGAAGGGGCCGCCCTCGACAGCCATCAGGTCGGAGTGAGAGAGACGAGCGTCTTCTGTGCCCTCTGGATCCCAGCGCCGGCACGACTTAGCCACTCACTAGCTCTGGAAGCAAGAGCTTTATTTGCGAGGCTCGGCCCTCAGAGCAGATTCAGGTTGCAGGGCTGGTTACTGTCAACACACAGTAGGAGCCTAAGGGCTTTACCTCGATGGCTAGACAGCCTGGGTTTGATCTCAGCTTCTCTATTTTCTGGCTGTGCAGCCTTGGGCAAAGTGCTTGCCCTCTCAGTTGTGTGCCTGTTGCCTCAGAACGTCGTGTTAGGACTGAATGAGCTAGTCTACTTAAAATGCTTAGCACAGGATTTGGGGAAGAGTAGGTGCTCAGTGAACGTCAATTCTTGTGATTGCTACTGTTTAAAGACTGGCTCGGTGTCTCTGGAGATGTTTATGACCCTGCTGGGTGAGTGCTGAGGCTCTAGCCCCTTAGGTAACTATCCTGGTCTGTTAAGCATTTGCACAGGTGCAGGCATATGCTCTTGATGGTGGCTGAAAGTACTCCTGACTGTGATCATGACTTGTTTTACTTGTGATCATGATCATGTTTTACTGCTTGTACTTGAGAAAGCTGTGGCCAGGCTCGGAATTCATTAGGTTGTGAAACCGAAGAAAAGAGACCTCATTTTAAATGGAGTCCAAAGGCAAGAAGGGGGAATTCAGACATAACCATTTCTTGAAGCCCTTTACAGACCCAAGGAGAAGAAGCCTACTTTACTACCCCTGCGGGAGGAAAGATTTTTCTGATTGCAGCCCAGCCAATGAGAGCCTCGTAACAATGAAAAGCCACCACCCTCAAACTCCTACTTCACTCCAATGAGTTCTGTTTATAACAGGCCTTCCCACTCCCCCCTTTATAAAACAGCATTCCTCTTCTTTGTTCTCAGGACTTGGCTATGGTTTTGCAACAGCATGCTGCATCTTGTCTCAAATTGCAATTCTCTGCTGTTCCCAAATAAACCCACTTTTGCTGGCAAAATAACGATTTTATTTTTAAGGTAAACAAGGTACTCAATGTGTGTATCCCGGTGTGTGGCCAATTACCGCATGCCCTGCTGCTCACACCGCACTCCCTTCCAGCCACGATAGCAGCGACATTGAAACTCCACAGCCATCCTCATCTGATCCTCACGGGAGAGGGCACCTTGTAGGGTCAAGGGCCTGCCACCAGGAGGGAGCTGGATGGAGAAACTGGTGGGGTTGAGGAAGAGGAGGGCCTCAGGGTAGCTAGGGCGCCTGACACAGCGACCATGGCCTGAGCATAGGGCTTGACTGCACAGAAGAACCCCACTGGTCACGTTGAGGATGAAGGGCCCCAGGGTGGTGTCCACATACTCCTTGATGGCCTGGCATGATTCCTGAGGCGGGGGGAGGAACGTAAGGGACACCATGATCACGCATGGGCCAATCTAGGGCGTTGACTCACTCTTTTACCTGCTGGCCAACCAGGACTGCAGGGATAGAAAGGGTGAGCCAGGGTCTCCCCTCCCAGTCAGCCTGGCAGCCCCACCCCTGCCCGCAGCCTTCACCCCCATCCTGGGCCTGAGCTCACCTTGGTTCTTGTGTTCTCCCAGCTTACCCAGAGCACCACTCCTGCTGCCCCCTGGGCTGCACTTTCCCCTAGGCTGTGCTCCAGTTCGTCCTGGGGAAAGGGACAATATGGCTCTGAGGGGCCTTCCTCCCTCTCCTCAGCAGATTGCCATAACACCGCTGGATGGGACAAATAACTCATAACCACCGCCTGGGGCTGCTCTGGCCCTGGTGGCAAGAGGCAAGCCTGTCCTCCCTCTGGCCTGTGAGTGCCACACAGCAGGTACTACATCTTTGTGTGATGAATGCTGAATCGCCTCTACCGAGCACAGAACTTGGCACACAGTAGGAGCTCAAGGAATGGAAAATAATGGATAAAAGTGCCCCAAGGCTGTGGGCCTTACTTATTAGACCTAATGTCCGACAAGATAGGTTACAAGGTGGGTGGGGTCATAGGAGACTCACCAGGGGCAGAACGCGGTTCGTGTTGTCATAGAAGATCTGAGCATAGGGCAGCACTGGCAGATAGGGGTCCCCAACATCCTCAGCCACACGGAATGCCTCACCTACACGGTGCCGCACATACATCTGTCCCTTCCTTGTGCCCTCCAGCTCTGTGGGCAAGTAGATGCTGGGGTAGAGGGCACGGCTCTGGCGCCATAGCCATCCCAGTTGGTCATTCTGGGCACCAATACCTGGTGGGCACTCGCCTGTATAGTTGGGGCTTAGAAAATCATAGTTATAGCAGTCAGGGAAGCCATAGAAGCCCCAGAGGCCACGAGGCCTCAGTGCTTGGCCCAGCTTGAGGGTGCCTGCCATCCAGGCCTGAGCGGCTTTCTGGAACTGGTCCTGAGCTGCTGCCTCCACCCGAGTAGCTGGCCAGTCCGGATGCTGCCCCCGTACCAGTGCCCGTGAGCGCTGCCGGTAAATGTCCTTGCTGTCCCAGTTGAAGGCCCAGCGTGGGCGCCATGCCTCCCAGTCGATGACCGCCAGTCCTGAGAAGTCAGACTCAGGTATGGCAGCCTGAATGTCCTGGAATGAGTGGACCAGGTGGGTATCCAGGCTGGCATTCTGGGGCAGGCCACCAAACACAGGCTCCCCAGCAGATGTGTAATATGGGTAGGTGCCCAGCTGGTAGCTATAGAAAATGGTCATGTCGGGGCCACGGAAGGTCTGCCCTGGGTTGGCCACCACATCGAAGACACTGACATCCACATCCACGCCATATTTCTCCAGGCACCACTGGGTGTTTGCGTTCCAGATGGTGGTGAAGGGCTGGTCGGGTACCACAGAGCTCCTGGAGCCTTGGGCCGTGCCGAGCAAGGTCAGGAAGAGGGCATAGGTGGGAAGCAGATGGACTGCCATGGCAGAGGATGAGTCTAGGGAAACCTGGCCAGGGGAGGCAAAGCTGAGAGCGGGTTCTGAACTCTCTGACTCCCTACTCAGAAAAGGCCCGCCAAGCCCCTTGCTCATTAATCCACCCCAGCTCCAGCTTTAGGTAAACACTGACCTTGGCTCAGGGCTCTGGGGAGGTCAGAGGGCAAAGGAAAGGCACGGAGGGGGTGCATATCTGAGTTGCCTCTAGGATGGGGCCTCTGCCCTCTTGTCTCCCACAGACTTTGTCAGGCTTCGTGTGTGTAGGGTGTGCCTAAGCTAAACAATCCCCTTCCCCGGGGTGTTGCAGGGGTGGGGTGGGGGGGGGGCGACAGAAGCTATGACTTCTGTTTTGAGAAGAGCTGCTGAGAGCCAGGCCCTCAACTCCCAGGCTGACCTGACTGATGGAGGATCCTTTCCTGTCTCGTCCCCTAGGAATCCTGGCCAGCCACTGGAGGAAGAGATGCTCAGCGACCAACGCCAGGTCAGCCCAACCCTCCAGGATACCCGCCAGTCTGCCCACTTGTCCCTGCTGACCTCAGGGCTGAAGGGCCTCATCCTCCACATTTCCTGACCCCAGAGTGAGGGCCTAGGCAGGGCTCAGCAAGATTCTGTTCCTCAACTCGCCCCAGCGGCACCAGACTCTGGGAGGAAGCTGCTGCTGGAAACTCTGAGCTTTTGTCAGGGGGTCACCCCACCCAGTCTGGGGGCGGGCTGAGGGGCAGGCCTGGCCAGAGGGCTGGGCCAGGCAGCAGAGCCACCTCGCATCCCTAACAAAGTGCCTTGTTAGGAGGTGGGGCTGGGCCGGAAGCGGCCCTGCCCACACGGTCAACACCTCCACTGGGCTTTGTGGCTTTATTTGGGTTGGGGTTCGGGTCGGGGTGGCAGCAATGCAGGGGGCCTGCCTGGGTGGCAGACCCTGCTGGACAGGCCTGTTTGTGATACTGGCATCTGGGATCCTTGGTACTGGAGATGGAGGGAGCATACTCTTGTGCAGGGGTACCTTAGGACATTTGTGGGGCTCGGGTACTTTCGACTTTTTGGGCCCCTTCCTCAAAACATTAAAGAGTACATTTTATAGCTATGCTGGTACAAAGACAAATGCAATCCAGACTGAGGTCATTATCATATATTCATTATTAATCTGTATCTTCCTCTGATTAAAAAAGACCTTTTTTAGGCCCCAGGCCCAACACTGACCATGCCCAGGGGTAAGTCACCTGTGCTTTTGGGACAAGTGTGAAAGGCACTGTGTCTGTGAAGTTGGGCTGGTCACTGAGCGCATCCTTGTGGAGCCCTGCTCATCTTTGCTCTAGGCTTTTGTGCAAGCTCCAGTAGAGCATGTCTGTGCAAACACGGGATCCAGTGAGACTGGCAGTGAGACTCGGGTCTTGTGACTATGAGACCCCATGTTTGTGTGACCATGGGTGTGTCAGTGACCACATGCTTGTTCATTCATGATTTCATTTGTTTGCTGATTCAGAAGCTGGTTCTTGAGACCTGCTAGGTGCCCACACCCAGGTTTACCTGCCAGGGTGGAAGGAAACATCATGTCCCTGGTCCAGGTGAAAGTGCTACCTGACTCTATGGCCCCGTCTGAGCCTGAGCCAGTGCCGCCCCCTGACAGTGGTTAATGAGTCAGTCACATAGCTTCCGGTCATCTGGACTTGGTCCTCCAGGCTAGGATGGAGAAGCTGACTGCGTAGAAGCAGGAGGACCCAAGCACAGGATCACCAGAGGTGGTGGCTACTGATCCTGTTCACAAAGCAGAGTCCCAGAGTGATGACCATTAGGCTCAGAGAGCCTGGCACAACTCCCGAGGGCTGAGCGGACAGAACATCAAGACAGCCCTGACTCCCTCTCTGAGGGTTCATGCTACCTTCTGGTGCCCCCAGAAACCTAGTGCCACGATTGGCACAATTCAGCCAACCACTAGGCTGGCATTCTCTATCTGGATTCAGTTTAGCAGAGAATCTCTAATGGTGGAACAGCAGGAAGATGCTGGGGCACCTGAAGTCCTCCCCAACCTGAGGGCCCTGCCCCTGCTGAGCTGGTCTGGCCGGAATGGTCCAAGTGCTGTATGTGTCTGGGGTCAGTCCACCTTCGTGGTCCAGCCCTGCCTGCTCTCTCTGGTTGTGTGCCTACCCTGGGTCTGAGCCACCTCGCTCCCCGTTACTCTCACCCACCCATCGACAGCTGTGGCGGTCCCTACACCTGCCATGAGACTGTCTTCCAGGTCCTCCTGGAAAGTGATGTTATCACAGGTTTGCACGGAGGGGGCCACAGCTAGATGGGTACAGGTCACAGATGTTGGGGGTAGGAAACCGTTGTGTAAGATCATATGTGTGGGGGAAATCTCAGCTTTGCATAGGTATGAAGAATTCCTAGCTAGATGGGAAGTCACAGAGGTTGGGTATTACAGATGTGGGTAGGGTAGTTCACAGGTGTGTTTGAGGGTCACAGCTGGGTAGGGGAAGTCAGAGGTGCGAGGGCAGTAAGTCACAGCTTCTTCCTTGACCTATTTTTCCTTGACCAATATTTTTATCTTCTGCCCAGCAGGCTTCTCCCCACCATGGCCATGAGCAGCTGGGTACCCCTCCTCCACCAGGTGAACTGACACTGCCTTCCTGATGCTACCACCCAGCCCCTTCCCTCCATTCTCTGCCATCACCAGCCAGAGGGACGAGGATCACTTTACAACCTGAGCTGACATCAGTTTGGTGTGGCTTGCTTCTCCAGGCTCTGCTCCCCCGAGCACATCTGACTTGGCCTTTGCATCTAGTGTGCACCCCCTTGAGGACAGCACTCTTTCCTGGTGTGGCTCACAGATGCAGCCTAGCACCGGCATGTGTGTTTACTGTGTGTTTACTGCACAGGTAAGATGGTCACCGCCATCAGGCAAGGTCAGGCGTACACCCTGCCCCACCTGCAGTAACCCCTTGGCCACCCCGCAGCCTCAGATTGCCAAGTGCCAGCTGTGTTCTGACTTTCTCCAGTCTTTGCCCTCACTTTATCTCTACTATCAAGCTTCCGCTTCCACTTTCAAAACTCAGTGTAGAAAGCACTTCCTTGAGGATACCTCCTTTGAGTCCTTGTGGCTGGAATGCCCCCTTCACCACTTGGCTGATTCTGGAGTGTTGTCTCCTCACCTTCAGTGTATGCTGAGGGCAGGGCTGGTGTCATCACTAACACAAGGGGACCCCAAGTGTGGGTCTGATGACTGAGAAGAGGAGCAGAGACCTTCTGCTCCCAGAGACCAGGTAACTTCAAAAGCAGGGGAGTGAAGCAGGCCAGAGCTAATCTGATTACTCCAACAGTTACCCCTCTCCCCTGGGACAGCTAGGGATAAGCCACATTCTCCCATGGCCAGGACAGGGCTGACCTCTGAGGATGTCTCTGCTCCCAGACTCAAGATGCCTACCTCTCCCACCACTGTGTATCTTTGCAGCGGGACAGGGACGAGGTCCCAAACCCTAGTGGAGGACTGTGACCCAGATGGGGAGAGGCATGTGTGGCTGGAGTCCACTGCCCTTGGGAGCTGGGAGTGGAGGAGACGTCCCTGCCTGTGGGAACAGTAGGGAGGGGTGGTCTGGCTACTTGCCCAGCCAGGGACTATCAAATATCTACTTCCCCTTTCTCCCTGGATGGGCAACGTGAGGTGAGTGGCACTGGCCCAGCTAGGGACCCAGGGGCAAGTGGGCGAGCACAATGAGTCTGGTCCTTCACAAAATGTTGGGCCCAACTGCTTTCTTATCAATATGGAGAAAGCAAGGTCCTTGGTGTTGGGGTGCAATGTGAATCCTTCTGTTCCCAGTGGCCCCTGCCCCAGCAGAGCAGCTGCAGAACGGGCAGCTCTGGGCCTCCGGGTTCCATGGACTGCATATAACAAATAAGATGTCCCCAGCAGAGCCTCACAGGGACAGAGCTGAGCTCAAACCTGAGAGACCCCGAGTCTCTCTCACGTGTCCTGGCCTAGGTAGGTGCAGATAGTCCAAGCACAGAAGCAGTTGTTTTATATTTAATTTACAAAAGAGACCCCAAAATAATAATAATAAACTATTCAGGGGCAGGAGAGTAGGGTCAGGTCCTCTCTGGCCCGGCTGTGCCCCTCTTCCTCTCAGGCTGGGAGAGAAGGGGCCTCTCAGGGGACTGCCCCTCCCCCTTAGAACAGGGGGGTGAGAGCTGGTATGGACGCCCTGCTGAGGATCCCAGGGGCTCTGCCCCCACCCAGGCTCCAGTTAGTCCACCCCTCGCAGGCTCCTACAGGCCTAGCAGAGCTCTTGTGGCAGAGGCCAGCTTGCCTGGCAGCCAGGTGAGAGACCTCTATGAAGTCCAGGTGAGCACCAGGGCTGCCACAGCCAGCGGGCCGGTGAGGTGGGACCCAGCCCAGGCCCCCCGGGCACCCCCAGCTGCCCGTGTATGGTCCCACTGGCATTGCTCGCCACCCCAGCCTAAGTAGCACTGGCAGCGGAAGTGTGTCTGCAGGTGGTTGAGATCAGCCCAGCTGAGCTCGCCCTCTGGTCGAAGCTGGGGCTCACCAGGTATGTGACTAGGCACCAGGCGGAAGCTGCTGGCACTGAGGTGCAGAAAGGTATTGGCGCTGGGGTCACGGCGTACGCAGCGCCCGTGGCCATGGCACTGTGCCCAGCTGCAATACTGGGCGGCCCAGGACACGTTGACTACGTAGGGAACCAGCAGCCGCTTCAGGTAATCCTTGAGGTACTGGCAGGTCTCCTGGGGGCAAAGGCCAGGGATCAGAGTCAGCCGCCTCAGCCCATAGGCCCAGATGGACATTCTGTGTTCACACTGCAAGGTCTGTACTTTCTTTTAACAGTGTCCACCTGTGTACATGTACAGGCATGTTTGAGCCCTACTGTCCCTGTCCCTGCAGAGAAGGGAGGAGGGGACGGGGATAAGCCCAGCAGGGGAAGAGGGAAGTGTGGGGGGGGGGTGGTGAAGGGGGTAAGGGTGGAACTCAAAGGCTGTTCAGGATACCATGACTCCTTTCCTGGGACTAGGGGAAGAATGCTTTCTTCTCTGTTGGGATCAGAGATGCCTGGGTGTGAGACAGACAAGGGACCCAGACTAGGATGGTTTGCCCACCTTAAGGTAGGCAGCCCAAAGCTGCACCTGTCTATCTGCCTCCTGCAGACTCCACTCTGGCAGGCTGGTGGAGGGGGGGTTCTTACTCACCGTGCTAGTGGTGTAGCCTGCGTCGCCCCAGAGGATGACCCCGGCTGCGCCCAGGGCTGCACTCTCACCAATGGTGGAGATGAGATCCATCTGTGTGGGAGGAGGAAGAGAGTCAATGGGGAAGACTGAGACCACAGGGTGAGGACAAGACAGGCTGGACAGGCCTGTTTTGACTTGCTGGTCCCTCAGCCCAGTACCCCTCCCCAGCCTAAGGCAGAGGTTGTTACATTTTCTCATTAGATGTGCAAGCCATTTGCTTCAGTACTTTGGCTTCCATTTCTCAAGCCAATGGTCCACTTGAATCTAGGATGTATCTATCAGGATAAACTCCAAAGTCAGAATGCCTAGTCCCAAGTCCCTGCTCTGCCTCGGGTGTGCTGGGAAGCTTTGAGCAAATTTCTCAGTCTCTCTGGATTTCAATTTTCTTACCCGCAAAATGGAGAGACCTACTCTGCCACCCTTTCACAGGGTCCCAGAGAGAATGACGGGAGGGGATTTAGGGCAGCTAGTCAGTTAGGGGGCAGGAGGCCCCCTGCTATCCCAAACCTGCAGTGGTTCCCTGGGGAAGAAGGCAGGGCCCAGGAAGGCACGTACCTCGCTAAGGCCTGTGAGCCTGCGGCTATAGGTGGGTCGTGTGAAGACATAGACCGGGAGCGCATGGTTGGCGTGGTGGGTGTGAGCCACACGAAGGGCCTCCTGAACTCGGAAGCTGACAAAGTTGCGGCCATGGGTGGAGGACGCAAGCGTCTCGTCCAGGTAAACGGAAGGGAAGAGGGCTGTGCTCTCGGCCCAGAGCCAGGCCAGCTGATCGTTCCGGGAGACCTCAACGTCAGGGCAGCGGCCGGTGTAGGTCTCCCAGTTCTGCACATAGTCGTGGTTGTAACAGTCGGGGAAGAGGTAGAAGCCCCAGAGGTGCCGTGGCCGAACTGCCTTGACGAAGCGCAGTGTCTCCAGCATGAACTGCCGGGCGGCAAACTCAAACTCGTACTGCGCCTGCTTCACCACACGGTCTGCAGGCCAGTCAGGGTGGCGAACGGCCACCAGCTGGCGCGATGACTGGCGGTATATGTCCTTATCCTGCCAATTGCGCACCCACACAGGCCGCCAGTCCTCCCAGTCAATGACTGCCAGGCCTGCAGGCTCCTGCGAACGAATGTAGTGCTCCACATGTTCCTGCAGCATCTTCAGATGTGCCCAGAGGCTGCCATTCTGTGGCACGCCACCATGCACAGACCTCCCCATTGAACTGAAGCGTGGATACAGGCCCAGCCGGTCATGGTAGAAGATGGTGATGTTCTGGTTCACAAAACCCTCATTGGGTGAGGCCTGCACATCAAAGGCCTTCAGGTCCAGTGGTACCTTGAGACGAGGGCCACAGTCTTGTGTGGGCACATCCCATGCTACCACAAAGGGCCGGCCGGTAAAGATGGGTGGTGCTGTGGGTTTGAGCTGGGCGGCCCATGCCACCACCACCAGGGCCAGTGTGACGGCAGGGCCCAGGCCTGCCCACATGCTGGGGGCTGCAGGGAGACAGTGGTGTCACCTGCCTGACACCAGCTCAGGAACTGGGGGAAAGATGGGAGAGAGCAAGTCAGTCTACAGAATCCTGGAGGTGCCCACCCCAAACCCATTCACACCCGCAAAGCCCAAGCTGTGTGGGGCACTGTGCCCAGTTCGGGGACTGTAACAGGTCTGAGAGACCACAGACCACTGAGAAGGCAAGACACCCTGGGAACTCACTGCCAGGAACACAGGGCTCCTTCCTGGAGCAGGTGGCTTATGGCTGGGCAGAGACCTCTGGTAGATCTGTGGGTCTGAGAATTGGCAGGCTGAGCTATGGACTCGCTGCTCAGAAATACGGATCCTGCACACCGCCCAACAACACACGGTTTCAGAGAGCCCCAAACCCAAGGCCCACTCTGTACCCCGTGAAGAACTGATCTAGAGAAATGCTAGCATTGGGATAAGGCAGGGCAGAGCTCAAGCAGCCACCAGGAAGCTGGAAGACAGCCGCAGAGCTGGTATCTGTGCAGCACCCGCCTGGCGGGAGAGCGAGGCTGTCAGGACTTTGTCTCAGGCGCAGACATTCTCTCCCAAGCTCGGTGGAGGCCCCACCGGGACAAAGGGGCGGCAGACCTCCCGTGGCGGCGCGGGCGACCGGCCCTTCCCTGCGCAGCCACCGGGAATGCGCGCGCCCGCTCGCCAGGCGGGCCCCGGGAGGAGCTCACTTCTCCTGGCCTTTGTGCGGGACCCCGCCCCCGCCCCGCACGTGGGGCCTGAGCCGGGCCGGGTGGGGGGGGGGTCCCTGGGCCGCCCCGCTGGGCGCATCCCCGAGGGTCCAAACCCAGCCTACGGGGAGAGCCGCTAGGCTTGCACCGTTCGCCCTCACCTCGCGCGGGGCGCCGCCGGGACCCGCGCCACGGCCACCGCCATCCCCGACCCAGCCCGGCCCGCTCCGGCCGCTCGCCCAGGCGCGGCCCCGGCTCGGCGCCTCTGCTGCTCCGCCCCCCGACCCCAGCCCGGCCCGCGGGCCCTTTAAGAATCCAGCGTGGAGGTGGGCCCCGGGCAGGACTTGCGGCGGCGGCGGGGAGGTGGGCCTCACTTTCGCGCAGCCAGTGCCGCCTTTAGGCCTCCAGGGTCCCCAGATCCTCCGCCGAGGAATGCGGCCACCCATCTAGGGCCATG
The DNA here is from genome assembly GCF_905146905.1 of Nyctereutes procyonoides. NCBI lineage: Eukaryota > Metazoa > Chordata > Mammalia > Carnivora > Canidae > Nyctereutes > Nyctereutes procyonoides. The sequence continues at coordinate 39,173,886 of NW_026575131.1, read as the reverse complement.
AGGCCCCTCTAACGGGGCCTTCTTCTGGAGTCTCAGGCGCGAGCTCCAGTCAGCCCAAGATTTCCTCCCCCACCAGCCCGCGGCCGGTGGTACAGTCCTCCGCTCGGCCGCGCGACCAGCCAGCTTAAAGGGACAGCATCCGGGACGCGAGTCGCGGAGGGAATAAAGAAGGCGGTGTTCCTCCGCCCGTCCATAAGGTGGTGCTGCGGCACCCGGGGCCTTGGCTGGGGGCAGCCCAGGATCTGGCCCTGTACCCGCGAGTGTAGCTTCCAGCCCTGGGCCGTAGTTTGGAGAGAGAGACGGTGACCAGAGCCGACCTCGGGCCTCCCTGGACAGTATCGCCAGGTCCCTACGGATCAGGGCTCCCCTCCCCCCGTCCCAGTCTGAAGGGAAGCCCCGCCCCCTGCCCGACTGGGAGAGAGGGGGCCTAGCTCCTGCCGTTTAGCCCTCGCCGGGCTGGGTGGAGGCAGTGGTTGTCTTGGCAACACGAGCTTTGAGTCGCAGCTTGGCCGGCCCCGCTGGGGGCCGGTAAGCCCAGCGGGCCCTGGGGGTAGGAGCCCCCCAGGCCTTATTTCAACTCTGAGAAGGCTGTTGCGGTTGCAGAAGTGCCCGGCCCGACTGCAGAGAAATTGGCCTGGCTAAAGGGTCTTCCCCGAATCTCCACCCGCTATCAGGAGCCCTTTCGCCCCACGAGCCCCTCCTGCTGAGGAGCAGGCTTGGAGCTAGACCGGGCCTCCCTGCCTCTTCCTAGATCCTCTCCGCCGAACCCCGTACAGGGCTCAGCTCCCCAAAGGGCCTGGGTCTGCACCAGCAGCCCATTCCCGTCCGCGTGCCAGGGACAGGAGAGAGGTAGAGCTCCTGCGAGCGGATCTACGGGGTTGCAGGCCAGTCGCCTGCACTGGGCTCACCTGTGTGGGAGCCCGTGGGCCCAGTAGGTCGGCGGCCTCCCTCCTTCCCCGGGTGAGCCTCTCCAGCTAAGCTACTCACACCAGCTGCTGCCCGCCGGGCAGCCCGCCGGCGACTTGATAAACCCCATCCCCTCCCACCCGCTCCCGCCTCCCACCCCAGCCCTTTTTCCTCACTTCCTGCTGCCCCTCCAAGAGGAAAGGGCCAGGAACCAGCGCGGGGGAAGGGACTGCCTTGACCCTGTTTCCCTCCGGCTTGCCCTGCTGGCTGGCTGCCTTCCCCCCTCCTCCCCCAGTATGCCCTGGCCCTGCGAACTGCACCAGGTGACAGGAAGGCTGTGGGACTTGGCTCAGGTGACAGCCTGCACCATGCCGGCAGCTTCCTAACCCCGAGAGCTCTTCTAAACCTTCCCTTGGGATTGAGAGCCATCCTCAAATCCAATAGCCTGTGAGTGCAGGGACCCCAGTGGTGGGATGCTTGCCTCAAGGTCCCCAAAAACAGGTGGTGAAGAAGGGAACTGGCTCTAAGGGGTTTGGGGGAACTTCCAAGAGCTGAGTCAATTTTTTTTCCACTGAGAGCGGAAGTATCCCAAGTGACAGATTGGACAATGTGTTGATGTGTGTGACTGCAGGGTTGGGGTGGGACGGGCTGGGAGGGGTCTATAGGCCTCCAGCTCTCCTGCCAGAGGACATTCCTGGGTGAACTTCACCAAGACACTGTAGAGCAGGGAGCTCATAACTGGTGAGAAAAGGGTTGTTTCCATAGGAAGAGGATGCCTGTAACAGGGCTGGCCCCAGAGAGAGCTGCAGCAGAGTCTCAGCAGACTGTTCCAGAGGGTTGGACAAGTATGTACATCCTCAAGTCACCCTGAGCTTACCTTGTTCACCCTACCAGCCCACCTCCTTGATACCCAGGGCCTCTGTCCTAACAGAAGGCTGCGGAAGACTGGGCAACTGGGGCAACTGGGTACATGCCTCAGAGTCTGTCCCTGAGGACCAAGGAGTCCAGGACATGGCAAGGGAGGGTGTGTCCCCATACCACTGTGCTAGCTCCACAAGGGACAGAAGCCTTGGAAACTGCGAGGGTGGGGGCCCCTGGGGAAACAAAGGCCAGACCAGACTGTCCCAGGGCAGGACACTTCCTCAGGCAGCCAGCAGGAAGGAAGTGAGCACAGCCCAGTGGAAGGGAGTGGAGGAGCACTGCCCTGACCCCCCATTGTTTCCAGCTTTGGGGTCAGCTGGGGCAGGCTGAACACAGGGAGTTCCCCCACACTGGGAGAGTGGTGATGGGAGATGGGATGCCATCTGGCATGGAAGAACCCTGGCCTTGGGGCGGTAAGGGGGATAATAGAGGATGATAGGCCTTATGTCTGGCATCTGATCAGGAAAGTGGGAAGGTGCCCAAAGAACTACAAAGGCTGCACAGGATGATCCTCCTCCGGATGTGACAAATTTAAGCCTCCAAAAGACTGGCAGGCCAACTCCCCAGACCCAGAAGCCTGTGTCCCTAAACTCCCTCTTTCCTAACGAGAAGAGGGCTGATGGCCAAGGGCTGAGCTGAGAAGCAGCCTTATAGCAGGGCCTGAGAGGTGCAGGCCAAATGTACACAGGGTGCAACTAGAGGTGAGAACACAGTGTCAGTTAGAAACGGAGTACTAGGTGGGTGAGTTTTGCATGATGGAATAGAAGCCCCAAGCCCACTCTCCTGGTGGAATCCACATGCAGTTCTGGGAGGAAGCAGGTGGGTTTGGGCTACATAGCCTGGCAGTAGGCCAAGGGCATGGTAGCACCCATCTGATTGCTGTCCACTTAAGATGGGTCTTGGCAGTCCATGGGGTTTGTGCTGTGACTTCATGTGAGGTCAGCTGGCACTGCTTGGGGCAGGATAGCTGTTCGAGAATTACCTGAGGTGATGGTCTCACATCAGGTCTGGCAGGTGGGGCCAATTCCTAGTGAACCACCCCAAAGCCTTCCAATTCCTTCCAATAGTCCCCACCTATTAAACACAATAGACAAGTTAGGGGCTTCCATTCTGAGGGGGCCTGCCCTGAGGGCTGTGAATACACTGCCACCTGCTGGTCACAGCTGGGATGACCACAGGCTGGGCTCAGGCTTACTGGGACTGAGCCTTGCTGATACACATGGGGGCCATCAGAGTGGCCCAATCTAGACACTGTTTGTCACAGCAGATGGCACTCTTGTATGCAGGGTCTACAAATAATTTTATTGAAACTAAACAAATAACACAACAGCTTTCTTAGATTGGGGACCACCCTTCCCAAGCCATTTCCCATACTCTTAAAAGCACAGAGCTTGCACAGTAAGGACTTAAAAAAAAAAGTCATTTTGATGTAGAAATCAGACTGTGCCCCAACATCATGGACTAGACTATTTACAAACTTTCACATTTTAAGTATTCCTTTATGGTTGATCTCTGCTTTATGTCTCTACCCAGGGGCTCTAGTACCTTCCGTTGACTGATCCTGAGGGATGGGTATACTGTAGGAAAAAGGGTGGTGGGCTCCTTACCGCTACTGGCACCAGCCCTAGCGTGCTGTCCCTCACCAAAGGGTGGCAGATGATCTCCTCCCAATAGCAGGGGTAGGTGTAGGTGTGTGTGTGTGTGTGTGTGTGTGTGTGTGTTGGGGGGGCTGGCACAAAGGCAAGGAGGAATAGACAAAGTAGGTGGGTTGGGGCAATTCCCCATAGGCACAGGCATCATAGCCCTTCCTGATCCAGTCTGTCTTATGCCCTCTCAACTGGGTGTGTGTGTGGGGGGCGGGGGGGCAACAATAGTTGCAATGGGGGAGGGATCAGTCCCATCTCCTATTAACAGCCAGAAAACTGTCCATCCATCTGAGAGTCGGAACAGATGAGCAGGCGGGCAGGAAGAATCAGGCTTGCACTGCCCTCTGCCTCTGTCCAACACAGAAGGAATCGAGGTAGCAAACGGCTGAAATGCTCCAACAAGGGGGTAAGGGAAATGAGGGAAAGGAAGTTCCCACTTGTGTATAGCTCCCACAGCCCAGGGGCTGGAAGAAGGCAGACCTTGCTTGTAAAGTGCTGTAGCCCCTAGCAGGGCTGGGCCCTAGGCAAGCTTGGAAGAAAGCAGGCCAGGCAAGGGTGCAGGAACCAGGCATTCCTGACCAGCATATGCCCTGCCATGCTCCTTATAGGGATTGCTGGGGAAGGTGGGCTGGTAACTCTGCCATAGCCCTCGCCAGCCACCAGCCACCTCTTGTCCACATACAAACCAACACCCAACCAATATTGCAGGACTGCCCTGCTCACAGCTGAAGTTTCCAGGCCAATGCAGTTTATTCAGGGTTGTGGCCCCAGCTTAGGTTCCTTAATGGAAGCCACACCTTGAGCCTGGGAGTTTCTTGATGGGGTAGGGAGTGCTTATGCCTGCCACTCCCCAGGCTCACACCTCATAGAGGATCACAGGAAAATCCACGTGGATGCGGGGAGGATCCAGCTTCACGATGCCCTGCCGTGGAAACAGAGGCTTGTGAGGGCCAGCTCCTCCCCCCAAAAAGCCCCCACCATGACAGCAGACCCCATCTGGGTCTACTTCCATATACTCAACATAGGCTCTATGACCACTGCCCAGCCCCTCACCTGAGGAATCAGGTTCTTATGCACCCGCCTCAGCTTGGCCCGCTTCTGCCCGTTCTTGGTGACGATTGTCTCCTCGTAGAACTCATGAGCCAGATCCCCATCCTCGTCATAGAACATGGAGCTGTGTGGAAAGACAGGGAACGGGCTGGGCTGGAGCCCCATACCCGGTCATGGCAAATGACCAGACTACGGGGAAGTGTACCCATCTCCAAATGGGGAGGAACAACGTTGGTGGGAGGAAGAGAGGATAATAAGCTGGAAGAAACCCTTGTTTGGGGCCTGGGTCTACTAGAAGCAAGTGGGGAGTGGGATGGTAGCCAGGGCTACCCTCTCAGGCTCTAGGAAGAGAGATCATATCAGAGCACATTGCCAAAGCCAGTTCTCATCATTGGTTTGTTAAGCAAAAAGTAGCCACGTCAACATCAGGCCCTTGCCTTCACCCAGGACTTCTAGAGTGGGTAGCATGATGACCTAGGCGTGTGTCTCACTCCAGAAAATACTGCTGGCCTTGGGCCAACCTGAGATGGCAGCTGCCTGAGCTAGGAGGGAGCCTAGAGAAAAAGGTTGAATCCTCCCCACCCACCCCAGGTGGCTGTTGTAGCCAAACTACCACGGTTGGCTCTTTCTAGTATCTACAGTCAAGTCTCCAGCATCACGAGTACCACTTCCCTGGGCCCAACAGGGGCAGGCCAATATAGTAGTCTGTCTGGGCCCATGAAAAGATAGGGGAGGTCAGTGCTCTAGATCTGGAGAACGTATCTGGGTGAGGGTCTTTTTACCCAGGCTCCATCCTCAACACTAGGATCCTACTTCCTGGCTACTACCCTCAGAGACCCAACGCCACCACGGTGGGGTATGGAAACAGCCAGAATAGGGTTATTCCTCCTTCAGACGAATTGGAGGAGACGGAGGCTAGGAGCCTTCAACTTTCATGCTGAGCTGGAAGGGATGAAAGGAAGAAATCCTGAAGTCTCAGGGAGGCTTTATCTCAGTTTTACCGTGCAGAGGGCCTGCCCATGGACAAGCCGCAGGCCCATTCTTCCCCTAGGGAGACCTTCAGAGCAGCCAGGTCTCTAGGAACTGACTGCTCTGCTTTCCCCACCTCTTGATCCCACGGGGGCCCGAAACATGGGACTTTTCCTGGCTCGAACTGGAGATCCCTCTGACGTGGGGCGCCCCGCCGCCCGCCTGTTCTCCCCGGGGCGGAATCCGCACCCTTACCCGCGGCGCGTGAAAACGAAGGGGGGCACGACTCGACCTCGCGGCCGCACCAAAGCTTGCTCAGCGACTGCCGACTCCGGGCCGCCGCCCCCCGCCGCCGAGGCGAAGGGCCACAGGCCCCGAGCTTTGGAGCCGCTGGTGCCCATGTCAGGGCCGCCGGCGCATGGCGAGCCCCGCGGCCGCTTTGCTCTCACAGGACAGTCGGCGACGCCATGCCCTGCTTCGGCCTCCGCAGGCAGGTGCTGCCGCTGCCGCCGCCGCCACCGCCGCCGCCTTCCGCAGGCTCCGCTGTCTCCACGGAAACCTCACTTCCGCTTCCGCACACTCTGCACGCTGCCTTCTCTGATTGGCTGGCTCTCTCGTCGGTCCTCGGGGCGGGACCAATAGCCTTTTCAGAAGCTAGGCATCCCAGCAGGCACTGCGAAACGTCAGGTCCCTGCAGGCCACGCTCTGTTCAGCTGGGACAGCTCCCACCCTGTAAAGTGGACGCTGTGTCCTCCTGCTTTCTTCTTGTGTGGCGGCTCCGACGTCCTCGACCCGCAGAGGTCCGGTCCAGCGGGCCTGCCCAACCACCAGCTTCCCCGCAACCAGCACTTTAGGGCTGCCCCAGGCCAGGCGGCGCACTGCCCTCTGGACTCCCTTTTACTCCCAGTTTCTGCAATCTACACTGTTGCACGTAGAGGAGAAACAAAACCTAAGGAAAATTAAGGAATTGGTCAAATGTATAGCTACGTTCAGTCTGAAGAACTTCAGTGTTCTTTACAAACTCACTAGGAGGGATCCCTGGGTGGCGCAGCGGTTTGGCGCCTGCCTTTGGCCCAGGGTGCGATCTGGAGACCCGGGATCGAATCCCACGTCGGGCTCCCGGTGCATGGAGCCTGCTTCTTCCTCTGCCTGTGTCTCTGCCTCTGCCTCTCTCTCTCTGTGTGTGACTATCATAAAAAAAAAAAAAAAAAAAAAAAAAAAAACTAGGAGGCATGCTTCACGAAGGCAAGAATTAACAGATGTCGGATCTTTGGTGCCATGAGCAGTATCTGCTCCACAGTAGTAGCTCAGTCAATATTTGGTGAAAACGCCTCCCACAGCTTGGGGTATATATATGTGTGTGTGTATTGGGAGGGATGTGAGTTCCCTAAACTCTAGCTTATATTCTTGCCCCTACCACCACCTGAACCCCATGGTGCTGTGTAATAAATGATAGAACATATTTGTACCCCATATCCTTCACAAATTGATCACATGATGACTTTGAGAAGGTGCTCTGTGAGCCTGTCCATCACCCTTGGCAGCCACTGACATAAGGGGCAACTTCAGTTGAGGGCCCATAATAAAGAGTTCAAAAGCAGAATTCTTAAATCTTTATTCAGCCAAATCTCTCAGGCCCCAGGCCCTGATGATGACTGTCACCCCCACCCCCTTCCCCACAGGAGGTATGCAGCTGAGGCCACAAAACATTACATACATTCGCACACATCATCAAAAATAACTGAGGGAAAGACCCTCGCTTTGATTGGCAAACAAGGCACAGACCTGGACCAGTGCTCACACAGACCCTGGCCTAGGGACATCCTCCTTGGAGGAGGCACTGAGGCACTGTTGCTGCACCATGAGCCAGCATTCCCTGATCCCAGTGTGTATGAGGAGTCAGAAGCCACTGTAGAGGGAAACCTAGACTCTTCCCCTATGCCTCCCTTATCTTGAACACCCACCCTTGGCTCTGACTGTCCTGACTGCCCCCCATCCAAGACCCAAAACATACGACCTTTCTCCATAGATGAGGGCCCTCCTCCCTCCAAACATGACGCTATTCTGTTTGTAGGGTCTCCCAAGATTCTGGTATCTGAGACATGAATTAAGGAGACTTAATTCTTCTCTATCCCTGCTGCAAGCTTGGAGCAGCTTCTTGGGGCAACCCTGGCCCACCATGACCCACTACACGAAGGGCAGAAGGGTACAGAGCCATGCTCTGCTACACTCATGGGTGGACACAGGGGGCCAGCTCCTTTGCTGTTCTCTGGGCTCATTCCCCCAGTAAGTGACGACCTCCATGCACACTCATTCTTCAGGCCACATGGGCCCTGTCACACTCACACGGCACGCCCTCGGCGCTGCCTACTCTCCTCCTTTCATCCAGGGGTATGAGAGGTCACCCCAGGGGGCAGGCGTGAAGGGCTTCCTGGATCTTCTGACGGCAATAAGAGTACTTTTGCAGGATCTGGCGGAGGTGCTCCTCTTCCTCCCGCTGAAGGATGCGCAGGAAGTTGTGTAGTTCAGGCATGCTAAAGGCATCCCACTGCAGGTGGAGAGGGGGGAAACAGGCTGCAGCAGGCATGGCCAAACCAGGAGGCCCTCCCCAGAGAAGAGCAGCAGTCATGTCACACAGCTAGGATGAGGCTTTCTGTTAGGTTCTGGCCTGAATGGCCTGAGCTAGGATTCTTGACAATAGTCTGTATAGAAGATGGGCCCCACAATGTAGAGCAATCACCTCAAAGACAGGCAACCAAACCAGATGTTCCCCAGTAATCTGTGGACAGGTTATGCCCACACTGTGTCTAATATTACTCCACAGACCCAATACTTTGGAGCCAGAAAGTTTCATTGTAGCTACAAGACTCACATACTCCTGGAGAGGCTTTGCATGGCTTTTTCTCCAGTCCTATTCCTCCTTCCAACTTTACTGCAGCTGCAACCCACTAGCCCTGCCCAATGACAACCAAGAAACTGAAAGAGGGCTGTGTACTTACATTCACCTCCCCAGAGTCATTCTCCTTGAGGACAAAGCTTAGGGCCTTCTCGCTGGGCCCTGCAAGGAGCCGCAGACGCAGGGGCTGTTCATCATCCGACAGCTTCCGGAGGTACACTGAGGGACAGGCAGGGAGGCAAGAGTGTTTGATTAGAGTCAGGCCCAGTCCACTTAGCCCCTCACACATGGTGCATGCATATATACCCTCATGCATGGTGGGGTAGATGGGAAGCCCACCTTGGCCATGGCGCTCAGCCCGCTCAAAGAGTGCAAACTTGCGGGGGTCATCCACCACCAAGAATTTGCGAAGTAGGGCCTCAATGACCTCACGTGCCCGCGTGCGTGACAACACATGCAGGTGCTTGACAGCATCCTTGGGCAGGTAGAAGGAGGTGCGACGCTTCACAGCTGTGCCTCGCCCTGGGCCCCGCCTCACATCCTGCAAGGACGGTGGCTTCTTGCTGGAGGGCACTGAGACAGGGCGCACCAGCTTCAGTTGAACCTTGATGAAGCCTGTGTAGGAGCCATCCTTGTTCTGAAGAAGAGAAACCGAACCATGACTAGGTTCTAGTGAGATGGAACAGACTTGGACACCGCTAGTCCACTTGGGACTAGGCTGGATGTGAATAAATCACTGCTTAGGCCCACCCAAGAATACCTTATACAGGAGAGCTGTAGCCTCTCCTCATACCCCTTCCCCAGGCTGTCAACTCACCAGGCTCATGAAGAGGTTGCTGTTGATCTGGCTATTGTATTCCTTTATCTTCTGCTCAACCTCAGCCTGAGAAAGGTCAGGTATCTCCCACTCCGCAGGCTCATCCTGAAAGATGGGACAGGATGGACACAGGGCCCTAAAAGAACCTATCACACTGCAATGTGTTACAGACAGGGAGGTGAGTCTGTGGGCTTTGAAAAACTGCTTCTGGGGGAGCCTTTGGAAACTGACTACAAAGCTTGAGTCCTGATGAGAAGAATCCATTACTGCTCCTGGTTTTGCATGCTATGGATAGGCACAGCAAAGGCAGAGTCATTTGGCTTCTTAATGCTGCCCACATGAGGTCTCCTCAGCACTGGGTGAGGCCCTAAGGATACCTTAAAACCAAGACAACTGAATATACAAAAAAAGATGTGGGATTCTTTTTTTAAAATAAGATTTTATTTATTTATTCATGAGAGAGAGAGAGAGAGAGAGAGATTGGCAGAGACACAAGCAGAGGGAGAAGCAGGCTCCAAGCAGGGAGCCCGATGTGGGACTCAATCCCAGGACTCCAGGATCATGCCCTGGGCTGAAGGCAGGCACTAAACTGCTGAGCCAGGCATCCCAAGATGTGGGATTCTTATTGACAGTAAAACCACCTTTCAACTGCACAGCCTGATTTCAGCATCCTAGTTAGGTGGGGTCAGAGGTGTCCCAGAGAAGGGAGACTACTTGGCCACTCTGCCCTGGCAAAGGGCCATGACCACAGGGTGAAAGGTGTGGGGACTGGTGCACACCAGGAGCTCAGCTAGCTGTGTGTATGAGGGTGAGGGCAACCTGTACAATGTTAGCACCCTCTCATGGGGGACTTGGGGCCAGCTTTGTTATGTTTCACACATAAGGAGGAAACCACTGTGACATGTCATTTGATCTTGACACAAGCTGCACAAAAGGTTGCTTCAGGCCAGGCTCCAATCTGCCTCCTAGTAGAGCCTGTCCCACGAGTGCCAAGCAGGTAGGCTTCTGTACCTCCTCCCTCCTATCTGGAGGTTTAGCCCAAAGAGTTTTAGCTCTACCACTCAGCACAACCCCCACTCCTCCAGGGGCTGGATTCTTGTTGGAAGGGTAGAGTAGGGACCAGGGCAGCCAGAGCTCTGAATTAACTTTTTTTTTTTTCTACCAAACTCCCTGGTTCCATTGCATCAGCCTTACTTCCTGTTGACGTCAGCCCTGGTTGAAATGGGAGTGTCACAGACACAGCTGAGATCACTACTGACCAATGCTTTGTCCCAGGGGAGTTCTTACCAGCTGGTCTCCTGCAGAATAACCTCGTGTCCAGCTCTGAGCCTAGGAGAGGCAGGCTTCTCCCTGACTGCTGCCTTGGAGCCCCTAAGCTTAAACCATCTGATGGGGATGAACAGGGAGGACAGATGAGACTGTACACCTGGAACAGCTTTTTAGCAGTATGCTCTTTACCTAGAACCTGCCAGTAAGTATGTGGCACTGAGGACTGAAGTTGGGGCCTCACAGGGAAAAAGTATTAGGGGAGAGGTTGGGACTGAAGCCTGTTTGCTCCCCCAGGTTTAAAAAAAAAAATCTTCTGGATGGAGGAGAGCACTAAGAAGTGAAAACTCCAGTAGAAATCTTACTAGGGGGAGGGACAAACCCTCTAAGACTAGTAATGAACAAATAGTGTGGGCCCTCGGAAATGGGAGATTGGAAGATTGGCTGGTAAAATGAAGGCTGGATCCTGGGAATAAAGGGTGGATGTGTTTGTTCAGGCCCAAGGAGAGGGCCTCCTTCAGAAGTACCAGGATGGGAGAGTGCTATGGGGCAGGAGGAGAGTGGAGTAAACTCTAGTACCAGGACCAGAAGGAAGAGAATTCTGTTTACAGAACAGTGGGCAGAAAGATGGCACCAACCTATTTCCCCTCCTTGTGATGGCTCTGAGCTCCAGCCTGAGGATGAGAACACTTGCTTCCTACTCATCCCTTCCTCAGTTATCAAGGAGCCCTGACTGAGGTGCAGGGACCTATGTTCTAGTCTCTTACCCTCTCCAGGCAAACCTCCCTTAGTACTTTTTTTCCTCCTTCCTTAGCATCTTTACTCATAAAACAAGGGACTTGGACAGGAGGCACTGCATTGTCCTGCCAGGATTCTAAAAGAAAAAAGTTTCTTTTTCCACTTCCAAAGCTTCCTGTTGGAGGATTCCAATAGCCATCGCAGAGGTGTGCACAGCAGGACCATGGAATTTCCCTTCTCTTGCACTACAGTGACCCACTGTCCACTCTACCACTGTCCATAGTGACTGATGGTTTTTACTTTACATACAATTGGGGACTCCCCAGACTCCTTTCTTCTTCATTTTTTAAAAGATTTTGTTTATTTTTTGATGAGAGAGAGACAGACAGAAAGAGACAGGCGGAAACATAGGCAGAGGGAGAAGCAGGAGCCATGCAGGGAGCCTGATGTGGGACTCGATCCCGGGACTCCAGGATCGAGCCCTGGGTCAAAGGCAGGTGCTAAACCCCTGAGCCACTCAGGGATCCCCTCCCAGACTCCTTTTCAATTGGTTGGTGTCTTGTGGTTTTCTCACCGTTCCACAATGGAAAATGGCTCAAGCCTGAGTGACAGACAGTCCCAGGGATCCACATTCAAAGCTTATATTTTAAGATCTGGGCTGAACTTTTGAGTAAAATTTAAGAGTATAAAATTTTCATCTGAAGAATTACTCACAAAGTCCCTTTTCGAGGTTCATGTGAGGAACTCTGCCCTATTGCTGCAAGATGTCCTGAGCTTCAGGGTTCTCGTCTCTCTTTCCTGATGCTCTGTCCAGGGTGCTCCCCTGAGGTGTACCAGCTCTAGAACAGTTACCTGAGCTTGGCCTTCACACTCATGACACACAGCACAGAGGTATCTGGTAATGGGGACACCTAGGAGATTCCGAGAGGAACAGCTGCTCTAGCACCACATCTTACAGTCTTGGGTTAGTGGCCCCTCTTTCTTGACCCCTCCTCTGGGCTTTGTACTATCTAGCCTGCCTCACTTCCTGTGGATAAGATGCTCCTGTCTGCTAACAGTCCAGAACTAGGCTTCCTGCCCATCCATTCCCAAATACTCTTCCTACAGGTCCACACCAATTTTAGTATATGTGCTTCCGAAGCGAGCACTCCAGCCAAGTCCACTCCAGAATCCTCCACTTTCCAGCAGCTGGTGGCAGGCCAAGCTGGGTAAGAGGTAGGGACTCAGTTGGCTCCGACCAGGAGTACAAACGCAGGGGCCCGAACCTTCCTGCTAAACACATTTCCCAGTTCCCGGCGAGGACACCTCCCCTTCCACTTCCTCCCACCACCCCCACCTCCACCCCCGTCCCCCAGAGGCAGAGGGAGCGTCCGAACGCAGAAACCGAGGTGCTCGTCCAGACTGCGCAGTCGGCTTTAGTCATAGGTGGATCATGCCCGTCCCGGGTCTACCCCAAGCCACGTAGCTGCTTCCCCTGGTTCAACCGGTCTGTGACAGAGACAACAAGGCCTCGGCGCCCGGCACCGAGGCGCGAGAGCCCGGCACACGGTTCCGCGGGCGGGCCCCGGGCCGGTATGGAATCCCCACTGATGGGAGAGAGGGACTGCGCACAGACTCGAGCCGGCAACTCAGCGGAAAGGGGCAGGGGCCTGGCGATCATCACCCGCCCGCCGCCCAAAACCCCGGCCCCCACCTGGTCCCGACGCGGCCTGCGCGCCAGTGAGGTACGCGCGGTGAAGTACTGCTCAAGCTCCGAGTCCGAATCCTCCTGGCTGCAGTAGCCACTGCTCGTCGTGCTGCTCCAGGTCATCTCGAAAGAAGGCGTCCCCGCGTCCACCTCGCCCATCGCCGCGCCCGCCCGCCAGCTCCTCGAGCCCCGTGCGCCGGTAGCCTCCAACCACCGCCCGAGACGCGTGTGCGCGTGCGCTGGGATCAGGGTTCGCGCCGCAACCGTTAACGCCGAGACGTAGGCAGCCACGATCTGGCTCCCTTCTCATGGGGGGGGGGGGGGGCTTCGAGGGGCGGGTTCACACACGCCCCGCCTCCAGGAGTGACCTCATAGCCCAGGCAGCTCAGCTCGGCTCCGCCTCGCAGACCACACCTCTTTTGGGGAACTAGTCGGAGCGTCTGCGCATGTACACCAGCGTGGCTGCACGACCGGATGCGGGTGCGGGAAGGTGCGGAAATTGCGCGGGCGTGGAGCCTCGGCTCTTCCGGGCAATCCGCACGGAGTCAGCATCCCTGGTACCCCTTCAAGCCGCTCTCGGCCGCGGGAAGACCCGCTGTTCGAGCGCTCATTGCGCGTAACCGGGCGGCCCTAAGCAACTCCTGCCGTGTGGCCGGCTGGTCTGCGCGCCTTTTCCGTACGCCACCCCTTGCCCCGCGCTCACCACGTTCGTGTCCCGCTCCAGCGCAGGTTCCCAGCCCAGGTCCCGGGGCCCGCAGCAGTCCAGGCAGACAAGCGCGCGGCAACGGTAGTGGCATGTGAACTTGCAATCTGCAGAGAGGCCTGGCCGTGAGGCGGAGCCCCGGCTCCAGTTCAGAGAAGCATCCCGGGGACGGAAGAGAAACCCCGGGACGAAGGCCGTTGCCCGCCAGGCTTTGCATGACCCGCCTTGTCTTACGGCCCGGGTACCCTGCCGCTGCTATGCAGATTCTAGTGTTGGTCTCCCGACGTCTGGAAACTGGCGGGAAGGCCTCAGGCGGTTAGGGATCCAGGCCTGTTGAACAGCTGGATCTCTAGCACGGAGATCCCCCTTCCGCACTGTCAAGCGCCCCCCCCCCCAGCATTTACTTGAAGGGCAAACCCCCAAAATCTTTAACCCTTTAACCCCTTTAGCTGTCATCTGTCTACATCCCTCACACCAAAACATATCATTTATCTGCATACACAGTGTAATTCCTCATCTTCACTCTCTCCTTTACCCATTCCAGTCAGGCTTGATCCTCCCTCCAGGATAATGGTTAGGGTCCTTAGCAACCTGTGCACGTTCCAATGCCAGATCCCTTCTGCATCCTCACCATGCCCCCCAGCATCGTTTGATGCTTGCTCCCCTTGGCTTCCAGGGCCCCCCATTGCCCCGGTTTTCCTCCCATGCCCTGCAGCTCCTGCTCAGCTTCTTTGGTTCTGCCTCAACTCCCAGATCTAATGGGCAAGAGTGTCTGAGGCTCAGTTCTGATCACTGCCATTGCCCTGCTCTGTGTACAACCCCAGATCCAAGCCTTCCATCCCTAACCTCCCTCAGATCAAAGCCTGTGTCAACCCAATGTGACCAAAACCAACTTTTCTTTCACCTCTCCTCTCCTCTCGCCAGAGCTCCTCATCTTAGCAAAAATCACTACTGTCCCTGTTTGAGGTAAAAATTCCAAATCACCCTTGATCCCTCTCTTCTCTTTGCTTCTGATACATACCCAAATTGTCCTGTATTTCATCCCTATGTCACTTTATTTCTCCATGGGATCACTGCAATGTCTCAGCCCTTGCTTGTGCTTGGTTTTCTGTCACAGCTCTGGTGTTCAGGACAGACTCTTGTACTGGATGAGAGGGTCTCCACACCTACATAGGCCTAGGACACCTCTAAATCCCTAAATGGGCCAGAGCAGTGATTCTCAACTGCTCTCAATTCCAGGCTGCCTACTGAAATGATTTTTTTTTTTTTTGTAAATTGCTGATACATTTCTAGTGATGGATTCAACAGGTCTGAAGTCCAGGCATAGGGGTTTGGAGGGCTGTAAAATCCCAACCAATTCTAGCTGGTGTATAGCCAGTGGGACAGCAGCCTCTGCTTGCTGGCAGAAAGACTGCTGGTGTGTGATGTTTTGTGTTTTAGCACCTGGTTGGCTGGGCCTGCAATAGGTATTTGCTCAATTAAATTCCTGCTTGTAGAAGACCCACCCAAGGTACTTTTTCCCTGCTTACCTCCAAAGGTGGGTAAATTCCCCCTCCTCCCAGAGATTTGAGGGGGGGGGCAGTGAGTGAATCTTTGGGAAAGAGCAGGCTTGGGAACATGGACTTAGAGATTGGTCGAAATACAGACTTCTCAAGAAGAGCCAAGGCACTTAAAAGATAAAAAGCTTGAAATCAGCACCTTGTTCATAGTTATTCACAGGCATCTGCCTCTGCATAAATGTGCGCCCAATGCAGGTGGTATAGAACAAGGCTATAAACCGTCTGTCTGCCTGCACTTTCTTACACGATGGAGCAAAGGCAGTGGACCTGGCCTACTGCCAGTTGGGAACCAACCCTGCCGACCGACCCCCTCCTTTGCGACTTGACACGCAGCGACGGCACTGCCCCTTGGCCCCGCATTTCGCTCTCCCAGCGCGCGGGGCTGCTACTCACGCGCGCATTGCAGGCCCTTGCGCACGACGCCCCAGATGAAGTCGCCGCAGAGGTCGCACCACGTGTGCGTGGCGGGCCCCGCAGGTTGGAAGTGGTGGCCGCGGCCCGCGACCAGCTGCCGTGCGGGATTGCGCGCGGTCCCCGGTGCGATGCGCAGCGCGTTCGCTCGCTCCAGCCGGCTGCGGCCCGGACCTCCGCGCCGCGCGGGCTCCAGTTCCCTCAGTTCAATGAGCTCGGGTTCGGTGGACATGGCCGGGTCGGGCCCGGACTCCCGCCGGCTTTGGGCGCGAGCGAGCGCCGGGCGGGCGGGGCCGCGGGGCGGGCCGCGAGGCGGCGCCGCCCCCGGGATCTAGGCTGGGCGGCGAGAGAACCAGGGCGAGCCGCGCAGTGCAGACCCGGGTGCCCGGGCTGTGTCGGCCCGCAGGCGGAGTAGGGGCGGGGGGCGATCTCGCAGAGTCCCGGCGCTCCCTTTCCTTTTCTTCTTGCATCTGGGTGCACCCCACCCCCGCCCCCCGCCCCAAGACGACGACCACCAAGAAGGGCCACTCGGAGACAGGCTGTTTCTAGAGACTAGCTTTACTGTACTAGAGGCACAGGGTCCCCACATCCGGCCCTTGTCTTTGCCTCGCCCAGGCCTCCCGCTCCAGCCTGCTGAGGTAGCACCCTCAGCCTACCCTCAGGGTAGGGCAGGAAGCGAGCAGCCTTTACTGGGGAAGATGGGTCAGCAGCTTGCTGGGCTCGCTGTGCTCACTACCTCACAGTGCTCGCTCTGTTCACCACCTGGGAGGCTGGAGCCCTGGCTGAGGTTTCGAGAGGTTCAAGGGCACACTCTGGGTGGGTTGTAGGGCATGGGTGCTTGGCCCTCAGCAGCTGCAGCTTTCACTTGGCTCTGTCACCTTGGGCTGCCAGGACACAAGCCTTTCCATGCTTCTTCCAATGCTTGACTTGGCACTCCCTGCAGGCAGGTGGGCTGGTAAGCATGCAGTGCTTGTGCGGGGTATAGAAGTGGGGCTTAGGGGTCCAAGTTCCTAGGATACCCTCACCTGCAGCAATACCATTCATTCTGGCACCGTGAGCACCGTTTGGAGGCATCTGCACTGCAGTAGGCACAGCGGGGCCGCTCTGGGGTTACTGCCTCTAGGATGTCCAGGCTGTAGGTCTCAGCCCATCTAAGAAAGAGGTCAGGAAAGGCTGGCTGTGCCTGGCCGGTGGGGGCACAAGAGCACCCCTGCCCGTGTCCATGCCTTCTGCATACCTCCTACCCCTTCTGCCCACTCAGTGGGCCTCACCTTTGTGCCTGTAGTCGCAGGTCCTGCTCTGAAGGGCTGAATATGTGCCTTAGCTGGTGCTTGGCAATAGCCTGCCACTTGCCTCTGTTCTCTCTTTCTAGCCGCTCCCAGATTTCTGGGATCTGAGGGAGAAAAGTGGAAAGTGTCAGGGAGGAGCTGGCAAGGTGGGCAGTAGTCCTGAGCAGCTCACTTCCTGGTACCTACCTGTTCCAACACCAAGTCCTTCTTTGGGGGCTGAGTTTCAGTCAGGGCCAGGTGGGCCAGGAAACCCTGCAGGTCTGCCAGGTTGGGCAGCTGGTCGAGCAGTGTGTCTGTGAGGAAGGCCCGAAGCTGCAAGGGAGTCCAGGGAAGGCCAGTGTGAAGTGGTGCTGACCAGGGAGGGCCTGGGCTAGGGTGCCTGTGGGGACCACGTCCCACTAGCTGCTGCGACACCTGAGCTTCAGGGTCTGGAAAGAGGACTGGGGCTGAGGGAGGTGGGCAGTGATAAGCAGCAGGGGTGGGGCAGGGCAGGGTGGGATGGGGTGGCACTGGTGCAGGAGGAGCTCCCCCACCTTGAGTAGCTGTCCCTTGGCAAAGCTGGTGACGCAGTAGCGGGTCCGGGCTTCGGGGCTTAGCAGCAGGTTGTATAGGGCGATCCACACCTGCCCATCCAACTTGCTCAGTTTTGGCTGCTCTGTGGGGGCCACTGTCTGCCAACGGCCACCCTCAAATTGCTGCATCTTGCCTGGGGAGAAGAGCCAGCACACTAGGAGCAGGTGTTACACACTCTTTGAGTCGGCCAGCTGAATGGGCTGGGGTCCTGAGTACTGTCTGGGTGCACGACTCGCCAAGGCTGGTGTCTGCTTGCTCCAGAGCAGGGTGAGTCTTTTTTTTTTTTTTTTTTTGAATTTTTTATTTATTTATGATAGTCACACACAGAGGGAGAGAGAGAGAGGCAGAGACATAGGCAGAGGGAGAAGCAGGCTCCATGCACCGGGAGCCCGACGTGGGATTCGATCCCGGGTCTCCAGGATCGCGCCCTGGGCCAAAGGCAGGCGCCAAACCGCTGCGCCACCCAGGGATCCCTGAGCAGGGTGAGTCTTTAGCAGTGGACACACAGGCCTTACCTGCTGCAGAGCCCAGGTCTAAGCTAGTTTGTGTGAGGCATTCTGGGCTCCTCTATGAGCTAGCAGGCAGTTTGTGTGTAAGCTGCCTGTCCCCATCAATCCTGGGGTATGTCTGGGAAGCCATGAGCTGGGGCTTAGGCAAGGGGGTGGGGAAGACCTTACCACCTTCCTGTCGGCTCCAGGGACTGTGTTCCAGCAGTTCCACCAGGAGGCAGGGCAAGTTGTGGGTACTGAGCATGCAGTTCAAGGTGCTCAAGGAAAGGCTAGGGGTGGTGGTGGAGAGAAGTGAGCGGCGGCTACAGGCCCAGGATCCCAGTCCTCCACTGCAGGTCTCAGGCCTTGCAGGACTGCCCACCTGTCCACACAGTCTGTGATGTAGCGCAGCACTGAGAGGGCCTTCAATGCGATCTCAAACTCCATCAGCTCTGCCTGCTTCTGCAGCTCCTGGGTGGCAGGGGCACATGGTGCTCTAGCTGGGCCACCCCCTGCCTGCTCAGGCCTTGAGAGAGCCTGTTATACCCACTGGCACCTCCAGGGACCCTCAGCCTACCTGTATGGGGGTGCTCTCCTGAGACTCCTCCTCCTCGGGAGGGCTGCCACGGCCACTCCGGGCCACCAACATAGTCAGTTTTCGGTGGCAGTAGTCTACCAGGTCCAAGACAGCATCCTCTGCTGACTCACACACCTCCTGAGGGACAGGCAGAGGGGAACATTCTGTCTCTGATGCTCTCCCCACACAGACACAACCCCTCTTCCCAGTCAGGCCTTAGCCTGGGGCAACAGCTTGTGGACAGGGCTGATGCCTCACTTTATGGAAGAACACTGTCTCCAGAAGGTTGATGATGGAGGCCTCGTGGTGTACCTGTCAGATAAAGAGAACAGAGCGTGGAGCCACTGAAAGAAGAATCAGATTACCAGCTCTCTTGTCAAATCCAGAGCCCTCTAAAGGCATGAGCAGGGTGTGACCAGGGGCCCAGCTTACCACCATGTATATGGGAAAAGTGTTCTGGGGCTTGAAGTCCTCCAGCTTGCACAGCACAGGGAACACCTTCTGCTTCCACATCTCCACTGCAATCAGCTCCTCCACCAGTGTTGGGATCTTTGAGGGGGAGAGGAAAGGACAGAGATGAAGTAGGCCTACCTTGGCCTTGCCACCCTCCCATCCCTGGCTTGGTCCTGCCTGACTCCTCAAACTCCCCTAGGCTCCTAGATTCTCTCCATAGGTACCTTCCCAAGCTCTCTCCTGCACCTTAGACCTTCATTTCTAGCTGCTCTCAATAACTTTGTGGGGACATTTCCCATGCTTCCTATAACTGGCTCTTGCTTTGTCCCTGGGCTGCCTTGGCCCCCGACACCCCCCCCCCCAACTACACCCTTGTCCCCTCTGTCCTCATCCAGGTGTTCCTCTCAGGCTGGCTCTCCTGTTCATGCCCTCCTTGTCCCTGTCCTCCTGCCTTCCAGGGTTCTCATGTGCCTTGACCTCACCCTTACTCAGAGCCCTGCACAATTTCCTAGTCCTCTCCCACCCTCCCGTAGGGGGCTCCACCTTTTCTTTGCAGAGGAACCCTTTTGTCAAGTGATATCTCAGGTCATTTATTTGAGTCACCTCCTGGCTCATTTTTCAGGCAGGCTCATCCCTGGTTTCTAATTCTTCTCTCAAGTTATGAAGGCTGCCTTCTTCCATGCCAAAGTCCCATCTCCACTTCAGTGAGGGCCCCCTCTGGCCTGACAGTCTATTCAAGGATGTCTTTAGAACGTAGGCTCTCCCCCTACAGCCTGGGCTGCTGTATGATCTAAGACTATCTCTCAAATCAACCAACGTCTCACACTTGGCCCAGTGTGCCAGTGTCCTGTCCAAAAGGGATGCAAAATCAAATCTGTAACACACTCCTCTCTTTTCTCTTGGGGAAGACAAGAGTACCACCTAGAGGGAAGTGAAGGCATCCGAGGTGCTCCTGAGAGGTAGAGTGGTGGGGTGAGAGGTGGTAGGAAGGGCAGGAACCCTGCCCGTGACCCCAGCATACCTTCCTATGGGTGACCAGCAGCTCCTGGATGGGCTCACCCTGGCTGGCTGTAGCATCAAGGATAGCCTGCATGTTCAACTTCTCCAGGTTCTCATGCTGCTGGTTCCACCTGCCCCAGAGAGAGTGGATGTGTTTTGGGGTACTACTGAAGCCTAACCTGGGTTTGGGTACTATTGCATTTGGGTATTACTGAACCTAATCAGCCTAACCTGATCCTGAGGGGCCAGAGGGGACTCAGGACCATATACCCCCTAACTCAGAGATCTTTGTCTCCTCACTTGGGGATTCCTCCACACTGGGTACCCTCTCCCCCGTGTCAGGCCCATACTCCTCCATTCAAGGACTCTGACTCTGTGACACCGCCTGACCCTTGGATCCAGCTGCCTCACCCTCCAGAGCCCATCTCCCGCAGCGGGAAGCTGCGCAGCCCCCGCACCAGCACGTCAGCCTCCCCGGGCAGCAGCAGCTCCAGGTCGCCCATGTTGTGGCCAGGGCCAGAGAGCCAGAAAGCGGGATTCAGTTGACCCCGGACAGCAGCCGGCGCCGAGGCAGGGGAGTCGAAAGTCTCCCGCTGGGTCCAGGTTGCGGACGCAGCTGTTGCGGAGCGGTTGGGGCGCGCGGATCCTCGCCGTCATGGAAACGGTTAGCTCGGCGCCTGCGCAGTGCGGCCCGGGCAGGCTCCGGCCCCGCCCCCGGCCGCCACGCCTTCCCCGCGGCGGGTAAGGAAGCCCCTTGGACTCCCAAACTTCTCCTTCACCTCCGACTGCGGCTCGAGGGTCTGCCCTGAGCGACAGACTCCTGTGGCCTAAGCTCCCTCCTCCGACGTCAAGACCAGCACAAGGACAGGGTCATGCTGCCCCCACCAGCTCTTCCTGCCGCGGCTCCAACTCCGCCGCGCGGATGTCCCTCTCCGTGGCTTTCTCGCTCCAGTACGTCTGGCGCCGGGCTCCGCCTGCTGGCTCTACCCCCCAAGGTACTGCGCAGGGGCCACTTCTTTCCATCCCAGTCTAACAGGCTGCCACCACCTCTCGTGAGGAACTGCTGTAATCTTTTTCTGGGTGACTGTATGGCTGCCTCCAGTTCTTGAAATAGTATGTCCAAACCAGCTTACCAGCATCTCTGCAGTATCACTTTTGCCCTTTCCGTACTTCATTTCTTGCCCCTTTCCCCATTGCCTCTTATGTTCCAGCCTTGTGGGCCTCTCTTGAGTTCCTCATACATCCTAAAGCTGTTTTTGCTTCGGGGCTTTTGCACCTGTTACCCCAACCTGGAATACTCTTCCTCCATCAAGCCTCAGTTCAAGTCACCTCAGGGAGGCCTTCCTTGCTTATTTAATCCAGAACAGCTTCAGCTCCCACCCCACCCCATTCTTGATCACAGCTTCCTGATTGTTTCTTTCTGGCTGTTTATTTCAGTTCCTAATTAGTGGACACATTTGTCCATAGTTAGTCCTGCCCACCAGATGGCGCAGCAGCGGGCCAGGACCACAGCTATTTTACTGCCAGTTCTCAGGTGGCTGGTTCAGAGGCGATACTCAATAAAGGTAGGTTCAAACAGATGCTTTTATTTACAGGACTGAGGGTCACCCTTGAGACAATACGGACTAGTCTACGGGTCTAGCCCTCATGCACCAGACGGCGCTTTGCAGGACGAAAGCAGCCACAGTCGTGTGCCTAGTTTAGCCCCCACCAGCCTCATTTCCAGCAGATGATGATATTGGGGTCATTTTCCAGCCGTTCATCAAGCTCGTGGTAGCTCATGCCTGTTTGGAACAGTGCAGGTGAGGTGAGCAGTCTTGCCTTGGCCACCTGCCCTGACCCCACCCCAGCTGCAATTTCTGCCTCCACCTGTCTTGCAACAGATCTCATCATAGCTGTGGCAGCCTGTGTAAAGCCGGGCAGGGTGGCTCCGCTCCTCCCGAGACACCCGCACGGGATACTTCTGTAGTCGGCGGATGAGGTTCTTCATAAGACCGAACTGGATCAGCTTCCTGGGGTGGGGTTGAGGGAGAGAAGAGTGATGCCCTGGCTGGGCCTTCCTCCAGGCAAGCCAACCCTTTTCTGCAGTCTCCCCTCAGATTTCGTCTCAATGACCAGACTGCCTTCCAAACCCAAAGCCTGGGGTTTTGGAAAGCCTGCCTAGACTAGTAGTGCCACATGATTCTGCTCACTGGGAATCTCCTGCTTCCTCTCTAACCCAAGGCTCCAGAGACGTAGAGTGTATATGCTTTCAGGTAAACCCCTCATGACCCTGGGAATCCCCTTCTGACCGTTCATCAACACGCTGCAGCTGCTGGGGGTGGCGGCCAATGAGGTCTCTCACAGTAGTGCCAGGGCTCAAGCTGCAATATAGCTGGAACACATCCCGAAGGCTGGCCCTCTTGTGCCCTGTGGGTACCAGGGGTCAGCTCTGTAGGTGGCTCTGCACCCCCCCCCCACCCCGCCATGGCCTCCCCCAGAGCCCACTACTACCTTGTTTGGTCACATAGGATAAACATGCCTCTTGCAGGGACTTGTCATCTACCAGATCCTGGACCTTCGGTGTTGGGCAGTACACATTGGAATACTGGAGGGTAGCAGGAGGCACAGGGGCCTGAGTGAGAGGCTTGGAAATCTGACATAGCCCTAGTCTGGCCAAGCCACATGATTCACTCTCCCCTTAACCAAAGCCCAGACTCACCTACCTGGAGGATGGACACCAGTGTCACAACTCCATAATACCTGGGGGAGATAGTGTGCTCAGCTTCTGAGGGTCATGCCTTCCCACCCCACACACTCAGTGTCCTGGGGCTCTTCCTTGGCTAGCAGCTCTGTCCTGAGTGTGGCTGTTGCCCTACTCACAACAAATTCTGGATGGCGATGCGCACCAGGTTTAGCTCCACATCTGCCTCAGCTGAGATCTTCTGGACATGGCGGAAGCCATCAATGTAGGGCAGGATCTGGGCAGGGCAGGATCAGTAGGGGTGGGATGAGGCCAGAGCTGTGGCCACCCCTAGGTGATGATACCCAGGGAGGGACAGCACACCTGTTGTGTGGTGAGGTCCCATTGTGAGTTGAAGAAATCTTCCTTGTCCTTGGTAAAGACAGGCACATCATACTCCTGCGCCACAGGAGGGTCAGGCCGCTGCTCAATCACCTTCAAGTGGATGGTGTTGGATTCATCTGCAGGGGCCCCACCCATATCTTCAGTGTCATCTCTTTCAAGAGGCCCTCAATTACCCCTCAGTCCTCCCAGCAACCCTTGAAGCAGATAGGTGGCCCTGGGTAGGGCCGATCTCCCCTACCCCCCACTTCTTAAGTAAGCTCTGCGTCCAACGTGGGGCTTGAACTCACAACCTCAAGATCAAGACTCACATGCTCTACTGACTGAGCCAGCCAGACACCCCCAATCTTCCTTTTTTTATGGAGCAAAAGACAGGCCCAGAGAGGAACAGGAACATGCCAAAGGAGCATAGACAGCTCTCTGCTGGCCTCCATATCCCAAATCCCAACATGCATTTGACTCTGGACATCATCAACCCAGCTCATGGCTATTTATTAGCCATCAATTTGTTCATGAATCTTGTCCATGGCTGGGCTTGCCTTCCCTTGCCATGTTCCTATCCCTCTTCTACCCCTCTGTTCTCCTTGGCAAAGGCTGGGTCATACCGATCGGCAGAGTGCACCGGCCTGAGGCATTTAGCTCCTCCAGCAAGATGGTCATGATGGGCACCAATTTCTGCTTGCTCTCCTCTGTTGACACGAAGCTGCTCTCTAGCTGGATGGAGCATGGACAAGATGGTGGGTATACCCTGGGACCCCTGGCTGGCATCCTACCCTGGCAGATACCTAGGTCTGCAGGGCTTTGGAAACATTTGTCTGCCTGCCCATCCACTCAAGCCCATTCTGTTGCAGACCTCCAGTGTGGTCAGGTAGCCAGCCAGCTTTTTGACGATGGGCTCGAGGGCACAGGTCTTGGCCTGGGCATCACACACAAAGCCTAGGTTGAAAAGCAGGGCATTGCGGCTGTACTTCTTGTGTTCAATGCACACAGGGCAGCCAATCAGTTTCTTGTCCATGGCTGTGCTGGATGTGGGGGGGAGGGGGAGAGGTGGGTACAGAGTCAGGCTCCTCCTGACCCAAGCTTGTTCACTTCTCCTGGGACATTCCCGCGCCCCCCCCCCCCCCGCCCTTCCCCGTTAGGGCCTCACACAGTGATGAGTTTGTTCTGCAGCTCTGGCTTGGTGATGATGTACACCTGGACTGTGTCAAACAGCTCCCTGGAGATGAAGTCTTCAGGGACCTAGGGGTGAGGGAGTGGGGGAGTGGCAAGAGGCCCCTCAGTGGACCCTGGGACTAAGCAGAGTACAGTAGGAGATCCCCAAGGCCTAAGCCCTCTTGTCCATTGTTTCTCCTCTCTCCCATCCACCCAGACCTACTCCTCCTTTGTGTTTCCAAACACTTGCCATGTTCTTACCTGCTTCCTGGCTTTTGCATATGCTGTTTCCCCTACCTGGCACACTCTCCTCCTTCACCTAAGTTCCTAAGCATCCAGGAATACTATTGGACTGCGCGCCCCCGCCTCTCTTGGACCTGGCACCTCCCCACAGACCGACTTCCCACAATCACTGCCTATGGGATTGTTTGCCCCATCAACACGGGAGCCTGGGACTTGGGTCTGAGTATCCTCTCGGTCACGATTCTCTGCGAATGAAGAAGTGGTATGCCTGCGTGCAGCACCGGGCACGGGAATCCACCGCTTCCAGGAAGCTTGCTGAGCTCCTGAGAGCGTCCCTCTTCCACCGCCCCCCCGGCCCTGAGAGCCCGAATAGCACCTGATAAGTGATTTTGGGTCCCAGCGTGGGATGGAACTCGCTGAAGAATATGCATTCGATGCGGCAACCGCTGCCCATGGTGCTGGCAGGGCCCAGGTCTGCAGCCCCTGGCGCCCGGACCCCTGTAAACACCCGTCGGAATCAGCCCGCAGGCCTGGAGCTCCAGATCACGCACGCCTGCGCACTCACACCCGTTAAGCTGTGTGCTTAACAGCGCCTGCGCAGCTCGACTGAGCGGTGTGGCTGGGCGTGGGGGCGCTCGTATCAGGAAATCCCGGCTGGGTAGACGTCGCACCCGGAAGTGAAGCGGCTCCGCGACGGAGCGGCGGCTCGCACGGCAGGGCCCCGGGTACCCCGCTTTCTCGGGAAGAAGCCACCGCGTCGGGTCAGCGCTGCGGGTGAGGCAGGCGAGTCCCTAGCGTGTAGGGGCAGCATGCCAGCAGCACGTGGGGAGACTAGTGCGCGAAGGGATTCAGGCTGTACTATGATACGCAGATGGGAACTACAAAGCCCGTAGTGCTTCACGCTCTTCTAGCTGCTGCTTCCGCGCGGCGACGGCATGATGCACGCTGGGATTTGTAGTCTATTACATGGCCTTGCGCATCCTACCTGGAAGGTGGGCCAGTGATCAGTGCCAGCCAGTTCAGATGCGGGTACACGCTGCCAGTCCTCGACTATTCCTGGTACCCGTGTTGGTACTGTCCCTTCCTACCTTACTTCTTGGAAGAGCGTGGCATTCCTGCCCTGCAACTCTTGCTCCAGTGAGGAGTGGACAGCAGGCACCTCAGACCCTTGCTCATTCTACTATGCTTTCAGGCTACAGTCACTGGCCTGGTTGACCATGGCTCTTTCTGTGGAGACGGAGTCGCACATCTACAGAGCTCTGCGCACTGCCTCTGGGGCTGCTGCCCACCTTGTGGCCCTGGGTTTTACCATCTTTGTGGCTGTGCTTGCCAGGCCTGGCTCCAGTAAGTAGAATTCATAGTTGACTTCTGGAAAGGAAAGTGCGCCTTCTCTTGGGGAGCAGGAGCAATAGGAAGCCTTGGGCCTGACACCTGGGAAAGGCTTGGCTGGTTGGGCGACATCCTATGCTGGAGGGATAAGTGGGGAGGAGGTGAGTGTTAGGGGCTCTACCAGTTTGGCCAAGGTACCTGGCTTCTCTGGTTTTGGTGCTCCACTTGGCTACCTTTTGTGAAGTGCTATAAGGAGGGAGGACTGCCAGAGTGGCAAAGGATGGCCTCTGCTCCAGGGAGGGACCAGGAAGCAAGGATAAGTAGGGGGTGCGCTTGTTGCAGTAAGAGGGGGCTAGCATTTTGGCAGCACTTCCTTGGATGATGGGTGGCTCATTTTCCTCACCCTGTAGGGATTGGTGTGGCTGGGTTCTTCTTGCCTCAGCCTCACAAAACCTCTTTTTCATTCCAGGTCTGTTCTCCTGGCACCCCACACTTATGTCTTTGGCTGTAAGTAGTGGGCCTGGCCAGCTCTTAGGGGTGGGAGGGAGCATAGATACCAGGGGTGGCCCTGACAGGTCTTTGGAGGGATGGAATGTGGGATTGGAAAAGTTGCATGCTCCAACTCCTGCCCATGGTATATATCCCAGACTGGAACTGTAGTGTTCAAAACCCAGGGCAAATTTGTCTAAGCATAAGATGAGACTTCACCTATCTTCAGGCAGGAAGCTTAGAAAATGCATTTGAGTGTACCTGTGTTCCCTTTTACCTTAATAGCGATGCATCTAATTTTCCCTGAAACAGTGCACCCATGTGGCCAGCTCTTGCCAAGAAATTGTATCTAGCTCCGTTCAAGGAAACAAAGCTTGTGAATCATTTATAACTGCCACATCTCAAACCTTGTGTTTGCTGGGTAATAGAGCAGAGATGACATTTCAAAATACCACCTAGGAAGGAGTGTGGAGAGGTGCATACCTCTTGCCAGTTTTTTGGGGCACATGTTCTGTCCCTGATGGAGTTCCTCACTCCTGCCCCACCCAATGGATACTCTTGTCATTGGGGAGAGAATGAAGAGGTGAACTCTGCCCAGAATGACTGGCAGTTTAGAAAGTTATCTAAATCTCTTTTTTCTTCTGCTGGGCAGCAACCTAACTTCGTTTCCCATCCCTATCTCCCCAGTTCTCTTTCCTGATGACTGAAGCACTGCTGGTGTTCTCTCCTGAGAGTTCGCTGCTGCGCTCCCTCTCACGGAAGGGCCGAGCACGCTGCCACTGGGTTCTGCAGCTGCTGGCCCTGCTGTGTGCACTGCTGGGCCTAGGTCTTGTCATCCTCCACAAGGAACAGCTTGGCAAAGCCCACCTGGCCACGTGGCATGGGCGGGCAGGGCTGATAGCTGTGCTATGGGCGGGGTTGCAATGCTCAGGTGGGGTGGGGCTGCTCTACCCTAAACTGCTACCCCGATGGCCCCTGGCTAAGCTCAAGTTATACCATGCCACTTCTGGGCTAGTAGGCTACCTTTTGGGCACTGCCAGCCTTTTGTTGGGCATGTGTTCACTGTGGTTCACCGCCACGGTCACTGGTGGGGTCTGGTATCTGGCTGTGCTCTGCCCTGTCATTACCAGCTTGGTCATCATGAATCAGGTGAGCAATGCCTACCTGTACCGCAAAAGGATCCAGCCGTGAGCTCTTCCCAGCCTAGAAGCCTGGATTTGCCTCTCAGTGTAGTAGCTGGGGCTGGAACCTCCTGGACTCTTTCAGCTAAGTCATGGGGACACCTCAGGCACTGGGGCAGTCTAGAGTAGGAGTCTTGTGTGTGACATTTTTGGTTGCTCCTCATCCTGGAGTGCCTCCCCTTTCCTTCTGTACTGTCCCAGAGGAGCTTACAGATGATGTGTCTGGATGAAATTGGGGTTGCAAGGCTACTTCCCCAGCAACTCAACTCGTACTTGTACTGGTATGTCCAGAAATTACAGGAGAGAAAAAAAAATAAAAAAGAATGACTGAAAAGACTGAATGGGAGGAATAGCTTAGAGCTGGGGATAGTTTTTGCTAATGCATGAAAAAACATACAGCTGGGCAGGATGGGGAGCCCTGTCCCTGACCACTCACTGAGGGGCTGAAGCTCTCCCAGCACGCAAGCTCCCAGGATCTGGCTGCTGAGTGCCCTCTGCCACCAGGGCCCTAGAGCTATAGCTGTGAATGGTACAGCTGTGTGTCCCTTCAGTGTCCCAGCTGCCCACTGTGCTGGTATCTCTAGACTGTGGTGGTTAGATGTGGACAACGACAAGATACGGAGTTGGGGATGGGCTATTTCCATAGGCGTCAAGCACTGAGCACTCTGTTTTTGGCATGAGCCATCAATAACAGCTCTTGAGGATAGAGGGGCCCTCAACCATCAGATCTGGGCAGGGCCTTCCTGACTGGGAATCAGGGAGAGAAAATGAGTAGGGATCTGAAGTGATAGCTCTGGGAGGTTATTTAATGGTGGGCATGTGGTGGTAGGGGGAGTGGGGGCAAAAGGCTTCTTACTGAGCTGGAGTTGCCATGGAGACCAAGCCCTAGAACCTAGAGTAAAGTCCCTAACTTTGTAGTTGAACATGATGAGGGGGCTGCATGAGGTGGTCTGACAGAGCTTAGGAGCCATACCTCAAAGAACTGCTTTATTGATAACTGCGAGGCTGGGCATGGCTGCCCACTCAAGTGGTCCTGTAGAAAATACTTGGGAGCTGTGGCTCTTCTGGCCCAGAAGCAGCCATAGCCACCACAGCAGAGGGAATCAGAAATCTTCACATGAACATAGTCTTTCTGAGAGTGGGCAGGGAATTGCAGCCCTGCGCTGGCTGGACCCCCAGAATGTTTTTGGCAAATCCTTGCCTTGGCTCAGGGCTCTTGGCAACCAGTATGAGGCATAAGGGTTGGCCCAGGAGCTGTGGCACCAGTGTCCCTGCAGCCACCTGCTTGGGGCTCTCTGCTGAGGTACAGTCTTACCTCAGATGGCCTGGGCTGGCTGATGCCTGGCATAGTGGTTGTCTGGAGTTGGAACCAGATAGCAAGAGTCCTGGGTAGTGTTGGCGAGAAATAGCAGAAGGCTGTGGAAACCCCCAGCAGGCCTTCTTCCCTCTCCTCAGAGCAGTCAGTGCCCTGGAGTAGCTGAGAGGTGTCAAGGGGGGCTTGGGAGAGGAGGTGCTATACTCAGGGTGGTCTGGAGTTACAGCTTCGGGGGAGCTGCCTCGAAGGTGATCAGGCTGGATTCTGGGGCAGCCGCCTTCCCTGGGAGTGTGGGAGCCTTGTCTGAGGGTAGGGGGCTATCCACCTTAGCCCCTGCCTCCTCTTCATCGTCATCCATGCTAGGCCAGACGGACTGGTCCTCCACTCTCTTCAGCCGCTCATTGAGGGCCTTCAGGGCCAGTTGCCTGGAGCCAGAGGAAAGATGACAAGTCACTTTAGGTTTGGATTTGGCTCATGCCCTATACATTTCCCCATGAAGCTGACTCCTCCTACCACCCAGACTTCTCGCAGAATCCTGTGCAGGGACTGGACAGGGCCCAATCTGCCATCAGAAGGAGGATTCAAAGGCTACATAGAGCCTTCTCTTCATAGGGCAATTCCAGGCTGAGAAGGTCAGTAGGGTGTCTGGTAGACTGCCCAGCAGGCCAGGCTCAGGAATGATTCTTTTTTTTTTTTTTTTTAAAGTGAAGGATTTTTTTTAAAAATTATTATTTATGATAGTCACAGAGAGAGAGAGAGAGAGGCAGAGACACAGGCAGAGGGAGAAGCAGGCTCCATGCACCGGGAGCCCGATGTGGGATTCGATCCCGGGTCTCCAGGATCGCGCCCTGGGCCAAAGGCAGGCGCCAAACCGCTGTGCCACCCAGGGATCCCTCAGGAATGATTCTAAGGGTGATGCCTAAGCATGGACAAAGCTGGTAACCCAAGGAAGATGGGTGGAAGGGTAAGTCACTTGGATGTGGACACTAGCATCACATCCATGGAGAGGGTTATTACTTCTTTCTCTCCTTGTTAGGTGTGTTTTGAGACTTGGCAAGGGTTGAAGGGGAATGCTGGAACTCAAGCACCTATGTTGGATCTCAATCTGGGAAGCAGGGCCAACTTAGGTCAGCCCATCCTTCCTGACTACCCCAAAGCCACCAGGACCCGTGTTAGAGCAGGAACATACCAAGTGCTTGCAGAAAAGAGGAGGAACAGCGTATGTGTATAGGACACAAGCCAGAGCATTCTGGTTCCAATGGACAAATCCTTTTGGACCTCACTTTGAGGGGAGGTGGGAAAGTTGACTGGAAGGTATACACGTGTGCTTGTGACCCTACCCAGGAGGTGGAATGCCCATGCTGCCAGGTAATACTTCCAACAGTGGTCACTGTGGAACCTTGATGTCTCACCCTGTCTGTGCTGTAGGTATGGGGGACAGCCTATAATAGCCTTCTAAATTCCAACAGAGAAGCAAAGCCTCCAACGTGTCAGGAAACATGACAGGAAAGGCAACAAGAACATGGGCACAGAAAACCCTAGCACAATTCCACCGTGTGCTCCAGCCTGACACATGGCAAATTGGCACAGAAAGGACAGTTCTTCCTCATGCTACCCAGGCTCCCATCTTGGAGACTGCCTTGGCAATTCTCTCTAAAGCCTGCTAAAATGGAGAGACAGTGGCATACTAATAACTTTCTCACAATGGTCAAAGATAGGAAACCCTGCCTCCCACTACTAATAGCCCTTTGGGCTTGGGCATGGCATGCTGCCAGATGCCCAACTGGTTGAAGAAGTAACAACCACAAGGCTGTGTCAAGAACCTGCCCCCTGACAACCTTCTGTACCCCGGTCTGCCATTTCTTGGGCCAAAGCAGAGGGGTTTTGAATTTCCAGCCAACTCTAGCAATCCAAGACTCACTAAAGGAGGAGTCACCACTGGGAGCTGCAGAGCTCTGAGGACAGCTCAGTTTCTATCAGGTCTAGCCCTCTCTTGGTCCTACCTCTCCACTGGATAAAGTGAAGACAGAGTTCAGTCTTTAGGATTCATCAGCTACAGAGACACTATAGGGCCCACATACGACCTGCAGCATGCTTTGTGTGCTTTTCAACACCCACCACTTTAGGCAGTAGTAATCTGTGGCCCTTCCCCAGCTGGAAACTCCTTCAAGAAAGGGGTGTGTCTCATGCTCTACTCCACCGCCCAGCGGAGAGTAAGCACAGGGATAACCTTTCAGCTTAATTCATAAAGCTGCCTGCCAAGAATCCATTTCACAGGTGAGCAAAAGTAGAAGCCTTTGACAAACCAGAAAGTAGGAACAGAGTCTGCTCCAGATTTTGCCACTAAAGTAACTGCCTCAAAATACCCCTCAGCGATAATGTTGGAAACGGAGTAGTGACAATTCTGGTGAGTCTACGGACCTGGGAGAGAGGGATGGAGGGAGGGGGGAGGGAGGGAGGGAGGGAGAGGGGGGAGAGAGAGAGAGTGAGAGAGAGAGAGAGAGGGAGGGAGGGAGGGAGGACTGGATTAAAAAAGATCTGCCCTGCCCTGTCCAAGGTGCATCCAGTGAATAATTCAGCTGGGACTCCAGATGGTGCAGATGGCTTAATTTACAGGTAATGAAAACAATCATCTCCACTCCCTGTGTGGTCAGCAGGCTCCCTTGGTGGGTCACATGGGCTGTCCCCTGGGTTTGGTGTCACATACATGCTGAAAGGACAGAGTGGTAAATCTAGTAATACCCCTAAGGTTCCCTCTCAAATACATGGCAGAGAAGCACAGCATCTGAATTAAGACCCAGGAAGAGGATATGGTTCAGCATTTTGAATTTGGGGTGGCCCAGACTGCCTCATAAAGAAGGTCTCCTTGTCTGTCTCTCACTGGGGATATAGGACCAGTAGATTGTTTCTGGCTCCCACAGGACCTGTGTCTAGGATTCCAAGATTCTGAGACAATGCCAGGATTATGTGTATCTGGCTGTCCATTAGCCCCTCACACAGTATCAAAGGAAACTGGGCATCTCTTAGGACTTATTAAGCTGTCTGAGTGGTGAGAAAGGCAAATTTCACTCTAATGTAGGAAAGCACTACTGGAGCCCAGCATGTAAATGCTGAGTTTCTCAAGGCCACAAACCAGATTTTATCTCCTGAGGCTGCCCCAACACCTGACCCTTGGCTGCCAGTCAACACACAGCAAGCACAACAGATGGAATGGGACTTGATCAATAAAAAGTCTTAGCTCAGTAAGGTTTTGGAAGACTCCACAGTACCTTCTCCGCTCTGCGTCTTGAGGGTCTGTGCCTGGGAGGCTGATGGTGATGGAAGATGGGGCACCTACATCATAGCGCTTCACTGTCTTCTGGCATATCTTTACCTTCACCAGGAGGCCGTGCACCAAGTTCGCCAACAGCCCCACCACAGGCTGCAGGATCTCAGGAAAGAAGGTGGCAAAAGCAAAGTGGTCAGCCATATCCCCTCGGCCTCGGCTATGGCGCTGGTAGAAGCGAAGATACACCCAGCTGGAGAGCAGCCCAAAGCCATAGGAGGCCAGCGCTGGGCTCTGGAGCAGCGTGGCCAGCCGCAACAGCAGCAGCAGCCCCAAAAGCAGCATGGGAACCACGCTGACGCGCACCTGCGGCACACGCAGGACCACGCAGTCCCCCATGGTTTGCTTGAGTGCCACCAGGACACCACCTAGGAAGCCCAGGGCTCCGTGGATGCGGATAGTGAAAAGGTAGACCAAGTTGAAGGAAGCCATGTAGGTGAGGAGGTAGGCGAAGGCCCCCAGCAGCCCCACAGACACGTTCACCACTGAGAAGAAGATGAGCAGCTCCAGGGCCCCCCAGAGGGGCTCCAGCAAACGTCCAGCCACCACCACTGTGGCCAGGCTGATGGCCACATCCCACACGTGCTGTTCCATCAGCCCATGGGTGGCCAGAGTCCAGATCCAGAAATTGGGCGGAAAGAGGTAGCCTGGGGTGACCGCCAGGCAGCCCGTGTCCACGGCAAAGGACAGCAGATAGAGGAAGAGTACTGCCGCGCACAGGGTCTTTACCACCACGCTGGCGCTGGCCAGGATGGCCCCCAAGTGCTGGCGGGCGCCCGGTAGGGCGCGCTGCATCTTCCCGAAGGGCGTCGGCCTGAGGGAAGGGTCTAGTGTGTTAGGGGCCTCCCCGGGGCCTCGTCCCAGTCCGGCCCCGACGGGAGGCCCGCGCCTAGCCTAGTCACTGGCCTATGGCCCCGGTGAAGACTCCACTTCTGGTCGGGTTGGCTCCGGTCCAAAGGGCCGAGCGGGGCCTGTTAGAGGGCCCGGGACCTAGGCCCCTCCCGGGGACCCGAGCGAAGGCCCTGGGAGGCTTCGGCACGCCTGCCTGCCGGCCGGCCTGCCCACCCTGTGGGCCCCGCGCCAAGCTGACCGGGCGGGCGTTGATCTCAGGGCTCGGCCTATTCCATCCACTCGGGAGCCCTGCGGTCTGCGCGGGGATGGAGCCTAGTTCCGGGCCCCGGTCAAATCTTGTCAGCTCCGGCTCGGCCTCGGTCTTGGTCTTGGCTGCGAGCGTACCCCCTCCCTTCCCAGGCGCCGACAAACAGCACTGCTGCGCCTGCGCGCCCCGGGCAGCTGAGGGATACCCTTCCGGTTCCACGGCATGCTGGGACACCGAGTCGTGGGCCGAAGCCGGGCACGAGCGGAAGTCAGCGTTCTGCGTAAAACTACAAGTTCCAGGAAGCTGTGCGCTCCGGCCGTTCCGGTTGGGAAGAGAAGGGTGTACTGTGGAGTTGTAGTTCTCCAGACCGTTTGGTCTGGTTGTCCGGAGGCGGGGAGGAGTGAACCGGCTTCGTTAACCTCGGGAAAGCTGCGGGTCCCCGCGCGGCTGCGCAACTGCAGACACGCGCTTGCTGAATTTCCTGGTACATCTGAGTACATCTGAGTGTGTTTTGTGGACAGGCGTGTAGGTAAGAATGTAGGCGGTCTTGGTGTGCCTACCAGGGTGCGGGAACTCCCGAAATTTCCGCAGTTTCGTGTGCGCCTGACCCAGGTTGTATGAGTGTATGGGACCTGACACAGATTGGAATTCTTGCTCTGCCATTTGGCGGCTCTGTGACACTGGCCAAATTCCTCAGTTTCTTGAACCGTAAAATGGAGATGAGCGAGCGTTCAAGGGGACTGTGGTGTAAAATGCCAGTCCAGCCTGGGTGCTCAGTGAGTGTGTTGGCCAGGCTAACCTTGTTACAAGTGTGGTGGAGCTGCGCCTCGAACGCAGGTCTCCTGCCCCCAAAGAGGCAAGGCTGCGTGGGCTGCTTTTAGTGACTCTCTTCCCCACTACAGATTTCTCATCTCTGGCCCTGAGGAAGAGAGGTCACTACAGACTTGGGCCAGGGTGTCCCTGGGCCTCCACTTTACTGCATCGGTGGCTTCCTGCAGGTTGTGTCCTGTGCACGCTGTTTTTTTTTTTTTTTTTTTTTTTTTGTGTGTGTGTGTGTATTGAGTTACTTTTAAAAAATGTGCATATAATTAAAATAATTATATGTCAAAGCACATGTATAAAGTGCAGAGCCCCTTCCTTTAAGCCACTGATCTCAGTCACAACTGCACACATAGGCTTCCAGGTTACAAACGGTGTTGACATGACACCCGTTTCTTTGGGGTCTAGGTTCTCAATGGCTGCCACTCACTCTCAGGGTAGAGTTGCCAGATTTAGCAAATCAAAATACAGGGTGTTCGTGCTTGCTTCGGCAGCACATATACAAAATACAGGGTAGGGTGTTCAGTCAAATTTGAGTTTCATAAAAATGAATAGTTTTTTAGTGTAAGCATGGCCCCAGTCTTTTTAGTATAGTTATGTGTCATGCAATATTGGAGACATACTAAAAAATATTTGTTGTTTATCTGAATCCAAATTTGACTGGATGTTCTACATTTTATCTAGCAAGCCTACCCCAGGACCCAGCGCTGTTGCAAGGCATGGAGCTCTCTCAGGTTACTAGTTAGGCATTGCTCTGTGGCCAACTCATGGAGGGGAATGAGGAAGGATGTCTTTGCTAAGGACTGGAATGCCCTCCTCCATTTATTTAATATCTAAGGCCCCCCCCAGCCACAGGTCACCTCCTCTCTGAAGCCTTTGCTGATTTCTTGCCCTCCTCTCCAGGGGGGGAGAGGATTTCTCCCAAGTCTCAGTTTGTCTATCTGCAGTATGGAGATAAACTAGTACCCAACTCTAAGGTTGTAAGTTGGCTGCTTACTGGGTGAGTGCAAAGTGTGCATCATAAGAGAGTGAACATCAGTAGTACTGGGAAACCTTTACACTTGGTGGCTACTAGTTTCTCTCCTTGAAAAGACTGTGAAGGGTCACATGGACTAGGGTTGATTATTTAGAGTTGGGATTAAAATGAACACAGGCAGGCCAGAGGGAGGTCTGAGAGGATTCACCGAAACAGACTCCGTTTTCGGTTCTAGTATGAGCAACAGCAGTCAAGAGCACTGGGTCTTAAGCCTCCCCTGGGCTGGAAAGGAGCCATGGTCATGCTAGTGGGTGGGCCAGACCCTGGCCTCCTCTGGACAGCAGGATGGGGCCCTCAAGCACCAGGTCCTGGACTTGGGCCAGGTACTAACTCATTGCTCCAAGTGGGTGACCTGCCCATTAAGCCCTGGTGGTCTGACCTGATGCCTAGATGCCTGCCTAACCTCGAATCTCATCTGTCTTCTTCCACTATCCTGGCCTTTAAGGACAGCTTTTCTCAGAGGCTTTTGCAATTATATGAGACAAAGGATGTCAAGGACCCGGCATTTTGGAAACCTAAGAAGCATTATGACCTATATACCCTCTTGGGTACCTGGGTTGCATGGGTTGCAGTGGCCTTCACTCCCAGCGGAGTGGTAGATGGGACTTTGAGCTCATGGCCACCTACCTGTCTTCAAGCTACCCAATCCCCACCCTCAGGCAGACACAGTGGATGGGAACCATTTGAAGTGAAAATATGAACATTATTTAATAACTGATCTTCTGTAATAAACCATTTGAAAATATTTTACAAGGAATCACACACAATATTTTACAAAGTTTCTTGACTTTTTTGTCACTGTTGTTTTTCTGACTTGTCTGTACAAAATAGAACAACAACCAAAAAAAAGGGCAGAGAAAAGGAAATGGCCCCCCAGTCCCCCACAGATCCCCCGAGCCCGAGGTGAGGGGGCAGCCAGGTCAGGTGGGTGATGAGAAGGATCAGACCCAGCTGGGGGTTGGACAACTATCTGATGGGGATTGTTTGTCTGTTTTCCTGTTTTTTAAACTTAAAATAGATATTTTTCTATATATGTTTGATTCTGTTTTATTTTTATATTCTCCATTGAGCACCTGACTACACTACAGTTACACACACGCCCCCGCAAGACATGGCTGGCATCTAGGCTGGGTGTACAGCATGGGTGCCCACCCTGGCACCAGCAGCGGGCATGGACCATACACACACACTGAGAAAGCAACAAGCAACATGACATTAATTAACGGAGCCATTAATTAATGCATCACCCTCCCCCCTCCTCCCAGTCCATCTGAACCTCATGGCCACGTCCCCCTGCCCTCAGTCCCCCACTTGCCCCCAGGCTGGGATGCCTTTGGGGAAAATGATCAGAATGAATGGTGTAAAGACATGTGCCTGGGCCCAGCCTCTGTGTGTGCACAGAGTGTGTACATGCGTGTATGTGTGTGCAAGTGTATTCAGCAGGGAGGAAAAGTCTGCCCCCCCATTGGGGGCAGGGTGTGTGTGTGTGTGTGTGTGTGTGTGTGTGTGTGTGTGTGTGAAAAGAAACAGGGAATAGGCACAGGCCTGAGTGTGTAAGGGCCAGATTGGGGATGGGATGGCCCAGCCAGGAGTGATCATGTCACTCTGGCTAAGGCAAAGGGCAATGTCTGGTGAAGATTCCTCTGCCAAGAGGTGCAGGCAGTCGCATGTGGTCCCACTGGGGGCCTGACACTAGTGCGAAATGGTTACAATGAGCACCTGGCGGGGTGAGGGACATTTCCAGGATACTGGCGGCTAGGATGGGACAGAAGGGTCTTCACCCTCTGCCCCAGCATTTGGCACTGTTTGACATTCAGCTTTAGAGACAGAGGACCAGCTGGGCTGCAGGTCAGATTAGAGGCGGGTGGTGAGCAGGAGATGAAGTGTGCACATGCCAACCCTCCCACCGACCCCATGCCCTGTGTAAGGCTTTGTGAGCCCCCACCCCTACCCCATGGTGTATGTGTGTTTGTGTATGTGTGTGTGTGTGTGTGTGTTCTCCTTGGTATGTCTAATGTGAGTCCAGTTTCTGCCCTCAGGGCTCCAGGTGTGTATGGGGTTGTGTCTGAACCAGTGTCAGTCACTGGCTTGTCACCCCCACAGCTGGAGGAAGGTGGCTGTAGGCCTGAAAGGGGCAGGTGCCCATTGTGGGGCTGCCTCACGAATTCTCTCCTGCTAGAATGGAAGCTGGGATGCACAGGCCTCAAACTGCCCATCTCAACTTCATTATTCCCAGGGAATCCAGATTTGCTCCTGGGTGGGGCATAAGGGCCAGGTTAGAGGAGTCCAGCTGGGGCAGGGCCTAGGTCTCCCGCACAAAGGGAGCCTTGGGGCAGGGTGGGCAGTGGAGGCCTGGTTTGGCACCAGTACTGTGGCTTCCCTGTCCCAGCCCTAAGGGGTGGGTATGTCCAGTGGGAATAAGGGGTCTGGGGTCACTTGACAGTTCAGCGGTGAGATGTGGCTTGGGGGCCAAAGACCTGCGGCACCCTCCTTTGGGACCCCCCCACTCCAAGGCTCAGACCCTGGGGCCTGGCCGCTCAGGTCCTTCAGTGAGGGAGGAGGCGAGGCTCTAAGGCGGGGTATGTGGGGCAGGGGAGCAGGGGAGAGGCGGGGAGGCCTGGAGAGGGGCGGGGGGGGGCGCTCAGAGGCGGCGCGAGGCGTGGGCGTGGACTTGGGGCTGCGGCCGGGGAGGCAGGCCCAGGAGGAGCAGCAGCTGCAGCGAGACCAGGACGCCCAGCGACGGCGGGAAGGAAGCTCCGCGGCCGCAGTCTGAGGTATCTTCCTGCGGGAAGAGGCAGGGAGCGTGTCGGCCGGCGGCGCGGGGAGGGGAGAGGAAGGGAGGGGGGGAAGTCAAGTGCGCCGCCCCTTCCTCACCGTCGCGTTGTAGTCAAAGCAGATGTGCGGGCCTCTCCGGTATCGCGGTCTCTGCACCAGTTCACACTGCTCCGGGCCGTCCGCTGGGCATGGGTGGGGAGTCAAGGAGGCGGCAGGGCATGGAGGGGGCGCGGGGAACGGGAGGGGGCGCGGGCGGCGGGGAGCAGCGGGGGCAGGATACAGTGTGTCTCCTTCTGCAGCAGCCGGCCAGCCTCACACTGGCTGCACAGCGGCTTCTCGGCCACCACGAAGAGAAGGTTCGTGTTGGTCAGTCTCTGCGCGTGGAACAGCCTGCAGGCGGCACGGAAAGGCGGGGCGTTGGGGCTCGCCCCTCCCCTCCCCGCCGCAGGCCCCGCCCCTCCCCGCCGCAGGCCCCGCCCACCCGGCTAGCCCCCGCGGGGCCCCATTGGGTCCTCCGGTCCGGCTCCCCGCGGGCACCTGGAGCAGTTTCCGCAGTCGATGATGGCGTTGTAGGAGGCGTTCACCGACCCGAAGTAGTACTGAGTCTGTTTCATGACGCAGCTGCTCTCGCGCGCCTCGGGGCTCCCCTCGGCCTCCGCGGAGTCTGCGGGGCCCAGAGCGCCTCAGCCCCACCCGTACACCCTGGCCAGCTCCGGCCTCAGCCGCGCTCAGCCGTAAGCCCCGCCCTCTCTTGGCCCGGGTGTCGTCTGAACTTAGACTCGGGAGGAGAGGTTCGAGGTGGGGCCTCCAGAGCCCTACCTACCTGCCTGGAACCAGCTGTGATAGATGAGGCCATAGAGGAGCTGCTGGAACAAGGACCTGCAGGGTATGAGTGAGAGTGCTCACCAGAGACCAGTGCCCTGCGCCACCACTTCTCTTGTGCCCTCCTGCCCAGGGAGCCCCTCCCTCCCCTCCTCCTCCCTGGGACTCACCAGGCTGCAGCTGAGGTCCACCAGGCCAGGTTAAGGAAGTCTGCAATGGTGGGCTGCAGTGAAGAGAGGGGCATGGGCTGCCACTGCGGTCCGGACCCGGGTCACCCCCAGCTCTCTCCTCAGAAGTGGAGCGTCGTCTGTGGGCAGGTCTCCCATCCCCCCCATTCCTCCCGCAACCTCCTGGCCAGGCATCCCTGAGGCTCACCACAAAGACGCCCCGCGGTGCAGCACCCAGGTTGCCAGGGGGCTGGGGGGCGCAGGCTGCCTGATAATCGTAGGACTCTTTGCGGGTGTAGAAGGAGTTATTGTAGAGTGCCAGCATCAGGTTGGCGTCCACCTCACTGAAGAACCTGCCCACCTGGGAAGGCCGGGAGGGAATGGTAGTCACGGAGCAGGTAGTGCCACACCCCCAGAAGGCTCAAACCCTGGCTCCCTCCTTCCAACCCCTTCCTGACCCTCACCTGGTCCCACTGATGATTCTGGTTTGACAGCACCAGGAATCCCCCATCATCAATGAGGACACAGAGCAGATCCTGAGAGGTGGGGAAGGGGGAGGAAGACGGAGACTCAGGCCCAGATCTTCCTCCCCAGACCCTGGCAGACGGGTCCTTGGGTAGAAGGGCCACCACTCCCCCCAGTTCTGGTAAACCTGTGAAGTCAGAGTGGGATGTTGGGACCCCCCAGGCCAAGGGATGGGCTAGGAGTTGTAGTGGGGACTAAAGTCTGGGATTGGAGTAAGCTAGGGTTCAGGGCACACGTACCTCATTGTTAACCTCGCAGTCCATCTCACAGTGGCTGCTAGGGCCACACTGCTGGGCAGAGAGCAAGGACAGTAAGGTGCCTGCTAGTTTCCCCCCTCCCATCACCCTTCGTATATCTGGGTCCCCACACTATTTGTAACAGCCACTGCCTCCCCAGAGGCACAGGAACCACTCTGAATGAGTGTTAGGGGTTCCTGGGGGCCTCTAGAGTTAGTACTGCTGGGCTTACTGGCCCCACCCCCACCCAGGTACCTTCTGAGGCTGGTCTTGGTGGGTACGGTTGCTGGCTAGCACCTTGAACTTCTCAGCCCAGGCCTCTAGGTCCAGCTTAACACCTACCACTAGAGAGGACAGCAAGGGGCCATCAATGCCCACCCGCCCGGGCAGCACCCTGCCCATAGTCTCTTTCCCCACCTCTGTCCCAGGCATTCACCTGCTGGCCTCAGTGTGCGCCCGCCCAGGCTTAGCTCCACAGCTGTGCTGACGAGGATGCCCACTGTGTCATTCTCCAGCTCCAGTGGCCTTAACAGGGCTGGAAGGGGTTGAGGAGGTTAGGAGTAGAGGCTGGTGGCCACATGGATCACCCTGTGCTGGGCCTGTGGACCCAGAAGCCCAAGCCAAGCCCCCAGTACCCAGTGTAGTGTTCGGCTCAGCCTAGCTCTGTCTTCTCATCTGCCCCAGTCTCAGCTAGCCTCGTGTTTGAGAGGGGTCTCAGACAGCAGAACCTAGCCCTGGCTGAGCAGACAGGGAAGCCCCAACTTCCCACCTGCTGCTAGGCGCCTGGGAGAACACTCACCATCCTGATGTGGGGGTTTGAAGATATAGCCGTGGTTGTCCAGGCTACGGCGATAGAAGCTGGCATTGAAGGGCTCCGGGTTCTCCGTCCAGTCCTCAGCTGCTCTGGTTATCCGAGACAGACAGAGGTTGGTGGAAGGGGTGGTGTGTGGGGACCGTGTCTCAGCAGGTGCAAAGAGGCCTGTAGGCAGCAGGGCAGAGGCAGGGTCCTAGGCAGGGGCAGGGTGCTGGGTGGCAGGGTAGGTCACTTACTTGTTGGGGAAAACGCGAGTGATGCCGCCGTCGGTGGCAGCAAACACGGCCAGAAGGCTGTACCTGGTGAGGGGGGGCGGGGTGCAGCAGGGAGGTGAGTCATAGGCCTGCCTTCTTCAGGGCAGGGCCAGGGCCTCCGGGCCCATCCCCACCTCCTGCCCCCATAGGCTGGGTGATGCCTACGTGTTGAGATCTTGGTCCCGCCACACTCGCTCTACCAGCTGCTGCGTGATGCCCGTGTCCAAGATCAGGTTGTGCAGAAGAAAGTTGTTGCCTGGAACGGGAGGGTAGGGGTGGAGGGGGTGTCATCTTATGGCTTCCTGCCCGTTCTCCCCCACATACCCAAGGCTCCAAAGGAGCCTTCCTCGCTGCCTGGGCTTGGGTCTGCCTCACACCTGCCCCATCTCTGGGTTCTTTTGGGCTGCCCGCCTCTGGCCTGGGCTCTACCCAGACCCAGCTGCCCCACCAGGCACTCACACTGCTTGGAGTCTGGAGTCACTTTCTCCATGAGCTCAATGAAGTTTTTCAGGAACTCGGTGTTGTTGTCTGAGGCATTCAGGTCCTTGCAATACTCTCTGGGGGTGGGGAGGGGCAAGAAGAGTAGGCTTGGGGGGCTGGACAGAGCAGTAGTGTTGAGGCTTCCCCACAGGCCTGCCTGGCTGTTGGCCGAGAAGCCTGGGCCTCAGGCAGGGGCATGTGTATTTTTACGGGTTGTAGCCACTACATGCCTGGCAGTCTGCCACGTCTGAATAGGGGCAGAGCTGACACAAGAATGATGGTCTGCTTCCTCCAGCCTGGCTGTTTCTCCCC
This sequence comes from Nyctereutes procyonoides, assembly GCF_905146905.1. Lineage (NCBI taxonomy): Eukaryota > Metazoa > Chordata > Mammalia > Carnivora > Canidae > Nyctereutes > Nyctereutes procyonoides. Next base: position 39,132,501 of record NW_026575131.1, on the reverse strand, counting down.
CCCTGGGTATAGCCCTGCAGGGCCTCCCACGCCTCCTGTGTAGCTGGACCCACACAGCCCACCTGGGAGGCCCCAGGCAGTGTGTCACTTCTGGCTGGTCCACCTGTATGCTGTCGTGTTTCTGCGGGCACAGGGCCGGTGAAGTCCCGGCACTGGCTTTGTCAGCCTCAGTGTGAGACCTCAGCCTGCCGCTTCCTGGCTTTGTGCCTCTGGACAGCTCACTCAAGCTCTCCAAGTCTCAGTGTGGTCCATCATACCACAGAGGGTGTCAGGAAGCCAGTGGGAACACGTGGGGCCTCAGACTGGTTGTTCCCCCTGCCCAGAATGCTCTTCCCCCAGAAGCAGACAGGCAAGATCCCTCACTTCCTTCAAGGCCCTTGCTGGGCTCAGGCTCCGGGGCCAGAGAACATGGGAACTTTGGGGGCATGGGTGGCCTGCTTAGGGCTGTGGTCCCCAGGAAATGTTGGCGAGCAGTCCTTCTACCCTGCTAGATGGAGCTCTCTCTCCTGCCCAATCCCTCGTTCACACTTCTGCCACCAGAGGCCTCCCCACTGGCCTGGAGGCAGCAACTTTGGGAGTTTTTAGAATGCACTGCTTCCCTGGGCTGTGCTAGGGCCCATGGTTTGGTGAGGGCACCTGGGGTGGGGTTTCAGCACCCACTTGCTCTTTGGCCCCGATGGTCTTGTACAGTGCCCAGCCTGTACTTCTGTGGTAGCGGGCACACCAGACACATCCAGAGTGACACCCATCTAGTTGTACTTCAGATACAACTCCCCTGCTGTTCCCCACCCCTGTCCCCCAACAATATGTACATTTACGGTTGTGGATTACTTCATTCATTCACTCACCCAACACGTATTCATTGAGCTTTCCCAAGCCAAAGATACAGAAGTGAAAAAAATAAACAGTCCCCTCTCTCAGGGTCATGTGGGCCACACGGGCCTTTCTCACTCATTTCCACAGTCATTCAGGCACACAGCCCACCCCACATTTACATTCAGACCCTTATGAATGTACACAATTGCTCACAAATACAAACACACCTACAGAGAGTCAAGAGAAATGTGTGGGTGCATGCACACACGTGCACACACATGGAGGTCAGGAATGTCCAGAGCCCCCGTGTGGTGCCAAGATTCAAGAGTGCCCATGGGTCTGTGTCGGCTGCATCCACCTGCCCTCATCCAAAGCCAGGTCACAGTGGAGGGCTTCACCACCTGGGGGCCTGTTGGCCTCCTCACTGTGGGCCAACAGGCACAGGGTATGCACCCAAGGATGTGTGTGCATGCTGACTGTGCACTTCAGGGCTGGTCCAGGGTGCGGGGCCCCGACCCCTCACTTGCCAGAGCAGCTCTTTGAAGGCCTTGTACTCCCCACCTCCCCCCATCCTCCGTGAGCCACCACACCTGAATTCAGCACTGCTGACAGGGGCTCTGGCTGGCTCATCCCCGGACCACACGAACACTGACTGACACAGGACAAGGATGGGGTGCGGGGCAGGGGGTGGGAAGGGCACCACAGACCAGAGCAGCAGCTGCCCAGTGGAGAGTGTGCTGCGGACAGACTGTCCAGGGCAGAAAGGGTCCGTCCTGGTGGCCTGGGAAGGCAGGGAAGAGCAGTGGAGTCTGGAACCCTCCTGTCCCACGTTCAGTGGGGGCTGGCGCCGTCGGCGGCTGGCCACTGCTGCCTGGTGCGGCTGCATGGCCCGGGTATGCACATGGCCGCACATACGGGGCTATGCATGGGGTGGGGGTAGGGATGGGGGCGACACTGCACAGGACACACACACACAGAGCTCCGGGCAGCAGTGCAGGAGGCAGGGCCAGGGCAGTTGGGGTTGGGGAGGACACCTCAGTAAGGCCACACGCAAGCTACCTGGGAGCAATGAAAACATGTCCTTCAGACTCAAAGCTGCTGGGGAGCAGGAACTCAAAATCTGCAACAGAAACGGGGGGTTATCCGGCGGGGGCTGGGGAGGCAGGAGGCCAGGGGCTCAGAGCTGACAGGGCTGGAGGGACAGGGAAGAGGGTGGCTTGAGGGAGGGGGAGACACCAGCAAAGAGGGAACCCGCCACTTCCACGTTCAAGTTCGAGCCAGAGAGAAGGGGCGGGCAGAGAGAAGGGGCGGGTGGGGAGGGGTGGAGGGCCTGTGGAGACTACAGCATCGCAGGAGGAGGGCAGTTATAGCCAATATGTTGCCCAGGCCTGGTCCTCTGTCGGCAGTGAGTCCCGTGGCGTGGCTGTATATGCTTCCATACGGCTGTATAGCACATATACACGGACACACACACACACATATATATATACACACACTGCTATATATATGCATGGTCTGGGGGAGGCACCGGTCTTGCTCTTATCATATCCATAATGGAAAAAACCGCATGCTGAGCTTCCTTTGCCTCCAAAGAGACTTTGAGGAAGGGAATTGGCTTTTGGCTGCGGATTTTTATCTCTCTTTCTTTGCTGCAGCTGTTTGCATTTTGGTAGGTCTTGCTTTTGTTCTGTGTCAGGCATCAACATGGCCAAACCGAGGGATTTCTCACAGGCACAGACAGTCCAACCAGAGACGGTATGGGCAGCTGGGGCTGGGCTGCAGTGCATTGTGGGGGTGGGGGTCCAGCGGTCCTTCCTGGGCTGGGAGGCTGGGTGAGGGGAGACTCTCGAGGTATCTGGGAATGTCTCCACGCTGTGGGAGGAGGGTCTGGGAGCCAGGAGGGGACACCTGCTTGAACCTGTACACCTGCCCTCTTGGGCTGGAGGTATGAGGGCAGGTGGGGAAGAACAACGAGCCTCCATGACCTGTTAGTTCAGAGCAGCCAAAAGAGGAGTGCTGGGGCTCCAGAGTGGGGTGCTTTTCAGGGATCCATCAGTTAGGCTGTGCACATGTTTGAGAGTGAGCATATATGTACATGGGAGAGCATGTGTGTTTGCATAAGTGTGCATGTATACAAGTGTCTCTGTGTGGGTTTGTGAGTGAATCTGAGGCTTCTCTGTGGTGTCTCCCTGCCCAGCTGGATCAGCTACCTGGCTGATCCGCATCTTGGAGGTGTGCCCCTGCTCCTTGGTCTGTTGCACCCTGGGCAGCCCACCTTCCAATCCTGTCTTCACCAAGGTTCCAACCTCTCTGTCACCCTAGGGCTTTATTTTTGCAGAAGAGGGGTCTTCTGTGTTCCCAGATACTCCCACAATGCACTGCAAGATTCTGGGAAGTGGATTTGGGGTGCCTGGAGGGACTGGGCAGTCACTGGTTGGACTGTTGCTTTCTGTTGGGACTGTGAGGCAGGGTTTGGACACAAGCCGACAGGGAACGGGTGTGGGGGAGGGGAAGGAGGAGAAAGAAAAAGGAGGTAGGGAGACTAGGCTGTAGTTGTCATTGTAACCAGAGCCCTGCATTTCTGGGGACACTGGGAGGGATGTGGAAGGGGGAGAAAAGACAACTCAAGCCAGTGGGGGTAGGGCCTATCCCCCACCCCCACCCAGGCCACTGGGGCCAGCTATATCCCTTTTGCTGGACTAAGCTGGACAGGGCCCCTTGGGCTTCCTGGGCCATCCCCTGGTTGCTCTCCGTGCCCATCTACCCAGGCATGCCCTGGGAGCAGTATCTCTGTGCACCAGTGGTGGAGACCCTCATGAGCTTCCCCCTCCACTCCTCTTATTCTCCACCCGAGTCTGTGAGTTCATTGCCTACGTTCCTCCAGAGTCTCTGGCTTGGGTATCTCTAAGTGCCAGAATTTTTCTTCACTCCCAGATTGATTCCCTCTGAGCTCTTTTGCTGGCCTTTGGGGTCCAGATACATTTCCTTCCATTCCTGGCTAGGCGCACCATTGGGAGTCTGCTTTTATTCCCCAGGGGAAGGCCTTCTCTATACCTGAGCACCTGCCCCAGTGGCAGTGGGTACCATGGTTGAGCTGGGCCAGCGGGCTTTAGCAAAGTCTAAAGTAGTGGAGGCAGCAGGGGCGTCAGCACCTAGGCCAGAACGTAGTGGAGGCAGCAGGGGACAGGGGCATCAGCACCTAGGCCAGTACCCTCGATGGTTGGTGCCCTGGATGGTTGCCTTGCTCTCCCAGTGGCCTGGCTGATGACCTGTCCTGCCCAGAATCAGAGTGGGGGGCTTTCAGAGCCTTCCAGAGCCAACTCCTTGGAGAGCTGACAACTTCTGGACCATCTGCCAGAGATCACAGGAGGGAGAACTATCCCAGAGGAAGGCTCATGTGGCTGCAGCTTTCCTTTCCCGTAAGCCTCTCTTAAGCCCCACTGAGGATTCATCTAGCCCTTGCCTATCAGGACTCCTGCCCTGCTGGGTGGGAGGTGGTGGAGAGGCATCCAGCTCTGTCCCCACTGTTGAGTTGTCTTGGAGGGACAGAGATTTTGGGGATGGGCAGGGACCTTCCCAGAGGGAGCAAGAAGGACGAGGAGGGGGCCTGAGTTCTCAGAACACCCGGAGACCACCCTGCAGGCAGGGCCAGGAGAAGGGCCGCTGGCTGTAATTGGGGTTTTAGGGATGAGGGAAAAGGCAAGAACTAGAGGAGCCAAGGGGATGCTGGGAGAGAGCCCTGGAGAGCAGGGGTTTGGCTGGTCTTGGGCAGGGAGGGGGGCAAGCAGGGGTGTGAGGGTGGGTGGGGTGGGGAGAGGAGGGTGCACTGGTTCTGAATATACTTGCCCTTCAGTTTGCTGATTGGCACTGGGACAGTCCACCAAGAGAGAAAGCGAGGAAAACAAAAACAACACAAACACAAAAACAAACGAAAAGGGGGAGGGGAAGGGGAGGGGCACAAACAATATTTTATTCAATGGCTGTTTGAATGAAAATATTGTGTCTCATCATCATACCGAAAGGAAACTTCTTGCAAAAAAACGACATGAGAGAGAAAGAGAGAGCGAGAAAACTCAAAGGAGATGAGCCCCAGTCGGCCAGGCAGGTGGGGGGCGCCCGGTGGGGCCGGAGCCCCAGCCTCCCTCCCAGTGACTTCGGGCGGTGGGCAGGCAGGGCCACAGGCTCTGGAGGCCTCTTGGGGGAGGCCCAGGGTGAGCAGGACATGCAGGGATGAGCCACAGGCAGAGGAGTGGGCGAGGGAGGGAAGGAAGGAAGGAGAGAGGTCCTAGAGGAGGAGAGGGGGGTGAGGGAGGAGGAAGAAGAGGCAGGGGGGTTGGGATGTAGGGGATGAAGATGGGGAAGAGAGCAGAGGGAGGGAGGGAGAGAAACTAGGGATGCTGGGGGAGGGGGAGACGGAAGGAGCAGAAGGGAGGGGGGGGAAGAGGAGGTGGGCGTACAGGGAAAGGAGAGAGAAGGAGGGAGGGAGGGAGAAGGGGAGAGGAGGAGGGGAGAGAGAAGGGAGGGAAGGGGGGAGAGAGATGGAAGGGCAGAGGGGGTCAGAGAAAGGAGGGAAATGAGGGAGGATGAGTGAGGGGGCGAGGAGGGGGAGAGAGACCCTGGGGGGGGGTGTGGCACCACAGAGGGGGAGAGCTACAGGGCGCAGAGGGGAGGAGAAATGAGAGGAGGGGGTGTCTTCCAAGAATGCAGCTCCCAGAGGTGTGCGGTGGGGAGGCAGGCTAAGGAGGGAAGACACGCAGTAGGAGAAACTAAAACCAAAACCTCAACGGAAATCATGAGAGAATGATCTGGAACCAAGTCTGAGAAAAGGCGAGCATGCAGATTTCCACAGACTTTCCGATGGCTGGTGCCCCAGCCTGCGGGTGCCTGGGGTGGGGGTGGGGTTGGGCAGACTGGGCAGGAGGGGCTGCCTTTGCCGCCAGTGGCTGGCTATGCTGCCTGGGGCCGGCCAGGGCGCGGGGCAGAGGCAAGGGTGCAGGGCGCAGGCAGGGGGCGGGCCACTTACACTTGACCTGCAGGATCTGGTCGCTGAGGTTGGCTTGGAGGTAGAAGGTGCTGTAGGGCGGGAGCACAAGCCCGAGGCTAAGGAGGAGGGGAGGGGAGAAGCATCTGTCACTGCTGGGGAGAGGTGGGCCACACTGGTATCCATCCCCCCACTCCATGGCCTGGGAGCTAGGTAGAGTGGCCTGGGCTGTGATGTCCCCTTTCCTGACCACCAGGGCCACCTTGCCCTGTTAGCTGTGGGAGAGTCATTCCCCAGACTCTCATGGAGGCCTCAGAATGCCCAGCCCAAGAGGAAGTCCCCACGCCACTCCCCACCTCCAGCAGCACCCTCCAACACACATCAGGTACCCAGGCAGCCTCCTTAGCCAGGCCAGCGGCAAACTCACAATGCCCAGAGTACTGTCAGTGAGCTAGGCTGCTGGGTGCACAGCCATAGGATTGGGTCCTTGGTCCCCAGGGACTTAGGCCATGTGAAGCCAGTGAAAAGCAGGCCTGGGGCTTACACGGTGAGAAGCAATCACACACTGGGATTGGGGTGTGAGTGAGACCAGTTCTGAGGGCACAAGAAGACAGCCTGCACTGCCTGGGGCTGACCACAGGGTACTGCTCTGAGGGCTCTGGTGCCTGTTGAGAGCAGACCTGGGGATGTGCTGAGGGACATCCTGGGTGCAGACAACCAGGGGTACAGTCCAGGCAGGGGTGACATGAGAGGCTAGTGTGGCACAGGGAGACATCAGATGCACTGTCTTGTCTCTGTCCTGTGCTCCGGGAGATGGCCCTTGTTCCTGAAGGGCCAGCAAGAGGCCCTTGGGGGACCGAGAGTCCTGGGGTGAGTAGTGAGCAGCCCTAGCTGCTGGTGCTCCACAAGGATCGTGGCTGTAGCTGCTGGGCACCCACAGACCCTGGGCTCTGGGGCTGCCCCCGCCTCTCCCTGCCGGTCCAGCCCTGCCCCACTCACCTGTAGTTGGTGCTCCTTATAGGCACCCAGGTGTAGTTCCGCACCACCTCGTCTACGTACCTCTGAGAGAAGAGGCTGGGTCAGGTACTTGGGCCAGTAGGCAGGGGTGGGATGGAGAGTGGGAGGATGCGCACACTGATTCTGTCCCCCTCTACCACCTTCTCACCTCGTCCAGGGACTTGACCAGTGTTCTGATCTGCTTGTGGCCCTTGTTGCCATCAATCATGCTCCGACGGATCTGGAAGCACCAGAGAGGTGAGGGGTGCAGCCCCCGCTTCCGGCTGCTCTGGGTGCTCCTATCCATCCTCCCCTCCTTTCCCTCACCTCCTCCTTGTTCTCATCCTCCAGCTCCGCGTCCAGGAAGTCCAGAGTCACAGGCTCTCGGAAGTTGGTGGTCTGGGGGAGGCAGGGCAGGAAGTCAGGGGTCCCCATTTTGTAGGGTTGACCCTCCTCCTGGCTGCTCCCTGGCTCACCTGGGGCTTGAGGTTGGGGTGCAGCAACACGTAGCCATTCAGGTCAATGGCAAACACGTACCCGTTGGCTCCAAGCTGGGGGCACAGATTGGGGGCTCAGAGCTAGGAGGGCTGGGCAGGGATTCCCCAGACTCTCGAGCTCTTCCTTAGCCTGCTTTCCATACCACTGACAGGTACCATTTCCCTTCCCTGGGCCAGGGGCCCCCAGACACCATGTGGCCTTGAACCTGTTTCTCAAGTCCAGCCTGGCAGGCTGGTGGCCCTTGCTGGGGCAGGTGGGCTCCATGGGACCCTGATTCCATTTGGCCTTCTGCCCCCACAACTCCTGATTCTCTTGGAGGTGTCAGGCAGCTGGATGTTCTGCCTCCAGGGGTCCCTCCCTGTGCCGTCCCCACTACTGCCTCCTCCTGCTCCCAGGCTCAGTAGGGCACATAGGGAGGGGGGTACCCATGGAATCCTTGGGTACTTCTTCCAGATAGAAGTGATGGAGGAGTGAAAGGGACCCTGGACTCACCCTTTGCTCTGTAGGCTGTTTTCTCACTGCTCGTGGAGGCCAACGACAGGGGGCCTTCATGTGGCTTGGGCCTGGGCGAGCTGTCACACACGTCCCACTCCCCACCCCTTTCACAACCAAGACTGAAGCTGAAGGCCTGCCTTCACTACAGGCCCTGGGCCAGCCACGCTGACCTTGCCCCTACCCTGCTTTATGACTTTGGTTTTCATCTTCAGTCCTTTGCTCAAAGAGTTTACTGTAACTCTAAGGTATACCTCCTGTCTATTTGACTATCCAGGGGTTGGCAAATTATGGCCCATGGGCACCATATGGCTAAGAATGTTTTTTTACATTTTTCTTTTTTTAAAGATTTATTTGGGAGAGAGAGAGAGAGCGTGCACGTGCATGTGTGTGCACTGGTGAGGGGGAAGGACGGAGGGAGACATGCTTCTGCTGACTCCCTGCCAAGCGGCCTATGTGGGACTCAGAGCTGACACCAAGAGTCGGATGCTTAACCTGGCGCCCCTGTTTTGTTATGGTTTTACATGGTTGAGAAAGATCATGAATGTGAAAATTACATGAAATTTATATTTCAGGATCCACAAGCAAAATTGTATTGGAACACAGCCATATCCATCTATTTGTCTGTGGCCATTCTCAGCACAATAGCAGAACCGAGTATGAGTATTTACGCTGGCAGAGCCTAAAATATTCATGGTCTGGCCCTTCGCAGAAAGTTTGCAGACCCCAGCTCTAGGCCCAAGGTCACCTCCTCCAGGAGCCTTTCCTGACTGCCTGAATTCACAGGTTTCCCTGGAGGTGCTATCATCCCCATCTGACTCCTTCTGCTAAGCCTGGCTTGTGTCCAGGGGGAGGCAGAGCTGGCTAGATGGGCAGATGGATACTTACCGTGTAGTTTGGGGTCAGCCTCTTGATGTCATTCAGAGCCACATCGATGCCCATCACACCCAGGATCAGCTGGTTCTGGGAGCAGAGGCATGGGGCGTGCCATGGGCTCAGTTCCCCGGAGGAGCCCCAGGGTCCAAACCTCATGCCGTTCTCAAGTCATAGTTATTCCTGTCCGGTCTGAAGGCTTGCCTGTCCCTTCTCCATCTCAGGCCTGCTAGGAGCCTGCCCAACCCCCTCAGGGATGCCTGGCCCTTCCCAGGGGGGAGGGGGAACCTTACCTTTTTCTCCCCAGGGCCATCCTGTGTCAGGTTGAAAACAGGGAGGGTCCCTGTCACCACCAACCCCAGCCCCTGAAGGGAGAGGATGGTAGGTTAGTCTCCTGTGGCCAGCTTGCCCCACCCTGAGTGGTCAGAGGATGGGCTCAGGCACAGGCTCGTTTTATTCTCTGTTTGGTTTACTCCCACAAGGGGGCCCTTAAGGAACTTGGGCCTTGTGGGCCCATCTGTGGGGGCCCGAGGCCTTACCAGAGCATCCTCATATACATTGGTCCATTGCACCTGCTTGGCCTCCTTGCCAGCTAGCACCATGGGCCTGCCCAGTACGTCCAGATATTCCTGGGGAGAAGGTGACAGGGGTCACAAGTCCACTTCCCACTGCACCTTCCCTGTTCTGCCTCCCTCTATATCAGCATGCCACCAGGGGGCACTCTCACACCACAGCAGCCCAGCGCTCACACTGTGTGCTCAGGAAGCAAGAGGCTAGGAGGAGGGGGCCCCCGTCGGGTCTCACCTGCGTGTTAATGCGGATGGCTCCAATGGAAGGGATCTCAAAATAGTAACCTGTGAGGGAAGGTGAGGCAGAGGTGGGCCTGGGTGGTACCTGGGACCCGTGGCACAGGGGATCCTGTACCCTGGGGTGTGTTCAGGCCCCTTCTTTCTGGTGTCACTACCCCCAGACTCCTATCCCTTCAGTGCCCCCTTCCATTGCCCCGTCAATGGGGCCAATGCCAGGAAAGGGGCCATGAATGTAGGGGTGCAAGGAAGCAGAGGCAGGGTAAAGGCAAGGGCCTGAGGCTGAGTCCATCCAGGGGCCAGGCCCACATGCATGGATTGGGAAACTGACCAGCAAGCAGACATAGGAGGAATAAACTGGGAGATGGATGGACAACGGACAGACAGATGGTCAAAAAGATACGCAGTCAGATGGACAAACCACATGGCCAAATAGAGACGGACAGTCCCATGCACAGGCAGGTGCACAGTGGATAAGCAGGCAACTGGAAAGCTGGACATACGGGTGGACAGGTGGACAACCAACCCGATGGACAGCAGGGCATAGCAGGCAAGCCACCAGGCAGTGATGCTGGATGGGATACCTTTGTTGGCACAGGCCATCCACTGCAGGGGTGTGACATCGTAGTTGTGCTGCCCCACGGAAAAAGTGAACACGCGCACCTGTTTGGGGCTGGAGGTTACTGCTGTGGCCGCTGAGGACAGCCCTCCCCCTACCGGGTACGGGTCAGGGCGGCCCCCACCTGGGCTGAGCCTCACCGTCCGGTTGGGCCAATTGTACTTCTCAAAGACATCCTGCACACGGTCCTCACCACCGTCCGTGAACATCATGATCATCTTATTGCAGTTGGCACGAGTGATGTTGGACTGGTCAGGAGCAGGGCTTGGGTCAGGTGGCTCTTGGCCCCTCCCTGGTCCCGGGGTGGATTTCCCTCCCCTGGAAGGCCTGGTCCTCAGGCCCTCTCCCCCACAGCAGATGGTGCAATCTGCCCGAGCTGCCTGTTGGGCGCTAACAAGGCCATTCATCTTGATTTCCCTGGTGTCACCAAGGCCAGGCCTTTGCCTGTCCCCAGCCACCCGCTCATCCACCCACGGGGCTCACGTTCTGCAGCTGGTCGAAGGCATACTCAAAGCCGGCCTTGTAGCCTGTGGTGCCCTTGGCCACCATGCCCTGCACGGCTTCCTTGAACACCTTCTTGTTACGCACATTGGCCTGCACCAGATGTGTGAAGCATGACACAGGCTGTGCCTTTTCATTGAACTGTGGGGACAGTGACGGTGGTGAGTGGCCTCAGGCTGGCCAGGGCATTCAGCATGGGATGGGGTGGGGTGGTCCATTCCTCACCCGCCTGCCACCTTGGCACTCACCGAGGCCACGTTCACATAGTCATCATCTGATAGCGTGTCCAGCATCTCACAGACGGAGGTCTTCATCAGCTTCAGGGTCAGGCCGCTCACACTGCCACTCCTGGGAAGGTCATGGAGGCGCCAGGTAGGCCTCAGGAGTTCTCCTGCTGTTCCCTTATGAGGTTCCCAGGTGGCAGACTCTCACCCCGTTCCTCCCCACGCCCCTGCAGGCAGTGCACACTCACACGTCCACGATGATGACCATGTCCTTGGGTGATGAGGCCCCCTGGATATACCTGCCCGGGAGAAGCCTCAATTAGGGTCAGCCTCACTGGGACCCTGTGGGCCTTGTCTTCCTTTACCCACATATTGATTCAACATGTTTCTATTGAGCGTCTACTGCATGGGTCAGACAGCGTTCTAGGCATTGAAGATATCACATTTAATAAAACAGTTCTGGGGCGCCTGGGTGGCTCAGTGGGTTGAGTCTGACTATGGCTTGGGTCATGATCTCGGGGTCCTGAGATTGAGCCTCACATCAGGGTGTCCCCTCTCAGTGGGAAGTCTGCTTGTCCCTTTCCCTCTGCCCTCCCCTGGCTCATGCTCTCTCTCTCAAATAAATACAAATCTTAAACAAACCAAAAACCAGTCTTTGCCCATTACATGAGTGACCTAATCTCCCAGCACATGAATGAGCCCAAGGAGGGATGAATGGGTGATCCAGAGAGGGGGCAGGAGGTATGTTCCCTGGTCTTAGTGGCTTGTCATGTCCCCTGTCCCAGGACAAGGCCCTGAGGTCTGAGTCCTTGCTGTGTGTGGGACTGAACAGGAGAGAGGAGGTCATGGGATGCTACAGGAGAGGCAGAGCAGAGAGTGGGGTGTCCAGGGCTCAGATGGGTGGCGTGGGGGCTGGCCACCCTTGGAAACCCCCCACTGGCCCAATCCCTCAGTCCCGAGGGGGTGGAATGCCAGGCAGTGGATGGGGGGCAGAGGCAGCTGGGAGGCCTGCCTGGGTGATGGGATCCATTTTCCAGTGGCAACGATGTGTGAAATGAAAATTGGATAGAGCTGGCTGCGCCCTGCTCTGAGTCCTGGATATCGGGAGGGAGGGGAACAGGCAGCAGAGGTGGGGGAATGGAGGGGTGTTCCTACCCGGCTCCTCCTTGCTCACTCACCAGGGTCTCCTTCGGACATCGTACAGGTCGATTTTCTTGGGGGCTCGCCATGGGGTGGCTGTGGGAGGAGAAGGTCAGGGGGTCTGGCAGGGAAGGGCCTGGCCAGGGTAGGCCGCCCTTGCCAGAGTGGCTACCCCACAGCCCACAGGGTGACCAACCACCCCATATGCCCCAGGACAAGTGGGGGGTGGGTGGACAGGAGAGATGGGCTGATACCTACCTGGGTAGTAGCGAGTGACTCCCGTGGCACTTCCGAAGACCTGCCACAGCAGCGTGGGGTCCTGCCGGCGATTCTCGATGAACACATTCTCCAGGGCTTCTGTCCAGTTGAGTTCGTTAAGGATGACAGTAGCTGTGGGGGAGACAGGGGTCTGGGGTGAAGAGCACCTGGGCTGTCCCCCTGCTGAACCTCACCAGGACACTCATGCACATATCCCCCACTTAGAGTCTCACCTGCTCTCTGCTTAGCTGGGCTCTCATTCCTCAGGGCTCAGCTGAGGGCTGTGCCAGCTCCTCCAGGAAGACTTCCAGGTCCTCACCCCTCCCAAGCCAGCTTAGCCTACCCTTCAGCCAGGCCCCATATGATCAGGCAGGCAGCTGTGGCCTGTGGCCCCTGGAGAGGGGCTGCCCAGGTAGCAGGGGTTGTAAGTTGGGATGCCCATCCAGCATGCTGCCTGGAGCTTGCAGCTGGTCCCTTGGGAGCTCACCCACTCAGCATGCACTCCGGGCTGCAGCCACAAGAAAGCAATTAAGGGCCCGCTGATGGGGCTGGAATTATTCAGCTATTAAGGTACCTGATAAGCTGGAAGCCACTCAGCTCCATGATTAATCAACTGGGGCCAGAAGCAGGCAGGGGCGGGGGAGGAGGCTCTTGGAGGGGCAGGGGCTGTGTCATGATCCTGCTCCAACACAGGCATGTGCACTTGCACAGACATATACATGCATGCACACAGACTGTACTCCCTAACAGGTATATCTGCACTGAGCTTCTGTGTTTCCAGCCAGGTGTGTGAGTCCCTGGTCCTCAAACCTACCTGCCCAGCAGCCCGAATGCTGCTGTGGGCATGGGCACGCATGCTTACACCTGCACAGCACTCTGTACCCACAGGAGGACAGCACTGGGTCTTGCTCTCACACACCCCTGTGACTAGTTACCCCTACCCTCCCTTTCCCCTGACCTCTGGTGGCACATGTGTGATCCCCTGGCCAGACCCGCCCCTGCGTACACTCACAGAGCGAGGCTTCTCTCAGATGAATGGGCTCAGTCCCGTAGGTCCCTCAACTAGGGCAAAAACACAGGATGGCTTGGGCAGCACCCCCATCCTCCAACTCAGGACAGCCCTAAATGAATGTGTGTGTGCATGTGGTATACCTGTCTCTGCATGTGTGTCTCGCATGCAGTATACATGTCTCTGCACACAGGACACTTGAAGAAACCCACCAGGTGCTAGACGCCTACCACTGTCAGGCCTCTGTACCTAAACCCCTCCCCTAAGGGCCTATATTTTTTCCTCCACTTACTTTCTTCCCAGGTGGAGCCCTGACACCATCGCCCCGAGATCCCTATCAAAGATCCACCCCAAGTGAGAATCAGAGAATGCCTTCCAAAAACGCACAGCCCTTCTCTTCAGAGCAGAGCCTCGCAACACTGAAACCTATAAAGCAGATGAAAAGCTGTGACTGAAAGATACAAATGCTCAAGGCTCTCACAGTCCGGGGGCGCTGACACATTGCTGGGCACAGGCCCTCTGCTCTCGCCCTCCAGCGTGGGGCCTCTGCTGCATCTTGTCTGCGGCCTGTTCTCTCTCTCTGCTCCCACTCCCTTCGCTCTGTCCTTGTAGCTTCCCTTAACTGACCATAATGTGAAAACAAAACACATTTCTAGCATTGGCTGTGCCTATTGAACAGTATGTTATGGTCCTGTTCCTAATTTAGAAACTTAGTGAGTCGAACAATTTCTATTTTTCACTTTAACGAAAAAATAAAGCTGGGTTCTCAAATGTTTCGTATAGTACTGCCTGCCCTGGGAGAGTCGGCCTGGTAAGTCCCAACCCTTAGTGGGCCTCGGTTTCCCCATCTTCCCAAGGAGAGGCCTAGAGCCGACTGCCCTGGAAGCCCCTCTAGCTGCTGGCAGAGGGGCATTTCTGATTCAGGTTAAGAGCCAAGGGTAGACCCCTGCCTCTGGGCTGCCCCTGCAGGTATCCACAACAAGATGTACACACACGCCTTCACTCTAAGACACACTTGTGCAAACACTCCAGCCTCCCCGCCTGGAAAGGGCTTGCTACTCAGCCCTACGTACACACACCCGTACCCACGTGCACACACTCTCAGATCACGCTGAGTTGGGAAACGGGGACCATGCCCCCTCAGGCAGGCGATTACAGATTTAATTAAAAGTGACACAGTAAATAAAAAACATATAAAATGTAATTTGTGTGGGTAGCGAGGGGTGACTGGGGAGGGCGGTATGGCTCCTGTTTTAATTAGTGTGTCTGCCCGTGATAGTGCTCCTCGACTGGCTCGGGCAGGTGGCCTGCGGGCGGCCGATGGGAGGGACTGCAGGGGTGGGGGAAGCATCTCTCCTTACCCCCACCTGAGGCTGCCTAGAAGGCCTGGCTGACCCCCGGGGCGTTGGGGGCCTCCCTGAGGACCCTGGAGGATTGCCTGCATTCTGGAGACCTTCCAGAAGCTCTGGGACCTGTGTACCAAGCTCCTCCACCCAGTGATCCCCCTTGGATCACCTTGTAAGTGCTCACAGAATTCTACCCAAACCAGCAGACTCCAGGGCCCTAAAGCCTGCTGCCAGAGCTCTCTCTGTAGTGCGTGACTCTCGGCCCCTCTACACCTCCTAACGTCTTCAGGAAGTTCCTTCATATGTCTGACTCAAATCCTTTCAGCTATAGTGACGTGGTTCCCCATCGTGCAAAGCTACCCTGACCCTGGCCAAGGAAGGAGGTGTTCTAGAGTTGGCAGCTGTTGAGTGAGGAGTTGCACCCTTTCCCCCAGACCCAGTGTTCCTCTGATGCGGCAGCTCCTCCACCACTGCTATCTGGGGCCAGGGAATGGGGGGTGGTGGGGAGGAGTTGCTTTGGGGGCACATGGGGATTTGGTCCAGGCTTGTGGGGAAGCAAGTTGTGTGTGCACATTTGTGTGGGCACATGCAAAGGCAGTGGCAGGAGATTGTGCACGCATAGGGGTGAGAGTCCGAGGATTTCATAGCTTGCTGCGAGTTAGTGTGAAGCTGTGCCTGAGGGTGACTTGACGCCTGCGTGTGGGTGGCACGTGTGACCTTGGGTATAGGGGGCTGAAGGCAGATGGCACTGGCTGAGCACCCAGGACGTGGCAGTGCCCAGGACGTGGTGGGTGGGGAGGGCTGTTTCTGATCGCTCTGCACACTCACAGCCTTTGTAGATGTCCGTGGGGATCTGCACGGCCGTGTACGAATAGTTGACTTTGTTCTTGAAGTTTGAGTCCTCAACGAAGTCCAGCCTTAGGGTGCTGACCTTGGACCCCCTCTCCACATCCTCACTCTCAGGGTCGTCCTGCAGAAAGGGATATCCCCCCCCACCCCCCACGGTAGTATCAGGGCTGGAAAATGGTGGAACGGGGTCAGACAGCTCTGCAGGCAGGACAGGGCCAGAGTCCAGTCTCAGAATCAGAGATTATAGCAGCCAGAGATGGGGAGAGATGGAGAGACACAGGGACAGATGGATAGGGAGTGTGGACCTCTCACCCAGGAGGCTTGTGACTCCCATCTGCCCCTCCCCTCCCACACCATCCCTACATTTGTTAAATCCAAATTTCAAAACCAAAACCAAATTGACCCTTCCCCACATTCTTGAAAACCAATTATCAGTGAAGAGGACAAATCCCATTGAGAAGGAGCAGGCAGCTGACCTCTGCTTGCAAGGACGGGCTTGTGCGATCACAGGGAGGCCAAGGCAGCCCTTCCCAGGAGCCTTGGGCCGCACCCAACCCTGCATGCAGTTCCTTTGGCAACAGGGAGTGCGTCCTTGGCCCATCTGGGGGAGGGTCATCACCCCTGCAGCAGGTGGCTGTAGGGGCTGAGTTTGGGGGGAGAGCTGGGTTGGGGTGGGGGCTAGCATTGAGACCCCAGGGGTAACTTCCAGAGGGAGGGTCCTCAGCGCCTGATAGCAGCAGGACGGCAAAGGCCCCTGTTGACTTTCTAAAATGAGCTGCAGCCGTCTGACAGGTGCCAATTACAGCATCTTTCGGCTGAGCAGGCTAGGCATGCGCTGTGCACCCCCGCCCACCACTACAGGCGGGCAGGAATGGGTCTGCGGCTACAGCGTTGATGCTGCAGCCGAGCGGTGGTGGTGGTGGGCAGGCCCGGGTGCAGGTGTGCAAGGGGGAAGGGAAGATGGTGGTAGAGTGTGAAGAGGAAGACAAGGAAGAGCCAGACAAGGAGGAAGGGAGGGACGGAGCCCAAGTCAGAGCAGGGGCGGGGGGGCTTATGCCCTGGGAGGAAGGGATGTAAATAGCTGGACCATCCACAGGCCCCCTCACTGCCTCTCAACCCCTGTGACCACTGTCAACATCAGGCTCAGCTCATTTCCACCCCCTGTGGCTCTGCAGACCCCACCGCTGGCTGGGTCCTGGGACACGTTGTGTTTCTGTCTCCTGCTGTATTTTGTCCAGGGAAAGGGTGATCGTGCCTCCCTACCCAGCCAGATGTGCTCTCCCCACCCCAGGAGTGCTCTGGGTCCCTCCTCCTGCCTGAATGGGGCTGTGGCAAATACCCTTGGAGTCTCTTCAAGGGTGGATTCTGTGCAGCAAAATCCAAGCCAGCTGCTGTCCACCCCTCACCCCTTGCCACATGTGCCCCCTTCTGGCCACCTCGGCACACCCTAGGAGGACCCTCAGAAGCTCCTGGATGTTGGGTAAAGCCAGGGCAGGCAGCTGCCGAGCCTGCTGCCTCTGAGGCCTCTGAGGCGTGAGCCACTCACGTTCTGCTTGCAGGAGGGGGAAGTGCGGGAGAAGAAAGCCCCCGAAATGTCAGTGGCAGATGAAGGGCGCTGGAAAATTTAATCTCCCAACTTTCCCAACTAATGTGACATTTGGATTCCGTTCTGATAAGCTATCAGCTGGCGAACTTTTTCCTTCCTTCTCTTTCCCCCACCCCCACCTTCTGGCTGGTAATTTAAAAGTAAATGGTCTAGAAAGATCTCTAACTGTACCTCTGGCAAAGATTAAAAAAACAAAACAACACAACAAGCAAGGGAGTCGGCAAATGTGTGCATGTCGATATTTATAGAGGGCTGGGCTTTTGGCCTGACCTGAGCCCAGCCCCAGCCAGGGTGACTCTCCCTCCTGGGGCTGTCCCTATGCTGCCTCAGGGCTGCAGACAGAGAATCAGGGATTTGGGGGGGGGGGCTAGACACAGGGAGCTCAGTGAGTTGAAGGGATTTTGGCAGGGGACGGGGCACCAGAATGGCCAAGGAGCCCCTCTGTGCCACCCCCACACCCGGGGGTTTTGTATGGTGGGCAACCACAGTCTCCTGGTTTATATTTAATGCACTGATTGCTAAAATTACAGCCTGCTGCTGAGGGGGGTAAGGAATTAGATTCAGGGTCTAATTAAAGGTTCGCTCTTCATTTGAATTTCAGATTCCAGCTTTAATTTTAGCAACTTCTCTGGGAGCCACAGAGGCTCAGCCAAGGGGGAAGCACACCTGCTTTAGCCCACCCACCCCTCCCTCTCAGGCCCCCTGCCCGCCTGCCCTCTTGAAGGCTCACCCTGGCCAGCCTGGCACCACAGACCCTCTGCAGGGATCCCCTCCTGCCCACCCACCTCCTGGTGTCATTGTCTACCTCCTGCTCGCCCCAGGAAATGCCCCTGGCCAATATGCCTGGGAGAGGAACACTGGATTTGGGGTCTCCTGCCCCAGTGACAGCGGGTGGGGCCCCAGAGAATGAGCTGTTATGACACTTCTGTTTGCAGAGGAGACAGTCAGGTTCAACTACTTTTGCCTCAAAGGCAGGCAGATGGACTTGGGCCTTGACAGTTTCAGCAAACACTGCCTACTCTGTGTGTCCTGCACTCTCAGACACTCTGGCCTCCTCTGGAGGTCCCCTGCTACCAAATGGCCATCCGGCTTTTCTATGAGGCCTCTGGTGATGGGGCGCCCAAGCAGACATTAGCCAGTCAGTGGCACAGAGGCAGAGGAGCAGTGTGGGTCTGAGTCGTCCAGTAAAGCCCTGGTGCCATCACTTCCAGGGCAGTGACCCCAGCAGAGCCCGGGCCCTGGCCTTCGTCGGAGGAACAGGCACAGGGCTGGGCTGCCTCTGCAGCTGGAGCAAGCCTGACTGAGCTCAGGGGAGCCCCCTATGGTAGGGCCAGTTGGGGGGTACGCAGTACATTGAAGCTGCTGCTTCCCTCACCACAGGGAAGGAACCTGCATGAGCTGAAACAAATGGCCCCATCCCAGCCCTGCCTGCCCACCTCCAGGAAGCCCTCTCAACTGCTCCCTCTCTTCCCTGCTCCCATAGTGCTCAGCCTGCTCCATGTTGGCAACCTGGACTGACCCACAGGAGGAGATCCAAGTGCTCACTACTACCTGCCTGAGGCCGGTGCCCCTGTTATTTTGCAGGGTGACCTCAGAACGTAGGAGAGCACTGAGACCTCACATTTTACAGCTGAGGCTACTAGCCCAGGGAGAGTGTGGGGCTCTGGCAGCCCTCCCTCCCCCAGTAGAGGTGGGGCACTCACCAGCTCAGCATCAGCCTTGGCGTCATAGTACAGGATATCTTCCTCCTGGTGAGAGAGAGGCCTTGACCCTCATAGCTCCTCAGAAGGTGAGGTGCAGCCAGGGCCCCCGCCTCGAGGCCAGCCACAGTCCCCTCGGGGGTCCAGAGCAGCCTTGGGGAGGGCTGGCTGAATCAGGCCAGGCATTCCACCCCCATCCCCGACCCCCCCAGACAGACTCCCTCAGAGGCCCTCACAGTCTCCAGGACCAGGGGTTCCACCCTGCAGTCCAGCTGACAGGTGGGGTCAGAGCCAGCCTCTCTGTAGAGACTCTGGCTGAGGCGGACCCGGGGGAGTGAGGAAGATGGGAAAATAGAGCCGAGTCTGGGCCAGAGTGAAATAATGACTCGACACCGCATCTTCCAATTTCTTCTATTAAAAAGCCTGCTCATTACAGGCATGTACTTATTAATTATCTGTGATTTGTTGTGAAATGCAAGGGGGTTTACACAACAGGAGTGGGAGAAAACAAAGCCCGGCCCCCATGCCTGCCTCCCAGGCCCGCCGCGCCTGCCGGTGTGAGCCTCGCCTGGCCCGGCCTCGCCCGCCCGCCCGAAGCCTGGGTTCTTGGCCATCTGCACGTCATAATCACCCGACACCCCGGGGACCCGTAACACAAACGGGCTAATTTCATGTTTAATGATCTTTAATCAGAACTGAGAGTCGCTGACAGAGGCCGCCAGAAGGTGAATCTGGTGCCATCCAGTGCCACTGGCTCAGGAGGGGCTGCCCCACTCCTGCCCCTATGGGCTCTAAGGTCAGGACACAGGATAAGGCCGAGGTCTGAGTCACCCTGCTCTAGTGCTCCTCAGTGCTGTTTCCTACAGCAAAAATCCGGTGCGTGGCCCTGGCAGCCTATTTCTTTGTGGTCTGGAAATGGGGGTGTTGACCAAGTGTGCTCCCAATGGTCTGGCTATAAAACAGCAAGCAGAGAGCCAGCACTTCCTGTTTGGTGGGCAGAAGTCACCTTGGCCACCCCTCTGCTGTGTGACCTCAGGGCTGCACTGTTCCCTCTCAGCTCAGGCTCCTCAGGCTTCAGGGAGGGGCCTGGCCTTGGTGACTGCCCAGGCGTTGGGTCTGAGGTCATAGTTTGAGGCGGTCAGTATGGGGGTGCTTGTTGTGAGGACAGTTGTGAGTTGTCTCCCACCAGAGGTCTGGACGGGGGCGTGGTACAGGCCACTGGCTGGACCCATAAACGCAATCCAAGCATTCTGCAACACTGACTACATGCCTGGCAGCACACTTGGGCCAGACCACAGCAGCTTGATGGATAGAAGGCCAGAGGCGACCTGACCACTTCAGTCACCAGAGGCATGTGCTGCAGCCGGCGCTTTGCACGTATTGTGTAAAGAGCTCTCCCAAGAGCCCTGCGACCCCCATCATACAGATGCGGACACGGCATGGGTAAGAAAGCCTTTGCACCCAGGCTCCAACCCTCCTTCCCTTGGCATCTCCACCCTTTGCCACACCACCCACCCAACAGTCCAAGAAGACTGGAGCCTGGGTGGGCCCAGGGTGGGGGCCGGGGCCGGGGCCCAGGCTCCAGGGTGCTCGGCCTTCTCTTGCGCCTGGCTCCAACCTAAGCACATAATGAAAGCTGACATTACATCAAACACAATAAGGAGTTTCGGTTGATGAAGATCATTCCTGAACACACAAACCCATTAAACCGAGGGGAAAAAATATCAATTCAACACACTCGCTGGCAAAAAGAAAATGTGATTTGTTATCTAAAAGGGGGTTATAAACACGGCTCTGATGCTCTTTCCCTCCGTAATGAAAACAGGCGGGCGCGGTGGGAGGACTACAGATTAGAACACAGGGCTTCACTCACCAACTTTTTAGGCAAACCTCCTGCAAGGACAGGAAAGGGCATGGGTGGGGGTCGGTAACTCCAGAGGGGGGGCGGTGCCAGGAGACATGCGTTCCTCTCATAGGCTGGGCTGGGTTTTGCCTGCACTCGGGCCACCCCTGGGTCACCCCTCCAGCTGCTCCTATGGCTCCCTTTGTCTTTTTGTCCTGCTTTTTCATGGTCTCGGTGGAGGATCAGATGCTGGTGGCATCAGTGACACAGGGGGAATGTGTCATACAGGAGGATTCCAGTCCCCTGTAGATAATGAGTGAGGCTCAGGAATCGGTATGTGGCCCTTGTCCCCTCCCTACTTCTACCTTGACAGGGTCAGGCCATGCCCCTTCCTTGGTAGAGAGAGGATGAGCATTGGGTGGTGGCGGGCAAGGTCACATGTGTAAAAATGCATTGTAAACCCAGCTGTAGTCTTTATGCTCGATGTAGTGTGGAGCTGGGGGTGTGGCAGAGTGTGGCCAGCAGGGTTGGGGTGGGAGGGGCCCTGGAAAGGCCTCTGTGTCTGCCTCAGCCTGCACAGTGTCCCAGTGTCCACCATTACTGTCCTGCCTTGGTTAGACCATGAGGAGCTGGTACTTATCGATTACACACAGGGGCATTGGCTAAGGGTGCTGGCCTCAAATCCTGACCCGAACATGTGTACTCTGGGATTTTGCATGGTGTGTAAAGACTGAGCCTGAAGCCTCCAAAGTCCCCAGGGGCCCCGTGACTACTCCCGGAGGTCACCCCCATTTCAATGATGAGACAAGGGTGCCTGCTAAATCCTGTAGCCTCAGTGAAGCTTTGCTTCAGGGTCTTGATTTCCCACTTGTAAAATGGGGATGACGATGCCTCCTCTGAGGGCATAAAAAAGGGAGCTGGGCTCCTCCAGGCGTTTGGGCCAGCCCTACCCATGGGAGGCTCTTATGTTTGCTCCACAGCCCTGGGAGGGGCTGGAATTTGGAGGAAACCCTCTGGTTGAGGAGAAGTGGGCATCCTTAATGTCTGGGGTCCATACCCAACACCCTCTTGTTAATGGTATTTTAGGGGCCATTTTGCTCAAACTTGGCAGGGGTGGGAGGAATCACCCCTTCTGAACTCACATTTCTCCCCCTTGTAGATTTCTGTACACAAATGACACATGAAGGGAGGGCTAGGGGGCCTGCAGGGCCTCTGTATAGATGACATATACACTGTCCTTAGCTGGAGCCGAGCCCAAGAGAGAGCACAAGGGGTGCTGGCAGGTGGGAAATGGAGAGGGGGTGAGCACGGGCTAAGCATGGAGAATCGCAGTTGGTGTCTATGTCTGGTACTGTGGGGTACAGTGAGGATACTTGGCCTTCCTGCCCTGGCTCATGGCCAGCTCAGCTCAGCCAAAAGGACCGTTTTCTGAGAGAGCCGTCTGTCGCCGGCTTGGCAGAGAGGCAGGCGGCAGGCCTGATAGCTGGGGCAGACCTCGGGCAGGGGAGGCCACCTGTCCTGTCCAGCCGGCTCCTCTGGCCTGGTCCAGCCTTCACAGTCTTCCTTTTGGGTTCCCAGACAGCTACTTCTCCCATCAGACCCACAGGGTAGGGCTGTGTCTCCCCCTTCAGATTCTCCAGGGTAGGACTACTTCCTCTCTTAGACTCCCAGGGCAGGACTTTGTCCGCCGCAGGCCCTGGTGTTGGCACTGAGGCCCTGGGGCCAATGGCCTCCCCCACCTCCTCCACCCACGTCCTGGCTCAGCTCCTCCCTGGTGGCAATCTAGATGGCAGATAATGCTGGCACAGCGGTGCTGGTGCCAGGCACCATGTCCAGCAGGCAGGACATTGTCATCTACCCTAAACGTTATGGGCACCTGCTATGGGTGCCTGCTGCCTGTCTGCAGGGTCACGGGGAGCTGTTGCTTCTAACAAGGACCATGGTTTCCCTGTGTCCCAGGGCTGCGGCCAGGTCTGTGGCCACAGGTTCCCTGCTTCTGCCACAGCCGGTGTGTGGAGTCCTGGCCCGAGACTAAGAGGGGAACAGGGGCCTTCATGTGCAGATACCTCTTTCTCTCTCATGTGCCAGTACTGACTCTGTAGACCCCAGGAACCCCCAGGTCCCTGGGCTGGTGTCAGTGGTGTCTGTCTGTGTGTACCTGTGGCTATTCCACTGTCTACTTCTCAGAGGTCTGCATGTAGACCTCCTGTATGCTGTTGACATAGGGAGGGCCACACCCTGCTGATCACACAGGGGATTCCAAGTGCCAAGCAGCCTCTCTGTGCCCAGAACTTCCAGGTGCCATTCTCCCATCTCAGAGGTAAGAAGACCGAGACCCAGCTGCTCTTGGCCAACTTATCCACAGGGCCCTTGGCTGGGCACGTGGACAGGTGATGGGCAACAGTGAATCAGGCCCAAGTGCTTCTGGCCTAGAGGAGTCCTGAGTGGGGCAGTCAGATGAGTCCACTGGGATACTGGCCTGGGGCAGCTTGTACTGGGAACTATCAGTGGTAGGGGCTCCGGAGATGGATGCTGGGGGCCGTGGGGGCCAGTCCCAGGCCTGAGACCAGAGAGAAGAGGCCCAGGGAGTTAACCGGAGAGGGAGAGGCATTGCCCTTCTGAAGGGGGGGGGCATTCCTGGGAACAGACCCAGCTTGTGTAAAGGGCTCGAGTTTGCCACTGGCATTGTGGTTCTCCTGAGCACCACATGGAGGAACATGCTTCTCATCTGTACCTCCTGAAGGTCACTGAGAAGGACATGGTTTCCAGGGTGGGTGGCATGCCCACAAGGGACAGAAATACCATCCGTTTCCCAGCCTCAAGTCCCCATATCCCCCTGGCATGGGTGGTCTCCACCTGTAGCTGCGGCCAGCTCTCCCTGGCAGCCCAGGCAGGACTGGCTGGTGTGCCAGCTAATGGGCCCACCTTTAGCGTGAGTGCCTTTCAGCCTGGCAGCGGGGGTGACTGGAGTGCTTCTGCTGAAGAGCAGGGCCCTGACCCTGCAGCTGGGAAGGAGGGGGTGATCACAGCTCCACCCTCCCAAGATACAGACAGATGCGCAGCTTAATGGACCGAGGGGGAGGCAGTGGTAAACACCCGCTGGCCCTGTGATCACTTCCACAGCTGGGGGCATCCCAGGTCGAGCCAAGGGGGAGGGGGCCAGTCAGAGCCCACTCCTGCCTCATCTTGGGGCAGGAGCACCCAGGGCCAGAGATGCATCTACAGTGTCACCAAACTGGCATCTCTATGGTCTGCCGTGTATATCAACCCTTTCACACCCCAGGCTGGGCCAGCAGGAGGCATTAAACACCAGAGTCCTTTGCCAGATGGGGAAACTGGAACCCAGAGAGGGGCAAACCCTTGCCGGGCTCCATGGGGACTCAGTGTGCAGGGAGCACACAGCTTCAAGCGCACTCGTCTCAGCACCCCTAGGATGCCCCTAAGACCTTGTCCCTGTAGTCCCTGCTCTGGCTTGGGATAAGCTGTTCCTGCCTTGGGGAGTAGCTGAAAATTAGGCTTCAGGAGTCTGGCGGGAAGATCCTTAAATTTAAACAAACAAACAAAAAAGATCCTTAAATTTTGAGTTTTCTACAGAGTAAGAAAAGAAAATAGGTTTGGGGCTAAGGCAGCCTCTTTGTTTGTTTGGGGCCTGGCCTGTGAGGGAGAGGAGACCAGGCTGAGGGCACAGCTTTTCATTCCCTATTCCCTAGTCCTTCATTCTGTCCTGTGTCTGCTCTGCATACCACCCTGGAAGGGAGGAAGGATGCAGATATGGCAGGAACTAAGGAAAGGCCAGAGCAGGAGCTGAGGGTCCTGGATGCCCAGAAGGTGGAGGGGCTGATGGACTGGGACATAGGAGCAGCCTCACTGGGAAGGACCAGACGAGTCAGGCCACCAGGAGGAACAGAGGCATTCGGGCAGAGACCAGGAATGGGCCTGGAGTGAGGTGTTCAGCATGGCTGGAACACAGTGAGGAATGAGGTTAACAGGGAGACATGAACAGCCTGATCCTGGGGTCCTGAGTGCAGGCTCAGGCTGGGCCTTGAAGAGGACATGCCAGGGCAGGGGCTATTCATAGGTGGGAGCCTAGTTGGAGTGGTGGGTGCGAGTCTGCTACCATGGGTGTTTCTGATCAAAAGACCGAGGAGGCATGGCAACCCAGGGATGGGTGGTGAGAGGGAGAGAAGGGCCAGTCCTGAGCTCCTGGGGGAGGTGGGGTCAGCCCATGGAGTCATCAACTCATTTATGTGTTCGCTGTAAAAAATCATGTTGCCTCCATCCCCCACTTCCATGAGCTCCTTAAGGGTAGCACTCAGCACCTACCAGGCAGCAGCAAAGAAAGAATGCCATGATGTGGGCAAGGCAGGAGAGGACTCAGTGTGGCCGGGAGGGATGGAGGCCAGGGAGGAGGAACAGACAGGTTCAGGGGGCCTGGATCATAGGCATGAATCCCCTGGTACCTGACAGCCCGGCTGTGAATCTCCACCATCAAAAGATACCTCAGGTAGGTCCTTTAAGTAGAGATAATAATCCAGCTGCTCACCAGATATACAAGGCCCAGAGCTGGAGTGGCAAGGGCCTACCCTACCTTATTGGCCCCCGGGCCTCAGCAGGCAGCCTAGGGTGCCTCTTCCTGTGGTTAGCAGAGAGACCATGGCTCTGAGACACTGGCATGATGGAAACGGTGCAGGTGTATCCAGCACCAGCCCAAATCAAACATAGCTGCCTGAGTTTGCGAGGGCCACCTGGGTGGAGACTGGCAGACAGTGAGGGTTCCCTTCTCTTCCCCACATTTGGGGCCTTTCAGCCCTCAAGAAGAGACCTAATATGAGCTTCTCACTCCACCACTCCCTTGGCACCTGGCCTCCTTCTGAGCTCTCCTGGTGGAAGCAGAAGCTTCTGTGGCTGTGACAAGCCTGGTCCCTGATCCTAGTCTGATGGTCTCCTGGAAGACAGGCTGTTGCTCAGGGAAGTCCCAGGAGAGGACAGAGTCCCCGTCTTGCAGGGACTCTTCCAGGTCAGTGTATCAAAGTCTGAAAGATCCTGGAGCCAAGGGATTTCTTTGCCCTGGGTCTCTCCAGAGTCTGGGTACATCCTTAACCTCCAAGGTGACACCAACTTTGGAGAGCATCACTTTATAGCACCCTGTCTGCCCACAGGGGACTCCACAGCTCTTCTAGGGTGGCATGAGAGGTTCATTTCTGCACCCTGTGTCCCAGCACCAAGAGGAGCCTCAAATACTGCTGAATGCTGGATGAAGGTTCCAGGCTCCACTCCAAAGAGCCCTCAGTGCTACCCTGTGAGTCTGGGCAGCACCTCCTTCCCCGAATTCACATCTGCCCTTTCTGGGGATGGGCAGGTCGTAGGGGCTGGGGATGGCACCATAGTTCTTACCTTGATGTTGTCCTGCCAGCGGTGGGCTTTCTGGAAGTTCTCGGCAGCATCGGCCAGTCTCTGAGGAACAGAGCACGTGGAGGTCAGAGGCTGAGGAAGGTACATGCCCAGCCCGAGCCTTCTCTCCATCCTTAGTACTCCCTGGGGCCAGGCTGGCTCCGGGTCTCCCTTGCCCCATCCTGCCAAGCACTCAGGGATTCCCTGGCTCAGACCTTTACCAGCTTGCTCAGTGGGCGCTTCCCCCCCCCCCCACAGCTGGGTTCATACAGGACAGCTGAAGCCTGCACAAAGTGACCAGAGTGCATCTCTACGGGACTCCTTATGCTTCAGCCCAGCCACATCTCCTGCCCACAGGATAGCAGGGGGACTCCCAGGACCTTGTGGACCCAGGCCCTGGAGTCAACCCCCATTGCCACTTTACCTCCGATGAACTAGTGTCACTCCAGTGCCAAGAGGAGGTCCTCCCTAGTCAAGGGTGAGCCGCCACAAGTGATAGGGTGTCCTGCTGATCCATCTTGGGCCCCAGCTTGCTCAGGGCTCAGCAGGAGGTGCCCCTAGCACACCTCTGCCCACCTAGGCCTATTCGCACTGTCCTTAAGCCAACTTCCTGAGCCCCTTCCCAGCATGGCTCTCCAAGCCTTCTGTCCACACAAGCTTGGCCATCCCTTGGGGCTGGTCCCTGCGTTCTCCTCCATCACGGCCCCTCTGCTTGTGAGCAGCCCTTCTATCCCACACCTTGGTACCCGCCATGCCTGGCACCAGACCATGCTGATGTGCAGAGAGGTGGCAGGCCACCCCGGACCCTCACAGCCTAGAGGAGGAAACAGACACAAAACTGGGTAGGACAACCAGAACAGGAGCAGCTGAAGTGTTTCCAGGAAGCTTAGTGCGATGGGAACTTGGGGCATCAGGGAAAGCTTCCAGAGGAGGCATTAGCACTCTGTCACCCTCAGGGCCTGAATCTTGGCTGCCCAGTAATTCTTATTTTGCACCTCTGTGGATACTGTCCCTCCAGGACCTCTGGAACTCCTGATGATGGCCCTCTGGGGCCTCCTGCAGAGCAGAGTGCAGTGAATTCCTATTAATCATATTGATGACTGTTATCATGAACTGGTCACTTACTACATGCCAAGCCTGCCACCAAGCCAGTGACACATCATGTATACCTGTCTCTGTCCATGCCTAACATCTTTCTCAGATGAGGACACCCAGGCATGGAGACAGTGAGCAGTCTTCCCAAGGTCACATTGTCTAGGTCAGGCTGGGGCCCAAAGTCTGGGCTTTACAACCACATTTATCTTGCTCAGCCCCTGCACAAGGTCTGAAGGCACATTCCATGGGCCCACCATGCCTGGTGAGGGACAGGGCATTTCTGGTGGGGGTAGGGGCTCTGGTCTTCTACCCCGGCCCCATTCCATCCCATGGGTGGAACAGTGGGTCCTGCCTCCTGGCCTCCAGCCCTTACTCAGAAGGCCCTGGCCTCTTGGTATTTAGGACACGTGCGCCCATCCATGAGTCCAGGCCTGGTGTGGCCAAAGCCTGGCAGCTGCCCATAATGGGGACATAGGAGCTGGGACTCGGGATACTGGTTTTCCTACCCCCCAGCATGGAACAGGGTGGTGGTGGGGTATGGCCTACATTCTCTGGGGCAGGATGTCACCTCTGGCAGTTAAAAGGGCTGACCAGGGCCATCCTCAATCCCACTAGGCCTAGCTCCCCCTCTTCCTCAGGCCAAGAACAATGAGTGCTGGGAAGACTATGAGCTGGGGGTCTTGGGGACAGGGTAGGAAAGTCCCTCTTGAAGTCAAGCACCCTCCCTTTACAATGCTGAGCCCCTCTTGGCCTCCAATTCTCCCGCCTGTTATCCCACCTGTCTTCTTTGTAGGTTCCAGCCTCTGCCCACCGTTATGCTTGGGGGGGCCCCACCCCTTTTACCGAGCTTCAGGGACCACAGGCCTCTCTACTCCCAGAAACCTCCCATATCTTGCCTCCAATCATGGCGCCCCCGAGAGGTCCTGGACACCCTCCTAGGGTGGCCCTCAGGCCCACTGGAGTGCATGCCATTCCCTCTTGGAATGAACCCATCCCCACTAGAACCACCTATGTCTTACTTGTGCTATCACTCAAATCACCTACCATTCATCCCCAGCCCAGGCTCTGTCCTCCCTCAGGCTCCTGTGTCCTCTCTCACCCTTTGTCATCTAGTCTCTCACTGTGGATCTGATTCTGTGGCCAGCCCCCTACCCCTTCAGCAGCTCCCTATGGCTCTGCATAGAAAAGGCAAAGTTTTCTTAGGGTCCCCAGGGGTCCACTTATACTCACTTCCATCCTGGGGCCTCTTCTCAGCCTAAATGACAAATACCCCTACCCTAACCCCAACCCCCAGGATGGGGGAGGCCCCTGATTCACAAGTCTGCAGTGTTCTTTTGCAGACAATATTACTATGTAACATACATGGCACAATAGCTGTTATTACTGTTAACTGAGCATCTACTGTGCCAGCTTAGCACCTGGGCTAAATGAGAGGGTGGGAAGCCCAGGGACAGCCCCTGCAGGGTGAGTCTTGGGCAATCACTTCATGCCCCCTTTGCTTACCCAGTGGCCTCTACCTTCCCAGGGACCCCAGACCTCTACCTTCCCAGGGACCCCTTCTCAGAGTAGGCCTGAAGCCCACGTGGGGCTCCCTGACACCAGTGCCCTTCATGGGGGGATGAGGCGATGGTAGTGTGTGGGATTAACAGGATCAGGCCTCTTGCTTCAGAAAAGCCACAGGCTTGATGGGGTGGCAAACACCAAACTGACATCAGCTGGAGTCTCCCAACTGGGCCACAGCCTCAAGGAGCTGTCCTTTCCTGAACCCACCTTCCCTGCTGGCCAGGGGTGCCAGCTCCTTCACCTTCTCAAGGCTCAGCTCTGTCTGTGGGAGGCCCAGGCCCGAGGCCCAGGGCTCCCTAGCTGCACAGCTACGATGAGGAAGACCGAGGGGGCCCTAGCCCCGAGCCTCTTCGAAGTCCCACGGGCTTGAAGGCCTGGGTCAGCCCGCTGACTCGTGAATAACGGGGCTGCAATAGCCACAGCGAAAGGATTACGTTTAATCCTCAGTAACGATCAAGCCATTATTATTTGTTCGGTGTTACAGATCAATCAGCCCATCCTGGGGCGGTGGACGTGTGGAAACTGCTAAACACACAGGCCCGGTGGTGTAGGAGGACGGGTGGAGACAGCGGAACGGGGTTGGAGCAAGCAAGGAGGCTGTGGCTGCTGGAGGTCCCATCAGGTCTGAGGGGGCGAGGGGAGGAGGGGACCCGGCCCACCCACTGGCCTGCCTGAGGGGGACCGAGCAGCCACCAGAACCTGGACTCCTGGAGTCTTGAGTCCTGACCTGGGTTCAAAACCTAACTTCCTTGAGTAAGTGGCTTCCCCTGCTGGCCCTTGATTTCTTGTCTGTAAACTGGAGGGGCCAGTGCCCTGGGGTTTCTCTTGTTGGCTCTGAGCACACAAGGCTCCTGCCCACCTCTGGGTCTTCCTCTGTTACCTACTTTCTGCCTGGGATGTGCTCCCTATCACCTCAGTCAGCCCTATCAGATTGTCACCGCCCCTGGATGCCTCCTTTTGCCTCTGCCCAGTCCCTGGGGCTCCTCTGCCCTGTCAGGCACTCAGAACCTCGGGCTCCCATCTCCCCAAGCCTGGGCAGTCAGGCTTGAGCCTGGGCCATGTGCTCAAAGCCAAGGCTCACCCTGCCCTAAGGTTCATCATGCTAGCACATCCTTCCTACCACTCCTGGGTCCTTATGACAGCCTCCGGGCAGGCAGGATGGGGAAGGAAACTGAGGCCCAGAGGTGAAGACAACCCACAAGACTCTCAGCAGGGCCAGGGCAGAGGTGGGTTCACAGCCTGGTCTCATGTCCACGATACTGTCTGCCTGGGGAGATATGCTCCGTTCTCATCCCTCAGCCACTGGTAGCCTCCTGCTACCAGGCCCCTGCACTCTGCTTCCATCTTGTGCATCATCACCCAGACTGTTCAGGGGGTTTGCTCCCTCACCCCTGAGGTGTTAGTTTAGGTCTCATACCCCTTCTAACCACTCCTGCCCAGCCCCCATCTGTCCCTATCACATCTCATTGTTTTCCTCCTTGAGCTCCAAGCTTGGTGAGGGCTGTATCTGATAGCTGTTCACTTTACAATAAGCTGGCCTCTTGCACACAGTAGGTGTACAATGAACATCTGCTAACTCAAGGTCAGGGTATCTCTGAATTGGGTAGAGACTCAGCCAGGAGTCTGGCTCTGCCAGCCAGCTGCGTGACCCCAGAGTGTATGGTTTAACGTCTCTCAGCCACTTTTCCTCATCACGTTGGGGAGGGTTAGTGTGGCCTCTGAGGGTGATGCTGCTGCAAAGCTGCTGATGGTGGCTTGCCTGGCCTGAGACGTCCTCACTGTGGCCAAGGCATTGGCAGGAGCCATGGTGGGGCTGCTGGGCAGGGCTGCTCATGGCCAAGTCCATCACAATAACAGCAGGCATTTCAGAGGCAATTATCAGAGAGTTTCACTTAACAATCAATTTCCCTCAGCTCTGGAAACTGTTCTTACAGGAAAAGGCAAGAGAGAGGAGGACTGGTGGTGTGCTGGGCTGGGGATGCAGCTCCCCTGCGGAGCAGCCCTGTGCAGACACCTTCAGATTTCACTAAGTTAAACGTCTTTCCATTGCCATGGAGCTGATGATCTCCAATGAGGGGCCTGGAGCCTTGGTGGGTGCCCCTCAGAGGCCAGCAGCTGGTGGTGGGGGTGGGGGTCCAGCCCCTGCTGCACGCTGAGAGGGGCGTGGCTTGGGTGTGAGGGGGCTGGAGCCCTTAGGCTTTTCCCTCCTCATTGGGGGCCCACCCCTCACCCAATGCTGGGTGCCCCACTTCCCCCAAGCCTCCTCCTCTCACCCCAGAGCTGGCCTAGTCCGAACAGGTCCGGGGAGTGACTGCCTATCAAACAGGATTTGTTTCGTGCAGCCCAGAGGGAAAGATTGTACGAGGTGTTTGGTCTTAATTAGTTATAGCTACTCCCTCTTCCAAGAGGATACAAGAGGCTTAGGATGAAAGGCCCTGAACCCATGGGGAGCAGGATATTGAGATCTAGACCCCTGAGGGCTGAGCCTGGCAGAAGCTATGATGGGAGACCCTGAGGTGGAGGCTGGGGGCTGCAAAGTCCTAGCACCAAGCAGATACCCTGCAAACATTGCCTGAGGGTTGCAAGGAAGGTACTGGTGGCAGGTGACACCAGACCCCACTCCTGGCAGCTCCCTTGGGCCAGGGCTTCACCGACTGTGCAGTTCATCCACTGACAGGTGGAAGACTGGGCCTTTCCTTTACCTGCCCCATCCAATCCTAGCAAGACACTGGAGAGGTGGAGTCTTCTGTTCCCCTGCCTTTTACAGGGGGAGGGGACCGAGACTTGGAGCAGTAGTGCCACTACCCTAGGCCTCTGGTGGAGAAGCAGAAGAGGGGCCATGAACCCAGGGCTATCAGTAGTGTTGGACAGTGAGCATCTTAGGGAAAGTCTAGGTCTGGCCACATAGGCCTGCTGCTTGGGCTCCAATGCCCCCTACCTGCCCTTAAGAGCAGTTCCTTTGTCCTTCTGTCAGGAGAGTGGATCAGTAACTGGGCTCCCAGTAACTGCTTTGAGCCCACCCCCTGACCTTGGAGTCACAGGCCCAGACCTTGGGAGGGGTTAAGGACTAGGGTGTCCAGCAGCTCCTGATCAACCCAGCACTGCCACTGATACCACCCTGCTTCCCTCCCTGCCTGCGGGCTCTGTATTAGCTCTGTATTGTGCACTGATAGATACTAAGTACAGATTTCCAATTTCCAGAGCTGTTATGGTCTAATGAGTAAATAATATACATATTTAAAACTGTCTAAAAACATATCTGCATAATTAAAATATCTGCATAATAATGAAGCAAGATTCAATGTAGCAAGGAGGCAGCTAGAGCTCCAGGGCTGACAATAAGGGTCGATGTGCAGGTGGGATTGGGGGTCACGGCCCTGTGGGTGTCTTCCTTCCTGCTACTTTGGCCTGAGTGGCCATTTGTCTGTCTGTCCACCACCTACTCCTAGTAGGTACATCCACAGTCGGGAAGCAGGCAAATCCCCACTTGGCCCCATCTTTGCACAACTTGTGGCCTGGGGGAGGCACATGTGTAGACGGACAGTGCCTGCTGCCTGAGTGACAGCTGCCTCAATGACTCTTTGCCACCATCTGCAGCACATGATGTGCTCAGGGATTTCTGGGCACAGCCTCGCTCACCACGCCCTTCCAAGGGCAGGGCCTGTCCTGATCCCCCAGTTTTCTGGGTTCTGAAGGGTGGAGAGAAAGAAGCACACTGGCATGGGCAGAATGGGTTGCCCTGGACCCGTGACTTACACATGGTAGTCAATGGAGATGCCTGTGGCTTTGCCTTCCTGTCATATGTACCATGGACCCCAGTGCCGCTTGGGCAGGACAGCTCCTACCCCCCCACCCCCGCCTCCTTCCTCTCCTCTTGCCTCTGTCCACACTGGACACACCTGGCTCCTGTCCTGTGACACCCCTGACCCACCCTTTCTGTATGAACCAGACTTTCAGCTGAAAGATAAAACCACCACCAAAACAATGAAAAACAAACACTCAAACCTCAGACCAAACTGCAGGGAAAACAACCAACAGGCCTCGAAGTGAAGGGAGCCTTGGGGAAAAGCCATCACAGGAGGCCCAAGCTATTGTTGGCAGCAACAGGCTCCCTCACCTTTTCCCTCACCAGCTGCACATGTTCTCTATGAGTTTATTAAAAAAAAAATTAGTAAGATGGATTTTTTTCCTTAAAAAAAAAAAAAAGGTCAGAATAAATGTACCAGGAAAAAAAAAACATTCGAGTTGTGGTTCCCCTCTGGAGGGGCTACTGCCTCTCCACCCCCAGGCCCAGGCTTGCTTGCTCTTTGTGGGCATCTTGGGCTCATTATTGATTCCTGTGCCTCCCCTGTCCTCCCTGCAAGGGCAGCCTGTGCTTTAATTTCTCAGGAAAAATAGGAAGAAGTGAGGGGTAGCTTGTACTAAAAATGGGGATGGGGCTGGGGAATCTGGTATCCCAGAAGCTTGAATTTCAGATAGGACGGGATTTCCCAAAACATCCTGGGCGCCCAAGGAAGGTTGCTATGTTGTATTTTGCCTGGGGGGACTTTTAAAAAACATACTCTCTCGTTACTGATATGTTACCCTA
The DNA here is from genome assembly GCF_905146905.1 of Nyctereutes procyonoides. Lineage (NCBI taxonomy): Eukaryota > Metazoa > Chordata > Mammalia > Carnivora > Canidae > Nyctereutes > Nyctereutes procyonoides. The sequence goes on along the minus strand of NW_026575131.1, from coordinate 39,099,307 downwards.
TACTGGATAGTTTAACATCAAGAGTAGGAAGCCATGTGGGAAGAGTAGGAAGGAAAGGAGGTGAAGTGGCACTCAGGTTGACATAAATTCCACTGGCTTCACTGTTTTAGCTTTCAGTGGGAACCACAGTCAGTATAGAAAGAGCTGGGTCCAGTGTATTATGGGGCAGGATCCAAATGTATCCACTGTGAATGGGGCAAGGGGCACAGAAAGGGGCCTCTGTGGCTGGGCAAGGACATTCACAAGGGCCTGCTTGAATTTACGGAGCAGTTGTCAGGAACTGCGGATGAAGTCCACCCTTGGGAAATTTCAACTCTGGTGTTGGGCTGCTTTAGGAAGATATGAGTGTGGACAGCCTCGTGCTGAGGGCAGCAGGATGGGCCCGGCTCTTGGGGCCCTGCCCTGCCCAGTCACTGCTGCTGCTCCTGAGTTTCCTGACAGGTACCTGCAAGAGTTTCCCTGATGAGAAATGAGCCAATACATCCAACACACAGGTCAGAGCTTGGGCTGTGTCCCCAGAGCCCAGCCGTATGCAAGCACCTTACCCCCAAGGAGCATGAGCTGGGGGCTGGGCCATGTGGATTCCAAGGCTGAAGGGGCTCCTTCCAAGGTACTGCCCCACTCAGCACAATCCCTCAGGGAGGCTCACATGGGTGAGAACCCACCAACCTAGCTGGCACTCCCTTAGACTCCAGCATGAAACCTGTGTATCTCTATAGGTGAATCGGTCCCTGGTGAGCCAGGTGAAATTTCTCATAAAATTTCCAGTTTTGTCAGGTTCCTCCCTCTGAATGATCACCCAGTGTAACTCACCAATGTTTCTTTCATTCCTGATGATAGCATCAGGTGAGGGTGTCAGGCCCAGGGCTGTTGGCACTCTCCAGTTAGAGGAGATGAGCGACACACCATTCATCAAAGTGTACCATGGAACTTGTCGCTGACTTCTTTCCCTCATCAGGCCATGTTCTAGAGACAAAGGTATATTACAATGGCCCTGCCACAGAGGCTAGGAGGCCTGAGCTCCTAAGGCTGGCCCAGTGTATAATTTGGGAAGCGATGCCTTCATCTCTCTGGACCTGTTTCTCACTTGTATGATGGGGACCAGAATCCCACCCGGGCTCACTTAGGCCCATGGGAATTCAGGTGCAGAATAAGGTCCAGACAGAGAGCAGGATTCTGAGCAGGATGCAGACTCACTCTGGGTATTGGAGATAGAGCCCCAGGTCCTATAGGCTGCTCCTTCCCTCAACTCTGCCCAAGGACCCACCGACTGCTCTACCACAACCTTGGATTTTCTTGGGCCTTCTGACCTTGGCTTGACCTGGCTTCATTTGAAGCGTATGCCAATGGACTGTCCCTCTCCTCAGCCTCGCCTTTGTCCACTGGCCCCCAGCACCCTGCCTGGCCTCCAGCCCAACCCTGCCTTGGACAGAACAGGGAGGGGGGGATCCATCTGAATGTCCTACTTGACCAACTCTACCCAAGCTGGGCTGTCATTTCCCCAAGGCCATCCCTTGGAAGCTGCTCTCCTCCAAAGCCCCCTACTCCTGTGACTCTCCTCTCCCTTCTGACCGGACCTTTCAAACTGCCCTCAACCCAACTTCAGACTCCTACCCAAGCTACTTAGCATAAGCTCATCCTCCCCAGGCCCCCACACCTTTAGGCCTCCCACATAGGCCCATGTCCCCCCACCACCTCTTTCCTGTTGTCACCCTTTATGGGGACCTGTGTGGCCTGGCCTTGCCAACCTAGGCACTCTTCCCCCATGCTGACCTGGAGTTCTGCCCTTCCACCATGCTTAGGTTCCTTCCCCTTGTTTGTGCTGTACTCTAAACCTGGACTGGTCCCTCACCCCCTCACCTGCTCATCCACCTCCTCCAGGAAGCCTGGTACTCCTGCCAGCCTGGTTTCCAGAATTCCCTATGGTACTTCCATCACTACTTTGCTGATTCCCCCCATATGTGGGCATGGACTTGATTCACGGATGTGTGTGACCCTGGTGCCAGGTGTAGGCTTCCCCCTTGGTCAGTGAGGTGGGGTGGGGGCATGATCAGAAGGTGCCCTTAGAGACCTGCTGGCTTAGAGACCACAGGTTTCCCTGAGGGGTGGAAATGGCAGAGAACAGGCCAGAAACAGCACTGATGACAGAACACGGGGATCCCAGAAGGTGCAGAGGTAAAGGCTGAGTGAGGGTAATGGGTAGAGTGAGGCTGACTACAGGTCCGACAGAGCACCCCATACAGAGGGGTCAAGAGGTTGCCTCAGGGGTCTGAACTGAAGATGTCTGCCTTCCAGGACCCCAGCCTCACTCTGAAATTCATGAAAATGTTGTCCACCAGTCCCACTTGGCTGTTGCCAAGTCAGTGATAAAATGGTTTAGAAGCAAAAGTCACTGAAGCCTTGCCAGAGTGAGAGGCTGGGGGGTGATGGACATGGGTCTCTAATCTGGCCAGGTCAGCCAGGAGTTGGGTCCTCCTGCTCTGGCCCCAGACCAGTGCATTCTCCTATAATGCTCCAATACCCTCCTCCAAGAAGCCTTCTCAGGTGTCCTTATGCCCCACCCTGGCTCAGGGACAGGCCATGAGAGGGTAGTGGTTCCAGTGGGTAGAGATTGATATGACCTTCCTTCCTTTCTGCCAACAAATGTTTATTAAGCACCTACTGTGTCCCTGACCTATGCTAGGTTAGTACAGATGTGGTCCTGCTCTTAGGCAGTATACCCTCTGTAAGTTCTTCTTTATATCCCACCTATCTTATCACTACAACTCAGTCCTACTGTCCTGAGCATGAAACTTGGTAGAGGCCTCTACAGTAACAGCTGCCCAGGGTAGCAGCTTTATTGGTAGAATTTAGGGGTGCTAGAGGCCTCTCTGTTATGAAATGTATTTCCACATAAAAGCTGAACCTGAGCACCCCCCACCAACTAGAGTAGAGGAGTCCAGGCCCCTGCCTGTGAGGACAGCAGAGCCCAAGCCCCCACCCAGCCACCATGCTCCCTTCCCATGATGTTATTTTTATACTTTTTCCTAAAACACAGCCTGAGCGGGCCCTTCTCGACTCTATTAACATTAGGAATCTAATCAGTAATCAGGCAGCTCATAATTTTCTGATTAGCTCTGATTAGACCCAACCTCAGGGGGAGAGGGAGTGGGACAGTGAGAGGGGAGGTGGGGCCAGTGGGGCACCAGGATATGCCTGAGGGGGCATTGGCTGGATTGAGGATGGAAGGCAGAGGGAAAGAGCCTCTTGCCCCACTGTCCTCTATCCTGACAGAGGGTACAGGGTGGAGTCTTGGGTTGCACTGGGTCAGAAAGGTCCAGGGGTCAGAGAGCAGGGCAGTAGGAAAGGGGCACCCAGTCCACTTGCTGCAGCGACCCCAGAGCAAGTTGGGCCTGGACTTTCAGAACCATGGACAGAGGCAGGCAGGCTTGGCAGGGTGGCCCAAAGGGCCAGGTTTGGGCATCTATCTGGGTCCTACCCTGTCTAGGTCTTACCCTGTCACATTCCAGGAATGATCCCAGGAGTTGCCTTAAGTGGTGGTGACAGTGATGGGATCCGGCTGCTCAGAGGGATGCAATATGTGACCTTCACATGGAGAACTGGCCCTGGCCACTGTTGAACGCACTATAGGCAGAGCTTGATGATCATCACCTTCAATGTAAAGACAATGAGGCTGAGGGTCCCACTGCACAGTGGGGAAGCCAAGGCCTGGACGGACCACCCAGGTGATGGTGCCAGTTTGGGGCAAGCCTGGACCTATACAGAGGCTTCCCAGGCCAGTCAAACCTTTCTTCTGCCTGAAGGCTGTTTGTCACCTTTACACCACATGCGATGGATGGAATCATCATGCTGGTCAAACTAGACCTCCTAGACCTGCCACACATGGAGCTGGACCTCTGGTCTGTCCCTAGTCCTGGCCGATCATGGAGACTGACCTCCTCCTTGCCCCCCTTCACCCCTGTCCAGTGGCTTTCCTCACAGGCCCAGACTCTTCTGAGCCCCAGTCAAGTTAGGGTCAGAGTGGCCCTGCCCTTGCCCCTGGTCTGGATTACCCCTTGTTGGACACAACCATCCAGGTGACCTCTGATGAAGCGCATGAGCCCCGTTGGAGGAGATGTGCACAGCTAATGCCATGCAAATTGGCATGGAGGCAATCAGCCTGACTCTACAAGCTGCCCCACGGGCCGCAGGCTGGCTCATTGTCTTTTCTGTCAATTTGCATCTCATTACCCAGAAGGCTATGCTCGCTAGAGGTTAAAAGAAAAAGAGAATCAAGCCCCACCGCATCCTGCCTCCAGCTAGGGCACAATCCACATGTCGGACAGAGCTGCTTGGTGCACTGCCTCATGAGGTACACTCCATGGGAAGCCTACCAGCTCTACCACCCCCATCTCCATCATCACCACTGATCCCCACTTAACCACTACCAACATTGCTCATCACCCAACACCATTACTCCATCACTGGTCCTCCCATCACCAATCACCACTACTATTATTACCTTCATCTCCGTCATCACAGGCACCAACACCGTCATTGTCACCTCCACCACCACCACCTTCACCACTGTAGCCATCACCCCACTGGGGCACCTCTGCTAGCACCTCACATTACCTCATGATCACCAGCTGCTCCATCACCTCTGCATCCCTCAGGGAAGCCTGGTGAACAGGTAGAGACCACGGACTCTATCTTTCTCTGACCATAACCCTCCAGCATTATGTGAAGGTTAGAGAAGCCATAAACAAATGATCCAGTGATCAGAGACCTCATAACTCAACCACCTGGACACTGGTGCTTATAATTGGGTGTCCCAGGAAGGAAGCCCATGAGACAGGGTCGAGTTGAGGATGCCTGCCACTCGACAGAGCCCCTAGGAGACTGGGCTTTGTTTACTCCCCTGATTAGCAGTCACTGCATCTTGAGGGGCAGAGCAAGGAGCTGCATATGTGACACGGTGACTGACACCCTGTCTGAACCTCGGTTGCTTCATCTCCAAAATGGGGCTTCTAATCGTCTTGACCTCATAAGGCTGTGTGAGGATGAGAATAGATAATGAGAGGAGAATATTGAGCATCCAGGACCCACTGGATGGTCACATAAAACCTGTGGGCAAGGAAAGTGATTAGATCAGGCTGGGAAGGCTTCTGGGAAGAGGGGGCAGCAGAGCAGACTTGAAACAAGGTCAGATGGATGGGAAAAAGGAGCGGACTCCAAGTGGGAGCCTGAACAGGGCCAAGTTGTGGAGGTGGGAATGCTCATTCTCTGTGGGGAGAGGACAGTCAAGGCCAGGGCAGCTGAAGCAGGCCTTTGCCCCTCCTGAGCATCCTTGGGTATTTGTGTTCACGGTATTTGTATGGACTCTTCCATAGGACACCATGGTTTGCCTCTTGCTTCACACGTGTTCTCTCTAAGCCCCATGGAGCCCAATCACTATTACCATTCTACTGACAAGGGCACCAAGGCAGAGAGATGAGCCTAACCCAAGGCAAAGTTAGGGGCTTCCCTGCAGAGGTCACCCAGAAGAGTGGGAATTGGAGCCAGATCTTTCCATTCAGGCCATCACTCTGCTGGGTGTGATGCCTGAGACCCAACCTCATCACTATCCACCAGCTTTGGTGGCAGCAGCATGAGCACCACCTGGAATACAAAGCTGGGCACCGGTTGGCCTGGAGGCAATGCTGGGGGCCTGGGAAGAGCTGACAGGCAGACAAAGGCCTGGAGGTGGAGGGTGGGGTGGGCACAGCCTGGTTGCCAGGAGGAAACGCCCAGGGTAAAAGCTGCTCTGAATACTGGCTGCATCCTGCTGCTGCAATCAGCTTCGACACTTGGTTATTATGAGGAGTAAAGGCGGCCGGCGGGACAGCTGGAGCCTTGGCGACAACATTTAAGGCGTTTGTCAGAGCCATGGGACACGGGCTGCCAGGCGCTAATGGCTTCTGCTTGCTGCTGCCAAGTGATAGGAGGGTGGGCAGGCGGAGGCGGCCTTGCTCCTGCCCGGGCCCCATGCCCACCTCATGCGTCGTGGCTGCTCCACGACAGGTAGGGCCCACCTGGGCCTTACAGATGCCTAGCAACGGCCGCAGAGCCATGGTACCAGCTGGGGAGGGTGGGGCAGGCGGCCGTGCAGCACATGCCTGCCTGTCTAGGACGTTATCTTTTCCATCTCCATTCAGCCTGCAGCCGGGCTCTGCTGGGAAGACGGTCTGGTAGTCTGTTCTCTACCATGCCATCTCCCAAGAAAGGGGTCCTGGATCCCAGGAGGCTAAGGCTGCTCAGTCCCTGATCTCAGCCCTTTGGGTTGGACTTTGTGTGGAAGGGACCCTTCTAGTGACAGACCCATGGTGGACTCAGATCCATCCTGACTGGGTGATTTCAGCTCTCCTGGCCCCAGTTTTCCTCCTTGAGAAATGGGAAAATGGAACCATCCAATCAGGGAGCCTGCATCAGTGAGAAAACAGGGGGTTGCTGAGGTGCTGGTGATAGGGAACCCAAGGGTACCTGAGCTTATTAGGAAGGGCTAATGTCCCAGTCACATGTCACCTGGCAGTAGGGGGAGTGTGGCCCCCGGGCCTGCCTGAAGAGGAGGACAGCCCCCGGAGGAAGAACCAGAGAAAACTGCAGAGATCACAGCCAGGGATTTTCTAGGGAGGAGAAACCCATGGCCAGGTGACCAGGTGGGGCTCTGAGTAAAAAATGTTCCTGAAACATCCATGGCCAGGAAGGAATTCCTGCATCTGGAAGTGAATTTGTAGGATCTGTGCTTCATACACACTGAGTGCTTGATGTGCCCCAGCACCGTTCATTAATCACTAGAGCAGCCCCTACAAAGCAGGTCCCATTTCTAACCCATGCTGCAGATCAGGAAGCCGAGGCTCAGATGTGGTTGCTCAGTTTGTCTGCAGTCATAGCTCTCTGAGAGCAGGGAGGAGGGCGTTCCCCCTCCTCCACTCACTGACTCATCCATGAGACACCCTGAGCCCCCACTGAGGAGGAAGTGGGTCTTTGGCTGGCTATGGATCAGAGAGCATGGGGTTGAAGGAATGCCATGGGGCTGGGAGAGGGATCCAGGGCACAGGAGAAGACCTGGATGGGCCTGAGCTCAGCCTCAGCTTTCCTGGATGACCTTGCACTTGTCATCCTGGGAGTTCCTGTCCATCCCTCCCGCCCTGGCTGATGCCAGAAGAGGCAAGAGGGGTCCCTAAGAAGGTGGGGAGCTGTGTGCCCTTACCAAGGTCACCCACGAGCTCTGGCCCCCAGGAGCCCTCTGCCACCTACAGTCAGCCTCCAGCACTACTACTACATGGAGGATGTGTGTGCATGTGCATTCAAATGTATACACAAGTACATGCATGTGAGCATGGGAACACACACACAGACGTAAGAAATCATATGTGAACACAGATACACATGTGGGAGTATATGAACAGTGTATATGTGCATGCATCCCCACATGCACTCAGGCGCATTCACACAAGGCTGATAAGTCCACACCTTCATGTCCTGGACTCCCTTCCCAAGGCACAGGTGGCGAAAGGCCACTTCCTGCTGTGGCTGGGTGTGGGGTGGCTCACTGGGTCTGTGGCTCCTGCCCACTCCTCCCTGGTCAAACAGACTCTTCTGGCTACCACCTGCCTTGTTCCTCAAGTGTACCCTGTTTATTCCCTGGTCTGCCTTCCTTCCTGACCTCACTCTAGCCTATGATCACTTTGCTTTGTGTGATCTTATTCCAACTAACACCATAGTATGGAATAAATGAAAAGGTGACCCCAAGACCCCCCTTCTTTCAACAAGCATGTGTGTGGCCTGTGCTGGGGGCTGGAGACACAGGGTGAATCAGACCCAGTCCCACCCTCCCAGACTGCCCAGTGGAGGGTAGGGGCTTCCACCTGTCTCCATGCTTACCCTCCAACCCCGCAATCACAGTACACCCAATACCAGGCCAGATGCACATGCAGACTGAGGAAGTCTTGGGCATAGTCTCACAGCACCTGCCTGCCAGGTGCCTTCATCATTACAGTTATCACTCAGTTACCACTCATGTGACCAACACAACCATGGGGGGCAAGGCTGGTGCTACTGGTCTGTTTTTCAGAAGAAAAGCTGACAGGAGGAGGATCTGAGACCCAAATGTAAGTCTGTTTAGCTGCTAAGCCCAGGCCTGCATTGCAATAGCCTGCATTGGCCATACCTGTGTGACCAGCAATCCCAGCACTCCCAGTGGCTCTCAGGCTGAGGAGGTGGGACATCCCCAGGATCACACTACAGCCCATGTGCTAGGTCCCAAACCATTTCTAGTAAAGGCAAGAGGGGCTGAGGGGCACAACTGTCAAAGTCACTCCCAGACATAATTCCATGGGAAGTGGGAGTTGGTTTCTATGGGAATTTGATCTCAATGTCTCCTCTTCTATAGTTAGAACACAAAGCAGTGGGTATCCCATTTTCCTTTGGCTACCAGGAGGCTCAGAGTTGACTTAGAGACTCAACTAGACCAAATGCTTAGTCTATCAGGTGTTGTTTACCATGGCTCTTTTGTCTCATCCTTATTATTCATATTCTATGTTTTACTAAGTATGTTTTTGTGAAGAGATGCTCAGTACTCTGCTGAATGAACTAGTGAATAGACCACATTAAACTGTGCTACCCAACCTGTCCATGCTCTCCTTTTTTTTTTTTTTTTGATTTTATTTATTTATTTGAGAGAGAGCCAGACAGCATGAGCAGGAGGAGGAGGAGGAGGAGAGAAAGAGAGAGAGAGAGAATCTCAAGCAGACTCCCTGCCGAGTGTGGAGCACGATGTGGGGCTTGATCCCAGAACTCTGAGATCATGCCCTGAACTGAAAGCAAGAGCTGGATGCTTCACTGACTGTGCTCCTCCACCACCCAGTGCCCCCCCACACTCTCCTTTTCTAAGAGGCAGCTAGATCCCTTGGAAGGAACACTGGACAGAAGTCAGGAGGCCCCAGTGCTCCATGGGCCAGTTGCTCCCCCCAGCTTTAATTTTCACCCTTCCTGTGCCCATCTCTGCATCCCCTCCCAGTCCAGCGGGGCGGATTGCTCCATGAGGCTAGATGGACTGGGGGTGGGCAGTGAGGCCCTGCTCGGAGCCACCACCCCACCAATGTGGTAGGCCGGCATCTGGCAGGGACAGCCGTCCCCCTGGAAAACGAGATGCTTCTTATTGAGATAACGAATCGCTCCATTTAGATCCAAATTAACCTCCCTCAATTACCCCATTTTCTACCACATTTCACCAGATCGAAATCCCCTTCTGCCCACAAAGTCATGTGCCTTGCCCCTCCTCACTCCCAAAGCCACATTCAGCGGCCCAAGTGGGGCCAGCCAGTGCATCTCCTCCTCACCGTGACCATGATTTTCTTTTCTTTCTTTCCAGGGGGTGGGGGGTGGGAGCAGGGAATGGGAAGCTTGATGCAGCTGTCGCTCTGAGGAGTGAGAATTTTTATTTTATTTTTTTAGCTCATTCTTTGAAATAAGGATGCAATATGGGATCAATTTTTGATGACAGTGAAGTAAAAGGGGAAAATAGTAGCAATTTTCTCTTCTGAACATGCCCTATTTAATGGAAGGATGTCACGGTGGTTTTATCCAGAGGAGAGAGAGGGCCTGGTTCTAGGGACACATGGTCAATCAGAGATGTGTGGTGGGATCTCAGCCTTGGGATGGCCGGGCACCCCCACTTGCCAGTGCCCCCCACTAAGGCTGTTGCTGGGGCCCAGGACTTAGTGAGAGGAGATTGAGGCTGCAGGGTCCATGTCACTGACTGGGGGCCAGCTACTATGGATTGAAATTCCATCTCCAATGACTCAGCCCCAGGTGGACCCTCCCTGCCTTGTGCTCTGCTGGTCTCGGCCTGCATCAGGATTCTAGAGCTGGAACCCCAGGGAATCCAGTGTTAATTAGGGTTATAAAATCCTGCCCAGCTGCTGCTGCTGCCTTTGTGTTAAACCTAGGGAGCTGAGCTCCGGTTGGCCTGGAGCTGGTGAGGGTGAAGAACAGAGGTGGAGGCTGACAGGGAGGGTGGGAGGGGATGCGGATGCACTAGGATAAGAGTGATTGAAGTGCTGAATCCAGAGCTGGCCAGGATTGGGGGATCAGGCATCCAGCTCTTTGTCTCAGGGCTCAGGAAGGAGAGATGGGATGATAAAGGGGACAGTGGTGGGGGAATTTCTCAGTGGGGGTGTTTCTCAGGGACACTGCAGTAGGAATTATGTGTCCCAGCCCCAGTCCCTGTGTTAAGAGATGACCTGGAGTCACACCTGGGCTGAGGGAGTCAGGAGGCCTTCAGACTCAGTCTCGCAGGAATCCTGGGACCTTTGCTGGGGATCAGGAGGACTGGCCCTGCTCTGCTGCTCTAAGTTGCCCCAGGGGAGGTTAAGATCCCAGGGCTGGGCGTACTAGGAGGCCAGGGGGCTGGCTACCAGGGCCCCATCTTCACCGGGAAACCCAGCCATTCACCATGGAGCCCCCTTGAAGTCTGGGGCACTCCCAGAGCAGCTGAGGGACACCCTGGCCAGCCTTGTCCTGCCCTTCCTGAGGTCTAGTCCCCTCTGGCCATCAATCTTCCAAATCCTTCACCTTGCAGAGCAAGGACTGGGAACAAAAGTGAATTAGCCATACCTTGAAGGACTGAGCTGCTCAGCTGCGGGCATCTCATTCACAGACACATGCAGTCACCCCACGCGGCTTGTGACCCGCAAACACAGCACTTGGTCTCGCCATCCCCACATGCTGCCATGTGCCTGTATAGAGCCCCCAGTTATGAAGACATCTAGCCACACGCCCTTGCAAGCACAGCCCCTGCCTAGGTGTGGTTGTTACAACCAATGACTTTGACTTCACACAGTGAGAAAAACATTGGCCTCTCTGAAGCCTTTTTCCACTCACCACTCATGGGTCCACCATATAAACAATCTCAGACCCCCAAAGTGACCTTCCAGAATCCCTACTAGGAAGCCAAAACAGCACTGGCAAGAACAGGCCCTGCTGCCTCCTCTAGGGCACTCCTTGCCCCCAAATATCTGCAGATCCTAGGCGACAAGTAGAGAGGTGCCGGGCTGGGCTTATCATCGACAGATGCCAGCCCAAAACCGCGCCCGCCACCTCCCTCCTCTCCTCGGCTGTGGCCGGGCCTCTGAAATAATTAGCAATTCTGCTCGACAAAACACTGGCCCGATGGGATAATAAACTCCAACATCTGTCAGAAGAGCGAGCTCCTATGGAATTGCCAAGAGAAACATTTTTCTCCTCATTCAATTCACATTTAAATCGAAAACAACCCCTCCAAGTCTGCGCCAGGCCGGCGGCACGGGGCTCCGGGAGCCCACAAGCTGTTCCCGGGCCTGCAAAGAGGCTCAGACGAGTGGTGATCACTCACTCAAATTAACAAATCATTTTATTTAGAAATGAAGAGAATTTGTAAGTGACGGATGGCTTGAGAGCCACTGAAGAAGAGAGGCCCTGCTGCCACACTGGGGGGGCAGCCTTGGGTCTCCACCACCCCTTCTGGCCCCTGGCAAAGGCCTCTTCGGGAGCTCCAGTCATGGGAGCCAGCACTCCCCATTGTCACAACTGCCCTATGTGGTAACAGGCCAGGAATCACGTTGCTATTTTGTAGTGGGAAACCGAGGCTCAGTGAAATGCCTAAGACTCCAGTAGTTCCTGCTGGCCTGAGAAGGACACAGGCCCCTGTGTGACAGAGCCTAGGCAGGGCTCACTCTGCTCCCCACCCCTCCAAAAAAAACTACAAAACAACACTCAGCCTCCTGGGCCTGCAATTCCATTTCTGGGCTGGTGGGGGTGCTGTGCAGAGAGGTCTGGGTCATGTGTGAGTCCAGGGTGCAATCCTTGCTTTATCCACGATAACTATATTTTCTTTTTACAACTGCACTCTTGAGACAGGAGCCCTAGAGACTTGAGTTCTGGGTCTAGGGCCCAGCTTTACTGTCTATACAATGTAAGATGTAGACCTGGATTGCCAAGGGCCTTCCCAGCTCTGAGGGCCTCTGAAGGCTGGATATCCAGTACTGACAAATGAGCCCCAGTCCTGGCCACAGATCTCGCTGGGGTTCTGATGGTGTCCCGTGTGCCTCCATAAGGTTTCCTCTTGAGGGTTCCCCAAATGCCAATATGTCTCCCATCACACCCCTCCTCAGAGTTCTCCCAGGACCTACATGCCCTCATCAAAGACGTCCCTGCTCTGTCATATGATTTCCCCAACAGGCTGTGCCCAGCTCTTGGTAACTCTTTGCTGCATAAATGAATGACTGAAGAAATGTCTGGCTGCACAGACACTCAAATGCATGAGACAGGGGCTCGATTAAGTGTCTGATTATCATGACAATCTCATACCTCCATGCTTTTGCACAGAACATTCTCTCTGCCTGGAATGTCATTCCCCTGCCTGCTCTGCCTGCACAATTGTTTCCTGCTTCTTAACGTCCAGCTTAGTTAGACTCTGTGCTGAGCTTCTTCCTGCTTAGCCTCTCACAGCTGTGGTTACCACCTAGACACCAGGCTATTTTAAAGGCTGGCCACTCTGGACCAGGTTCTCTTGAGGTCACAGTAGGGTCTGAGGGCTTGGCCTCCCTCTGAGAGTTTTCCAGTTGGGGATGTCAGGAGCCGCTGAAATTGAGGAATAGCATTGGAGGGAAGAGGGGGTTGTGGCAGGCCTGTAGGACAGAAGACAGGGCCCGAGGGATGGGGAGAAGAGGACAGACTCCCAGGAAGACAGATGGTCAGAGATGGGAGTGTTGGGAGTGGTGGTAAGGCCTGGTGGAGGGTTTCATTGCTTCTGTAGGCCACTGTCCTGCACGAGGCTCAGGGAAAATGCTTCTTCTCAAATTGTAACTGTGAGCTCGGATGCTCCACTGGGGGCTTCAGGGAGTCCCTGCCCAGGAGAGAGCAGACAGGAATAGGGTGCCCTGAAAACAGCATGCCTCTGTCCTGGACTCCACTGGCTCTCAAGGGAGCATCGGGAGGCCACGACACTAGCTGTGGGGCTGTGTCATACTTAGATGGGATCCGTGGAGACTTGGGCTCAAGCTGGAGCCATCCAGCGCTCTCTGCCCTTTGCCTTTCTGCACCTCAATTTGCCAGTCTGTAAAACAGAGCCATCCTCCACTAGGTGTGGTGGTGCAGAAGGGATGGAGGGATGAGAGAGTTATGACAAGGGGTTCCCACACAGGAATGGTCATGTGCAGGGGTGTCTACCCGGGACACACAGATGCACACATGTGCGCATGCACAGGCTGGGCTGCACACACACATGGGAATCACCTGCAGGTATGTGTGTCTATCTGTAGCCACTAGTGTGGGTGCATGGGCTTGGGTGTGCTGCTTTGGCTGCAGAGCAGGAGATGGGATGGAAGCACATGGGTTTTACACATATACGTGTCTGTGGGTGCCTGAAGCATGCCCACATGTGTACCTGTGAGATGGGCCATGTTGGGCAGCAGGAACCTTGAGGTAGGAGAGCTCTTCCCACCCTTCCCACCCCCAGCTCTTCAGACTCTTCCAGCGCACACCCTGCGTATCACACATACACCCATGCACGTAGGCCCTATCACGGAGGGCCCTGGCCTGCCCCTAGGCCATACACACAGGCATGCATATCCATCCAGCACCAGCCCTGACATGCATATGGGGCACATCCCAGCCATATTGGCAGCCTCCCACAAACAGAGACATACTCCACTTGTGTTTTGGTTTCAGGTAGGCTCCATCACCATTGTTGAGAACTCTAAATGGCAGTTGGGGTTCTCTTTTTTCTGACATGAGCAGCTGCCTAGGGTGGTCTGGCACTGGGCAGCCCAGGAAGATCCAGCACTGCCTGCTGAGCTGACCCTGCATCTCCTACCACCTGCTTGGAAGCAGCGCTCTGTGCACAGGTGGGTGTCTGCAATCTATGGGAGGCTCCTGTTGACTCTGGTTCCTGGCAGGAGCTGGGTTGGGCTGTGGGAGGGAGACCCCATAGACGCTCAGGAAGTGGTGTACCAGGTCGGGAGACTGGGCTTGATCTTGAGCCGCTGCGGCCCTGCTCAGCTCTGAGATGTGTGTGTTTGGGTGCCAATACCCACTCCTTGCCTCCCTGATATGACTGTCTTCTGACACCCCTCTGAAACCCCATTATGCATCTTCACATTACTTGTTTACCCTCTGCCTCCCATCTGGACCACAAGGTCCCAGAAAGCAGGACCAGGTCTGCTTCTGTCACTGTGGAGTCCTCAAACAACTAGCCTGACATTCGGTATATACCTGGGAAATGAATGGATAGGTGGAAGCTGACATGATGGGTCCAGGGAGCACAGAGATGTGCTGCAGTGGGAGGAAGAGTCTCCCAGCCCTGCCTATATCAGCTTTGGAAATCATTCGGCCCCGTGGAAGAGTGAGCCAGGAGGAGAGGGGAGTGCCGTGAGAGGCAGGACTGTACTTCTGCTCCTATGAGTCAGAAGAGGCTGCCCCCTCTGTCTTGCGGGGAATGCACAGGCTCCTCCCCTATGATCACTGCCAGTGACATCCCCAGAGCCACAAAGCATCTGCAGTGAGTGTGGGCACTACCTGGGGGCTGGGCCACAACACAGGACCTGGCAAGCAGTATGTGCTCAATATATGCTGTATAATGGATATCTTATATCATTATAAGATATATATAATATATAAGATATATATAATATATAATATCATTATAAGATATATATAATGAATATATATCTTATATTCATATATCCCTACCTTACTCAAGAGGCTGCCAGGGCTTCCAGTACCTGCGGTCTAAATCCCTGTGCTTGGGGTTCAAGGCCTCCCACTGCCATTTCTACCTTCTTGGCCGTGCACTGCTTCCACCTCAAGCCAGCCCCTGCTCTTGACCCCTTCATACATTTGTGCTATGGTTCTGTCTGGCCTGCCCCTCTTCCTGGCCAATTCCTTGGCCAAATCCTGTCCCAGTCCACCGGACTCTGTGGGGATGTCTTCCCGAGTGCTTCTAGGGCCAACCAGGGCAGCCTCTAGGTCTGTGGAGCAGGACGCACAGTGTGTCAGGAGGGGTGCTAAGGATAGCCCAGGAAGAGGGGGGTGGGGGGACCTCTGTTCCAGCCCCTCAGGGCCGATGTCCCCATTGCATCCCCTTCTCTGAGCCATTGCAATGCTTCCATGAGGGCTAGCAGTGTCCTCTGTCCACTGCTGTGGGCTGGACAGGGAGAACAAAGCACAGAATAAGGCGCTGGGTCCCTGGAGGCATGGGCTCTGCTGGCAACGTCTCTGCTCTTTCCCCGGGCTCAGGCCTGCCTGGGGTCTTGAGTCCTGAGCCTTTGGGGGCTTGGCCCTTGGGGGTGGGAGAGGTGCAATCTGTGCTGGGGGCATTGTAGGATAGGACGAGTCTGAGTTTGTGGGGGGCTTCCTGGGCTGTGCCTGGACACCTTCAGATGGAGTCCCTCAGCCTGGAGAGGAAGGGAGGAAGAGATGGGAACACAGGGAGGTGGCAACTCAGTCCCTGTCTCCTGGTCTAGGGAGGGCAATGGGCAAGGGCAAGGAAGCAAGGGCAATGGGCAAGGAAGTGTAAGCCAAAATTCCCTAGAGGTGGAACCAAGGCTTAAGATTTGGCAAGAAAAATCATGGTCTGACATTAAGGAAGAACTTCCAGACATTTGGTGGGCTCCAGCTCTGGAAAAGGAATCTGACGACACAGGGGCATTTCCCTCCAGAGTGAGGGGTAGGCTAACATACCACTGTTTGCGGGAAGGGGAGTGGGCCAGCCTCCCTCCAGCCCCATGATTAGAGAAGCTGTTCTGGTTTCCTGGGATCAAGGACCTGTGTCCAGCATTCCTGGGGCCACAGTCTTGTGACCTGACCTTGTGCCCCTAAGCTGAGCTGGGAGTTCTATATATGAAGTATCTATGACCTAGCTGGTGACCTCAGGCCTCCAACACCAACCCTGGGAACACTTCTCCAACCTGTGATCGACAGACTCAGGAGTGACCCCGAGGCCACTGGGGCATACAACCCTTTCATGAAAAAGCAGGAGCCCTTTCCACTCAGTGGTAATCTTGAGTGATTGCACAGGGCATGGTAGGAGTGTGTGAAGGCCCTCAGGGGCTGGCACCATTCCTAAAATCTGGCCATGGCACCCAGGGCTGGAGCCCTGAGATGCCTCCCTCGATAGCCAGGAAGCCAGGGAGGGTGATACAGGCCAGGGGGCAGCCAGCTGCCTCCTCCAGACCAGGCCCCTTGGGTCCCTTACAGAGACTCAGGAAGGCCTGACCTCCACTTCTTGCCCGCCATCCCCTTCCCCCCATCTCTCCTTCTAAGAAGAAAATCACAAGGAAGCAAACCTTGGGGGGAGAAAGGAGAATGTTTTTAATTAAAAGTTTAAGAGAATTCACATCCTGAGGGAGTCGAAGCAAGAGAAGGTGGGGAGACAGTGGGGGCAAGGGGGAGGGTCGAGGGAAAAAGTAGGCCACGCCAGCTGAGGGCTGGAGCCCGATCCTTCCAGCTGCCCAGGCCCATGGCTGCAGCCAGCTCTGAGCCTTGAGGCCGGGGCAGCTCTGGTCTCCCATCTGGGGAATGGGTGGGGGAGATGGGGGCAGGGGCAGGGGCAGAGGCTGGGCAGCGATGGCTGGATCAGAGCAGCACCAAGCTCTGAGGCTTAATAAACAGCTCAAAGTCCAGCGCTGTTCCTTCTGCTTGGCCTCACTGCTGGAGGCAGATGTTCCTGGTGCCCCCGGCTGGAGCTGTCTGCTTGGTCAGGGCCTTGGCCCTGGTCACCTGTGACCCTCCTGGGTGGCTCCATACATGCCCTGTCCATAGTCACAGTCCCAAGCAGCCCTCACCTCACAGCTAGACCAGACCCTGGTTGGGGTAGGGGGTGGGTTCAGGGTAGCCTAACTGCTGTGGCACTTTGTCCAATGGGTGGGGGTGGCAGACAGGTGATAATGAGGACCACTGGGATTCCTATAAACCAAGTACTGGCTTCACACGTGGCTCAGCCCATCCACACATGGCCATGCACGCCGAGCAGAGGCCTTCGGCATTCTGCCCCCTTACCCCCAGCCTGTCTGCCATACACATGCCTACAAGGGGCAACTCCACTTAGTAGCTTATTAGTCTGAGCCCAACTTGGGCCTGAGCCGTCCCTGGATGTGAGCATGTGAGCAGGTGTGCAGAGAGAGGGTGCAGAGGGTGCTCCTGAGCAGGGCTTGGTCAGCCTTGCTCCATCCCTTCCTCCTGACGGAGGGAGGGCATGGATACCTTCAGCCCACTGGCCTCCATCTGCTCACCAGGCCCTGGTGCCAGGATGTGTGTTAAGGGGGCCAGTGCATGTATCAGAGTGTGGGGGGTGGTGGTGGCCAGGGCTGATGTAAGGTAGACTCATCCCCAGTAATCTTCCTCGACCCCATCCCCGCCTACCCTTTCCTGGGAAAAGGAAAAGGCCGGGGGGGGGGGGATAAGACAGATGCAATATTTTGCAAAATGAGCTAATTACATGGCAGTCACACAAGGAGATGAGATTAGCAGAATATTTCATAAAAGGAGGCACAGGTATGCATGTGGGGGGTGGGGAAAGGTCACTGCTCTCCCTGGGAAATTGTGGGGCCCAGTACTTCTGCCTGGGCCACGGGGAGCCAGGGCCGCAGCCCTATCACTCAGGCCACAGTCACGTAGGTCTGTCCTGGGCCACGTGACAGCTACAACCACAGGGAAATAGGTGTGTGCAGACACACGAGGAACACATGCTCATGTCTAGACACCCCCATGGGATACTGCACACATATGCCCAGGAGAAAGAAGAATGGCCACGCTCTCTCTGACCTCCCCCATAGCCTCTCCCCTCCCTTGCAAGCTCGTGTCTGGGGGTTAGGGCTGCACTTGGGGTAAAGGTCCCACACATGAGCTTCTAATACGGAGGACAGTGCAGCTGCAGCTGCCACTAACCGGGCTGTCACTACTGTTAGCAGAGCATGGTAGGTCCATTGCTCTGTTTAAATGCCCATTACTCATCTGCTGGACCCTGGAGTCAGGACCCTCCCACCCGAGGGTGGGAGCGGCCCAGGCTGCTCCTCCTTACCCCATGGTGCCTACTCTCCAGTTCTTTAGCCCTTGGTACTCTGGGTGCACAGGAAGATGCTCTGGGACCCCCAAAGCCCACATCTAAAAACCAGCCCCCAGCAGAGCTCTGAGGCCCCCAGTGACCAGAGTCAAAGATCCAAGATGCAAGCTCAGAAGACCCTCAAGCCCCTCGTAACTCTGGGCGGGAATGTATACTGATGCTAAGCTTGCGCAGGGACTGAGATGTGAATGGGTCTGGGTAGAAGGCCACATGTCCCACCCCGAGACCGCGAGCACCGGCATCACTGCTGCACACCAGCCTCACTTGGTGGCCCTCTGGGGGGCGGTCAGCAAACACCTGGGGAAGGAAGGTGGGGGCAGGCAGGCATGCTGCCTACTTGCTGACAATCCCCATTGAATCCCGGGGGTTCAGCTTGTCACTCCACAGCCTATCCCATCTAAGACCCCCTGTCCCCAGAAGCACCATCTTCCCCCACCCTGCCACCCCAACCCAGAACTTGGAGGGTTCTCCAGCAACCACGCTGGACTCTGCCTGACCCCCACTACTACTTGTAGGACTCCTCCATGCTCTTAACTCTTTCTCAGAATGTTCTTCCCCCCCTTCTGAGAGGCAAAGCCCCTCCTTCCCTCCAGCCTCAGCCTCAGCACTACTTCGCTGTGCTTCCACATAACTGGGACCCATTGATGAAAGTTCAAGGTGAGGTCAAGTGACAGATCTTCCCTGAGGTCCAAGTCCCTGTCCTGTAACAGTGATGACCTCATAGCACACATGTGTCTAAGAGCCAGCCAGGTCTCAGCTCAGACAAAACACTTGGCAATCCTGCCAGGTGGACTCTTCTCAATCTCCTGCCCTGACCCTGTCTCAATGCTTGTCTATCAATCTGTTCACTTCCCTGACTGCTGCTGGATCCAACCACTAGGAACAGTTGGGGGTGGGGGGTGGGAGGGTGAGGGGTGGAGCTGGGCCTGGGGAGGGATTCAGCATAAGGAGTGGGGAAGCCCTAAACTTGGCCTTCAGACGCCTGAAGGCTGTCTCTGCCAGGAAGCTCCCGAGTGATGCCAAGGGGAGACTGTACTGGTCCCTCTGAGTCCTGCTCTCTGCCTGGGGCTGCCCTAGCTGGCTCCCCATACCTGCCCAGCCTAGGCCCAGCAGTCCTGTGGGTAAATAGGTGGGTCGTAGGTGGGGAGCTGCCCACTTGCCCACAAACCCCAATCACCCAGGGAGGGGCTGAACCCAAGGCACCTGGGCAGCTGGCAGATAGGCCCTCATACCCTCGGCTCCAGCTGGTGTTGACACAGCAAACATGCTGCGACTCCCATTCGCCGAGGCACAGAGTGGGCAAACACAGGAAGGCTGGAACAAAGGGCCTGACAACCGTGACCAGCCTCTCAAACAAGGAACCCAAGTCCTGTGCCAGGAGGCAGGAAATATTAAACAGCTTGGACAGTGTGGTCCACAGAAGTGGAAGCTAGGGACAGGCTCTTGATGAGGCATCCAGAGCAGGGCAAGTTGGCACAAAGATGGAAGGTCCAGGGTTGGTTCCATTCTGGGCACAGGCCAGTCTTGTCCACGGGGCCTATCCCATGTGTATCCATTCTTGAATCAGCATCACCAAGGCCTCTCATAAACTCTGATGAGGCCATACTTGTTGTTCCTATTGTACAAGTAGGGAAACTGAGGCTCAGAGAAAGTGAAATTGCCAAGGGCTTGGTGTGCTTCTCAGGTACAGAGTGGGGGCTGCAACACAGCAATGGTTGAAGTCCCTGATTCTTGGCCACCTTCTGCTCTGGGCCTGGTCATGCATATCATGAGCCATACTTGCATTTTTCTGTGGGACTCATGGCCTGAGTTTCTTTTGGGGGCAGCATGAGGTCTGGACTGTGCAGGTTGTGGTCACCAGGCCAGTAGACTCCAAGGAATGGTGACTGTACTGGGCACAGCCATGCACACCTCTGCTTCAAGACATGCCTCATTGCATTATGCACATGCTCTGCAGAGCCCAAGCCACCGAGCAAGACCCTCCATCACCACATGCATGCAAATGCTCCAGTATGAAGACATGCATGTGCTCTCCCTCTGGTCTGTACACTGCTGTGCCACTGACTTGGAGCCCATACCTCTGTCTGGCTACATCTCCAGCAGCCTCCACCCCCACCTCAGGTCCCCTAGGCCTGGTCAGTATCCATGGGCTTACCATCCTGGCTCCACACTTTGTGGCATGGGTCACAACACTGTCACCTCCGGCAGACTGCACTCCTCGAGGGAGGGGCCCCATAGGTCTATTCCCTCATCTCTGTACCTGGTAACCTAGTATGGTGTTTGTATACAACAGGTGCTCAGCACTCAGTAAACAGAGGCTGAAGGAGGCAAAGGGCACCTGAGGTACCTGGTATCTCATGACATAATGAGCCAGGGTCAACTGACCTCTTCCAGGAAAACCTTAGGGGACTCTGCTCCCAGGGTCACCATGGCACCAGGAGCTGGCCCAGCCCTCCGGTGTGTCTGAAAAGACTAATGAGGGACCACACCTGTGCTGGGTCCAAGGGACCAGGCCCTCCCTGCTGGCAGCCCCAGGAGTTGGCTCACTTCTCTCAAGGTACTCGCTGTCAGAGTTGAGGCATTGGTCCCTATGTATTTTAAGCCATAGAAAATGGGGTGACATAAGTAACTGGCTGCTCCCAGGGCCGCTGAAATGTGAAAGGGCCATGCTTACGGATGTGCAGCTACCACCCCAGAAGTCAGGTGGTAAGCCCTGCTCCCTGCTTCTGTCACCTCTCCATCCCCTGTCCCCTCCAGTAGAAACAGTGATGCACAGGCTGTACCTGCCCGGCTTCCTTTCAGCCCACCACACTCCAGCAGACTCAGCCTAACTCACTTCTGCTCATTCTGTCAAGCCAGGGCTTGATGCCTTCCTTCTTCCCTTTCTCCACTTTTGGATATTTCACCAGCTTAAGTGCCACCACCTCCAGGCTGTCTCCTTAGACTTGCCCCTCCCATGTCAGCTGTTCTGCACACCAGGACCTCTTAGCTTGTTTGTCTCCTTGAAGGCTGGGGTCCTAAAGGATGGGGACTAGCTGGGCCACTGGCTTGCCCTGCCTTAGATGCACTCTCCCCTCCCCCAGCCCTTGTACACGAGGATTTCAGAACAAAGGGCCAGAAGCTATTAAAACCCAATTAAGTTTCTCACTTCTCTGATCCTGATTTAGACTGGTTTTGTCCCTGTGGCACTTGCAGGCCCGTTTCCTTCCACACTCCAGCATCTGCCCTCACATGGCCAGCTAGGACCCCCCAAGGAGGTGGGCAGAAGCTGGAGAGGATCCTCCCTCAGTGCAGGCTTCTCTGGGGGAGTGGAATCCAGTGTGTCTCCATCTGGTCGGCCCCCTATCCCCATGACCTGATTCCCCCTCCTGTGGGGGTCAGGGTGCAGACATATTGAGAAGAACTTAGGGCAATGATTCTCAGACCCTTCTTTGTGATCTGACCTCTGACTGGCAGAGCTTCAACTTTTCCCTCCCCGACCTGGGGCTTCCTCCCCATCCTTGGGAGCTCTGGGCAGGTACACAGGCTCAGGAGCCAGGGTGAGCGGGGGAAATCACGACCCTGCTTTAGCCAGGCAGTAGCCAGGGCTGGCACTGTCTCTGCGCCCGTCTTCTCATCTGTAAAATGGCAATTCTGCTCTATAGTGAGTGGAGACTGGCTCCACACCCAGGGTCAGGCTGCGGGCAGCGGGAAAGTCTGCTGAATGAGTGTGCAAGTCAATCACAGGGAGGCTGAACAGAGCTCTGGGGATGCACCTGGCATCAGGAGCAGGGCCACCGGGCAGGCAAGGCTGGCACCCCATCTTGGAGGGAAATCTGGGCCTGGGTGCCTCAGCTAAGCTGTCTCCTCCTGTCTCCACAGGAGGTAATCCATGCTGGTTGGGCAAACAGGATGTGGAGCTTCCTGGCCTGACACATGGCCCTTCAGTTTCCTCTGACCTGCAGCCACTTGGGAGAACTCAGCAGGAGGGCGAGTGAGTGTAAGGCTGACCCACCAGGTTCTGGGGACCTCAGGGGTTGCACCCCAGGCCCCCTGCCCCTTTGGCTAGCAGATGCTGGGGAATGAGCACAGCTCTTCTGACCCTTCTTGATGCCCCCTTACCTTGTAGGAGGAGCCAGGAGAGGCACAATCCCATGGATCGAAAAGCCCGGCCCAAACACACAGCTCAGCCTTTCCTGAGGCCTGACAGGCCCATCCAGGCCGACATCTGGCCACCACCAGCTAGGGTGGGTAGGAGAAGAGGAGGAATGATATTTCCCCTGAGGATCCTGTGGCCACATCCTACCTGCACGGTCTCCCTCTTCCCAGGAGGCCAGCTGAGCCAGGAAGCCTCCGAGGGGGCTGTGGCTTCTTGGCCACCGGGTGGGGACGCAGACAGGGGAGGCAACCTGCCTTCGCCCAAGGTTCACCTTCCCTCCCGCCCACATTCAGGCCTCCCCCTCAGAGGAGCTCCCTTGGAGCCCTGTTCCTGAGTGGTCACTCTCCCCCACCACATGCTGCCTAGCCTCCCCTGAATGCTCACCACCGCTCGGGGCCCCACCCTTGTCTCCTCGCTGGCCGGCTCCCTCACTGCCTTCCTCGGTTAGGTGGGGGGCCCCGAGGGTTCCCACACAAGGAGCCCATTCACTCATTCAGCATTCCCCCCATCCCTGGGGGCCCCAGGTGGCTCCTCTGGGTGGCACTGGCACCGTGCCAGGAAGTAGCAGCGCTGTTTGGGTGAGGGGAGAATAATGAGCTGTAAACGCCGCAATCAGGGAGAACCGGCTGCGCAGGCCCCTGGCGCCCACGCGTGCGCCTAATTGGCTCCACGTGTCTGCGGCTCCTTTCGAGAGCGAGAAAGTGGAAGGGTCAAGATCTCTTAATGTTCGTAATGAAGGGGAGGCAGAAGCCACCGCCAGCCCCACATAAACACCTTTTAATTGCGCCAAGAAGGGTGGGCGGGGGCAGCACATGCTACAGAGTCCGCCGCTTGTGTGTCCCCCTTTACCGGGCCTTGTAGAGCTTTCCCAGGCTGGAGTCAGATCCCAGCAGCTGACCTCTAGCCAGAAGGCAGAGCCACGGCCCTTGCACCTGTTCTACTTCTACGAATATTCCCGGGTCAAGCCTCCTCCAGGCCTTTCCTTGCAGGGCTGATCTACTTGTCTGACACCCAGCAATCAGTGCACCACACTGATTGCACCTAGGTCTGAACCAGTTTCCAGCTGTCCCGTGCCAAATTTCCCCCTCTAAATCCTTGCTGCCTCCTTCAGGCAGCCCTAAGCTCACTTTTACCCTCTTAAACTGAAGGAACCTTCTTCCTGCTGGGGCTGGTCCAGTCCATCTGTACCTCTCTGAGGTCCCCATGTCCCCTGCTTACTGAGCTTCTATTCATCATGGCTGCATCTCTCCCATTAGACCAGTGGTTCTCAACTGGGGGCCGGGAGGGCGGGGGCTTTGCCCCTAGGGGACATTCGGCAAGATTTGGACATATTTTTCTGTTGTTACAACTGGGGGAGTGGTGTACTGCTGGCATCTAGTGGGTAGAGGGCAAGGATACTGCTCAGCATCCTGCAAGGCACAGAGCAGCCCCCACAACAAAGAATTCTGATCAAAATGTCAGTAGTGCCGACACCTGCCTTCAATGAAGCCTTAGAAAGAAAGCAGCCAGTAAGCAGGAGCTAGAGCTAAGTGGAATGCGCTCCCTCCTGAAAGGGGGTGGTCTGCTCCACAGCTCAGGGGGCGTCCTCGGCCCCCTCCCTGGCTCATTCCTCTTGTTCCTCTGAGCACCCAGCCCAGAGCCGGGTTCCTGAACAGACCTGGCCACACTGCCAACAATGCATCAGTTTAATTGGGTTAAGTGGCCATTAGCAGCAAAAGCAGGGCGGCTGTGTGCAGAAGGGTTTTTAATTTTACTCTTTAAATGATGCTCGTTCTCCAGAGAGGCGAGGGTGGGAGGGTGGGAACACTGCCCACTGGAGCCCCCGGATCCAGGGCTGCAGCTGTACCACCCCCTGTTCTATGTATCTGGGCTTCACGGGGCTGGGCTGGGAGGGGTGCTCAGTCTCCACTGCCCAAGCTCTGTGGGGGCAGAGACTTGCCCAAGGTCACTAGGTCATCCCAGAGAAAGGCCCCGTCAGAAGAAACCAGAGCCCCATCTCTTGCTCCCTCAGCCCTGCCTCCCTGCAGACAGTGAATGTCATGTGGCCTCCAGCAATAGTACAGAGCGGGTCAGCACTAGGAGGCAATCTGTGGGTTCTGAAACCCAAGTGCCCAGGTCTAAAGCCTGAATTTGGTGTGAGACCTGGGGTCAGTGGCTTAACCTTCTCTGGGGTTCAATTTCCTCAAATGTAGATGGGAATGAGATCCCCTTGGCTTGTACAGAGAATCTGGAGCAAGCGATCTGGAGTGTTCTGGCTCATGGCACTTGCTCTGGCACTTGGCAGGTCCCAAGAAAGAGGCCAATAATCACAGAAGGGAATTATTTCTGCCCATTTTAGGGGAAACATTCTGACCTCTGAATCTACACAGAATCATCTGTGGAGCATTGGAAAATATTGAAGCCTAAGTCTACCCCTGGAGAATCTGATGTATCTGGTTTGGGTTGGGGACTGGGCATTATGATTTAAAAGCTCCTCAAGTGACTCCAATGTTGGAGCAGATTTTAAAACACCACATGAAGACAAAGGTACAAAAGCATGGAACCTGGAAAGGTCTTGGCCCTGGGAACAGTGGGAGGTACCTGAGGTGGAGCATGGGGAACATGGCATGGCAAGAAGGGCAGAGCTAAGGACCAAGGTGTCTACCTGGATCCCCAGGCAGGCCTCTCCACTGCCTCTGGCTTGTCTGAAGTTGGAGGTAAGGAGGTTCCCCCTTAGAGCAGGTTTCTAGAAACATTAATGTCCCATTCTCTGGAAACCAATACAATGAAGTCACAATGCCCAGGGCCTCACCCCCAAGAGGAGGCTGGGGCCCCCTGCGCTGGGGTCACTCCTCACCTTACCAAGCCTATGTCTCCTCCTGTGGCCCTTTCTCTAAGCCACATAGCAGAGGTGCCAGGGATGGTGTTGAAGGTGGTACAACCCTTGGGGACACTTTTTTCTTTGTGGCCTTTATAAATGATGGCTCCTGGAGCTGAGACCAGAAGTACTACAGGGATGGTCTCATGTACCTATTTTACAGAAGAGAGACTAAGGCCTGGGATAGGACTGAGTGCTCTATGAGGGCAAGCACAGGGCCTGTCCTGCCCCTTGCCCCTGTCCCCCCGACACCGCCTGGCACACAGGAGGCCACTAGTGACTATGGATGACTCAGTGGAGAAAGAAATACAACCAAGTGGAAATGATTTTTCTGAGAGAGGCGTTGTGTGTCAGGGGCCCCACAGGGAGTCCAACAGTGTCCTGATTTGGGTCCATCTCTGCCTCAGTGTGTTGTAAGAACTCAGGTACCTCCTTCCCTCCTCCTGGGACTCAGGACCCTTAGAAAGTGGGCCCTGCTCAGAGGACCCCTCTCCCTGGGTAGTATAAGTCACAGGACAGCGCCTCTCCCTGTGTCCAAAGCTGAGGCCCCAGCAGGTTTCCTGGACTTGGGAAGGCTGGTTGCCTGTGTCGCAAGGCCCCTGACCTGGCCTGTCCCTGCCTGACTCTTGGCCCCATAAATCACCTTGTGCAGCTTGGAGAAACTCGTAACAAGCATCTGATTGTCCCTGATTAGATGAGACAATGAACTTCCGTCCTGCATTGCTCAGATCCCTCTTTGCAAGCCCCCAATTAAAATTCCAGACCAGAGCAAGAGGATTTAAATTGGATTACTGGATGGGGTCCAGGGAGAGAGGAACAATGGAGTGGGGGGTGAGGGGTCCAGGCCCCCACATCCTTGCCTCCATATGCCCTCAGGCTGCAAACAAATGTGGGAAAGGAGAGAAGGGCCAGAACTTGATTAAAAGCAAATTTAAAACATAATTAAGACCGAAGCTCATCCTGAACAATTAGGACCATGGCAAGGGAAGGATGGTTGTCCTCTGCTTCCTCTGGGGACATGGACAGAAGCATCTCATGGGCATAGAGCCAGCAGGATGGAGTGGGCCAGCAGAGCACTGGGAAGGTAAGGGCTGTGGGTTCTGGGCATACCTTGGGACTCATGTGCGGAGTCAAGGACCTGGCTTAGCATCAGATTGACCTGGGTGTATATCCTGGCCTGATGCATGGCATGTCCAAGTCTCAGCATACCTCCCCTATGTGAAGTGGCCCTCCCCCACAGGGTGATTGTGAGAGTGGCCTGTGGCACATACGCACATGGTGAGAACCCAATTGGTAAGTCCCCTTTCCCATTATTCTGCTGTTGAAAATAAT
Organism: Nyctereutes procyonoides; assembly: GCF_905146905.1. Taxonomy (NCBI): domain Eukaryota; kingdom Metazoa; phylum Chordata; class Mammalia; order Carnivora; family Canidae; genus Nyctereutes; species Nyctereutes procyonoides. The sequence goes on along the minus strand of NW_026575131.1, from coordinate 39,072,859 downwards.
TCATATTTGGTGCCAACTGTGGACCAGGCCATGGGCTAGGCTGTAGATGCAGTGGGGAGGGAAAAGCCATCTGCCCTGGCTCATGGGGTAGGGGACAGCATGTGGGGTACAGAGAGAGGGTTGGGATCAGGACCCAGGCGTTGGGCTCTCCCCTCCCTGCCAAGCTCTCAAGGTTGATTGATTGTTTAGGAGTGGGGAGAGGAATTGGGGGAGGGCCCCCAGCCCTGTAATGCCCAGAGAGGATGGGCAGGGGGGCTGGGCCCTGGCCTCTATGTGTACTTGGCAGGCCAGGCACCTGTCATCACCAGTACTCAGCACCGCTCACTGAGGTGACAGTCCCAAAGCTGGGGTCAGAAGCAGGCCTTAAGGCCCAAAGGATGCCTCTTCCCAAATTCATCAGAAGGTTTCAACACAAATTCAGGGCTGGTGGTCTGTACTTTGTAAACTGGAGCAAAGCGACAAAGTAGTGAGCAAATGAGGAGTCTGGAATGAATGGGACAGAGAGAGACCCAGAGAGAAGAGAAAGGAGGGAAGAGCATCCAGGTCAGGCCCAGTCTTGGGAAAAGCAAGGAGAAGACATGATGTGCTGGGTGGATGGGGCAGTAGAATGTTTCTCACAATCAGAGGAGACACTCTTGGATTCCCTCTCCAGGGACTGCTGTTCCAGCCAAAGGCTGGGCTTTACCTCCTTTCCATGGCACTACCTTTCTCCAGTCATCTCCCCACCTGTGACCCCAGGAGATCCTGAAAGTCAGGCTGGGCTGGAGGCTGAGCCCAGTTCCAGGTCGTTTAGATCCACACTGGGTGGGAGGCTGTCAGGGTCTACCTCCTCTGGGCCTCTAGTCCCAGGATGCCAACCTCTCCCTATCCTGATTCTAGGGATGGGCAAGGGACCCCAGGGGGAGAGCAGGGCTCAGGTCCTGGGGAAGTGGATCCTAGTTCTCTCCTGGGCCTGGATGTGGAGGGGTGTTTGGGCCAGGTCACTGCTCTGATTTGACGCAGCCAGGCCCCTGGCCTGAGCCTGGGTATGGCTGTGTGGATTTGCTCATCCTTTTTTGTTGCTAGTTTTACTGAGACACAATTCACATACTACAAAATTTGCCCACATAAAGTATATATTTCAGTGTTGGTTTTTTTTTAAGCATATTCAGAGTTGTGCAACCATCACCACAATCTAATTTTAGAATATTTTCATCACCCCCAAAAGGAACCCTGTACCCATTAGCAGACACTCCTTATCCCCTCTCCCCTTCTACCCTCTCTTCTAGCCCTAGGCAACCACTAATGTACTTTCCATTTCTATGGATTTGCCTATTCTGGACGTTTCACAGAAATGGCATCCCACAATAGGTGGTCTTTTGTGGCTACCTTCTTTTGCTTAGAATGTTTTCAAGTTATCAAGGTTGTCATTATGTATCACTACTTCATTCCTTTCGACTGGACTCCTCTTTCTGGCACTGGCTAGGGCTGGGGCAATGGCAGCTGTGCCTCTGATCTGGGGGCAGCTTGGACACCCTCCCTCGTTTATTGTACAACCCATGGCAACCCATATGCCCCAGGGCACCTTGCAGCTCCAGAAGCCCCTCCCTACCCGTACTCCCTGGGATGGGTGGAGGATGAGGGGTCTGCTGGCTTTGTCCAACTGATCAGGGCAGCCTAGCAGGTTCTGTCAACTTGCAGAACTATAGCACCTTGGAGCTGATAGGCACAACCTCTCCAAGATTAGAGGGGGAAACTGCACTCAGAGGGAGGCAGAGAAACATTCAAGGTCATGGGCAGAGCAGAGGCTCTGACCTCTAGCATCACATGGTTCCAGCATTCTCTATGCGGGCATTCTGGGCCACTCCACACTCCCTCCCCATCAGAGCTGCAGCCTACCCTCCCAGCCATCAACAGGTGTTCCCCCAGGGCACACTCATAGTACAGAGGAATCAGAGGACTCTAAGACTGCCCGGACCCCACCTTCATGTCCATGGAAGGCCCCCAAGACCCCAGATCAGCCTCATGGAGCTTCCTCCTGATAAAACCACCTACTCCTGCCAGACCTGCCCATATCCAGGTGGGCACAGGATAGCCAGTGACAGCCCAGCCTGAATTTAGAGGGCCAGGAAGGCCATGTGTTCACACCAGGTGGGGACATCATCCGTGCACGGCAGCGCTACCCCACCTGGCCCTCCCTTAGCCCACACAATGGCACCTACCTTCAGGGCCCGCACCTTCCTGTCCAGCAGGCTCTCAATGTCTCCTGCCACCTTTTCCACCAACTTCTGAGGCTCGTTCTCCTGCACCTCAAACAGATTCCGGTTGTCCTTGTAGATCTAGAAGGAAGCAGGAGCCAGGGGTGAAGCCAGGGTGATCCCACAGTCTTATGCCACAACCCCCTGCATATCCTCTCTGCCCAGTATGGCCCAGCCCTTGGCCCTGCCCCAACTCTGGCTCTGGCCATGGAGAGAGTATGGATGTCTGGGGCTTGGGCCCGGTGCCCTCCTGAACATGAAAGATGGCTATAGTCATAGATTCCACAGCTGGCCCTGGCTGTGGCTGATGGGATGGGGCTGTCACTGCCTTCTCTGGACTCAGGATTCCTCTTTCACAGGTGCATGAGCAATACCCCCCTGTTGACTTCAGAGCAGCTGAGAGTAGCAGAGGCAGAAGGGTGGACTGGCGAGGAGGCAGGGTGGGTGTGTGGGGGAGACAGAACCACTAAGCACACATTGCATACCACATGCCGGCTGACACGAAGACACTGTCATACTTACTACGCACACCTACACATGCATCAGAAACCCAGAGCCACCCCTCCCCGAGGACTCAGGCATCTGTACCCCTTTTTGCTGGTGCTACCCCAGGGCACTTACAGAAACTGTAGTGGGAACTCTGGGCATCCCTAGGGGCTCTTCTGTCATTCAGGGCACAGAATAAGGGGGCAGAGACCCAGAAAAAAGGTAGGTGGGGAAGACAAATCTGGGGACTGGGTCTGTGCACACATGCACATGGATGTGGAAAGCTGACAGTTTGCATCTGCATGTATGAGTGTGTTATGACTCAACACACATCCATCTGTGTGCATGTGCCTGCGTGCTGGGGGTGGGGTTAGAGCCCCTAGATGAAGCCTGGGGCTTCTATGTGAGTCACAGAAGCAAATTCAGTGAGCCTGTTTGTTCCAGGCCAGGGTGTGTGCACATGTGTGAGTGTGTGCATGTGCATGAATATGTGTGTGTGCATCGTACACCCCTGCATGTGTCCATCCAGATGACCCCAGGAGGTCTGTTTCCCAAGCTGACTCTTTCCCAGAGGTCACGTGCCACTACTGAACTGCCACCACTGGGCCGTGCCATCGGGCTGTGCAGAAATGGAGGGATGTAGAGAAAGAAGAGGTGATGAGGAGATAAGGAGGTGGGAGAGGCAGCTGATGAGAGACAGACAGGCAGGCAAGATAAGGTCGGGAGAGTGACAGTGAGACGTGGGGGAGATAAGGCCTCCAGCAGCTGATGGGGGAGGAAGCAGGGGGCTGGGTGCTAGAGCCCGGGCCCTGCTGCCCAGGCAGCACCCAGCAGCCCAAGGGTTAAAGTGCCACACAAAGCCAGCTCAGGCAGTCTCCTCCTCCTGCCCCCCCATCCCTCCTGGCTTCTCTTTTTGTCCTTCTCTTAGAACAAAATAATTTGTGGTGAATTCACTCCTTCCCACAGAGCAGTGGCGATTAGAGGGTGAGGCGCGAGGCTTGGACACAGGGCAGGAAGGATGGGGACCTCAAGTGGGCACCATGGCCAGTCTGCTCCCTGGGCTCCTTAGGGCAGAGGCCCCCAGATGAGAGGCAGTGATGGGGACAGAGGTCAAGGAGGGGTCTGAGCCCAGTGGCAGAGGCGGGGGTCACAGGGAAATATGGGGACCTTGGAGCCTAGGGCCCACTGTTGGGGGAAACTGAGGCTCAGACACAAGAAAGGACAGGTCAAGGCCACATGACTCTGAGTGGCAAAGCCAGGTCCTCCATCCATCCTCCCAGACCTCTCCTTCCCAGGTTTCAGGACTCTCAAGATTGATTGATTGATTGATTCAGATCACAGGTAGGAGAGGCAGAAAGAGAAAGAGAATCTCAAGCCAAATCCGTGATTCCTGGTGCCCTGGGGGCAGAGCTCTACACCGGGGGCTGGATCTCATGAGCTGAGATCAGGGCCTGAGATCACAACCTAAGCAGAAACCAAGAGTAGTTCGCTTAACCACCTGTGCCCTCCAGGCGCTCCCCAGGTTTTAGGACTTTAAAAATACACACTTTTCTAATCATGGGCCACTGCCCCAGGCACTCCTTGAGCCTCATCTCAGCCACACTGGCCAAGCGCACCCTTGGTCCACTTGCACCAGCAGGGGGCGCAGCTGCCTGGCTTCTCAGGGCAGGGAATGAAGTTCCCCCACCGGACTCCAGTCAAGGTCATTCTCAGGTGTCCCAAACAGGTTTGCCCATAGCAGTGGCAGCCTCCTGACAACTCTCCTCCGGGAGCCGGGGAGTTCCTCTCCATTGGGTCCAGGGTATCCCTTGCAGGCTGGCATGGTGACTGGGCCAGGGCTCTGGGGCCACAGAGGGAATGGGTCTCCAGGTGGCAGGGTCATACCCCAGGGCTCTGAAAGGTGGCATAAGGGCTTGAAAGCAGGCACTCTGTCAAGAGTCACCTCTGAACCTCAGTGTCTGATTTATTAAATGAGAGAGCAGCTGTCCCCACTTTGCAGGCTGATGGAGGCCTGCAAAGAACCTATGCTATTGTCACTACTGCTATTGTTGAGGATCACCAGAATTCTGCAGAAGGAATCACAGTCCCTCCCTGCCTCCACTCTGCTAGATCTGTACACTAAGGATCTGAAGTCACTGACTCTCATTCCTGGGCAGACAGCCTCGGTCTCCTGGGGTTGGCCCACTTCCAGCCCCATCCTCTCCCAGGCCTCCCTGGTGGCCCCTCTCCAGCCATCCTGTCTTTGTCTCCAACACCTCAGGCTGGGCCCTGGAAGTGACAACAGGGGGACCTAGACACAGGGACACCACTGATACAGCATAGCAAGGACAGCTCGCTTCTAACTCTCCCAAAGTACTGGGCCTGTGTGTAATGGACCCTTGGCAAATGCATATGCCCGATTCCATGTTCAAGAGCAGAGCTCTGAGACCAGCTAGACCTCAGGCTGACTCTTGTATTTCTGCTTGCAGCTGAACTACCCCGTGGAGCCTGGGGCTGCATCTGCCATGCTTCCTTCCTGTCCCAAGAACCCTCTATGACACCCTCCTACTCAATCCTGGTGGCAGCCCATGGACCTGGCATGCCCCTGCAGGCTTCTGGGTCCCCAGCCCATCCTGATGCCCACTACCACACTTTTGCTCATGCTGTCCCTGCTTCTTTTCCATCCTTCCCTGCCTAAATCCTTCCTAGAGCAAGGGCTAGAAGGAATTTCTGGGGAGATGAGAGCTGAATCCTAGAACTGCAGGGGCTGGTCAAGCTACCAGCCAACGCTGTCCACCAATCCTAAGAGTACCTGAGGTGAAACAGCCCTCATTCCCTCTATCTCAAGTGCCTCACCCCTCTCAACATTCCCCTGAACCTGTTCCACTTGCTCCTGTCCCCTGGGATAGGCCCTGAGCTGAGCCCTGTGTCCCAGGGAGATCTGAATGATAGAGTTCAGCAGATGGTCCCACCCTGGGAGATAGGTCATCTCTCCATTGATGCTGTCTGAAGAGGTGCTTTCTACCTACAGGCCCAGGAGAGAACCTGGGAGAGCCCAGGGCAGACAGCATGCCCAGGGCTGGCTCCCCTTGAGCCCCAGCCTCTAGCCCTGGTTTCTGGGGCCAGCTCGGATGCAACAGACAGGCCAGGGTGCACCAGTGCAGGGCCTCAGCAACCACAGCAGGACTGCATGCCCGCTGGTGTCCTTGGCCCAGCAAGCTAATTGGAAAAACCCAGCAGCTCCCACAGTAGCACAGCCTCCAAGGTCTCCACCTCTACACAGGCAGGTGGAGTGAGGAAAGAGATGGGGGCCGGCAGGTCTACAGGTTGTCACAGTTTCACACTAGCAGTTATGGGGAAGGAGGAGGCAGGGGCTCCATCCCATAGAGATGGTGAATGGTAGTGGGACAGGGCAGCAGACTAGCAGACAAGCTGGCTGGAGCCCGGTGAGCATGTAGGGGTGGGGTAGGGGGAACAGGGAGAACAGGGGTGGCTGAGACCCCAAGGGACAATAATTCAGAAGGCAGCTTGCAGCCTCTTGTTCCCAGGAGTTCCCGGCTCCCCTCCCTTGTACCAGATACCTATGGCCTCCTCCCCAGAAGGGCACCTCCCCCCATCGGTCCCTCCATCTCTCCCCTCATCTCCTCACCTCCTTCCTTGCCCAACCCCCCGCCCCCAGCCCTATGCTGGCCCTCTCTCAGCTCTAGTGATTCTTTAGTTAAGCAGCATTTCTGGCCAGCCTTTCAGCCTAGGGATTTCCAGGGCCGGTGGAGGCTAAGGCCTCCTCAGGGGGTCCAGAGCCTCCGCCATGGCCCCTGCTTCTCTGGGTGGCTCCACATAAAGAGGTGAACCTAGAGGACACTTTGAAGAACAGCGACCTTGGACAGGAGGCACAGGGACATGCACAGGGGCAGATGGAGCCAGCCTCAGCCCCACAGCTCCCAACAGTCCTAAGAGTGGGGTCGAGTTCTGAGGAACCTGGAAACAGAGAAAGCCACTGCAGGAGACAACAGGCCTCAGGACCAGAGACCCAGACAGGCCCCTGTCAGACCAGAGAGGACTGCAAAGTCTCAGAAAGCCAGCAGCAGTGGGGCCTAGCCCTGAGCCAGCACTCGACCTGCCTGGGGAGAGGAGGAAGGTGTGGGGAAAGGAGAGGAAAAGGAAGGTGAGGAGGGGAAGCAGAGAAGGGGGAAGTTGCAAGGAAGATGGAGGCCCCGGAAACGCCCCTATGCAGAATGTTTTCACACTCGACCTCACCGATCTTGAACAACCCAAAGAGGGACACTTCTGATCACGTCTGTTCAGCAGACAGGACACTGGAGACAGGACACTGGAGGCCAGAGAGTTTAAGTTATGCAGTAGAACTCAGATTCAAAGGGAATCTGTCTGACCGAAGCCCCTGTTTCAGGTCATACTCATTCTCATACTTGAAGGTGAGGTACAAGGTGAGGTGGAGGGGCACCAGGGATGGGGGGCCTGGGGGGCAGACCTGGGTCACAGCAGGGGAGCCGGCCTGGAGGGGAGGACCAGCAGAATCAGCCTCATCAACTACCCAACCACCCAGCCCGGGGAGTGAAAACAGACGCAGACGCATGTGAGGCTCCTCTCTGCAGCGAAGGTGAACGGGTCCTAATCTCTGGAAAATTAAATCAGAAAGAAAATGGAACGAGGAAGATTTGACACAGGCTGGGCCCTGCTGCTGGCTGTGTCCTCAAAGGCTCAGGCTCGGCTGGGTGTTCGGCTACCTGAGGGGCCCCAGCATCCTGCCCCCCCCCATGTTACTGGGGAGGGCGCAGGCTGGACTGGGGATGTGGAGCCCCACAATACAACCCCCAGGGATGTGTGTTCTGCAACCCCCTCCTCCCCTCCCCCTGCCAGTCACGTCTTGGTGTCCTGTCCCTGGTCTTGCAAGGAGCAGCCAGTGGGGGTCCTGAATGCCCAGCCCTCATGCCAACAGCCCCCTGGAGGGAGAACAGCGAGCAGACCAGAGATGGTGGGCTAGACCCCACAGGGCAAGCACTGGAAAGGCCATAGGGGCTGGGACTGGGGTCAGCTGCTGGAATGGGGTGCACCTGTGCCAGGGATCAGGAGAGTCTTGGGTGGGAGGACAGGGGTCTCGCGGTAGTTTAATGATCCTGATCTGGGCCAAGAGGTGGGAGAGACAGGTGGTGACTGATCAGGGACCCCAGCCTGTCAAGGCAAAGCTGGGCTCTGGGGTTCTGCCCTTCTGTCAGGCTGGTGCCCATTTCCTGCCTTTGTGGGGAAGATTGAGGGTACTGACATAGCTGCTAATCACCCTTGAAGACCATAGGATCGAGGGAACAGTCAGATATCCTGTGGTCCCCTCCCATGGAGAGCACTCAGGACAGATCCAGGACAGGGTGTGGCTCCTGGGCTTTCCCTTCACCCAAACCCTGAGCTCCACAGCTCAGCTTCTGATGGGATAATGGGGACTGCCCCACTGTGGGTGCAGAAAAACCCTAACCCAGCTGCTCAGGAGACACACCAGGCCCTGGTCTATGTATGTGTGTGACCAACAGCTCCCCAGGGCCAGTTGTAGCCCCTCCCTTGCCTACCTAGTACAGGACTTACAATAAAGCAAAGGCCAGGGAGCCTCGGAGCACATAGTGCACAGGCAGGGATTAGGTGCCACTCACTTGCATGTTCACCAGCTGCTGATATTCACCTGCTGCCATGGTAGTTCTCATGTGGCCATGCCACACCGCCACCGTCCTGTGGTGGGCTGGGTCCATAGTTAGCTGTAGATGGTGTCATGCCACTAGCAGGGCTTGCACATTGTGATGCTCGCTGTTACATGATTAACATTCATACTGAATAGGGATTTCCTGGAATGAACCCTCCGTTTACAGGAAGTCACAGACACCACCCAGGCCTTTACAATGCAGCCCTGTGTGAGCTACAGTGGAGAACACAAGGCAGTGTGGGGGGAGCGGGGAGGAGGGTTCCTGGTGTGGCTTCTAGGAGCAGGTCAGACATGGCCCTCCTGGGTCAGTGGCCTATTAATTGCTCCACTTCCTCCCCACCCCCGCCCCCATATCCTTACATTTCCATTGGGCCATGCCATATTCATGCCACAGGCTCCGGGGCCCTCTTGAGCCTAGGGCAGCAGAAATGGACCAGATCTTGTCCCTGCCTTCCTGGGACTCACCATCCAGAGGGGACAGATGTCCCTTCAGACTGCTAAGAGTAGAGGGGTGGCAGAGGGGAGAGGTATGCAAGAGACACAGGAAATGGAGCTGGCTGGCTTGGGTACAGCGGCCCTGGAGGGAGCCGCCCAGGAAAAGACTGGGATGGTTTTACAGGGGAGAGTCTGAAAGGCTCAAGTGGGAGTCTGCCAGACTTGGCGGTGGCTGGGGGCTAAGAGACCAGGCAAGAGTAATTGTAGGTGCAGAGGCTGGGAGAAGGAAAGTCAGTGGTCTCTGCAGCAGCAGGAGCACAGGAGCTTCTGAAGGGCAGAAGGGAAGTGGGGGGCTGGGTAGGGGGACAGATTCTGAGCAGATAGGGAGGTGGATACCCAGGTGGCTCAGTGGAGGGACAGTGTGGCCTGGATTATAAGGTAAGCTGGCCCTGGTGGCTCAGTGACCCCTTGGCCCCCAAGAGGCAGCTGCTAGGAGCTCTCACCAGCAGATTTCCCTTCGAAAAACTCACAGGGGCACAAAGCCCCCACCGCCACCCCCAGCAACGCCTCCCTGTTTTTAAAGTTAAAGTTTAGTTGACTGTCATCCATTACCGCAATTAGTACATTATGTCTAATTATGCAATTAGTGTAAAAAGTGCACTTGCTGCTGAGAATGGGAAATTACGCTGCCTCGTTACGCTGTAAAATCCATGTCATAAAAAGGCTCAGTCTCTTGTTTTTCAAAAGACACAAAACCCAACACAAAACAATAAACCAAATCCTCCCAGTTGAGCTAGGGCCAGTGTACGGGGCCCTCCCTGCACTTGCCCCCACACAGACCCCCACCTCCGGGAGGCCAGCTGTACCTGCCCCAGGCTGAGGCCTGGGCCACCACAAGGATAGGCTGTTTGCAGGGTCCATTCCTGGGTGTGGTCTGTCTTCATACTCTGAAACAGATGTGAATTTCTAAGCTGACTTTAAAACCGTGGTAATCCTGATTATCCATCCATTATTCCAGACTTGACTTGGAACAAGGCCTCCCTGTTAAGGCCTATGTATTTCAGGTGACAGCAGTCCTGGAGGGGCATGGCTCCACCCAGCTCTAAGTACAAGACTTTTCTCCAAGGTTCCTGAGGGCACAACTCTGAGGTTCCTGATGGCATCCGTGACGACAGGTGCATTTTCCAGATCAGGGGAACTGAAGGAACTTCCCCATGCTCCAGGCTCCCAAGCCCCGGGAACATTGCCTGGATTAATAGGGAGCTCTCCATCACAAGAAGCATACAAGCCTAGCCATCAGGGGTGTTGAGCAGGAATTCACTTATGGTCACTTTGCACAGGGCTGGTCTCCAGGCTGCCATTAGCAGCAGCATTCCCATGGCTGTGCGCCTGTGTGAAGCTTGTAGTCTGTGACTTTCTTCCCTAGGTTCTGGCTCCCTTGGTGGTCAAGCAAATAGTCTGGGGACAGGTAGGAGGTGAGAAAGGTATCTGACAGGGTAGGGGGTTGTCTAGCACCTCTGCTCTACCACAGAGGTGACAGTGCCAAATGGCCAAGTGCATGGGGGCTGGGAGAGCACACTCCAACGTCCCTGACTGCCTGTGTCAGCACTGGGCACCTGTATCTCAAGAGGGTGATGCAGTGACACAGACACCCCTTCCCAGCCAGGAGTCTGCCCTGACCTCAGGGAGATGATGCACGAGCCTCCTAGGGCTGCCACTGCCGAGCTCAGACAAGGTGCTCACGGAGCTGAGAACCAGAAACATGGAGCCCCAACATCCCAGGGCCTGTGGGGCACCAGGGCCCCTGCCACCACACCCACCTGTACCATACAGCCATTAGTCCTGGGTGTGCCCAGGTATCTGGGTGCTGGCCACATCCCAGTGGGAAGCATGCACTGGGAACATGGCTGGACTGTGGGGATGGAAAGGGCCTGGATCTTACTAGAGGGACACCTGTTGCCCAAACACAAGGCATGGGTTGCTGATGGTTCCAGCCTCCAGGCCTCTATCTGCTCAGGTGCCCTTGAAGAGCAGGGGAGCATGTCACGCCTCAGCCACCTGGACACCAGAGGAGATTCTTAGGGCCCTGTCCTCCGGATTTGGTTCAGGATAGCATCAGGAGTGAGGGACTTGAGCCCGAGGTGAATGGAACTGCAGGCAGAGCCGGGGCCCCTGCTGGCTCCCAGCCCTGAGCCGGGAGCACCGGCTGTTGAGGCAGCTGGGAGGGAAGCTGTGCCCAGCACACCAGCCGGCACGGGGGAGTGCGAGTAAACACACCCGCGCTTCCCAACTTGTGTGGCTGGTGTGGGCGCCTGTGTTTATGGGAAACAGGTTGTTTGTGCCAGCGTCTGGGCCCCCATGCCACCCACCCTGGCTCAGCTCTCTTCGGCTGCCTCCCCACCCAGTGAGACCTGCCTTCCTTTTCCCAGGACTCCGCAGCCTCTCAGCTGCGGAGGGACAACAGTGACGACAGGTCCTACCCTTCAGGTGCTGAGACAGGGCTCAGCACTTTACCCAATGAGTCAGAATATTCCCCAAAGGCAGGTATGGTTATGATCCCCGTTTTACAGTCGAAGAAACCAAGACTCTGGCAGCTGGAAAAATGGGCTGGACACTAGGCTGGGGTGGAGGAGTCCATGACACTGGGTTTCTCAGTCTAGTCATCAGTTCCAGGTCCTAGGGCCTCCGAACCACCCCTACCCCCAAAAGCCTGGTCTGCCCTTTACCTGGGGCACCACTTCGAGGAGCCCTGGCCCAGCATGGCCTTAGATGTGAACCCTGCCCTTGAGCAGGGCACACGGCTCGTTTCTCCCATACAACAGCCTAAGGAAAGAGATGTGGGGCCTGGTCACTGGTCTGCCATCTGGCCTTTTCAGGTCCTTCATCCTCTGACCTCCTGCCTCTCAGGGGCAAGAGTCCTGGCAGGGCAGGGTGCAGGGCTCTGGGAGTCAGTGTGGACAGTGGCTCCAGCAGACCCTTGGGAACCCAGGGAAGACTCTTCATCATTTCATGGCTTTAGCTATTATGGAGATCTCCTCTGTAACTGTACCTCGGTCCAGAATGGCAGAAACTTAGCCCCATAAAGACCCTCATGAAATAGGTTTGAGGCTGGCCAGAGGCAGTTTTGAAGGCGATGGGGCAAAGAACATAGCCTGCTTCCTTTGCCCACATCACCTCCATTCCACCCTCCCAGCAGGTTTGGCAATCCTCTTCAGGGTCTGGGATAGGTCTCTCAGGGACCCCAGAATGTCCAGAAACCAGCCCTGTCCTGAGAGTCCCCGGGCAGGCTTCCTGGGGAGGGAGGTGGGTTCACCTGATTTTTCTTTATCCATCCCCCTCCCTGACCTGTGACAAGGACACCAGGAGGTGCTCAGCAGCTAGGCAGCTTCTGATCTCACAGACGAGGAAACTGAAGTGGCAAAAGAGCCAGAATTTGTCCAAAGGGGAGCCCTTCCTGCTCCTGAGTCCTCTCCACTTGTAGCTAAGGATGGCTAAGAAGCTGTGGCCCAAATCCTGGCCCTGCTCTTTACCAGTCAGGTGGCTTGGCACGAGCCTTCGCCCTCAGCATCCACACAGCCTTGAGCTGCCTCAGCCAGGCCTCGTGGGGGTGTTCCTCGATGATGAAAGGTCACAGGCAAGATGCTGCTGGCTTCTCACGGGGCCTTCTTCCAGGGCTGCTCTCAAGGCTCTGAGAGATTTCCCTGCCCCATGCTGCCCTGCAGGGCCAGACCTTCCAGGCCTTGCAGGCGAGAGGTCTGCCCTTTGCTCCCGCTGCTGAAGATGTCCCCAAATAATGATAGCACTGATCACAAGGAGAAGCCCTCTGGCCAGCTGCTTTTGTGAAAACATGAGATCTTTGCAAATCAGGTGTCTTCGCAGAGACAGAGAAGTAAGGCTGGGAGGTGGCTGCAGCCTTCCATGGCATCCAAGGGCCAGTCTGGGGGTAGGGTCATCACAGGGTCCCACCCCATCCCTGTGCACACACTATAGGTCCAGGCGCACCTGTCAGACCTTCCAGATCAGCTCATACACACTGACTTCACCATATTCACACCCAGTGCCCAGGAAGCTGCTCTGGACCTTGCCCAGCCTCACACTTAGGCTCACAGAGATAAAGCACCACAGCCCAGATGGATCCACTGGCTGTCACTGGATGTCACCTGGGGTAAGCTCTATGGGTTTCTGTACCTCTGCAGTAGTCTGGAGCCATCTGAAATGTTTTAAGCAGTGAAACTTCTCTGGCGCCCGATGGTTGGGGCTACCTGAAGGTCGTGGCCCTAAATCCTCCTGATGGACACAGTCCTGGAGAGGCTCCACACAGCCAGGGTGCTGGGCCTGGTGAGGGCCAGGACATGCCTGAGTGATGGTGGCTTCTGGAACAGGTCCCTAGGAGGGTCACAGTGCTCGAGTGTCAGGCACTGATAAGGCAGTGGGTACCAGAGCCAAGTGGGAACCTGACTGTGGTGAGTGTGCAAGTGAGAGTATGAGGGAACACAGCCATGCTGGCTGATCTTGTCCACATCCTGCATCAGCACCTCCCAACCCCATCTTTGTCCTTCCCCTTGTTTTTCTTTTATTTTTCTCCTACTTCCAATTTATAGGCTCTTCTCGAATTTTATGTATCTCTGTAAGTGCCCTTAAATCTTCCGTAGACTACGTCGGAAGCATACAAAAACAAACAAATAGTACTTGGACACGGAGGCCTTGCACATGCTGAAGCCACAGTGAGGATAGGCACACATCAGGGATGTGTGTACACCACAGACATGCACATGCTGGGGACACACCAGAGGGCCCACGGTCTCCTGTCATTCACAGGCTCTCCTGATCCCTCAGAGCAAAGTTCCCACATTTGGACAGGAAAAATTCAGAGTAGTCACCACACGAGAGTGTCCCAGAGCTAGGGGGCCAGGATCTCCACACCCCTCCAGGCTAGGTGCTCCTGATCCAGCCCTTGCCCCTCTCTGCACCTCAGTTTCCCCTCACTATACTGTGGGGAGAGAGGGACAATCTTTGGCGCCCACAGCCCCAGGTTCTCTCTCCATGAGTGTAAGAACCCAGAGGCCGCTGAGGCCAGCATTTGTCTTCACTGCGTCCACGCGCAGTGTTTGCCATGCAAACGAACTATGCACACAGGACCCAGTGCCCAGCCATACCGGCAAATGCTATGAAGGCCCTTATCTAAACATGAACTTCCAAGTGAAAGTGCTGTGCTCAGGAAGGCAGATGCTGTGTCCAGACTCCCACTCCAGGTGGGCCACCCCTTTGGTGCCCAACTTTGGGGGCTACTTTATGGGGTGAGGACTGCCACAGGAAATGCTAACACCAGCCAGCCATCCGTTAGATCAAACCCTCATAAGCCCTAGACATCGTCCCCATTTCATAGACAAGGCCACTGAGGTACAGAGTAATTAGTGGAGCTGGTATTCAATGACTACTACACAGACTAATCACACACTAGACCATGTTCCAGACCCCTGCCCTCTCCTCCCACCAGCTGGTCTCCATTGCATGGGAACCCGTGACCCTCCACAGCCCCAACCTTGTCTCCCAGGCCTCCTCCTCTGGGAAGCCTCTCGAATGCCCCCTCAGCTATGTCCATGAGGTCTCTGGCCTTAGGGCTATGGGCATCAGTGGGGGGTCAGCTAACTCAGGTGTTTGCAAATCTTGCCCTGTTTTAAATGTTCTTGGAGAGCTCATCTTTCAAAGGCACCTGGACCAATCCTTGCAGGAAATGCAGCTCCTTCAGGACCACGAGTCCCTATTTCATCTGCCCAGGATCATCCGCTCAGATTGATGCATGGTGCCAACTGAATCCTCAGTGGCCCCACCAGCACCCAAAGGACCCACCAGGCCCTGAGGTCTATCTGTCATTTGCTCAGCCTGTCTGCTCAGTAGGACTGTAGGAGGGATAGGCACTGATCTGCACTTGACCCAGTGGTGGGCATGCCCCCAAAGAGGTGCTTCTACCTGCAGAAAACCATCCTGGCCTTGCAAGTCTGGAAGTCTAGGATCTCAGGATACAGATGGGTAAACTGAAGTCCAAGAGGGAGAGGTAAGTAGCAGGGCAGGGCCAGGAAGACCCAGGTTCCAGCTGCTGGCACCTCCTTCTGTACTAGGGAGGGCAGAGAAAACTTTCCAGAAGAGGAGTGGGCATGAATGGGGAAGAGAGAATGTCCATCTGGCAGGGGAATGGCCAATAAAGGTAAAGGTGAATGGGCAGCTAGGCGCAAAGCAAGGAAAGAAAGCTGCTGGGAAGGGGTATCTAGTGGCAGGGCAGAGGCAACTTTGTCCTCCACCCCTCACTGGAGCCTTGGGGAATGGTCTGCTGGTGTGAACGCTCTCAGAACTGTGGGGTCACCTGGCAGACTGGAGGTGGGAGGCCTGGGCTTCTGTCCTCTCTGCACCCCCTCGTCCCTGGGGCTAGGTGCCCACCAGGTCTTAGCAGTGTTGATGCTATGGGCTCCTGTGTCCTCTGCTCAGCGACCTCTAGCAGAAGGACGGACGCCTGAGCTTTTAGCTCTGTCAAGGGCTCCCTGAGCAAGGAGGCGACGAGGGCAATGATGCCAGCAGGACAAGAGCGGAACAAATTGCCCCAATTACGTAAGGTGCCTCTATTTCCTCCTTAGCAGGGACAGGAGACCAGGGAAGCTGTGTTTCTCTCAACTCCACCCCCACCCATGCCACTGGGCCTACTGGGAGACCCCTCACAGGGGTCCACTCACAAGTCCCCCCCAAGCAGGGTCTGTAGGCCCAGGTCACTGGGGGTACTGGGGAAGGATCTTTGGAAGATCCTGCTTTCCCCTTTCCTGGGGCCAACAGGATGGGACCAGGGCAAAAGGCCTGGGTCTGATCTGTTCAGTCATTGTTCCTTGAGTGTCTCTGAGTGTACCCTAGCCTCTCTGGTTTTCTTGCCTGTACACTGGGGTGGGCAGCCCATGTGTTAGGCCTCTCCCCTGCCCTGGCCACTATGGAGCCCTGGGGAACTCTGAGCCTTTCCAGAATCCAATTACAGTCCCTACCTTGTCATACCCTCACTAGGACATGCTCAGGTCTGTTCTTCCTAGTGACCCATAGGGGTCCAAGCAGGAAGCCCCTTTCTCCAGACTCCAGAACCAGACTAATATGCCATACAACCACATCCTCAGCATGGCCTCTGGACTGCCCTTGCCACAAACACAGTCCTGCCTCCACTCCCATCCCAGGGCCTGGACCCCTCTGAGTTGCTCATCCTCCATCCCAGGAGAATGCCCTGGGGAGCACTGGAGATGCCCCAGGCCAGCGCCTTAAGGTAGCGCCCTGCTTCTCATCCCTACCTTGGCACAGGTGGTCTCTGCCCAGGCCCCTCTTCCAGCTGGGAACTGGGTGTGCCCGGAAGGCTGGCCTGCCAAGCTGACTGGGAAAGTCCTTGTACACAGCCCCATGCTTTGCTGGGTTGCCAACATGCCATGAAGCCCCAGCTAGCAGGCTCTTTGAGTTTATGGTGCTAGCAGATGAAGGTTGCTAAACTGTAAATTTATCTCTTGCCATAAATGCAGGCAACACGGGGGCCAGTGTATATGCCTGAGTGTGTGTACATGGGTGCCTGGAGGCATCACGTGCTATGTACAGCAGAGTACGTGTGCACAAAAGAGGGTTGGTGTTCCTGTGATTTTGCAATGCACGCCTAAGCACGCGTTCTAGGGTGGGACATGAGGGTCTCCCCAGGTCTGTCCTATGCACAGTGTATACACAGATGTTCTCCGAGGCCTACTGTGTGCTATACTTGAGCAGAGGGACAGGGGACTTGGGGCTGCACTCAGGGAAGGATGCACCTGACCTCATTTGTAGTGAGCTTTTCCTGTGTGCACATGTGAGCCTGGACGAACGCACACCACGATATGTGCTCTCCAGGGCACTCTCCTGGGATGAAGGAAGAGACAGCAACTTAGAGGGGTCCAGGCCCTGGAGAGGGAGTGGAGGCAGGACTGTGTTCATGGCAGGGGCAGTCTGGAGGCTGTGCTGAGCACATGGCTGCATGGCATCTTTGTCTCCCTGCCTGTCATCTCAGAAGGATGAGAGCCCAGTCCTGGTTACAGAGCCACACTGGGCTGGTGCCTCCTTCCAGCCACTGACCCCACCACCACAGAAGCCCCCCTGTACACCCTGCCAGGCCACAGCATAGAGAGCCCCAGGGCACAAACTCCATCCCGTGTGTGTGTGTGTGTGTGTGTGTGTGTGTGTGTGTGTAGCAACAATGGGACCGCAGGCTGATGTGATCCTTCCTGCCCACCCCCACTCCCAGAAGATCTAGAAACACCATGAAAACAATTGATCTCCTTGTTGATAGTGGGTGAGAAAAAAATTGCCTTTCTTTAAACACTAAAAATAATGCCCAGTTTCCTAAAAGCAGGGCTCTCATCAGCCCATGGCTTTAGCCAGGTCTTGTTGCTAATTCCAAACTGGATTTGTTGGAGAAGTGGGGTGCTAACCCTTGACTGCCTCACCGAGGGGCTCAGCCTTGGGGCAAGATGGCAGCCCCCAGGATCCAGGCCCAGATCTTGGCTATGCAGTGAGCCCAGATGTTTCGATCTCAGGCAGGCGGGAAGAGGGCAGCAGGAACCGGGTCCATATGCTGCTTGTGCCCAGCTAATGGGCTGACAAATTAGCAGGTCTCCCCTCTAAGAGGTGATGAATGAGCAACTGCCCAGGAGAGCTGGGGGGTGGGCCACCTCCCCCACGGTACTCCTTAGGCTCAGCCCTGACTTGGCATCTCTGGGGTGCCCAAGCTGGAACCAAGACTCTTGAGGGGTGAGGGTTGGAGGCTGGGATGGTGGGGATTGTGGGTATGAACAGGTAGGAGGTAGAGTGGGTATTAGAGGGTAACCCCAGCCTTGGAGATGTCCCCACACACGTGGGCCCAAGTCAGGGAGGCCTGAATTCCCCGGGCTGTTGTCATGCTCTGTGAAGGTCACCATGGAGGAAGGGGTTAAAGTGCTGCTGACCTTCTTCAGCCTTCTAAGACCACTGTCACCGCACACAGAGCTGCCTGAGCTGGTCCAGGATGGGTCTGCAGTGTGGGAGCCCTGAGGACTGATGACAATAGGGGGACACCTGAGCCACCCATGGAGCAGAGCTGCTTCTCCTGCAGAACAAGAGGAGGGCAGGCTCTCAGGCTGACAGGGGTTGTGGAGGAGACATACAGACAGAGGTGAGATGCCATGTGGGGAGGGGTCCAGGGAACCGGAGTCAAAAGCAAAGTGCTGCCTCCAGAGTTAATGAGCCCTCATCACAGAAGGGGTCAGCCTCAGTCAGTCCTTTCTGGCCAGGGCGGGGGTGGGGGGAGGTTGGATCAAATGGTCTTATCTGTCCTTTCTGACCTGAGAGCCCAACATCCTTGATTTGCTCCCCAAATTGTTATATGGTCCTCCTTCTCCGTGTACTCAGAACATCTAAAATAGGGCAGGGTTTACACATTCTTTTGACAGAGGTTGCCCTGACTTCCTAGGAAAGATGTCCGGCCAGGCAAGGCAGCCTCTGACCAAGGTCTTCTGCGGGCTCCCTGTCCAAACAGCCCCAAGCCCCGGGCTTGTACTGCCGCCCCCCAGCCCCCAGCCCGCCCCCACCCCGTGTAAACAGAACCCGTCTGCTCTCTCCCAGGGGCTGCTAATTCCTCGCCAGAACTGCTCGGACGTGAAATTGGAGTGAGACAATGTGTGTTTAAGGAAATGAATCTCGAATCTTAAGAGGCTCGGGGAGCCCGCCCTGCACCCCATCACCCTGCCCGCCCACCCAGAGCCAAGGAAGGAGCACTTGGCATCAGGGAAGAGAAAGGCGGAGGTGACATTCAGTGCCAAATTAGCAGCCGCCACAGCCAAATATTGTACTTGCCTCCAATCTTCTTTTATTTTTCAAAAGAAAAGGCTTTTACAAAGTGAAAGAGGCTGTTGGAACACCAAGGCTGATGATAGTTTTAAAAAGCATGCCCGCCATGCGCATGCCCATCATAGAGCCTCCCCTTCCTCCCTGCTTGCTGTCTCTTCCCTGCACACAGGCACCCCCACAGGCACCTGCCCCCGTGGTCAGGCCCCACTGCACCAGCCACTCGGGCTGACATCATAGGTGTTTTTGGCCAGCATGATCCAGAGGCTCTGACCCTGTGCCAGTCTTGGACATGGGACAGCCTCTGAGACACCTCCCCACCTGCATGGAGCCTTTGCCACTGAAGGGTCAACTGGGGCATGTCCAGGACCACTCCTGAGAAGGCTCAACAAAAGTGACCAGCCTGTGGCCTCTGCAAGGCATCCTTGTCCACCTCCTGATAGCCCTCAGTGCCCCCACCATGGGCAGCCATACTGCCTGTGCTCGCCCCCATCATTACTAGCCCCCTCCACTTGCAGTTAGATGCCTGATGGTCCCTAATCTGGTCACTTTGTTGTAAAAATGACACCAGTCATCATGGAGTCCAGCTCTTGGAACCCAGCCTGCCACCATGGGCCACTAATTTATTAACCCATGGAACAGGCTGAGCAAACACTCTCTGCTTGCTCCTCCAGAGGAAACACTGTTTTCACCCTTAACCCCTCGACCAAGAGCTGGGTCATCTCACTCATTGCCAGGAGTCAAACATGATAGTGTTTTATCAACAATGCAGACTTAGTCCATGTTTCCCAATTCTTTAAACTGGGGCTGCCCCAGACCTTGGTTTCCTAGTTGAGGGAGAGGATGGGGAGCCTGCTAGCTCTAGTGGTTGGAGGCCCCTAAGCCCGAGCCCCCACCTGGATGGTGACTAGAACCTGGCCCTGCCCCCCCCGCCCCCCCGCCACATGCAGCCTCGGGCTCTTCCCAGTCTGACCCCTGAGTCCTATACCTAATAGTCCTGGGGTTGGAGGCTTAGCAATCCCTTGTTTTACAGTTGGGACACTGGGCTCAGGGAACTCTTGGGTCTTGCCCGAGGTCTCAGCTGGTAAGAGGCACAACCAGAACCTGGATCTGAGTCATGTGGCACCACAACATGGACTGCAGTCTGGGTGTGCTGCCCAGACTGCCCCTTCAGGACAGGCCCTCATTCCCCCAGCTGCAAGACACTGCCCGCTCTCCACTGAGTCCCTGCCTGGGCTGTGGCCAGAGCAGGAGGGAGCCACCTTATCCACGTTCTGGTTGACACACAGATCATGCAGAGAAGCACAAAAGGCGACCTCAGTTGGGGACAACTCAGAGGGGTGAGGCCAGCTCCAGCACCCTCTGCAGAACTGGCTGAGGCTTCTGTTATGACTGCATCATAACCAAACTTTTGCTGCCCAATCCAGCTTCCTTTGCCCCTCCTAGGTGTGATCCCTGAGAGTACACCCCAGGAAACACCTGCATACACCTGATTCCAGGGAACTGACCCCACCGCAGCTAGTGCTGGGAGTGGTCCCTGAAAGCCAACTTTAAAGTGGGCACTGTCTTGCTGGCACCGAGGGCCTCACCATGGTGGTAGGTGGAGCCTGCGATAAGGAACAATTGATCAAATGTCCACCCATTATGAACTAATGTAGGATAACAGGGGATGGGTACAATATTTCAGGTGTCTGAGAGTTTCAGGAAAGTGTAATTATAAGGACTATGGAATGGGATGGCTGTTGCTGAGGGCTATCAATGCTTTGGACAGAGACAATGAAAGGCTGAGTGTGATTAATCATGAATTTAAGGTGAAGTGTGAAAGTCAGAAGCCCCCTTGGCGGGATATAAAAAGACTCTCATCTCCTGCAGCCAGAGGGAGAAAAAGCTGAGGGTCAGGCACAGGACTTAATTAGAAGAGTGGCAAAGATCCAGAGGGAGTTACAGTTTCAATCCTAGCAGGTTGGTTACCCAAGGTCCGGACCCTGACTGGGAAAAAGTGGGTCCTTGAGTTCTGGGATGGGGACATCTGGGTCACTAAATTAGAGACCTTGAAACCCCAGACTCCCCTAAACTCTCTGAGTCTATAGCAGTGGCCACTCCTCCTTGTTGATGCTAGGGTCCCCCAGACCCCTGCCTTGCTTAAAGATGATTAAGAGATCTCCATGTTGGGATCCCTGGGTGGCGCAGCAGTTTAGCGCCTGCCTTTGGCCCAGGGCGCAATCCTGGAGACCCGGGATCGAATCCCACGTCGGGCTCCCGGTGCATGGAGCCTGCTTCTCCCTCTGCCTATGTCTCTGCCTCTCTCTCTCTCTCTGTGTGTGTGTGTGACTATCATAAATAAATAAAAATTAAATGTCAAAAAAAAAAAAAGAGAGAGATCTCCATGTTATAAAACAACACACTCCCCTCTGGATCTGCACCCCTCCTTCCTAGTCA
Organism: Nyctereutes procyonoides; assembly: GCF_905146905.1. Lineage (NCBI taxonomy): Eukaryota > Metazoa > Chordata > Mammalia > Carnivora > Canidae > Nyctereutes > Nyctereutes procyonoides. The sequence goes on along the minus strand of NW_026575131.1, from coordinate 39,051,718 downwards.
CCAGACCAAACACAACATAAAGTCAAGTCACAACGTAACCAATCCAGGAAGTGTGGGGCCTGCTTTGGGAAAAGAAAGGACTATCTCTGAAGGTGCTCTAGAACCTACCTGACAGTTGGCACTGGATCCTGAGGTTGCTGGATCAAGGATGGCAGAAGACAGGTTGGATATAGGAGAGATCATTAATATGGAAGTACTTTCCCACTATATGGGATCTAACACCCTAGCAAAGACCCCAGGAGATTATGGGAAGGCTGGCAAAAGCAAGGGCCTATACCAAGGGAAGTAGAAATGCCAGAATTCCATAAGAAGCAGTTGACAAAGAGATCAAAGACTCAGACAAGTGGACATACCACAATGGTTCTACCACAAAAAGCCAGAAAACCTACCATGACCATGTTTCATGGGAAGGCTGTTCGCCAATCTGAGAAGGACACAGTCATAGAGAGAAACTCAGGCAGGGTTGTCCTCTTAGACCAGCCTGGCTAGAAACACTGCTCCATCTCATAGACCAGGTGACATGGAAGGACCTCAGTTCTAAGTGAAGCCCAGAGTGAGAAAGGGAGGGCTCTGTGGCAGGTTTAGGATGAGGTGAACAGGGCCCTGCAGCTTGGGCTGTGTGATCTAGGCGGTCCATGATGTGAGAAGCATCATTTGGGGAAAAGATGCTGTGTGGAGTTTATGGCAGATTCTATTTTTAAAAAATATTTTATTTATTTGTTTGACAGAGACACCAGGAGAGTGAGCAAGAGAGCACAAGCAGGGGGAGCGGCGGAGGGAAAGGGAGAAGCAGGGAGCCCCGATGTGGGGCTTCACCCTAGGACCCGGGGATTACGACCTGAGCCGAAGGCAGATGCTTAACCAACTGAGCCACCCAGGCACTCCATATGGCAGATTCTAATAGAGAACCACAGTATAGTTGTACGTCCAATCAATTTTCAACAAAAAAATGTACCACTCTCATAGCAGCTCCTGATTGTTACTGGGTCCTGGCAGAGATTGCAGGTGGAACATGATTAAATGACCAAAGCATATTAAATCATTTGGCTTTTGGTAGACCCATGAAATCATGAGATCTTACAAGCCCAAGAGCCATCCACCTAAGAAGCAAGAAATGCATCTTTAGTCAAGTATGAGCCTGGTCAGAAGACACAAGAAGGGTGCATAAGCATGTGGTCCAGATCCCATTCATTCACTACCATTGCATGAGTGCCCTCTCTCATTCTCTCAACCAAGACTGCATGAAGGCTGGGGCGGGGGCGGGGGGGAGGTTGTTCCTCATGACCAATGGATGGAAGATGAAGAAGATTGAGGTTATTCTCAGATGGGTCAGCTTGGTATGCTGATATGAGCTGAAAATAGACAGCAGCTATATTATGCCCCACTCGGATGGCCCTGAAACATAGTGTAAAGGAGAAATCCTCCCACAAAGCAAAGCTCTGAATGGCAGCACACTTGGTCATCCACCTTGTATAAAAAGTAAAGAATGGTAAGAATATATACAGATTTACGGAAATTGACAAACAGCTTGGCCAAATGTCAAGATGAAGAAAGTCTGGAAGATCATGGACAAGAAAGCCTGCTAAAGAGGTATGTGGATGGACCTATGGGCACAGACATGAAGATCTGTGAGTGTCAATGACTATCAGATAGCACTACCAGGAAAGGGGCACCAAAAAGCTGGACAAAATGACTCAGCTGGTTGCCATCAGCCAGCCTTTGTCATTGGCCACTCTAGGGCTGGTATGATGGGTGTGCGAACAGAGTAGCCATGATGGTGGGGATGGAGACTATGCATGTGCCCAAGCCCAAGTTTGATCTAGCTACCACTGCTGAATGCCCAACCTGCCAGCAACAGAGACCAAATGGTGAGTTCCTATGATGGCACTATTTCTCAAAGAGATCAACCACCCTATTTGGTAGAAAACTGATTACACTGGACCTCTTCAATTTTAGAAGGGGCACTGATTCATCTTGACTAATATTGGCACATATGCTGTTACACATCAGGTCAGTTTTCCTTTCCTGTAGGGTACTGGCTGTTTGAAAGTTCATCAAGTGTTTGATCTACTGACATGGGATCCCATCGGTTTATGGGATCAAGGAATCCACATTATAGTATAAGAGGTGCTTCAGTGGGCACATGAACACAGGATCCACTGGTCTTTTTTTAATTTTTTAAATTAATTTATTTATGATAGTCAGAGAGAGAGAGAGAGAGAGAGAGAGAGAGAGGCAGAGACACAGGCAGAGGGAGAAGCAGGCTCCATGCACCGGGAGCCCGATGTGGGACTCGATCCCGGGATCCACTGGTCTTATTACTCATCTCACCACCCCAAAGCCACCAGTCTGACAGAGTGTTGGAATGACATTTTTCTTTCTTAATAACAGCTTTATTAACATGCCATGAAATTTACCTTTTAAAGTACACAATTCAATGATTTTTGTCTATTCATGAAATTATACAAGCATTAACACTCTTAATTTTAGAACATTTTCATCACTTCCAAAAGAAACCCTGTACCCCATTCCTGCCACCCTTGTCTCTGGCAATCAGTAATCTACTTTGCGTTTCTGAAAATATGTCTATTATGGACATTTTTTATAAACTGAATGGTATGTCAATATGTGCCCTTTTGTGATGGATGTCTTTCACTTAACACACTGTTCTTAAGGCTTGTTCACATTATAGAGTGTATCAGAACTTTATTCCTTTTCACTGCTGCATAATATTCCATCACACAGATATATACATTTGTTTATTCGTGCATCAGTTGATGGACTTCTGAGTTGTTTCCACTTTTAAACAATCTTACAAATACTGTTGCTATGAACGTTTGTGTACAGGCTCTGTGCGGACGGACGGACATGTTGACAATTCTCTTGGGTGGAATATCCTTTAGAAGCATGGCAAAGCCATCAGCTTGGAGATGATATCTAGCAAGAATGAGGACTCATCCTCTAGGACACAGTACACACCCTCAAACTATGAGCATATAAGTGCCACATCCTGGGGCGCCTGGGTGGCTCAGTCAGTTAAGCATCTATCTGCCTTTGGCTTGGGTCAAGATCCTGGGGTCCTGGGATCAAACCCCGCATCAGGCTCCCTGCTCAGTGGGGAGTCTGCTTCTCCTTCTGCCTCTCTCTCCCTTTGTGTGCTTTTGCTCGCTCACTCTCAAATAAATAAATCTTAAAAAAAAAAAAAAGGTGCTACATCCCTGATAGGCAAGAATACAATGGTTTCACTCCCCTCACTCCCAGTCTCCCACTTGGAGACGGGGAATTTTGGCTTCTAGTCACTTTGATTTTAGGCTCTGTGAATCTACAAGCCCTGGTTCCTGGAGAGGGAACGTTATCACAAGGGACACAGTGAGAGTCTCAGTCTAAGTTTCAGCTGCTGGCTGGTCACTTCAGGCTCCTGAAGCCACAAGAGCAACAGCCATGGAAAGGTAATTGATTCTCATTATCAGGAGATGCCGGAGCAGGGAAATACACATTGAATACCCAGGTGACCCACTGGGGAACCTCTTTGTACTCCCACACATCTAATTGTTACAAAGGATGAACAAGTGCATCAGCCATGGCCTGAGAAGGGCAGAGTATGTGGGGCTCGGGGATGAGGGCATGGATCAGGGTGAGGGGAATCTAGGGTGGTTGGGAAGGGAGGGAGAGCATGTGTAACAACTCTGGCTTTTTTTTTTTAATAAATTAATTTTTATTGGTGTTCAATTTACCAACATACAGAATAACACCCAGTGCTCATCCCGTCAAGTGTCCCCCTTTTTTTTTATGATTTTATTTATTGAGTGGGAAATATCAGAAAGGGAGACAGAATGTGAGAGACTCCTAACTCTGGTAAACGAACAAGGAGTGGTGGAAAAGGAGGTGGGCGGGGGGTGGGGGAGAGTGGGTGACAGGCACTGAGGGGGGGCACTTAATGGGATGAGCACTGGGTGTTATCCTATATGTTGGCAAATTGAACTCCAATAAAAAATTAATTAATTAAAAAAAGATTTTATTTATCTATTTGACACAGAGAGAGTGTGCACAAGCAGGGGGAGTGGCAGGCAGAAGGACAGGGAGAAGTGGGACTCAAACCCAGGACACTGGGATCATGACCTGAGCCAGGGGCAGATGCTTAACCAACTGGGCCACCCAAGTGCCTCCAACTCTGACTTTTATGTTGGGAGGGCAAAGCTCATCTCAGTAACCTTCCTCTTGCAAGTTTCCCAGCTAAAGGGACCAACCAGAATTCCAGAGCAACTGAGTTCCCACGTAGGTAAAACTTACTACATGAAGCAGGGGGTCCAAGTGACTCAAGAGACAGGCTGCTGTGGATACTGCTGCAGGATCCCCCTCAGAATCAGCTCTCATTCCCCACCTGTCAGATGCTGAGGGCCTGCAGCGGAGTCTATGTGGGACTCCCCTCTGGTTGAAGGGAGCCACCTCATCTGTGGTCATGCCCCGTCCTTAGCAGTAGCCTGCATCCAGGCATGGGGCTGTGCCGAGTACAAAGGCTAGGACCCCAGCCTCAATTTAGGACATCTCTAAGGAGCCATCCCAGACCCAGAGCTCCCCAGGGGGGCAGGCTGAGACCTCCATTCAATTGCATGTGGTCAGCTTCTCTCCCTGCCCAGGCCTGTTCTGTTCATCCCTTTACAAGTGTGGTTCCTCAGAGCTCCCCTACCCCCAAATGAATCTTCTGTTTGTGAATCTTAGTGTCTTAGAGCCTGTTTCCCAGGAACTGACCCAAGACATGGGGCCCAGGCTATCTGCCCCCATCCGTGTCAAACCCCGGGTCAGCCTGCAGAGGTTCAAGAAGGCCCTTGCCATGGCAGCTGCTGGACGTCCAGCCCCCCAGGCCTGCCTTCACACTCCCAAGCCTACATTCAGGCCCCACCCTCTTCAGGGAGGTGTGATTACAAGGCCCTTTTACAGGTGGAGAGACCAAAGCTCTAGAGGCGAACTAGCTCATCCAAGGTCCTGGTGCTAGAAGGGGGCTAATCAGAGTAGGAGTCCCAGTCTGTCTTAATCTCCTTGACCATCATTCCCATGACTTCCATAATTCCTGCCATAGCAAGAGAGAGGGGAAGGTAACAGACTCTGAGAGCTTGGAGGGAACAGTTCATCTTGGCCTGGAGAGGTGGAAAGGAGCTCCAAGGAGGAGCTCTGGGGCTCAGGCAGGTAGAGGTGCAAGGAAAAGTGTTTCAGGAAGAGGGAGCAGTGAGGGCAAAGGCTGGGAGACAGATGTACTGTGGGGTGAGGAGCCCTGGTTTAGGGTGACGAGTAGGGGAAGGGAGGTGTGATTTGTGTGAAGGTCGTGATGGACACAGATCAGGCTCAGGTCCTGCATCTGTTTTACCCTGCCCCCACCTTCCTGTGTCCCATCTCCCCCCAGGTTCCGGTGCCTGCTCGGAATGGCCAATGAGGCCATCTGATTGGCTCATCAAGGGCAAATAATAGTTTTTGCTGAATTCAGCTGCAGCCAATCAGAGGCAATCAAGCACACAAGAGGCCTGATGGGCCACACAGGCGGGTGCACCCACAGGCACCAGAGCTGGCCCCTCAGTCAGGTTCCGGAAGCCTCCTTCCCTCCCCTACCTTGTGTGGGAGAACTGGAGTGGAGGTTGGGAGGGTGCAGGGGGTCTTAGGAAGAAAACAGGGAGTGACCCAGCTGGCTCCACAGCATTTACTTGGCACCTGCTGTGTACCCAGAGCTCTGGAGAAGCTGTGTCCTGATAAGGAAGATGCAAGCAGAGGATACACTCACCCCAGCAAACGCTCTGCAGAGCAGGCCCAACTCACAGGCCCCAGGAGGGGGCCTCCTTAGGAGAAGATTTCCTGAGCCCCATAACAGCCTCCCAGCATTTGTCCCTCGGCCGCCTCCAGCCTGCCTTCCCGGGTGTCACTGTGCTAAGTTCTTGCCTCTTCCCTGAGGTAAGTGGAGCTCCAATCAGACCCTGGGAAAGCAATTTTTCAATCTCCAACTGCAAACACTAATACTGCTGAAGCTAATTTTATAGATTTCCACTTCGAGGCCTCGCCTTTGTCCCAGAATCCCTCAGCCCGGGAGATTAGTAGTTTAGAGACTGGAAAAAATAAGGTATTTTAAAATTCAGCATAAAACCCTCTCTTAGATTCAGTGAGCTTAAAATTTTTCTTTTTTTTATTGGAAAAGAGCCTGTTAGTGAAGGAGGAGCCAGGTCTGGTCCCTGCTCCACCAGGTGGCCAGAAGAGGGGCACTGCTGTTCCAGCCCCCGATGCTGACAGCCTCTGCGACACAGCTGGGACCCACAGCCTTGGAGTGGGGGGAGGCTGGAGAAAGGCGAAGAGTCAGGCCCCATCCTGTGTGATGGGAACCCATGGGCCCTCTGCTCAACCCTTTGGGATGTGTGCACCCCTTGAAGCTACCCAGGATTTCCCTGAACCCAATCCTCAAAGCCTGATGGGCTATAGAGAAGCTTCGGCCCCTGGGATAGAACAGGCCACAGGTGTGCTGCCCACTTTGCTAGTGAGGTGATTCCATTCCAAAGCAGACTCTCTCTGGGCCTCAGTTTCTCCATCTAGCCAACTGCCAAAGTCCCTGGCCATGTGGCTCACCTGGAGCCATGCAGCCCAGCACTGCACAGCCACTGCACATGCACACACTCGCTCAGACCCCTGCCCTGGCACAGACCATCAAGCACGGGATGTGTTTGGTGGTCCTCACTCCATGAGCACCTCTCTATTGCGTCTCTCCCAGATGAACAGCGTCATCACTCTGGCTCTCTGGGAGCCACAAACTCAGAAACAACCTAATGAAAAATAAATGTATTTACAGGGAGACGTCAAAGCAGCCAGGACGAGTCAAAGTAATATGCCTGCGACCAGCACGTGGACTTTTATTTCTTCCCCCTCCACGCTCCAGAGCTGCTCCTGCGGCGTGGAGAGATAAATATTTTAAATAGCGACACTTTGGCAATGCACAGTTATGCAAGACAAGGAATAATTAGAAAATAAATTACTTTTTTTAAACACGGCTTTACAAACATCGGGCGCATCAGATGATTCCTCCCCGCAGTCCAGGGCTGCACGGCTCCAGAGGCCAGCCTAGCAAGGACCTCGGGGAGCAACCACACTTCAGCCTGTCCCTACAACCCCCAGACGGTGACATCCCCTCCCGCCCGCTTGGGGAGGCTCCCAGAATCGAATTGAAGACCACACTTGGCAGCTTCTAGAAAATCTCAGCGATGGAAAGGCTTCCTCCGGCGTCTCACCAGCAGTGGCGCAGACTAAAAATAGTTTAATCTCCTTGAAAGCAAAAGGAGCAATCAGCAAAACAGACACTCAGGCTTGCATGCACCCCCCACCGATCCTCACCATGCTCTGCCCCCATGTATCCGGGCCTGTCCCGACTGCCAAACATCATCCATTTCTGGCAGACCCCTAGCCAGCATCCTGTGATCCCCTTTCCCCCAATCTGAGGAAGACAGCTCTCACCCATCATTCAAGGCTCCTAGTACCTGCAGGCCCAGACCAAGATAGATATAAGATATACGTCCTTTGAACCTAGTGAAAACCTAGGAGGCAGGATGGGAGTACTATCTTTGCTTTACAGATGAGGAAACTGAGGCAGCATAGAGAGGTGGAGTCACTTGCCCAAGGCTAGAAAGGATGGAGAAGAAGTCAGACCCAGACAACTCTAGTTACTACCCCGGGCTGGATGCTAATGGCAGAGGGCTTTGGCCTCTGCAGAAAGGAGGCTGGTGGCTTTTCATTAGCACCAAACCTGAGTCTCCAGAGACGGTTCCTGAGAAACAAAAGCTGCCAGGGCAAAAAGGGGCAAAGACCGGTGGAGTGGGGAATTCCCGGGAGAATCTCACACATTCAAGGGGCACAGGACTGTTGGGACAGGTCTGTCACGTGGATGTGTCTTGCCTCCTATGGCCCATGTGACATTGTTATCTCCCCTATTTTTACCCCCTGGCCTAGGATGGACTCTGCACACCTGTGTTCTGGCCCAGCTCTGCCACCAGCTCGCTGTGTGAGAGTCTGTCCCTGTCCTCTATGGGCCTCGGTTTCCTTAGGGATGGCCAAATGATCTGAGGGACAGAGGCCCTGCCAGGAACTCTGCTGCCCTCGAGGTCTGTACCCCCTCCACTCTCTGCCTCTCTTTACTCAGCCCTACCTCTCCACCTTTGTCCACTTGCCCTTCCTCCTTGCCCACCTGCCCCACACCAGGAGCATGGACTCTTCTGTCCCCCAAGCTGGTTTTACAGACAAAAGCTCAGAAATGGGGAGGGGAAGGTCACATGCCCAAGGCCACTGTGTGGAGGTCAGAGAAGGCACAGCCAAGGGAGGGACCTGCTCTCTGATCCAGTTCCATGCCTTTCATGATGCTCTTCATGAGCTCCCCACGAATGCTGCAGTCTCCTTAGAGTTCACAAGTGTCTTCTGTCCCCCCCATCCTTTGGAGAAGGAAGCCAGGACATAAAGCTATACATCAGGCTCTGGCGGGTGGTCCAGCTTGCCCAGTCTCCCAAAATGCCATCAGGGAAGTTGGAACTGAGACCTCCTTTCATACTAGTGTCTTTCCTGGTAACCAGTAGCTGCAAAAAATTACTCCATAACCTTGCTCTGAGCTTTTCAAAAATAGCCTGTGGGCCTGCTTCTAGAAGGCGTCAGACAGCCCAGCCCTATCTGTAGGGCCGAGGAAGGTAGCTTCATCTCGCCTCAGCCCCTGGAGCCCTCTGCCCTGGCTTCCTGGTCCATCGCTCAGCCCCCCTGTTTCGCTGGCTAGCCATGCCCTCACATCCAATCCTTGCCTCCAGCCCAGTCCAGCCCCTGGTCCCTAGTCCAGCTCTTGCCACTGCAGCTCAGCATACATAGGGCTTGGTGCTGTCACTTGCAGCAACTCCACATCTTTTGTCATCTCAATCTGACCCCAAGGGCAGACAACCCTCTCTCTTTTATAGATGAGGACACTGAGTCTCAGGTCACCTGACTGTGAGGGGCATGGCCCCACTCACCGTGACAGCTTCAGGAGAAGCTGAATTTGAACAGGTGGGGACTAAGGAAGGCCCCACAGGCAGGTGGAATAAGCAGGGCAAGGGTATGGCCCTGGGGAGGCTTAGACATGTTGTGCAGAGCTGAAGAAAGGACTCTGACTCACTCAGAGCAGCCTGAGTCTTTGGGAGCTGCTCTAGTAGATGATGCCCCAGCCCCCAACCAGGCTCAGGGAAATGCCCTGCCCTGGTCATGGGAGCCCTAGGTAACGCTACCTGAGCATGAAGAAGGTGCTTGCTGCTGGCGGCACCCAGGGAATAACTGGCATGCTGTTATTAAGGCAGAACTTTTTTTTTTTTAAGATTTTATTTACTTATTCATGAAAGAGAGAGAGAGAGAGAGAGAGAGAGAGAGAGGCAGAGACAGAAGCAGGCCCCTTGCAGGAAGCCTGACATGGGACTCTATCCCTGGTCTCCAGGATCACACCCCAGGCTAAGGGCGGCGCTAAACCCCTAGGCCACCAGGGCTGCCCTCAAGGCAGAACTTTATCTGCAAAGCTCTTCCCCACTGCTGACAGCATAAGCCAGGCCGGCTGCGGCTTCCAATGGCACAGATGGGGGAGCTGAGGCTTGGGATAAGGGGCACCTGGTCATAGGGCGAGAACTTGGCTGCTGAGGTTTCCTGTTGCGCCCCCTGCCTTTCTGCCTTCTCTCCAAATCCCTTCCTCTGTTCTCAATGCTAACCCCAAGCCAAGCCCTGGGCCTGCTGTACTCCCAGGCACAGGGCAGCAGTTCTCAAAGTGTGTTCTCTGGAACCCTGGTCAGGAAGCAGCAGGGCTCATGTGGAAGATCAGGGGTTGTGAGAGGGAGGTCAGGAGGCCAGCCTGACTGTTGCCTCCCTCAGGGAGAGAACCCCCACCTTATCCATTCACTGGCCAGGGCCCTGCATAGATTTCACTAAATAAATGGCAAGGGCTCAGCTGCTCAAAGAGCATGACAGCAGTGGTGCCTAGTGGACTGAACTTCTTTTCTTTTTTTTAAGATTTTATTTATTTATTCATGAGAGATACAGAGGGGGGTGGGCAGAGATATAGGCAGAGGGAAAAGCAGGCTCCATGCAGGGAGCCTGATATGGGACTTGATCCCAGGACTCCAGGATCATGCCCTGGGCTGAAGGCAAGCGCTAAACTGCTGAGCCACCCAGGGATCCCCGTGGATTGAACTTCTATTCTTTATCAAAACTCCCTGAAACCACAAGAAAGGGCTACTCAAAATGGCAAAAACCTATGAGTCAACGAAAACATGGAGGAGGTGCCAAAAACAACATTTGGAAGCTGGAAGCAGATGGACCATGATGACTGACTCAGCAGGCCCTGGGAAGGTCACCTGTGCCAGCAGTAGGTTGAGGTTGGGGAACCCCAAAGAGTAAGCCCTAAAACCCCAAATGGGAGGCTAAAAGAAACTTCCTGCAACCCAGAAGGGCCATTGGCCAGATTACCCACAATGAAACCGAAGTCCATGAACACCCATACCCCTACTCCTGTGCCTGGAGCTCTCAGCTCCACATTCAGTGGCCCACTCTGGTGGTTTTTGATGAGGCTCCTAGGGTTGTGAGCTCCACTTCTCAGTTCCTATTACATAATCTCCTGTCTGCTTACATATATGAGTAGACTATATGGAACCCCAAACATGGAGGGGAGATGGGCACATAGGAGTCAGAGACCAAAACAAAAAATACCTGAAGGGGGATCCCTGGGTGGCGCAGCGGTTTGGCGCCTGCCTTTGGCCCAGGGCGCGATCCTGGAGACCCGGGACATTTGGAAGCTGGAAGCAGATGGACCATGATGACTGACTCAGCAGGCCCTGGGAAGGTCACCTGTGCCAGCAGTAGGTTGAGGTTGGGGAACCCCAAAGAGTAAGCCCTAAAACCCCAAATGGGAGGCTAAAAGAAACTTCCTGCAACCCAGAAGGGCCATTTGGCCAGATTACCCACAATGAAACCGAAGTCCATGAACACCCATACCCCTACTCCTGTGCCTGGAGCTCTCAGCTCCACATTCAGTGGCCCACTCTGGTGGTTTTTGATGAGGCTCCTAGGGTTGTGAGCTCCACTTCTCAGTTCCTATTACATAATCTCCTGTCTGCTTACATATATGAGTAGACTATATGGAACCCCAAACATGGAGGGGAGATGGGCACATAGGAGTCAGAGACCAAAACAAAAAATACCTGAAGGGGGATCCCTGGGTGGCGCAGCGGTTTGGCGCCTGCCTTTGGCCCAGGGCGCGATCCTGGAGACCTGGGATCGAATCCCACGTCGGGCTCCCGGTGCATGGAGCCTGCTTCTCCCTCTGCCTGTGTCTCTGCCTCTCTCTCTCTCTCTCTCTGTGTGACTATCATAAATAAATAAAAATTAAAAAAAAATACCTGAAGGAACCTGGGCTACACAGAAACGGAAGTGTGAAAAAAGTTCCATCAATTGTGCATGCTAGGGTTGAAGAAATCTGTAAATGTATTATAGACAATGAGAACCGGGTGTCTCACTGTTGGAGAAGGAAGTCACCAAAGAGGAAGGGAGGAAGACTTGATTGAGCCTGTTGCATTGGACTGGAGATATGGGTAGCAGACACACACATATTTCCCATTTCCAAGTTCTGATCGCGAGAGGGCCTGGAAGCAGTAACACCCTAGGAGCAATGAGCACACATGGCACACAAATCTTAATTTCTAAGTACCATCTGCCAATAAATGGAACCAGAACTCCTTGGAGAAGTAGGTGATTCCAGGGAAAATACAAGATGATCTTGGAGTATCTTGTAACAACAGAAAGTAAGAAAGCGCTCAAATAAGGAGAGGAGTATGTTAAAAGGGCAGAGGAGTCAACATGGAAGAGATCCCAATGGCCAAAGTGGGAATATTTTTTTTTAAAAAAGGATTTTATTTATTTGAGAAAGAGAGTAAGTGAGAGAAAGAGCATGAGTGGGGGAGAGGGGAGCAGAGAGAGAGGGGGAAGCAGGCTCCATACTGAGCAAGAAGCCCAAAGCAGGGGACTCGATCCCAGGACCCTAACATCATGACCTGGGCTGAAGGCAGATGCTTAACTGACTGAGCCACGCAGGCACCCTCAAAGCTGGAATAATTCAAGCAACAAAATAAATAATGATAATAGTGAATTATAACCCATAAAGTAATTCATGAGTTGATACTGATATAAATAAGTAAAACAGGGGAGAAAGGACAGTTTTTCCTTATAGAAAAATTCTGATTAATAAATGTAGAAGGAATGAGAGGATAGAAAAGCACCATTAGAATACCACTGCAGGCAAGACCCACCAATGGATGCTAAAATCAATGAACAAAAGTTTCAGAGAATCAAGATATTTGTTTAACCTCAAAGCTTTCCCCCAGAAATTTATTAATTATAAAGGGAAAATAGCAACTTTACAGTGGGGGAAGCAAGCAGACACTACCTTAACCAAATTACCAAAGTTAACATCACCAATTGTACTGACGTCATGTACTCCCCGGTATACTGATATACTGAAAAGGACACATCATTCCTATGGTGTTCTAAAAATGCGTAACCTAAGTCTACACATAGAAAAACATCAGACACAAATGTTAAACAAAATAACAGATGGGTACTTTTTAAAAAGTGTCAAGATCACAAAAAAGACACTACCAAACTGTCATGGATTAGAGGAGCCTAAGGAGATATGCAGTGTGAGATAACAAAATGCAGTATGGGATCCTGGTACAGAAAAAGGACATTAGTGAAAAAACTGGTGAAAGCCAAATACAGTCTTTTCTTTGGTTCATAGTAATGTACCAACGTCAATTTCTCCTTAGCTTTCGTACTTGTACTATGGTTATGCAAGATGATAACATTAGAGGAAACTGGGTGAAGCGTTAGGGAATTTCTGTGCTATTTTGCCAAGTTCTCTGTAAGTCTAAAATTATCTCAAAATACAGGAGTGTGTGTGTGTGTGTGTGTGTGTGCGCGCGCGCGTATGTGTGTGTGCATGCACGTATATCTGTGATTTTAAGTAGGCTCCATACCCAGTATGAGGCTTGAACTCATGACCTCTAGATCAGAAGTCCCATGCTCTACAGACCGAGCCAGCCAGGGGCCCCTAAAGGAATTTTTTTTTTTTTTGCTGTCTTTTTTAAGCTATAATACTACCATCCTCAGAGAGCTAACAGACATTGTGGCAACAATGAAACAAGAGCTAGATGTTATTTGTTAAAAGGACCAAAAAGAGATCCTGGAAATCAAAAACATGGTAAATAAAACATAAAATTTGATAGAACTGTTGGAAGATAAAATTAAGAAATCTCCTGATTTAAAAAAAAACAACACAGAGATGGAAAATCAGAGAGAAAAGAGAGGGAAAAAAAGGTCTGAGTTAAAAGTTCTAGAAAAAGAGGAGAGAAAATATTAGGGAGGAAATGGTCAAAGAAATCATTCAAGAAAACTTCCCAGGCCTGAAGGATGTAAAAATCCAGCTTGAAGTGTCTGCTGAATGGTAAGGAGTGAGAATAAACCCCACTAAGTTATGGCAATGTGGAATTTCTGGGCACAGGGAGAAAGTTTCTAGAGATAAAAACCAGGTCATGTACAATGGATTGGGAATCCACATGAATTTTGGATCTCTCCAGAGCAATTCAAGGAGCTGGAAAGAATGGAGCACTGCCATAGGAACTCTGAGGCAAATGGTTTCCATCTTGGACTTGCACACCCAATCAAAACCTCTGCCAAGTGTGAGGGAAAGGGCAGGCTTTCTGGAATGTGAAAGTCTCAAGTCTGGCTCCTGTATACCTTTCCTCAAGAAACCAACTGAAAATGTCCTCTACCCAAATGAGGGAGAAAATCAGAAATCAAGGAAGTAGAGCCCATGATATCCAGGAACCCAGGGTTCCAATCCAGATGACAGGGGAAGGGAAATTCTAGGCACAGTCTGAGCCGCAGGCCAGAAAAGCAAGTAAGGAGGCTCCAGGTAAGACTTCTCTGAGTGGTTAATTGGACAGAACCCCAGATGCATCTGCACTATGACAGGACGCTCAGAGAGGAGGGCAGCATTAGCAAAGATTCACAGAAAATGAAGCAGTCCCCAGACAATTGTTAACCTGCAATAAAAAAATGCAAAAATTGTACCCCAAAGTGTGTACTGAGTTAAAGCTCTGAAGAGCATTTATTTGCCCAAGTCAAGACAGTGTCAATCAACCCTGCATCCTGATCCACCAGTCCTGACCCACCCACATGACCATGGGATGGTAATGGGAGGGTTAGAGATAGGGCTATGCATGGGAAGAAGAGGAGTGCTAAGAGCTAAGCCCTCCTCTCTCCCAGTGCATGTCCATGGATAATGCCTAAAACTGAACAATCATGAAGTAGTGACATATAAGTATGTCATTTAGAGATACGGAGCTCTGAGATAAGAAAGTGATAGCCTCTAGGGAGTTGGAAATGGAAAGGAAGGGATGCTGTGCCCCTAACACAACATGCCTGGTAAAGCTATGGTGCTACACAATGTGCGCAAATGACTTTCATTTTAAAACCCTGACTTTAAAAATCCATCTAGAAAGGTAAGAAAAATTTTAAAAAATATGAAGAAAGGGAGGAAGGAGGGGGATGTGGAAGAAGGAAGAAAGGAGAAAGGATAATGTAGGTAGAGGAGTCAGGGGCAGGAGACTGACTGCTTTGACTCCAGCCTCTGGAGGCCCCCAAAGGGCAGAGGTGATATCATGCTCTGTTGACATCACAACCACCTCTGTTTACACTTCCGGCAAATGAAGACAGTTCTAAGGTTTCAATTCCCTGATCAGCTAAGTACACAGACCTGGCTCCTTAGGTCAAAACACCCATTTAGTATCTGGGTGACCCCTCACCCTCACTTCTACATTTCCCCAAAGTTGAAGGTAATCAGAAAGCAAGCTGAGGGACAGTGGCCCACAGTGGGGAGCAATACTGGATGGGAGGAAGAAGATCCACACCTTCCATGTGTGGATCTGTGTCTGAAGCCATGGTGTACTCATTACCTCTGCCCCAACCTCTGTTTAAACCGACGCTGAGGTGAGTCACTGAGACTCACAGGCAGCCATGCCTGGGGAGGGCTGTGGAGGGAAGGGACCACCTGAGAAATGGGGCTGGGTGAGCTACAAACATCTGTACAAATTCTCACCCCCTCCCTGGAATCCCCAACTAATCATGCAATTTTCTGGCAAATGTGAAAACCTGCAACTCCTTAACCCACTGGCCTCCTTGCACTGGACAAATGTTCATCCCAGGGGCCCCCAGTCCCAGGGAGGGAGGGAGGACAGGTATGAGACCTGCATGGAGAAGCTGCATACAGAGTATAAGCTCAGATGAGAGTTGGGCTCAGCTGGAGGAAATCCGGAACCCTCGGAGAATGGAGAACCAGACATTGGACCCAGACCCCCAGTCTGTGTCTCAAAAGGGAAGATCAAAAGCCAGACAAGTACCAGGGGAGAGCCCCCTCTGTCACCCAGGCCTTGTCCCACTCAGGAACCTTCATGCCCCTTATGTGCCTCCTTGTGCCTCACTGCAAAAGGAGCCCCAAAGTCCCCAGGAGGCAGGCAGTGGCTCACCCAGCCCCAGGGATGGACATGACCTTTTCCAGCTTGTCAAGGGTTTCTGAGGAGGCTCGGTGGGCAAATATGCTGCTGGTGAGACTTGTGCAGGTGGCAGAAGCATGCCTCCTTAGGCAGCAGGGAAGCACATGTCCTACCCTGGGAGCCAGTTCAAGGTGAGAAGCAAAGGCCCAGTCTGATGGCCCTGTCCAATGAGAGAACTCCTTGGCCTCCAGGGAGATCCATTCTGCTATGGGGTGCAGCAGCACCCTCATATAGCTGTGGTCAGAGGAGACAGCGTGCAAGCCCTGGAGGTCCTAGTCTGAGCTGGGGGGCTGCCAGACCCTCCTTGATGTGGAGCAGTGAGTTTTCAGGGCCAGTCTCCTGCCTTCACCCCGCAGAAGGCTCCAGACCTCCGTTCCCCCTGAGCAGCTCCTCTACTTAGCAACAGAGACAATTTACATAATGCATCGAGTGTAAGAGCAATAATGGCTGGGGAAGCAGGGTGCCCGTTAGTGGCTCCTTGGGAGAGAAAATACCTGTTCCCACACCACCACCTCCCCCATCATGGATCTGCTGTGACGCTGCTGGGAAGCAGGTGCCTTTAAGTGCTCAGTGCTGCCAAGAGGGGCCTTGGAAGGGCCACACCAGCCCTGGAATTGGAGCAACCTTGGGACAGAGATGCATGCAAGAGGAAATTTCCAAAGCACCCGAGTTTCCCCATAAATCCACCCAGCCGTGCTCTGGAGCCTGCACCCCTGCTGGGCCGGGGCCCTGCATCCAGAGACTTCCCGGAGGAGGAGGCACTCCAGCAGGCATGAAGCTATAGCCAGAGGCCAGGGAGCTAGGCTGCAGCTGCCCAGGAGGCGGTCACGTTCAAACACAAAGGCAGCGATGGAAGGGGGAGAATACATAAAAATTACTGGCATGGTAATTGCTTTTTATATAAATGTTCTTTTTAAAAGTTTTCCCCAGTGTGAAAGTCCCTCTTTAAAAAGAATAAATTCACTGCACACCAATTTATTCTGTGCCTGTAGATGGAGCATAATGAAGGCTCCTCCGTCAACACCTGATCAAGAGGCAAGTGACTGCCACTTGACCCAGCTTCCGGGTCTCTCTGCGCAAAGACGACACAGGCAGCAGCAGGGCCCAGGGGTCTGTGGGGGCAGCAGGAGAGTGGGGAGCTGGCATCCAGGAGACTCTGGGCCTCAGAGCCAAGCCTGACATACCCCATTAGAGCCTTAGGAGCTGCACTTAAATGGAGGATTTGGAAGAGGGGCAGCCACCATCACATACACGGGGAGATACGTGGGGCTGTGGGAGCTGTGGTGCATAGGAAGACAGCAGAGGGGAGGTATTCAGCAGGCTTTTGGGGGGGGGTGCGGATCAGGCCCTGGGCCTGCCTGCAGAGCATACACAGGAAGCTAGCTGGTGACAAGGCACCTGGCAGTTGTACGTTGGAGAGGTCCGTCCTGTGCTGCAGGAAGCTCTGGCTCTGCTCTAAGCCCACAGGCACCCAAACTCTTTGGCCACCCCCAGAAAGTAACACTTCAGGGGGCAGGAGGGGTTACTCTCCCTCCCCGGGATGCCCAAGACATGGAAAGGAGGCTCCTGCCCACACCCCTTCACAGCCACAGTTCCCTCATCTGTGAAATGGGAACACTGTCTCAGGGGCCTCACCACCCAGCCTTTCTGAGCACTGGACTGGGGACAATGAAGACTGCCTGCACAAGCCCTGTGCTCTCCAAAGAAGGGCCGCTTGGTTCAACACCCATCCCAGGATGCAGACACACGGGGCTGTAAGGACACAGATCCACAGCCAACGGGCACCCTGTTCCCTGCATGGCTGCCAAGCACAGCGCAGGAGGCAGAGTAACTGGGCGGGGGGGTGGGGAGGATGTTTACTGCGCATGGGAACATGGCGTGTGCGCATGAATGTGAGCTCCTCGCCCACAACTGAGATTTCTCAGCTTCACTAATTAACCAGTTCAGTAGTTCTCGACTGCTCGGGTGACACAGAGCTCCTGGCATCTGCCTCCTCATGGTCCCACCCTGCTCTGTAGTGTGTCCACTCCCACCTCCACGCAGAGCTCAGCCGCATACACATGCGTGCGTGTACACACTCACCTGGTCACACCCCCCTACAAAGCACACATGCTCTCCCGAGCACACACCCACACGTTTGCACCGGCACATGCAGCAAGCATGCACACAGATTTGCAGGTCCTCTCCCGGGCGCACATACATTCCCATTCCCACTCGCGGCATCATGCTTCTGTCCTCTCCCATGTGAGGGGACAGCTTCACTCCACTTATACCAGCCTCCGCAGGTCAGAGAGCCTTCTCCCAGTGAGACAGGGATCAAGAATCACGGTGGGGAGTGCCCCTGGGGTTGCTTGCCTTCTAGGTCTGACTGCCCATGTTCAGGTGGACTCCAAGGAGCCTGGGCGTGACCCTGCCTCCTGGTCATGATCTCCCTACCCCATCTGATGCCCGCCCCAGGGTTCTGGCAGCTCCTGCCTCCTGTCTGTACCCAAAGCACGCAAGCGCAGAAGGTTGTGGAGAGCACTGGACACTACTGGCTTCAGCCCTGACCTGGAGGGCTTCCTGGGTGAGGGAGCTTTGGCTGGATTCAAAACTGGGGTGAGGCCTGGAGGGTATGGGGTGTGTGAGGAGAGTGGCAAGTGCACTAGGGAGAGAAGGTGGGATGTCTAGCTGGGGACCGGGAGGGCACAGGGATGGCTGGGAGGCCCAAAGGCTCCCTGCTCCCCTGCTCAAGCTACACACCTTGGCCAGACCTTCAAGTCACTCTGGTAACAGCCCAGCCTCCCCCACCCCAGCCTGACATCTGGGTGCCAGCACACCTTGCAGCTGGCTCTTCTCTTGGCCCTTCTTCCAGACCCCCACACCCTCCATTCCCATTCCCTCACAAAGAGCAATCCAGGACCCTCTATGTGAGGTCAAGCAAATCCCATGCGAGCCTACTTCTCCCAAGGCATCTGGCACTGAAGCTGTACTTTGATACACTGGATCTGTTTCCCCATATGGGCTGGGTAGTTCCCAAGGTCCTGTGGGACAGCCAGGGCCCTGGTCTCCCCCTTGTCAGTCTTCAGATGCCTGCCGCTTTGCTTATCTACCCATTGAACAGTTACTAGGTAAACACTTACTCCTTGCCAGCCTTGTGGGCACATATATGCATGTCTGTGCACCACAGGCATGTGTGTATATGTGCACCCTGTGTGTGTACAGCCTGCTTCTTCACCCAGACTGTACATCCCCCAGCCCCCAACCCCACACTCTTAGACCAGGACGCTTAAGCCTTGGTTTACTGATTCATGAGAACCCAAGGATGGACAAGGAGTGAGCTGAGGAGTCTGTCCAGGATCCCTCTGACCTCTGCCTCAGCTGCCCCCCTCCGCCCCCCCTCCCACATAAGTAGCCAGTCAGCTGCCCTGCAGAGCCACCAGGTCCCAGGGCTGGGAGAGAAGTATGTGAAAGACAGGAAGTTTGGGGCTTTGCAACATTCCCCAAACTCTAGATCTTTGCTCACAAGGCTCAGAGAAGGTGGAGGGAGGCCAGGCTGAGCCTCCGTCTCCTGCCTGGTCATGGTAAATGCTGCTCATACCACCCCTGAGGCTGGCTGTGGTTTGTCAGAACCAATTACTTCTCTGCCTCTGCCAAATGCTTGGGGCTCCACAAATCTCAGGCACATGTCCCCATGGCTGTCACCAATCCCGCAATAGATGGGGGTGGAAGAGGAGAGAGGAATGCATATCGGGTCAGCCATACCCTGGGGCGCAGCATGGAAACCCATTTGGCCCTCTATCCCCATCCCCCATTTACCATCCCTGATGATCCAGACGGGCCCTTAGCTCTGGATCTGCAGCCCCATTGCTCCTGAGATGGATGCAGAGGCCAGAATGGAGCAGAGCAGTCCCTGGCCTCTTTTCAACTATCTGCAAGTACTGGGCCCCCCTTGGAGCTGATCCCCAGCTGTCCTGCTACAAGGCCAGCCTCTCTGGGGACCCTAGGGGAGAGCCAGGGTGTTCATTAGAACTATCTTACTGCATGTGTGTGTCGGTGGAGGGGTGTGTGTGTGTGTGTGTGTGTGTGTGTGTGTGTGTGTGTCAGGGAAGGAGCGTGCAGCAAAGCCATGGGTTCTCAACTATAACCATGCCTCTGAGATTGTCTTTTCTTTAAACTGAAGGACCCCAGGCCTGGTTGGCTCAGTTGAAGGAACATGTGACTCTTGATCTTGGGGTGGCAGATTCAAGCCCCAGGTTGGGTGCGGAGATTACTTAAACAAATAAACTTAAAAATAAAGAAACTGAGGGACCCTAGTCACAGAACCTTCCAGAGAAAGGAAGCTACCACCCTTAAAAACCCATGATCCTCAGCCTTGGGTTTAGCCGCATCATTTTCTGACCCACTAACCTATCCCCAGTGCCAATACCTGGGGCCAGCCCTTCACTCCAAGCCCTGTAAGGTTTCTAAAGATGGCATGCTCAGTCAGTGCTAGGGACTGAGTTATCTGTGCCACCCCAAAATTCATGTTGAAACCTAATCCCAACATGACTGTATTTGGAGGTGGGCTCTATGGGAGGTAATTAGGTCATGAGGGCAGAGCCACTTGTGAAGGGGATTGGTGTCCTTATTAAGGACCCTAGAGAGCTCTTTCTACCACCTTCTACCATATGAGGACATGGTGAGAAGACAGTCGTCTATGAACCATGAAGTGGACCTTTGCCAGACACCAAACCTGTTGACCCCTTAATATTGGGCTTCTCAGCCTCCAGAACCATTAGGAAGAAATCCTGTTGTTTCTAAGCCACCCAGTCTATGGTATTCTGTTATAGAAGCTACAACGGACTCAGACGGCAGGGACAAGAAAACTGATTTCCAAATTCCTGGGTTAAGCTAAGCAAAAGGGACATTGTGGACATCTGAACTTCCTCAAACTATGACTAATTCCTGGAAGGGCAAGGAGTTGATAGTGGGGGGGGCAAAGGTACCCCCACATTTATAGGGCTCTGTCTGTAGCCTTTCTTTGCCCCTGGTCCCTTGAGATCCTCTTGTCTCCCATGAGGACAGAGGTGCTCAGCTGCCCATTTCACAAGTGGAGGCTGGGAGGGGCAGGACAACAAGCTCCAGGTCCCTCAGCATGGGAAGACCCAGCACTGCCATTCCTGCCACCTGACTCTTTTCACCACCTCCTGCCGGGGGGTTGCTGCCCATGGCACAGGTGCCAGATTCAAGTCCCAGTTCTGTCATGTACCAGCTACGGGACCTCAGGCAGGTCTCACCTTAGGAATGCACAACTCTTTTCTCCTGTTCTGACCCGTTCCCCATCCTCTGGAGGTGACCTCAGCCATGGCACTGTGGTGACCTTGTGGCATAAACTGGAAGCTGGTGGTCCATCTGCCAGGCCTGTGCCACCAGCCATGGGTCTGCTAATCGCACCCAGAGAGGCCTCTCCCTCAGACCTGTCCCCTCCACACCCACAACCGCTATAGGCACTGGGTAGCAGCTCTTCACTGAGGCTGTGCCAGAACTCCCAAAGCCTCCGACCAGGGCTCTAGCCTCCCCCTGCAAGACTCCAACAGAGCAAGGGGCTCTGAATTGGCCATGGAGGCAACTACCCACTCATGCTCCTCTGGGGACTTTCCTATCACTGCATCCTCCACCTGCTGTGAAGCTGTTCTGTCCTAACACACTCACATCCAGGGGAGTAGGAAGAGGAAAGGCCTGGGAGGGGATGGGGGCTGAGAGGGTCACGGGTACTGGCCCAGCCTTAGCAGCTCTGGAGGAGCCCTTGGGGTGTGGGAGGCTCCAGTAGCTGGTGCCCATGGAAGGCATGATCAACGTAAGCCAGGGTCCCCAGGCAAAGTGTCTCGGGGCAGCCCTCCCTCTACACTGACCTCCCTGCACCCCTTCTCTGGTGGGAGGATGCGTGGAAGGGGTGTTGGAGACCCAAGCTAGTCAGCTGGCCCGCAGGCAGGAGCTCCTGCCACTGATGAAATGGCTTTTGAAAAGCTTCAAAAATGGAATTTCCTCCTGTAGGCGACAACAGAGTGTGTGTGGGGAGGGGGCAAGTAGGACACACAGTCTCCCTGCCTCCTGGTCTCTTGTCTCCCCACCCAGTACTCAGGAGACAGCACTCCCAGACCTTATGTGGGGGAGGGGCAGAAGAGGCCACCCCAGGGCAGGTCTGGGAAGGGAAGGAGTGGGGAACAGATCGGGCTGGGGGGACAGAGAGGGGGTCCAGGCAGGCTTTGGCCGGGCTTCCCTGCATCTGCCTCTGTGTATCTAATTATGCTCAAGTGGCGGCCTCACCACGTTTCAGACGCCCTCCCAGGAGCCCCTCCTCAGCCCCATGCATCCCCGCTGGGTGCCGAGCAAGAGGACCATATGGAGGGAATAATAAGACAATTAACTTTCCATTAAAGAATAATATATGTGGGTTTTTAGAGAGGAGAGCGGCAGCAATCCCTACCCAGCAGCATATTTCACACCCATGCCCCCCACCACCTCCACCCCATGCACCCCACATCCTGATCATCTTCACCGGGAGAAAGAAGGGCGCTGCTGGGCCTTACTGGGAGGTGGCTGGAGGAGGGGTAGGGGCTTTGGGAGGAACAAGAGCAGAGGCCCTAGGACTAAGGTTCTGAGGCTTCTGGGAAACTTGCGGAGGGGTTTTGATAGGTCTGTCTGGGCTCCCTCAGCACCCTTCACCTGACTAATAGCACATCAGCCGGATCAGCTGTGCTGGTCTCGGGGCAGGTGTGTGTGTGTGTGTGTCCCAGTCCCTCTGGGGTTCTGAGCTTCTCTGGCACTCTTGAACACTGCTACTAACCGCATCTGAATGCCCAGATACCCAGAGAGGACCCTCCACAGATGGGGGCCAACCACAGCCTTGGCCAGCACCCCTGAGCCAACATGTGAGAATGCATGAGTTGCAGGAATTGGTGGTACCAGCCAGGGGGGAGGGCTGGAGGGACAGTGGGAAGCCTGTTTCAAAGGAAATGTATGAAGGAACCCCTGTCCTTGCTTCCCTGAGCCCCTTAGGAAAGGGGCCCTTTATGTGGCCAGACTTTGGTCCTTGCCAGGAGCCTACTCCAGATGTGGCCCTCTGCAGATACTAATTACACATTCCCAGGGAGCATGAAGCAGACAGGGTACAGGGATGGCCAGGGGCAAACAAGATGGGCTGGGACTGGCACCATCACCCATTCAGCAGTGCCATTCCTGGCCACCTGGAGAAGTGAGGACACATGGGCGCCATCAGTCTGAATCACCATGGCTATCCAAAGGAGCACATCAGTGGGGAGGGGAGTAGGAGTTTTGGGGTTAAAGGTCTCTGAGACCTGGGTTTCCTGTTCTTTGTGGACACAGCTCAACAGCTGAAGGGAGGGGCTGCCTCAGGGTAGCTCCTCCAGACAGGCCTTAGACCTGCACCTCTGGCTTAGTACTTCTCCCCAATCCCACTACCACTTAAGACTGGCCTGTCAGGGCTCCAGGATGGGACTGTATGGTGGAGACAGTTGCTCAGGACCCTCGTTTTCCCATTTGTACATTAAGACCACAGGAGTAACCAGCAGCATGCAGCTGAGCTACAGTCATCATGGAACTGAGGCAGCCAGGGATGTTGACAAGGGCTCTAAGCCATTTCTGCCCCAGTTGGAAGGTGAGGTAGGAGTGGTTGATGTCAATACAAAGGCTCCAGAGCCCAGGCTTGGCTTGACACTTTCCAGAGAGTGGTCTGTGGACCCCAGACACGGTCATCCTAGGTCTCTGTTCCCAGCCCAGCTTCGGCCAGGAAGCCTCTCACCCCAGAGAGAGGATCTTCTTACATCTTTCTCTAGAGACTCTCCAAGGAAGGTGTTTCACCCAGGTCAGGAACCCATCTCCGGATGGTGGTGCACTTTTGAGCCACTGGTTCTTCCTTACGTCTGACTATAATCTCTCCTGCTTTGCTTTCCCACAAGGTCCCCAGAGTTGTTCTCCTTTTGCACTGGACACTCAATCAGAAGTGAGGAGGTTCCTGGCTGTACCTGTCAGAGTGACCTGGGCTTCAGAGTTGGGAGACTGGCCATCTCCACATCTTCCCCCAAGCACCCCCAGGCACCTGATGAATTATTCATCCTGATCAGCCTCATTATGTAAATGAGCTCAGAGTCCAAGCATATGCTCTCTGCTCTTCACCTCCCCTCCCCCCAGGATGGGGACAATATGGTGCTGATGGGGGAGGGCAGAGAAGGAACTTGAAGATCTTGATCAGCCTCCAGGGGTTCTGGAGAGGGCACACTACAACAGAGTCCACACTTCTGTGGCTTGTGCACATTAGGAGTAGGCCAGGGCATGGGGGGGAGGTGGGGTACCCAGGGGGGACATGGCTCAGGGGCGTTTGGCTAAGCATGGGGGTGGGGATGGCACATGAGCACCAGGCCACAGTGGGAGCACCCACTATGTGCTGGCCCTGAACTCAGATGAGGAAACATGGTGGGGTCTTTGCAGACAGCCCCCACACCCCACCTTGGTGTGCTATGGTTCCTAACCTATAAGTGGGCCCCAGTCTGTACCCAGCCATGTCCCCAAGGGGTTGTGCTCAGGAGGAGCAAAGTGCCAATGCAAGGAAAGTGCTCCCAAATGCCACTGCCTGCAGTTTCTGGACTCTTTCAGCTGCCAGCTCTTGCGGTGTCTAGCTTCTGGGAGGGGGGCAGCCTCTAGGACTGGAGTAGGGGCAGAAGGCAGCCATGCAGGGGAAGAAGGCCAAGGGAACCCAGATGCCAGAACACCTTAACTGCAGGGTGTTTGGGGGGAGCATAGAGTCAGCTCAGGGAGCCTGGGGAGGCCACTGGGGGCTGAGGCTGGCAGCTTGGCAGAGCTGGTGCCAGGATCCCCAGGAGCATCAGCAGTTGGGTCAGGGCTCTGCTGCAAGCATCCTCCTGACTCAGAGCTGGACATAGGCTAGGCACACAGTCCCCCTCATACGCATTTGAAGGAGAGCTGTGGTGACTCAGTCAGGTTTGGGGTGGATTGTGGGGGTGGGGAGGCTGGCTCCCTCCCACTCCCATGGGATTGTCCTTCTCTAGAATTCTTTACCTGCTTCTCTACCACCCACCCTCACCAGAGTGCCTGGTGCCAAGAAGCAGCCCCAGAGCTGTCAGCAGGAACTAAGAGGCTGAGGAAGCAGGTGAGAAAAAACTGGAGCAGGACAGAGAGCCGCTGGAGAGCTGGCAGCCGGCAGCAGGCAGAGGATGCCAGGAGGAGCCAGCCGGGAACGCCAGGTCAGCACTTCTCTGCCTGCGGCCAAGCTGGCCACAGCCGCAACAAACATGGCCCCTACTCCAGCCCAGCTCCCCACTTCCCCAGCCTCACCCTGCCTCCCTTCCAAGAGGTGCAACCAGAGAAGGGGTAGCGCCCTAGAGTCAGGAGCCCTGGTCCAAGCCTCAGGTCTGGCGTAGCCAGCTGTATGACTCTTGGTATGGCTGGCCGGGTGGGGGCAGGATGTGCTCATTGATGAGAGTGTCTGGAATCACAAACTCCCATCAGAAAGGAAGGGACCAACATGTCCTAGGAGGGAAAATGATCAAGGAGGGAAATTCAAATTTCCAGAAAAGGTGGTGTCTGTGTCAGTCCATCCACTGTTATTCTCACCACTTCATCCTCCAGTCATACCTCCCAGCCACACCATAGACCAAGAGTGAGGATTACACAGGGTCTAGGACTCGCCCAGAAGCACACAGTGGGGATGCTGAGCTAGCCTTCCATCTCTGCTTCTCACCAGCTAGGGAGCTCAATGGTTCACAGAATCAAATCTCACGCATGAAATGTGTGCATTATCTTCTCACTGGCAAACTTTCGTGGTCTGAGTTGCCCATGACCATAAAATAAGCAATGGCCTCAAGCTGAAAATTCAAAGCATGGAAGATTCTTGACTGGAGGTGTGTAGTTAACTGCTTATATGGGGTACATCTTAGGTTCCAACACAAAACTTGGAAAGGCACATGACACATATTCAGGGTACTATCCCTTCTTCATTAACCTACACGGCTACACTTGGCAGAGCCCACTTATAACCTAGTCAGTGCCGGGTCCAATTCCTGAGCATAAATTGACTTCTGTTCCGGAACAGCTTTTCCTATAGTGCTTTCTCTGGAAAGCTCTGCTGGCCTCCAAGTACGGCTGAGTCATTGAGAGTTCACAGGAAGAGTGAGGTGGGGGTTACTGCAATTCAAGCCCAGCAATTACGGTGGAGTTCAGAGAGACTGGGCCACTAGGGGGAGGATGCCCAGCATGTTGGGGGCTGAGACCTCCAGACCCAGACTCCTCTTCATCATGCTACTACCTTGTTAGCCACCCCTGATCAGCCCCATTTGTGCCAAAGGTCTTACGTCCACAGCCAGTGGCAACACA
This sequence comes from Nyctereutes procyonoides, assembly GCF_905146905.1. Classification (NCBI taxonomy): domain Eukaryota; kingdom Metazoa; phylum Chordata; class Mammalia; order Carnivora; family Canidae; genus Nyctereutes; species Nyctereutes procyonoides. Next base: position 39,025,727 of record NW_026575131.1, on the reverse strand, counting down.
CTCACTGCCAGCCCCACTTCCTGGGTACCTGCTCTAAGCTAAGGTGGAGGAAAGGACCGAGGAGAAAACCCCATGGTAGCTTCCCCACACGCACTGAGCCCAGTCCTGACCAAGAAGGATTTCACAAACAATGTCCAGACCTAGACTCTTGGCTGAACCACCGACAAGAAACTCTGTTTACTCTGCTGTTTCAGGACAACCACCGGCAGGCGAACCCTGTTACTTCCCTGCTTGGGTGTCCTGGCCCAAGCCTTCAGCAAGAGCTTCTTGAAGTCCCCATAGGACCCTGGGAGTCCCACCCAAGCACTCCAAGAGCTCAGCTCTCCAAGCCTCTGCATTTCCACATAACGAGCGACGGCTCAGGAACCTGACAGCGACACATTTTGCAGCCTTCTGGGGGTGACGGATGGCCTGCTCTTCACATCACTATTTCAAACATTAACATAATCTCCAAGGATGAATGTGGTTGCTCACGCCTAATCAATCACCCCCTCCTGCCCTGATCCCTCAACTCACCAAGCACAGGTTTTCAACCTGTCTCCTGCTACAGTGTCCTGTGTGGCCAGCGCAGCTCTCTACTGTTGTTCAGCCTGGCCACCCCACTCATTGTGTGGACAGCCCCTCAGCCTCTGTGTGCAACCACATCCACTGCACGCTCCAAGGCCTGGCCTTTTGCCTCAGGTGCTACCACAAACACAGACCTCACCCACTTAAAAACCTGAGAGCCTGGCATGCCTGAGTGGCTCAGTCACTTGATTCCGGCTTAGGTCATGATTTCAGGGTCATGGGATCAAGCCCCATGTCAGGCTTTGTGCTCAGTGCAGAGTTGGCTTGTCCCTCTCTCACTGCTTAGAGATAGAGCACAAGTAAGCAGAGAGGCAGGCAGAGGCAGAGGGAGAAGCAGGCCCCCTGCTGAGTAGAGAGCTCAATGCAGGGCTCGATCCCAGGACCCCAGGATCATGACCTGAACCAAAGGCAGACACTCAACCCACTGAGCCACCCAGGCATCCCAATAAATAAAATCTTTAAAAAACAACAATAACAATAAAAAACAAATCCTAAAACCCTGCAAGCCCAACACCCCGACAGCAGAGCTCACTGGATAGTGCTCAGTACCAGGAAGAGCAGGCTGTTTTTCTAGTTATTTGCTCAACTGCCCTGATGAACCCAGCAGTGTTCTACCACACCTAACCTTACTCCTTATTTTTGAAGCCCTTCTCCCATTCCCACTCAGAAGAGGAACACTGAGCAGAAAGCAAAGAGTACCACACTTACCTCACGGAGCTGCTGGACACCCCCAAAGATCCGCATCACGCCATCAATCTCTTGCTCCAGGCGTCGGGCCCAGTGCTGCATCCTGTGTGCAGAGAGAAGAGAGGTGTCAGGAGGGCCCCCCCACCCAGCACTGGCACAAACCTGCACCAAGTGACCTGGGGCGTGACCAGTAGCAACCACTCCTTCAGAATCCAATTTCCACTGGAGGAGAAACAAAGGCTAGGAGCCACAGTAAGCCTGTGATTGCCTTTGAAGCCTAGACCTGGTGGCCCAGGCTCTCCTCACATACTGTTGGACAGACAGGGAGGAGAGCGGATTGTAGTTTAAATGCACTGAGGGAGTCTAGCAGCTCCAAGAAGCCTGCAGGGAGACTATTTCTCACCGTGAAGAGTCAGCCCTTGATGTTGCAGCTCTGAACATGGGGACTCTGGACACTAGGGAGGAGGGGAATATGAGTGAGCGATGTGGGGGCTGCTGGTTCTCAAAGCCTCCGGTCCTCGAGGCTCCATGAGGCCTGGAGTCCCGTGTCCAGCTAGAGTCACTGCTGTCACCACCAAGTCATTGTGTAGCCGGGGAAGGTTCCTGCCCTTGTGGGCCTCACCTGAGATGCGGACATGGAAAGCTTCTGGTGGAGGCAGCCCTCACCTTTCCGGCTCTCTAACACACAGATGCTATGTGAAGCTCACTGCTGCATGCCATGCATGAACTGCCCACCTGCAGGTCCAGTTCGGACCATCCTGACCCTTTCTGGGGGCCTGGGAAGCCCCATGAGTCATTCATCTGAGCCACCAGCCTAAGTAGGCCTCCTTTACGCCGGCGTTACTCTGAACTCATTTGAACCCATCTGTGTCTCAGTTTCCTCCTCCAGAAAGTGGGGATAACTTGGGGCCACCTCATAGGGTATGAGAAGGACAGGCGGTCAAGAGTGCTACACAGGGATACTTGTGAGTGGACAGGAGGGACAAGTGGCCTCATGGCCCAGTATTTCCAGCCCACACCCACGAACAGGAATGGCATTTGGAGAGAGGCTTGGTCCACCTTCTAACCTGTGATCCTTCCTTCAGGCAGTGCCAGATCAGGTGAGCAAAATCATACCAGTCTTTGCCAAAAGCCTACCAGGGAGATGTTCTCCATACTTCCAGAGGTGTTCTCTGCTGTGACCAAGAGCCCCTGCCCTAATGCATCTGAAAAGGCGCCTCCACTTCCTCATCCCATCACGCACAGAACGAGGCCATTCCAGGGAGGGCTCATAGGAGAGTTACCACAAAGATTTAAATGCACCATGGGTTAAGCACAGCCCATAGGGAAAGGTAGGGGTAGGTGATGCCAGCCCCCCAGTCTCTGGAGGAGTATCCCAGAACCCAGGAGATGGCATCTGCCCTGGGCTTGCTACCTGCCTTACCTTCCCCAGTGCCATGCGGGGCCAGGACTCCACTAGCTCTCTGGGTCAGAAGAGCCTGAGCCTCCACCCCAGCCCCCTGCCCCACATCCATCTTCAGGCCTGTGGCTGGGGGGCTGGGCCTGTGCCATTGTGTGTGCCTGGGTCGGTTGGCATGGGAACTTGGAGCGGGAGGCGGGCGGATCACTAATTGCAATTTGCCAAGCTGAATGTCAGGACCGTGATGGAAAAAAAAAATCAAACATCAAAAGAAATACGTATTAGCTTCAGCATGTTGCTGGCTAAGCCACAGCCTGATGCCCACCTCCACTCCCCAGCACAGGGAAAAAGCTAACCCCAAGCTCAGGAGGAGGCAAGGCTGCAGACCAGGCTACAAAGGGCAATCAGGCCCCAGCTGCTAGCCAGGGGAGGGCAAAGCCCAGCAGAGAATGGAGAGCCTGCTTGGCCCCTGTTCCTATGCACCAGGTGCTGATCGCTTGGCCTTGGCTGTGGGTGGACGGGGGGCAGGTGGCTGTTTTGTGCTCCTGAGACAGAGCCCAGGGTGGCCAATGTTGAGGTGGTTTGCTGCACAGTCCTGCGTCCAGCTAGATACAAAAATGGGTGAGGTCAAGGAGCTGATCTCCAAAGGGAACCATTAACTCTGCTCTGCCCCTGCCCTCAGCCACTCATTGGTTTATGGGACGAATGCCAATCATAATCCTTTCTGGGACTAATATGTACAAGGGCACCCATTATGCATATGGAGTGGTGCCAGCGTGCCACTTGCTCTCTTGCTTCAATCCTCACAAAGCAGTAAACATCATTATTCCCAATTTACAGATGAGGAAACTGAGGCACGGGGGCTTTACGTGACCAGCCAAAGGTTACCCACCTAAGAAGTGGTGAACACAGAACTTGATACACAGACGTGCTAGAGTCAGCAAGAGCCAAGCAAGAGGGTGCACTTCCTCCCAGCTCTGCAGCTAGTACTGTCACTTTGAGAACTTGAAATCGGCCATCGTGGGAATATTTATACCACAGAAATCGGCAAATGTTACAAATCACAGTTTTTTCCCCCTGGAGAGGGAATTGTAAACATTTACTAGCACACCACCGATTCAGCCCCAGGCTGTTGACTCTTTTCTACTGTATCTATAGGTCTCTGGTTCTAGAATTTCACAGATAACTAAAAGAAAATTAATTGGAAGAACAGACATGGATGCCAAGTTTTTATTTTGTTCAGACAACACATTATTATTATTATAATCACCATCATTTCATCTAAAAAGGCTATTTCAACACTAAAAGAATTTTAGAAGAGTCAAATCTCAGGATAAAGTCCAATTCTTTCCAAGACACACACACTCTTTCCTTCCCTCCCTCCCTGCTACTCTCTCTCTCACACTCATACACACACACACACACACACACACACACACACACACTCACATGGTCTCCCCACTTCTTCCCTCAGACTGAGCAGCTCTAGACTCTGCTGTAGGCCACAGGGACAGTCCGCCCATGACACAGCAGGACACACACATCCTCCTGGAACCTGGGGATGGCCCTAGCCCTTGGTCTAGCACCTGGGGCCTGATGGACAGACCCCCAGACCCTAGCTGCACTGAGCATCAAAACAATGCCAGGGAAAACAAGTTGCTCTGATAATTCACCTAAACCAAACCCAATTAGGAAGGCAATTATGTGTGCCCCAGTATTAAGAAGAACATGATAGATAAATCATTTCACTGTCATAGAGATGAGATTCTGTGGGCTCCAGGGTTTGGCTAGTGTACCAGACCTAGCTACAAGGTGTGACACCAGGCACATTGGGTCAGAGGCAAGCTGACAGAATCTTGCCTGGGCTCCCATCAGCCTGGCTCCAGATGCCATGCCTCCCTATCAGACAGTGTTGCCCAGCGGTCACCCTCCCAATAGGGTAGACACACCTGCTGGTTCCCTCCATCCCTGTGATTTTCCATGCTCTTCATCGAGATGACACTGTTTCTCTATAAGTGTCTCTGAGTGCCAAATTAGCAAGACAGGAGGAGAAAGAGTGTCTGGGAGGAGGCACATGCAGCCAGGGGCTGCAGCCCTTGGGATGACTGGTATGGGCAGGAGAGGCTGAGGACAGACCCTTGTGTCTGTGTGTCCTCCATGTGCCTGAATACAGGGAGGTGCAGCTGCCAGGCCCCCATTACGCAAAGGCCCCTGGCAAGGATGGCTGAGGGGCCACCTACTTACAGAGAAGCCAGACCTGTCCTTCCTGCTCTATCAGCTCCCTGACCCCACCCATCCAGGGTTCAGCAACTTCTGGGAGGCCTCAGGCCCAGGAGGCTGTGTGACCTTGACTCAGGGAGTCCAGCTCCCTTCAAATCTCAGTATTCCTATCTGTAAATGGGGGGAATGACTGGCTGAAAGCTTCAATGGCCAAATCCTCATGGCAGCCTCAATGCATAATTACCAGGGACTCCTGGGGGCTACAAGAACACCCAACAGAGTGGCCCAGGGCTTAGGAAATCTCCCACGAATGCCCACACTTGGGAAGAGGGATGCGGGGGGAGGGAGTGTGGAAAGAATTCCCCCAAAGCCTGAGAGATGCAGGGAGTGGGCACATGGCAGAGAGCACTCATCCTGGGCCTGCCAGTCAGAGGGCAGCCCAGTGGGAAGAAGAGCCAAGGTGCTGCAAGACACCAGGCCTTGCTCTCCAGGGCACGCTTCAGAACCTAGAAGGGTGTGTGAGAGAAGAGGCCTTGTCACTCTCAGGCAAGGGTGTGGGCTCATCTGCATGTAGGCCGAGGACCCCTTCAGCAGGCGGAACCACAGAGAACCCAGCTTGATCCTGGGGAGGCCAGCTGTGCAGGCTCCCCCAGAGGGGAGCAGCAGGGCAGGAGAATGGGGCAGGAAAAGGGGGGGAGGGGGAGAGGAGAGAGGGAAAGAGCCTGCATGCAGATGCCGCAGGACAGATTAAACTGTTGCCAGTTGTTAATTTTATACACGAAGTTGTTGATCAGAATGTGATTTAATTGTACAGTATAATCCAGGCTTTTGGAATAAATTATGCAGAAAACTCATCTATAATTAAACAAATCAAAAACCCAGAGACAGGTGACACTGCAGGTTTCCCCTCAGAGGGCATGGGTGCGTGTGGGCATCTGGACCCTGCAGAAGGGCAAGAAGGGAAGGAGGCAGGCTTTGTTCCAGAGCAGACAGGGGCAGGCCCAGGGAGGCCGAGGCCTCAGGACTACCAATCTCTGCCTCTGCTGGCCTCTTCACCACTATGGAGGCATTTTGCCATCAAAGCCCTGCTGCAGGCTGCCTCCACCAGGCAGACTTCCTGGATAAACCTGGTTCCACTGGGGACCTATGAGCAATCTGCTGTCCTCCCACTAGCTTAGCAGAGCAGCCATCGTGACAGGGCGGGTGGGCGGGTAGGTGGGGGGCAGGGGGCAAGGGTGGAACTGCAGGTGAGGCAGGAGGGGTGGATGGGCTGGGGCAGGTGAGGGCCATGAAGGCCACTTGCTGCTAAGGGCATGCAAACCAAACCTGGCAGTGATGGCAGCCCACAGGTCTCCTACTTCTCTTGTGACAGGCTGGCCAATTATTCTCCCAGCGCTGGGGGAGGCAACGATTTAAAATAAATTGTTATTTAATTATTCTGATTATATTTCAGCTGGCCTGCCACCTCCCACCTCGGCGCCTTCACAGTCTTCTAAAGGGGAAAGAAGAAAAGATAGGGCAGGAGAAGGGTGGTGAGGGAGAGACAGACAGAGAGACACAGACATGAAGAGAGCCCCAGAGAGCGGGCTAGAGGGCCTGTATCAGGCTGAGCCCAGCCTGGGGGAAGATGACTGGTGAGTGGGCCTGGAGAGGGCACTAGTACCCCAACAGCTACCCCAAGCTCAGAGAGCACGTGTGGTCCCTAGACCATGGGCACATGGCAAATGGCAGGAGGCTCAAGGCCGCACCCCAGGATTGTGGCATCTCCACAGCCACCTCCACCAGGGAGTCCTCCCTGACTGCTCAGGGGGATGTCCCTCTCTACCGAGACTGAGTGTCAGGATCAGCCCTGGCTCTTTTGAGGCCTTGAACCAGACGTGTCCTGTTAGGCCCCAGTTTTTCCATCTGGAAAATGGTGATAAAGCTCACCACTTGTCTATCTCTCACAACCCTTAGAAGAGGCAGGAGGAAACCACAGCCCTATGGAAGGGACATCAGCAGTGCTGCCTGCCCCACACACCCACAGTCCAATCCAATCTTCTTCCTCAGACCTGCAGCTCATTAAGTGTGGGGTGGCCTTGCTTTTTCCTTAGACTGAAGCCTCCAGTTGGGCTGCAGCACCCCCCTGCACTGCCTCAGAGACCCTGACAACAGGGGCAACCCCTCAGGAAGGCCAGGGCCTCCTGTGATAGGAGCATCCTTCCCTTGTCCACTCAGGAGAGAAGATGCTTGGGCCTCAGCGTCTTTTGGGGCTCAAAGTCCAGGGTATCACCCCAGACCCTGATCTGATTACAGTCTCCTGAGGATGGCAGAGGGGCAAAAGTCTAGCCAAGGTCATCTGCCCCTGAGAGGCCAATTGGGTCCAGGCATTCCTGGCCAAGGACATGACAGTGTCTACAGAGGTAGAGGCCAGCCAGCACAGTTTGTGGGGAGCATGCTGGCTTAGCTGATTCAGGGTAGAATGAGGCTCCCCAGCTAGTTGCCCACCCCTTCAGCATGTAAACTGAGGCACAGGACTCAAAGGAACTGAAACTGGCCCATCCTCAACTGATTTGGGATTCAGCTAAAGAAAGCCCTATAGTGTGAGCAACATGGTACCCAAACCTTCCCCCAAGTCATCCCTCCCTAGCCCCCAAGCCCCCATTCCACATACACAGACAAAGGCAGTTCACTTATCACAAGAGATCCTCAGGGACCCTGGGGAGCTGGGGAGGGGCTGATGCTGCCGAAGCTCGAATTAGTCCAAATCCATCGGCCTCGACTATGTGTGTCTTGGGACCCTGCCCAAATACTGCTCCTTAATGAGGTTATTAATTACGGGCTGTCCCTTCCCTATCTTTCCCCGGGAAGACGCTTTTCCTTCTAGTTGGCTCTCGGCTAGGAGGCAGCGGCGGCAGCGAGACTGTGCCTCCCCCCTCACACTAACAGTGAACAATCATCCAGCTTTAATTAGGGCGCTGGGTCCAGCCCAGTATTTATTCCTAACAGCCTGATGAGGGGAGGACAGGAGAAGACCGAGCCAGGAGCAGCATGGCCCAGGGCTGGGAGAGCCAGGCAGCCCACCTGGCCCAGAGAGGGATGGACTCACACAGCAAATGGTCACAGACCTCAGCCTCATTCCACACAATGCAGGATTAGGGTCCACAGGGGCACCAGCAGTCAGGAAGGACCCATAGATGCAGCAGGCCTCAGCCAGGGATGTGGGGGCGGGGCTCCCCAGTAGCATGGAGGGTCACTTGAACTTGACTTCTGTTTCTGTCATGGTTAGCTGTGTGACCTTGGTAACGTGCTCTCATTTAGAAAGTGAGGTGGTTGTCATCACCCACAGCCACAGGGTTCCTGAGCAGCCCCCCAGCAGGATGCCCCTCATCACACCTGGTCTGAGGTTTCCAGCAGTGGGGAGGAGGCCCTAAGGGGGACTGCTCCAGCCTCCATGGAAGCAGCCCTTGCAGTACTATCAGAGTGGCTGGAGAAGTCGCCAAGGGGCAGGGGAGGAGTGGGGCTCCAGGCCAGAGCTCAGGTTGGAGGGTGGGGAGGGGCCCTAGAGCCATCTTTCCCTCAGTCATTGTGTACCAGCCATAGCACTGTGCTTGGCCTCTCCAGATCTCTGTTTCTCTCTCTTTGCCCAAAGAGGGGTGGCCTGAACCCTCCACAGGCCATGTAGGGATTCATTTCCCAAGGGCTTAATTGGTGTCTTCCTTCCCCTGTGAGTTGGGCGTCGCAGCAGTGACTGAGACTAGGGCTCACACTGCACTGCCTCAATTCATCTTCATGGCTGTCAAACCCTCATCCCTACCCTTCAGAGGAGAACACTGAGGCACAGAGCAATTGAGTGATGAGGTCAAGGTCACACAGTTAATTAACGCCCATCAGGATGACACATACCTCTCCTCTGGGTCCTGGTCTCAAATGCCCAGTTGCTGGGTGCCAGGGCCACTGGGATGTCCAATAGGTCTCTAGAACTGAATGGATCCAAAACTGAGACCCTGACTTCCCTCTGGATCCGCATTCTCCCTTCTCTCCCTCACTGGCCACCGCCTCCGGCTCAGCTGACAGCAGGTCCCTCTGCTTAGGCCCAAGGCCTCAGGGTGACCCGGAACCTGCTTTCTCTCTATCAGCAAGTCCTGTCGGCTCCACCTGCACAAAGTATCCAAATCTGCCTACTGCCTGCTACCTCTCTGGCCAACAGCCTGCCCTGGGCCACTACCATCTCCCCCCAGCACCCGTGCCGTCACCAGCTTCTGCCCTCACCCCCACTGCCCCTAGTCTGTTCACATCCACATGCAGCCAGAGTGTCCTGTTGGAATGGTGTCCTTCCTCTGTCAACACCATGCTGCAGCTCCAGGCCACCACAGGAAAGGTAAAGTCCATCCAGCGGCTCTGCTCCCAATGGCATTCTTGCCCTTGCTCCTCAGGCCACACTGGCCTCCTCACTGGGGCTTAAATACACTCCTGTACTCTATGTACAGGTCTTCGCACATGCTGTTCCCTCCGCCTGGATTGGCCTTTCCTCAGAAGTCTAGAAGGGCCCTCTCTCACCACTTCCAGGTCTCTGCACACACATCACTGGCTTGGTAATCCACTCCCCCACCCCACTTTAAGTAGGCCTCCCACGCAGCAACTGATCTCCCCATGCCCCGTGGGGTTACTCTTTTAGCTAGCATTCTAGTAGACCTCCTCTCTTTTGTCTACTGTCCGCGTCCGACCTGGTCTATGAGAGCCAAGAGAGGAGCCTCCTGCTCTCTGGCCTGGAAGAACGGGCCATGTGCTGAGTGGCTGCACCTCCCCAGAGTCGGAGTGGCCTCCCCACCACCCTGCCCTAGCTTGCATGTGGCCGGCATAGGAGCAGGCAGGTGGGTTGGGCAGCAGAAGACTGCAGAGGGGCTGGCAGCTGCCCCAGGGCTGGCCCAGGAGGCCCTCCCTCTCCCTGGCTCCTCTCCGTATGAATTATTAAAGCTCATTTATGATGGGCCTGCCTAGGCCTGTGGCTTCTGTGCATAATTCATGGCTCTCCCAGAAGGGCTGGGTGCTGGAGCAGTCAATTTTTCCAGGAAGCAAGAAGAAAGTACAGAGAAGCAGTAGCCCAGAGCTGGGCTGTCTTCTGCGAATGTCTGCCTCCCTGTCCCACCTCGGGCAGCCCAGCACCTCCACCCACCCTTGCCCCATGCTGCCTTCTCCAGCATACTTGGATTCTGGTTCCTGGGGCCTGAGTCCCTGGGCTTTGTGCAGGCTCACCCACTCCTGTCTCTGTGCCTCAGTTTCCCATCTGTGGACAGATGGGGTTGTGGTTTTCAAACTGCAGTGGCACCAGGATCATCCACCTAGGCTCCCCTGTTGGGTGAGGATCATGGGTCTCAGGGTACCAACACCTAGGTGTCACTGTTTGCAAATTTCCTAGCAGTCTAGAGCTGGGATGTAGCAATGAGCAAGAGGAGTTCATGAAGCAGCTGAGGCCTCCCCCGAGCAAAGCAAAGGGTCCAGGCCAAGGACACAGGGTACCTGCCAGCCAGTCTGCCCAGGATCCACCGTCTGCTCCCCAGGCCAGGAGCCACCTGCCCTAGTTACTGGCACAGATCAAGCCCGTTTTTGGGTCTGTAGCACCTGCTTCTCACCCCAGTATATTCCCCAGGGAGTCAGGCACAATGGGAAGGTAACCCCTAACCAGGCCCATTTAGCAAATGGGTAAACTGAGATTTAGCAAAGCTAACTCTTAGGAGGTGGATATATTGATGCAGACCCCATGTGCTCAGCCCTGTGCTGTGATAGGGGAGCCATGCCTGCTCTCAGGAGGTACACAGTATGGATGAAGCCCCTGTAGAGGCCACCGGGTAAGTCAGGGAGGAACCCAGGAGCTCCAGCCACCTCTCCCTGCCCCACACCAATAGCTGAAGCCTGACTGGAGATGGCAATATAGGTTCTATCCATGTGTCACCAACTACTTCAGTCAGATTCTGTGATTCACACGTCCCCATCTCCCCTCCTGCACGTCCTCCCCACCCCCTAGCATGAGTCAAATCCTCGCTGAGCCACAAATAGCTGTCCTCTATGTTCATCCTCGACATGGCCTCCTGCCTTGAGAAGAATAGAAACCCCTTATTTGGGGGTCCTTAGTTCCTTCTCAGGGCAAAGATCCGTCTGTGGAAGCTGGCAGGTCCCTGGAGGACACCCAGGTACAGAGAAGAGGTAGAGCAAAGACCAGAACTCAACCTATCAGGGCCAGCTTTGTTCTCTGGCCTTGACTCACCTCTACCAAGTCACCTCCACCAGGAAGTCTTCCCAGATTTCCCCCATACCCTCTCAAACCCGTAGTTCTTATCCCACTTTACTGACCCTTGCCTTAAGTTGGGACTATAGCCTGATCCCATCACCAAGCTCCCTGCAGAACTTAGCTTGCAGGCTGGCAAAGAAGAGTCTTCTGGAAATGCCTAGGGACAGATTTATCCAAACATCCTCTGATCCCCAGACTGGCACCTGCCCTGTTCACCTACCTTAGCAGTGGGGCAGAGGCTGCAGGGCAGGCTGGGAAAGGGCCTCCAACTTCAACAGCTAGCAGAGCACCAAGAAACGGACCAACGATATGGAGCACCTATGGTATGCTGGGTGCTCTGTGTGCGATTCCCACTGATGTCACATAGCACCCTTGGCTAGGTGCACACCAAACCAGGCCCATTTCATGGATGAAGACTGAAGCTCAGGGGATGAAGCAACACACCCAAAGCCACACAGCCGGTCCGTGCTGAACCAGAATTTGAACTCAGCACAGTATGGCTCCAGAGCCCAGGCCCTGTCTTCTAGGGCCTCCCTAATCCCAGGATGGATGCCCATGGCCAAGATTTAAAGTAGGAAATAAGGTGCAGACAAGGGCCACCCCTCTTTTATGACCTTTCCCAGTTTTGAGAAGGGGCTCACCCTTATATCCGGACCCCTACTGCCTCCTCAAGCAAGCCAAAGTTGGTTGTAACTGGGAAGTTCTTACCCTCTCCCCAGAGCGGTCCTATCCTAGTCATGCTGTCCCACCCCAGGGAGCTTGGACTAAGTCAGGGCAGGGGGGGTGGGGGATGCCCACTTCCTCTGGGATTTGCTTCTCGCTAGTCCCTGGCTTCTCAGAGGCTGGAAGCTGCATGTAAATCGAATGTGAGTGCTCAACCCGCCTTGACATGTTTTGGGCTGGTTCCTCACAGGTGCTCTGTGGTGAATCCTTTAGCAATGCAAATCCTCTCTGCGGGCTGTGCTGTGCGGGATCCATGGCTACAGCAAGGAGGGGGTTCAGAGGCCACCTCAGCAGCAGCACCTCCTTCTGAGGAGCCCCAGGGAGGTGCCCAGGCCAATATGAGCCACTCTGCCTGGTAACCCTGAGTTGTCCTGGGGGCTGGCTGGAGGAGAGGCAAACCCGGCAGGGCTTAGCACGGACAACATACTCTGCAGGTGTTTCCAACCTTCTGCAAATTCCCCACTAGCTTGCTCCCTCCCTCTCCATTCATTCATTCAGATGGTTCCTGCGCCAGGCTGCAGGCTGGGTCCCCGGAAGGGATACAGTGGTGGTCAGGGCAGATCTGGGCCTGCCCTCAGGAGCTTGACATTCAAGCAGAAAGGATGGACGTCTGATCGGATTCAGACCCGATAAGTGGAGAGAAGAGGAGTCTAGCGAGCCTTGAGGGGTGGGATGCGTGCCAAAGGGCCTGACCCAACCCAGGGGTCTGGCCATGTGAAGGTAACACTACAGAGCTGGTGTGCAGTCCTGACAGGTGCAGCACGTGCAAAGCCCAACAACTCTGCCCATAGCGACGTCCTGTGAACACACAGAACAAGCGTGAGCACCAAAGCAGGCTGCTCTCCCACACAGAGCCTGGCAGAATTCCCACCTCAAGTACATGGGGAGCACTTCCATGTACCAAAGGGTGGAGGGTGGTGGGCTCCTGACAGTGGGGAGATAAGGAGAGCAAGGCCCTTGTGTCCCCACTCACTGACTTGCAAAGGTATCTGCCCTATGTTTACCAGCCCAGTTCACATTCACCCAAGCCAGTCTGCCTCTCCCCATTTCTCAGATGAGAAAAACAGGGTTCAGAGTGGCTGCCCAGCAACTTTGTAAATTGGGCTTAACACAAGATTACCTACTACTTGTCCTGCTGGGAGAGGTGCTTAACACTTGGCCCCCACCCTCTGGGATCTCTCCATCTGGGAGAAGTAGGCCCCCTGGGCTGCATGGGTCTGGAAGTACCCAGGGAAGGTGGGCCCTCTGGGCAGGGGAGAATGGGGAACAGACTGGCAGGGGAGTGCTCAGTCTCCATTTACTCATTCATTCCAGACTAACAACCAGGCCCTGGTGCAGAGCCTCCTGCCCTGGGCATCCCAACACTGCCCCATACTTTATAACTTGTGACCTTGACACCTCCCCCAGCCCCCCCCTTCCCCGAGCCCCCTGGCTGGGGCCAGCAAAGAGCCCTGAATCTCAGCTCAATGTACATTAGAGATTGGGAACAGTATTATTATCTGCACAGGCTAGATGGGGCTCCAGCAGTAAGACCCTCCTGCTGCCACTCCAGCCAGAGGTGCCCGCAAGTGCAAAGCACTCACAAGTTCCCTGATGTTTTCGACTGTCACAAAAACTGTCACAAAAACACTACCTCTTGAGTACAGGGCCAGGCACATAGCAGGTGCTCAGAAAACATTGGCTAAAAGACTGGATGCTCTATACTTATACTCACAACTAGAAAAATCCAAGAAATATGATCCCATTTTAAAGATTAGGAAACTGAGGCACAAAAATGACTCAAACAAAATCATATTTGGGACTCTTTTTAGGACCCATAGCTTCTCTCCTTCTCAATTCCCACCTCCTTGACCAGGTTTTCTAGCAAGCAGCAGGCAGGTGCAACAAGGCCAGTAGAGTCCATGGCTCTGGGTCCCTCTGGAAGCCTCAGGGAGTCCCCACCCTTCTGCGTGTTAGAGTAACGGCCTCCATACGCCACCAATCTGGAAATCACCTGTGAATTTATTTCCTCAGGAGCTGGCTCAGAAACCATGTAAATCACCCCCACTTAACGGCCTTTGGGATTGTTCCCTGCCACCCCTCTCCAGCTGCTCTGTGCCACGGAACTCAGTGCCGCAGGGCCCCAGTCGCAAGCAGTGCACAGCCCAAGGTGTCTTGGGTGCTAGGTGTGCAGCAGGACACAGATGGAGCCTGCCTGGAGCTTCAGAAACTGGGCTGGATCTGTATGGGCAAACCCCTCCTCTACCACACCCCTGCCCCTGTCCTTGCCGGGGGGGGGGGGGGGGGGGTGCTTTCTCTCAGAGGAAAGTGGGTGTGAGTGCTCTCCCCAGCCTCCACAGCCCTGACTGGGGGAGGCCCAGGATCATGGGAATGGCAGAGACCCTGAGGACGCCTGAACTCCATCTGGAAAATGAGCCCTGCCCCACCTCCCCCACCACTACTGGAGGCAATGTCTCTTCACCCCTTGGATGCTGCCTGGAGCACCAGTCACGCATAGTTATTATTTATTCAGCCTTGCTTCCATTTCGTCTTCATTGATGGTCTCCCCCACAGACTGAGCTCCCAGAAAGCAGGCCCAGCACACAGCTAAGTGGACTCAGGCGGGAAGGGGTGGTCAGGAGGGGGGCTCTGAAACATGGGCAGGCTATGGAGTGGTCAGCAGGGTGCATGAGGCAAGAGCATGTCAGGAGTGAGTGGGGGCACTCAGCTGAGGAGGCCTGGTGATCTCCCTGAGACAGGCCACAGACTCTGGCCACTGGCCACATGCGGAGGAACCTGGGAACAGACAGTTTCCAGAGGCACCACAACCAGGAGACTCCCCAGAACCAGTACGCCAGCTCCTACCCCTTCTGCCTGGAAGCCTCCGTCTCCCTTGCTGTGGAGGTGGGGTGGGGTGGGGTGGCAGAGGGGAGGGTCCTGTGTTTACTTTCCTATTCCCTATGGCCATGCTTCTCTACCTTGGCTCACCTGGGTGGCTCTGGAAGATACTGGTACCTAGGCCCTGCCCCCACCCAATTAAATAACATAGTCTCATGGGTTCCTGGACCCCACCTCCCCCTCTCCCCTAAGGGCAGACCTTAGAGTCAGCCCCTGAGCTGGGACAATTCCTTGTGAGAGAGCCACAGGAGGGTGTGTGGAATGGCCTTTGCCTTTTGGCACCAGCAAAGCCAGGCCCATATGGAGTACCTGTCCTAGACCTTAGTTACTCCAGCTTCCAAAGACACAACTAGCTTAGTCTGTAGATACCTGTGTAGACTCTGTTTGGTGAACATTTACTGAGTTCATTTACTGAGCAGTGGCCCTGCCCCTGCCTCTCCCGGGCACACAGCCTCAAAGGGTAGGCAGCAAGGTCTACAGCAAGACAAGGATAGTGGAACCTTCAGGCAGTCTAGGGAGCCTCTGACCCACAAGGGGAAGTCAGGGGAGGCTCTGGGGAACAGTGACTCCCAGTCAATCACTAAGGGACAGGCAGAAGTCAGTTGGACCACAGGCAGGCCCTTTGCAGCCCATTTGACCGCTCCCTGGCTTACTCCACGTTTGGCTCACAGTAGCTGTTTGTTACACCCCATGGAAAGTGATGGCTGCTATCCTGGTAGGTACTCAGTCCTGAGGGCAGAGATCCCCTCCTGGGCCCACTCCTAGGCCCATGAGAAGCAGCCCCCCTCAGGCAGCCCGGGTGGCTCAGCAGTTTAGCGCTGCCTTCAGCCCAGGGTGTGATCCTGGAGACCCAGGATCGAGTCCTGGCATTGAGTCCCTCGTCGGGCTCCCTGCAGGGAGCCTGCTTCTCCCTCTGCCTGTGTCTCTGCCCCTCTCTGTGTGTGTGTCTCTCCTGAATAAATAAATAAAATCTTAAAAAAAAAAAAAGCAGCCCCCTTGGCTATGGTCTCCACAGCACCAGCTTACAGGGGAGGACAGAGAGGAGAGCCACACAGATGGAGTATCAGGAAAGCATCATCCTCAGCTGAAAAAGGATCCATCAATCTGGGGGGGGGGTGTTCCAGGAATAATGAGGACCCTGAGGCTCAGAGGAGGGCAGTGGCTTGCCCAGACTCCCACAGTGAGCTGGACACAGACCAAGGATAGGGTGGGGTAGGAGGACACCGACAGAGGGAGGAAGGGCAAGGGGAGGCCCAGTCCCTACAGCACAATCTCCTGAGGTTTCTGGGCACTTCAGCAGCCAGGGTCTGGCTTAAATACTTGACCTTGCTGCCTCTGAGTCTCCCATGGGTAAATCTAGGCACCACCAGGGATGGGTGGGAGTTGGGGGATGGAGCAGGTGGGAAGATGGAGGGTGAAGGGTAGGTAGAGTGGTGGGGGCTTGGGGGGAGTGAATCTAGACTGTCCTGCTCCCCTGCTACCTGTCCACATGGGTGATCACAGTACTGTCAGCTCCCAGCTGGCTAATGGGAGAAAGCCTGAAGGAGGAGGTGGGCTGCAGGAGGGCCATGTGAGGCTGTGGCTGGGTGCTCAGACCTGAGTACTGGAGTAGGAATCCCGCCTCCACTACTATCTGTGTGATTTCAGCATCACTCAGCCCTGCTGAACCTCAATTTTTCTTGTTCATGAAATGGGAATAAAAATGAATTGATCTCACTGGATAGGATACATGAAACACATTACTCAGGGCCCAGCTCATAGTGATTGGTGATGTGGTTAAAATAACCACTTTCCTAACAATGTTTCCTTGAGCATGGACATGCCCCTTCCCTTCCCCTGCGCTTCCCTCCCACCTTCTTCCTCACCCCCATCCCATGTTTAGGATTCTGGTCTGATCTTGGAGCAGAAATCGCTTCCTATTCTCCATTACTCCCCGCTTCTTGCTAACAAAACCCAAGTCTGCAAGCATCTCTCCTGCCTCCAGCCCCAAGGTGACCCCATCCTTTGCTCAAGGGTAAATCCTGATTAGCCAGAGCCAATCACAGTACACTTTCTCCCTTGCCAGTAATTGGTTTAGAGTGGACATGTGACCCAAGTGCTAACCAATGAGTTGTGAGGCGAAGTTGGCTAGGGGCTTCTGAGCCAGGTTTCCTGGCTTCTTAAGAGGAATCCAGTATCTCCTTCACTCGTATTGTCTAGTACCTGTGATGCCTGGAGCTATGGCAGCCATCATGTTGTCACGAGGGGAGTTGGCCAAGAATAGACCCACTAAAAGTGAGGCCAGTCAGGCAGAGTGCAGGGGTGGACTCAGTCCTTAATGACAGCTCTGGCCTCCCTATCAGAGGATAAAAGAACTAACCACAATGAAAAAAATCATCATGCTGTAGTCGCCATGGTGTATGCAAAAACTCCTTTTCGTAGTAGTAGCCAGATGTACTCTTCAGACTTACATTTTGGAGGGGTAGTAGTCAACCCAGTGCCTACTCCTGGAAGGGCCCTATACACTGGGGCATAGGGTTGTCAGAAAGGCCCACAAAGGGATCCCTGGGTGGCGCAGCGGTTTAGCGCCTGCCTTTGGCCCAGGGCGTGATCCTGGAGACCTGGGATCGAATCCCACGTCGGGCCCCGGTGCATGGAGCCTGCTTCTCCCTCTGCCTATTTCTCTGCCTCTCTCTCTCTCTGTGTGACTATCATAAATAAATAAAATTAAAAAAAAAAAAGAAAGAAAGGCCCACAAAGGGCTGGGAAGCCAGAGGCAGGCATGGGTCAGAAGGGCTCTTTGCCTCAGTACTTGGGTTGAACAGACCAGCCTGACAGAAGGATATGATGAGCAAGGGCCAGGAGGTACAAAAGCCAGAGCTCCTACTAGGATCTGCAAGTGGCTGGGCCTGGCTGGAGCCTGGAGAGTCACAGGGCTAGTGGCCAGAGACTAGAGCCAGCCCAAGCAGCCTCAATGCTGGCCTGGGAAATGGGGCTCTGCCCACAGTAGGCTTCTGGGGTGCAAGGTCATCACTACCCCTCAGCAGGAGACACTGCAGCATGCCAGGGGGTCCAGGAAAAGAAGGGAAGTCTTCCAGGTTTTCCCCCCACCAACCCCAGTCTCAGCTCACAAGGAGAAAAGAGAAACGTCCATCTGTGACAGCCATCAGCACAGAAGCCTGTTTCACCAGCTCATTTCTCTTTTCTAATAAATGAAGCTGGGGGCAGGGCTGAGGTGGGTTGTTTTGTTGTTTGTTTGTTGGAACTGGTAGCAGCACCAGGCCTGACCTTTAAGGCTTCAAATACAGCATTTTAGGCGGCGCCGGCAGGCAAAGAACACGGGGCTGCAGAGGGAAGTTATCAAGGCTAAAATGCCACGTCAGGCTGGGAACTCGAAGCAGAGCAGGGGCCTCTACCCATCTCAGGAACACACCAGGGCATTTCTGCCTGCCTAGTGACAAAGCTGTCCTTTCCGAGGGTACCCTGAAAGCCTTGCTGACTCTAAAATGGCAGGGAGGCACCAACGTCTGTCCCAGAGGAAGACCAGGAGTTGGAGCCTCACACCACACATGCACCTTGCTCTATAGGATTTGCCAGAGGAGGCTTCAAATTGCTCCTGCATCCCATGTCAGGGATGATGATGATGATTGTTTTTGTTTGTTTTTTAGAGAGGGAGAGAGAGAGAGAGAATCTTAGGAAGGCTCCATGCCCAGCTTGATGCTTGATCTCATGACCCTGAGATCATGACCTGAGCCGAAATCAAAAGTAGGATGCTACACTGACTGAGCCACTCAGACACCCCAGGGATGTTTTTTATCAAGAGAACCAGTTGTATGTGATAGTGCAAGGACAGCTAAGCTGGTATCATTCTTTGAGCAGCCTGTATTGAGCACTGGGGACTGAGCCCTATCCACAGGGTTTGTGCAAGCAAAGACACGTAGGGCTTGAAGGTTCCTCTCTGCCATCTCAGACATCAGCTTTCTTGTCTTAAAATGGAGGTGCCTGGGTCCCCAGAGGCTTCTGTGGTTGGGATATGTCCTTCCCGAGACAAGGAACCATGCAAAGTCCATACTACCCAAGGAGACAGTGCCCCCAACCGGAACCCCCACTGGCCCTGCAGGCTCCAGAGCCCTTCTCAGTCACTTCTGCTTTTTGCAGAAGCCCCCTCCCAAAATGCCGAGGACATTGGGATACTGACAACACACAGACCCTGAGAAAGCCAGGAAAGCAAAACTTATGATCCACTCAGACATCAGAACCCACATCAGAACCCATCATATCAGGGCCAGAGCTCAGCTGGGCACACAACAGCCCCAAGGGCCAGCACCCAGTAGACAAAAATTCATCCTTGGAAGGAAGAGACTTCATGGGAGGTGCCCTAACTAGAGAAACATATGGGGATCATCGAGCTACTGTACCCCAAATCATGCCAGGAACTGACTGCACAAATATCTTCCTAGGGGTGAGAACCCTAGACCTACACCAGATGTTCCAAGGATGCCAGTCTTCCTCCCTTTGCCGTGCAAATGAGAAGCACCCACTCCAAGAGGGGGAAAATGCCAGCCCAAGGTCACACAGCAAGGGTTCCCACTCTCACTACCCAACCTCCCTGCCTACCCTTCACATTCCCCACAAGGGAAGGTCTGTCTGCAAAGATGCTTCACTTCATAGAGGACTCACCAAGCTCCTCTGAGTCCCAAGTCCTCCAGTGCATCTAAATACCACTCAATTTGCAAAAATTTGAATTCCAAGGATGCAGCCTGTGTGTTTCCTTCACAGACTGTCATCGAGCCAGTTGGTAGATGATCAAACTTTCCAGATCAGCCTTAACTCGGGCTGTTCCTGACATAAAAGTTTGCAAAACACTGGCCCTAACAACCAGGCTGCTTTATTTCCCACTGCCAGCATTTGCCCAGCCAGCTGTGGCATTAACTTCAAAGGCGGGTGCGGGAGGGGGCACTGAGAGCACGTCCTGGGTACAGAGAGATAGATGAACCACGCGTCTGCATATGCACACATGCACAACACACACCCATGTTTGTGCTCCTGTTCATGTACACCTGCATCTATGTATACACATGAGCACATACATGCACACATACCTGCACATGTGCCCACAAACAATATGCCAGCACACGCACACAGGGACACATATGCACATGCACACACACCCACACAAGCACATCTTCGTGTACAAGTGGACATTCACACAAGTATGTGTTCACGTGAGCACACCCAACACATTGCACAAACACACACAAGAGCATACTCTTAGATACATCCACACACAGCCCAAGGCAAGGGCCAAGCACAGGAGGAAAGACACAGAAACTACAGCTGCGTGTCAGGTGCTTATAGGGCCTGGAGGTGCCATGGGTGCTGTGGGTGACAGGAGAGGTTTCTGGTACTTGAGAGGGTGGGCCTGGCTGGGCTGAGAACCATAGCAGATCAAGTCAGGATCCACACAACCTTATCATGTACTCCTCGGGGCCAGGCCCGTCCCCTGGGACCTTTCATACCCCAGCCCTGTGAGGCAGCACGCTCAAGGGAACCGTATTTTACAGATGAGGCCCCAAGACCCAGAAAGGCCTAGGAAGTCCCCAAGGTCGCACAGCTGGTGAGAGGTGTGACAGAGCCTGAGGGTGCACCAAGCAGGGCACTCATTCAGAGAGATTTGGCTGGCAGGCAAGGAAGGCATCGAGGTGGGAGCCAGGGACCCACCAGTTACACAGGGTGGTGAAGGAAGGCAGAGGGGACAACTCCCCCCTTTTACCACTTCCTTTCCCCTTCGTTTAACAGAGTCATTTCCAAGGTGGGGAGAGCTGGTTAATGACCAGCAGGGAAGATTTCCCATGCCCCTCCCTCTCTGCTAAACAATTAGGTTGATTAGAGCTCAAAGTGGGTCAGTCTGAGAAGCAGCTTTGAGATACCCAAGGTGTGGCCAGAGGCCAGTATGTGAGGTGCGTGCCCCTCCCGCTGGCGGAGGGAGGGTCTGGCGGGGCTGGGGGGTCAGGCCTCACTCTGCAGGGAGAACACAGCGTGAAGAGGAAAGGAAGACCCTGAGCCTATCTTCCTAGGACATGGGGATGTCAGTCAGTCGAGCCCTGGAAAAGAAACTGAGGCCCAGGGGGAGGAGAGGGGCCTTGTCCAAGGTCACTGGCATGTAAGTCACCGAGCTGAGAGGATTGGGCTGGAAATGCCTTTGACAGAGGTCCCTCCCAGAACCAGGCTAACCCGAGGCAAGGGCCCCCAGGCCCCCCATGTGAAGATTTCCCTCACCTAATCCCAGCTAGACAGGGTCTCCTACTCCGTGAGGTTCCATCCCCCACAGGCTCAGGCACTAGCACACACAGCGACCAGAAGCCAGGCGGACCAGCCCAGGCCCGGAAGGAGGGGACCCAGCTCAGATGGGAAAGGGACTAGGTGGCCCACAAGCAGGATCAGGCCCAGGGACATCAAACCTATGACCTAAGTCCCATAGTGGCAGGGCAGGACCAGACAGAGTCAAGCCCCAGGGTTGTGCCTGCATAAAGTAGGGCTCAGACAGTGTGGGCCTGAATGACAGCATCCTTGACTCCTTTTGGGTAGCTCTAAGAGATCCCTGTGCCCCCCCCCCCAGGGGCATCCCAATCCATTGGTGGTCACCTGCACTGCCAACTCCCCCACCGACCTTAGCCACAGGCAACTCGGAAGGCTCTTTAGGTTACACAGAACAAGAGAGGAAGGGAAAAGAAAAAAAAGCAAAAACCACACATACACCTCCCTCTGGGAATACGAATATTGATTCTGTAGCTTCTTGTTTAGACAGTAGGCACCAGAGGAAAAAAAAAAACCAACCTGACATGAACAGAAGCTCCCCAGTTGGCTGAAGGAATTGTAGCCAGCAGTGGGAAAGCCCCCCACCCTTGCCTTCACAGTACCCCAGACCTTGATGTACCCTGCCCCCACCTGAGGCCCTAAGCCCACTCACTTAAAGACACAGGTCACCAGTTCCTGAGGCAGATCTCAATCTAGAAGACTCCAAGGACAGCAGCAGGGCAGGGGTACTGGAAGGGGAAGGAGAAAGAGACCAGCCCCCACCCACACACACCACTACCTGCCAGATAGGCTCATCCCACAGGCCTGCCTAATTTGACTCCCAAAACCTCCAGCTGGCCCTTGAAGAGTTTTGTAGCCCCCCAGGCCACACCAGTCCTTGGAGCATGAAAACCCGCTAAGGTCTATAAAGCCTGAGTCCTCTGAAGTCCCCTCGGGGCTGACAAAACCCCCAACGGACTAGAGGATCCAGCCTCAGGTTTCCATTAACCACCCCCATGCCCTTTCTCTCCAGAATCATACTGGAATCTGGAGGGGGAGATGGCATTTTGGCATCTTGCAATGGGAG
Organism: Nyctereutes procyonoides; assembly: GCF_905146905.1. NCBI lineage: Eukaryota > Metazoa > Chordata > Mammalia > Carnivora > Canidae > Nyctereutes > Nyctereutes procyonoides. The sequence goes on along the minus strand of NW_026575131.1, from coordinate 39,003,623 downwards.
CCCCTCCTGCCCAACCCCCCATACCAGGCAGGTCTGGCAGATGACTCAAAGCCTTGGAAAAGAAGAACACCTGAGTTGGGGGCCCCATGATCATGTGTGTATGTGTGGAAGAGGGTGGAAGTGGGCCGGCAGGGCAGCCCTGGGGCAAGGAAGAAGCCCCCACCCCCCAGGTTGTCTGAGACTTGGAAGAGCAAAGCGACAGTGCAAGAAAGGTTACAGCTGGAAGGCCTAGGCACACCGCCTCACAGGTCTTAGGCCTCTTCATTTTCATCCAAAGACCCAGGTTTTGGGTCCCCACCCCCAACTTCCTGGGCCTACTGCTCAGATGTGCCCAGGCCCCTGGCAGGGCAGCTAAGCATCTAGACAGATCAGTCCTCTCCCAGGGCTGCTTTCAGAAATTGTGGGGCTTTGGGCAGGGCCTTCATCTTTCTGAGTCTCAGTGTCCTCATCTGTGGAATGGAAATAAGCCCAGGTTTTTTTTTTGTTTTTTTTTTTGAGCCCGGGTTTTGAGGCCAAGGTAGTAATGTAGCTAAGGGCCTGGCCTGAGCTTACTGAGAGGAGGCCCACTATTAGCCTGGTGATGCTCCCCACCACAGTCAAGCTGGGCTCAGGGAGGGAAGGAGGGAGGTGGCCCAGAGTCTGTCCTCCAGGAGCTGATACCCTACGTAGGTGGGTATAGTCTGAGCCTTTAGAAGGTGTGGGTATGAGACCTATGTAGGTGGGTACAACCCAGAAGCCTTTAGAAGGTGTGGGTATGAGACCTTGAAAGAGGTATTTAAACCCCTCAACAAAGCATGCAGTGATGAGGGGAATCACCAGCAAAGCAGGATAGGAGGTGCTCAGCCCTTGGGAACAATGTGAAAAGGCTGGTGGGCAGAGGCCTGTCTGGCTGCAGCATTAGGGCCAGATGCTGACGTTTACAACAGGTGCCCCGGTGCCCACCCGTGGAAGCCTCCCCGCCCCTCAGAGGTCTATGTCCCCTCACAGGAATTCTAACCACCAGTCTCTTAAGCAGGTTCTATTATCTCAGCTGGGGAAACTGAAGCAAGGTCATCCCAACAAGAGGGTCAGCTCTGGAGATCAACGCTTGAGCCTGCTGGGCCTACACCTGACACCCAGCATGTCCCCAAACTGCCTCCTCTCAGGAGCTGGCAGGGTCCCCCAGACACATCTGAGGTGCCAGAAGCTGATGGTGCCCACCTGCATACAGGCAGCAGAGAAAAGGAGGCACTGAGTATTGAAGTGTTCACTCTACTTGTGAGTCAGTCTCTCCTTGGGGACACCAGGGTGACTGAGAATCCAGAGTGAGATTCGCCCACAGATTATGAGGAGACTCATCTTAAAGAATGGCTCCCCCACCTTCTCAGGGGTTAGTCTGACATGGCTCACCAGAAGGAGGTGCCCAACAGGGGTAGGGCATAGCAGGAACAGCAGCCCAGGGTCTCTACACCAAGAGGGATATGAGCCCTTGGCAGCTCTGCACACCAGTGGTGGTGGCAGCAGGCTGTGAAGCCTCACCCCTCCCGCCTGCAAAAGCTGCGGCAGGTCGTTGGGGAGATGGGGGACCCAGATGTGTGATGTTGCCTCCCTCTAACAGGGAGAGTCACAGGGAGGTGAAGGCGCGGGCTCCGAGGCCCAGACAGGCACACGTCACCCACCATTAACCGTAGCTAGACTGACGCATGCCCCGTCGTGGGCACTCAGGAAAAAGAGCACGTACTCCAGCTGTCATTAATCTGCTAGGTGGGTTCAGACCCCTCGGGCCGCTCTCAGCTCCCCACTCCCCCCTGCCAGAGGAAGGGAGTGCTGGCCAGTGCTGTCACCACGACAGAGTGAGGCTAAGAGGGGGCGACCAGCCAGGTAGCTCAGCCTGGGGCTCCCACAGCACTCAGCCAGGGCCCCACAGAGCAGGCGACGGAGGAAGCCAGGGATGCCAGAGAACTGGGGTCAGAGGTTCCCCCAAAAGAGGCGGTCACAGAGCACTGAGAGGGATGGGCAAGGAAATGGAGGAGTGGGGCTGTGGGGGCCCCAGAAGGCGCCAGGGGAGGGGACCAGAAGACACATGGGAGAAAGACGCGGAGAGAGGCAAAGCAGTTGCCCTCGGCAGGCAACAGTGGCCATTCGCCATTCAGGGCCACGGCGGGAGTGTGCAGAATTGGGAATGGGGAGGTGGGTAAAAGGGAAGAATGTGCTCTGACTCCTTCTCCCCCAACTTCACCCCCAAACACACGAGTGCACGGGTACACACCCATGTACCTGCTCTCATGGCCTCCTCGTTTGAAACCCCGATTTAGGTCCAGGCGGGGTGAGGGAGTTCCCCCCACCCTCTGCTGCCAAAACCCAAGCCCTGTCACCACTCCAGCGGCAACTCCTCTGCCCTCCTTGGTTCACTGCTGCCTCAGTCCACTCGCCTGATGGGCACAGAGCCACTCTGCCACAGCAATCACAGAAATAATGGCCACCGGACCCCAAACAGACACTGGCTTAAAACCAGTGGCTCACAGAGCTCTGCCAGATGCAGACGAGGAGATGACTTTCCCACCTAGGGCCCTCTCCGCCCAGGGGTCGTCACCCCAGTGCCATGATGATGAGGCTCCCACTTCCCATCTCAGAAAGCCACCTGTATCAAAGTCTCATCCTAGCCTGGCCACTGACCCAGGAAGAGTTCAGGGAGGTCATCTGCCCCCAAGGCAACCCCACTGGCAGGCAGCCGCCTCAGCCTTTTATGTGAGTTCAACAAAAGCCCCAAAAGCCCCCGCTCCAGCTAGCCATGCAGGGGCCCTCACTCCATTCCCTCCCCTTCCTCCTTGTGAGGATCAATGGGCATCCGCATCTGCGGGACCAGGGCAGCTGAAGGGCGCTGGCTGTCACGGTAAACCCTGTGTGTCGTCGTCACATTAGTCACTTCCCCCTGGACCCTCAGAGCCGCGCAGCCCCTGTCCCACCCCCACTCTCGTTCTCTAATTATGGTTTGCGAGACATGTCCCAAACCCTCAAATTAGCTCCAACTCTACGGACAAGAGAAGAGCGTCCAGCTGGAAATGTGCCGCTGCCATCACACCCGCCTCATCCTCTTCTTGCTGGGGACAGAGTGACAGGTGTCCACTCTGGTCAGGGTCTCACACTGTCCTTCCAATGGAGACCCACGCAGGCCCAGTAGCCATCTGGTCCATTGCAGGTTGCAAGGAGAGGGGGCCAGGTGGGAAGAGGTGAAAAGAGACATCTATTTAAACCTTCATTCAAGGAGCTATAAAATGGCTAGGGAAAAAATATTGTGGCTTGGCTTTGAGGAAAAAAGAACAACAAAAAATAATGCTTTTGCTCTTTTTTAAACATTGTGGCTAAAGTCCATTTTCATGACAGCAAATAAAAGACAATAACGCACCCACAAGCCCTGAACTTCCATATGATTCTCCTCTCCTTGAGCACCCCCTCCCCACAACACATACACACACACACAAATCCAGACGGTTGACAGAGGACACATCCGTGCGGCACCTGTAATTTGCCAACTGATCACCCGCCTGAGCACAGCCAGGCTGTATGAGGAAAGAAATGACGAGATGAAGAGACACTCAGCAGTGCCTTTCCGAGTTTGTTTTTCCCTCATCTGAGCGAACCTACCAGCTGGAGTTGGCAGGTTTTGAGGCAAAACCAGGGTCTCCTACCCTTGGGCAGAAATGGTCTAATGACGCAGAGTCAGCCTCTCCCCTTCCCTGAGGCCAGAACCTTCCCCTTGGCCACTAGCAGCCCAGCTACTCATTTCCCAAACCCCAGGCCTGGCTACTGGTGAAGTATCCCAGGGACAGGTGGCTTCACAGACCTGGAGGCAGATAGCAGACAGCAAGGCAGTCACCACGGCCCAAAGCCACAGGGTGAGAGGTGTCTGGGCACTGACCTAAGTCTGGGGCATGGTGCCCACAGAAACAGCTGCTGTCCTAGAGGCCACCGGCACTGAATGCCTACTCCAAGCCCCAGACACATCTGGCTGAGCTCATCAGAGGAGGATGCCCAAGTTTGCTGGCCCTTGGGGAGGGAGAGAAGGCTCAAAAGGACCATGAAAACCGGCAGAAGCTGGCAGGGCCAGGAGATGCTATTCCCTTGTTGGCAGCAGCAGCAGAGGCAGGCAGGGGTCCACCCTGCCATTCACTTTCTGCCCCCATCCCAGCACCTTCACCTCCGAGCTCTCCAGGGGACCCTCCCCTCAGGTGCAGCGAGGGGACAAGCACAAGGGACACTGACCCCCTCTGTGGCACTGGTCACAGCAAGAGGTGCTTGCACCCTCTGCATCCAGTCCTTCCCGTCAAAGGAAAAGGCCAACGAAGACAGGTGTGGAGGTGTCCTCCGCCTCTGGCTCAAAAGCGCCGGGTTCCCACTGGGGAGGAAACGTGGAGCAGACGCGCGGCTCCAACTCTGCCGGGCAGGGGTCGCCGGCCACCCCCCCACCCAACCTCAGGCTCCCCTCTCAGCGGGACAGCGGCAGGGGAAGCAGCGGGCAAACTCGGGAGCCCCCCACCCCATGCCGAGGTTTGCAGATCTGGCTCTGCCCCGTCTGGGGGTTGGGGGGGCATAGAAGGGGCACCGCGGGGAAGTTTCGCGACGCAGCCAGAAGCGCCGGGACCGCGGCTGCCACCGCGGCTGCCCGTCCTCGGGTCTCGGGGCCGCCGCCCCCGGGCGCAGCCGGCGGCCGGACCCAGCGCCCCCGCCCCGGCGCGGGGAGGGACCGGCGCGGCCGGGGGCGGAGGGGCGCGCGGGGCTCGGCCGGGGTCCCGCGGCCGGCGAGGAGGCCACTTACGTGTGCTGCTGGGGGAAGCTGTAGGCAGACGCGCCGGGGGCGGCGAGCAGCGGCAGCAGCAGCAGCGGCGGCAGCAGCAGCAACAGCGGGCGCGGGGGCCCGGACGGCGGGCGCCGGGCGCCGCGGCCGGGCCGGGGGAGCGCAGTCGGCGCCGGGCCGGGCCGAGAGGCGCCGCAGGTCCAAGCCGGCACCGCCATGTTTCCATTCAAGATGCGGCGCCGCGGGGAGGGGGGGCGGCGGCGGCCGGGTGGGGGGGCGCGGGCAGCGGGCGGCAATCCGGCCTCTCCGCCTCCTCCGCCTCCGCGCCGGGCCTCCCGGGCTGCACGGGCCGCAGCGCCTCTGCGGGCTGCGCGCCGCGACCTCTCCGCCGCGCTGACTCCAAGCGCTCTGAGCGCCCGGCCCGGGACCCGCGCTCAAATAGCGGCCGCCGCCAACCTGCCGGCGCCGCCCTCCCCCCCCCGCCCGGCCGGCCCGCCCCCGCGCGCCCCCGCCGCGGCCGCGCGCCCGCCCGTGCCCGCGCGCCCCTCGTCCCCGTGCAGCCCCGAGCCGGCCCTGCTGGCCCGCGCGGCCGAGCGGAGCCTGTGCGCGCGCGTCCTGCCCCAGCCCCGGGCCGACCTCCCGGCGCGCGCCTCTGCCCCCAGCCTCCGCCCGCCCGCCCCTCTCCGCCGCGCCCGCGGTGGGAGTTCCGGGCTCCGCGGCCCACGGCAGGCGCATGGGTGACCCTTACGGGGGCTCGACCTTCAACAGGCTCGAGGCCTGGAGTCGCAGGTTTAATGGTGGAATGGCAGACTTCAGACCAGAGAAAAGGGCTTCGGTGCTAAACTCACACCCCCAGCGGCTCCGGCTACCTGCAAGAGTCCTCTCTTAGGGGACTTGGGTCCTTACTCCCTGACAGAAAGGAAGGGTTTCGGTCTCCTGGATCCCTGAGCGGGAACCTGGGTCCAATTGCACAGTTGTGCGGGGGTTTGAGAATGGCAGGATGCAGCCCTCTACAGCTACTCATTTACTGCACGGGCCTAAGCAGGCGGTGTGTGCAGACCAGACCCTAGCCTCCCCCCCCCCCCCCCCCCCCCCGCGACACTTCCAGAGCCTCTATTTAGACTCCTTCCGTGCCAGGAAGCTCATCCCTGCACAATCCAATCAGTTCTGTCCTGAGGCCCCCTGGCTCCTCCCTGCTGCAGGGAGAAGCCTGGGGCTGGTGTAGCTTCTGACTTTGCAGCTTGTGGGCCTCTCAGAGCCTCAGTTTCCTCTTTTGTGGATGCTTGTGTGGGGTGCTTAACCCGATTTCTAGCATGAAGTGAGAATGGGAGTGTATTGCTTGGTAAGTTGAAACACTCTTGGTTGGCAGAGATTCCCAAATCTGAGAGATTCCCTGAAGTTGCCCCTGGAACTCTGCTCTTCCCTCTAGACAGGATGGAAGAGTGCTTCCTGCCAGCTTGGCTTGGGGCAAGATTCTTTTAACAGTAGCTGACCACAGACTCTGGGAGTTTAACATGAAGAATGAGGAATGGTAGCCATGTGGGGAAGAGCCCCCACTTTATGGTATCTGTGTGAGCCTCCCATCACCCACTCATAAGTCAGCCTGAGGAAGACTTAATGTTGAGGAGGGAAGAATGATGGCCCCCAGACTAAGGAAGGCAGAGGTCAGGGGCTGGAAATAAGGCTTGGGACAATCCTTACTAGCTCCCCAGTCCTGCCTGGGGTGTCCCACACCTGCCCCCACCCTCATAAGCCAGGGCTTGACAAGTGGACAGCTTTGAAGTTTTCCCCCTCCCAGATCTAAGTGAGGTTTGCCAACAGGCCACGAACTCTGAAGCCCCAAAAACATTATCAGAGAAAGGCAATGCCCTGGACCTCAAACCCCTGACAGTCTTGGGGCCTGGTGAGCAGGAGGGGCCTAGTGGACTCTGAGAGGCCAAGCTAGGCCAGCTATATGGGGACAAGCAGATGCCTGATTGTGCCAGATGTCCCCACCCCCACCTCTGGATAGGGCTAACCCTCCAGGCTAGACAGAAGGGGGTAGGGGGTGGGGGAGTTTTGCACAGAAGAGTCAACAAACCCTGAGCTAACCAACCCCCTCCCAGCCCCTCCTGCTGATACCTGTCTCCAGCATCTCTGTTTCTCCCATACTCAGGGCAGGATGGGCCCATGGTATCTTCCCCCATCTGTTTGCTGGATAAAATGCCTGTAGTGCATGGCTCCAGGGAACCTGCACAAAGGGTGTTACCCTCTGGGGTTAGGTGTGCTCTGGGGTTAGGTGGGAACCTTCCCACGGCAGACTCTGCAGTGTCAGGGTAAGAAATGTCAGGGACAGTGTCTCTGCCCTTTGACACCAGAGTGACAGTACTGTAGCTGAAGAGTGCACAAGCCATCAAGCACCTGTATCCAGACTGGGTACGGTGAGTGGGCCTTGGTAGTAGGGCATTTCAGTTCCAGCCACCACAGATGTGCACCTAATTGAGGCTGCTGGCACAGAGGGAAAGGCGGGAGATTTTGGTTGACAGGCCGTTAAAGGAAGACAAATAAGGAGGGGAGGTAATTAAGAGTACACGGGTAGTAAGAGTTTACACATTCCAACTTCTGAGGCTCACAACATCCTCGGTTTCCTGGCGGCTGGCTCCAGCCACAGTATAAAGTCATGGGAGGAAAAATCAAGACTTCCCAGAAACGCGGGGACTTCCATGGCAGGTACATTGATATGTTTGGCAGCAAAGGCCTGGGGCTACCCACCTGGCCAGAAGCGCCTGTGTTGGAACACAGGGGGTGGCAGATGGGGGCCAACCATGGCAGGGGACCTGGCAGGTGCCAGTTCTGCATGCAGGCTGAGGGGAGGTCATCTCAGCAGACCATAAGAAACCAAGAAGTCTTTATGGAAACCCTCCAGTGGGCCAAGCAAGTCCTAGGTTTGATTATGCCATACAAGGGAGGAGGAAGCCCATCAGGAATGTCCATCTGGGATACCTGGGCCAGAAAGATCCCCCCCCTCCAGCACTCCCTCACCTCCAGCCTCCCTCTCATCACCCTTTGCCACTCCATTTAGCCAGTGGGCTAGACAGCTCCCTGTTTTCTTAGGGCTTTCCTCCTATGGTTGCCTGGATTTGAACCCAGGATATTTATGGAACCATAATACTGCTTATGCCAGGAAGCCCTTCCCATTCCAGTCCCTACTCTCCTGGCCCCACTTCTACACACACACACACACACACACACACACACACAGCCTGCAGCCTCCATCTTAGATTCAGGAAAATGCTTGCACACTGGACTCCTGTTAAGCTGGGACCTGAGCCTCCCTTGTCCCTGTCACGTCCTCAGGGTCCCACACAGAACCTGGCCATTAGGAGAATGCAGGAATTATTGACATAAGGACTTTTGAGTGACATCTTCAGGAGCTTGGGGGTATGTCTGGGAAGAGTGGTCTAGTCTGGGCATGAGAAGTGAAAGTTTTGGCATCAGATATTATAGGTAAGTCACTTTGCCTCTCTGAGCTTCCGTTTCTTTGTCCATGTAATGGGACCCATGGTACCCAACTGGAAGGGGCATTCTGAAGACCCAAAGCATGTAAAACCTCAAGGGCAAGGCTTGGCACCTAGCAAAGGCTTAATGAAAGGAAACCACAGAGAGACTCAGGCATCCCCAGGAAGAGCAGGGCCTACTTGCCGGCAGGGAGGGAAGTCTTCCTAGAAAAGAAGACATTCCAGTTTGGCCTTGTAAGACAAGCAAGATGGGATGGGCATGTCAGAGAAGGAAAGAAAGGAGACTCCCCAGACTTGACCATGACCTGAGCCAGGACCCACCATTCTGAGCCCCATTGACCCAGCTCTGCCTCTGTCCTGGCAAGTATCCTTCTATAAGAGGAGGCTGTCCTCGCCTCATTTAACCCCCTCTGATGTGCCGATTCTCTGCCCACTTTGGGCTAGAGCCAGTGGTCCCTAAGGGCCCCCAGCCAGGACACTTCCATGTATGGGCTGACTGCCAGTGCTCACACCTGCCAGTGGCTACTTTGGCTCGCCCACTAACTCCTTAGGGACATCCAGGGATGTGATGGTCCCACAAATGCCTCTGCCTGATCATGGTGCAGATGCAGCATGGCCTCCAGGTGTAATCAGACAGGACCCCACTTCCAAAGACTTTAAGAATCCTTCAAGGATTCTCTGCACAGTAAATGACCCACAATCCCTTTAGTGTCACTTATTGTAATAAATGGAAGGGGCTGGAGCTTAACCCTTTCAGGTAATGTAAACCATCACCACTGGTCAAAGTCAGGGACAAGTCCTAGGCTACAGACTGTCAGAGCCTGTAGGACCTCCTTGTTAGAGAGGGAAACTGAGGCCCAGATTGGTGAGGAGACTTGCCTGAGGCTGGCAGTCAGTGCAGATCAAGGGTGGAGCTTCAAGTTTGAAGGCCTAGGTTGTCATCCCAGATCTGTCTCCCCATGACCAAGAGTGATGCCAGTCACCCAGACCTTTGTGTCCCCATCATGGCCTCTGATATCAAGAACCCAGTACAGTGCTCCTGGCCTCCCAGGCCTCCTGGTACTATAGTGGAAGCTCCGTGGAAAGTCCTCCATCATCTTGAGCGACACTGAACACTGCTTATTTGACCTAAAGAAGACATTAGTTAATTAAGTAGGTTCTGGCAGGTGTAGAGGTTTGATCCTTGGCCCCTGGGAACTCTCCACTTAGTAGGGAAATATGACATAGGCAAAAACACAACGAATACCTCAAATGATGAATTACATCCTGTGGGTGAAACAGAGTATGTGGTCACTCAGCAATGTGAGGCTTGGTGATCAGGGAAGGCTTGCTGGAGAAAGAGGCTTTGAAACTGACACAGAAGAAGTGGGAGGGCTTGAATGGATGAGTGGCTGGAGATGGAGAGAAGAGCATCTGAGCAAAGGGCTGAGGCAGGATGGTGCCAGACGTATACAGGTTGCAGTGAGGAGACTGTCTGCCCAGGCTCTGGCTTCTTTCTCCCTGGACTTCTTCTCGAGGCGGAGGTAGGAACACAGCCCCCCAGAGGAGTTCCTGGCAGAGGCAGGGAGGTGGATGGCAGGATGGCTCAGCTTCACAGGCAGCGTGGGGCAGGGCTCAGCTCAGGGGTGACGATGAGCGAGGGTGTCAGGACAGCCTGTTCCCCTCTCCACTGAGATTCCAGAAGCCCAGGTGGCCTCATCCTTAGAGAAGGAAATTTGGTTGTGTGAGTACAGGGAAGCACACCTTTGCTGCCCTAGCTGCCCTTAGCCAAATTAACCAACCTTAACCAACTTAGGCAGGATGGCGATGGACACAACTGTCCACGAGTAGCCCCTGTCTTGGTGGTCCCCACTCCCACCAGTAGCTGTTCTGGACAGTTTGCAGTTTTTCTCAGAGAGGTCCAGCCTCTCCTTTTCCAGATGAGGAAACTGAGTCCCAGGGAGGGGCAGGACTTGACCCCTGAGGGGTCATGGTGGGCAAAGAGACTCAGGCCATAGGCTTGGGTCTAGGTTCCATACTCTGTGCCCCTCCCAGCACCTAGAGCATTCCCAGAACTCCTCTTGGGAGAACCCTGACCTGAACATCAGCCCCTGGAGGTCCAGGGGCTGCCCCTATGTCCCACATGCAGTGCTGATTGCATGGCACATAGGCTCAGATGCTGGCTTCACCCCCTGGCCCTGGGGCCTTCATCCCACCATGGCAAGAGAAAATGAGGACAAATAAAAGAGAGAAATTCTCCCCTCAGAAGAGCATTAGGTGTCTAAATGGCTTCCAAATAAATAAAAGTCTCCTCGGAGCCCCTGGCCAGGACTGACAGTGGCTCTAACTCTCCACTAGACATGTTTTTCTGCCTCCAGGTGGAAGTGAAGAGTGTCAGCGGTGGGCTAAGTCAGGCTCTGACGGACTCTGCCTTCCATCACCGCCTAACGCCCCATCAGTAGAATGGCCACGGCAAATTGCCTCCTCTGATAGCCGCCCCTCCAGGCCCTCAAGATTGCAGAGACAAGCGGGTGCTGGCCTCCTCCACCAAGACTGGGAAAGAGAATAACCTGTCCCTAACTTGTTCCTTTAGCAAATGAGGGAACTGAGGCACAGAGGGTTTTTGTGCCTTGATGGATGTGTCATCTGAATGAGTTAGCTCTGCTCAGTGTGAGCACAGAGTGAGAAATCTGTTTCCTAAGGGAGGGCTCTCTGAGGCCAAGTCCACACCTCATGCCATCCACCTTCCCCTCCCCAACAGCAAAAGGTGCTTGAATGGGGGCAATAAGTACTGATGGTACATAAAATGGTAGGAGAGACCAATGCTGGACTCCAGGGAGTAACTCTTTGAGCAATGGGCTAGGGAAACTCCTTGAGGAAGGTCCTTTTGCTTCTTCTGCTAAAAGCATTCCTTGGCTTTTGCCTTCTAACCCTTTAGTGGATTATCCTCTGCTAGGTGGTCGAGGGGAGGGGAGGGCAGGACACAGGTCCACCATCACTTAATTTAACTGATGGCTGCTGTTCCTGTGAGGGGCAGTTAGCACTTCATTTGTTGAGCCTGAAAGATGGATGAGGCTAGGTGTTCTTCGATTACTGAAGGACGCTGACACTGTGGGAGGTGGCAGGAGGACCACTCAGAACAGTGTGTTGTAAGAGGCTGGAAGTCTCCAGAGAGGGTGCTTTGTCCTATTCCATGAGGCTGCTGCCTCCTGGGGCTGGTGCTAGCACTAAGGACCCTCCCCCTGAGGTCCTTGGACACCAAGGAGGAGAAGGGAGGCTTTCTGCCAAGAGCCGGTCCAGATTTCCCATTAGCACTGGGTGTGAGTCTCTCCACTCTCAGAAGCGTGGCTCTGTCTTCAACCTCACTATCTCCCTGGGCTAGATCTTTTGAGACCCCTGCCTAGCCCAGGGTCTGAAGTGAAGTAGAACAGGGAGCCCAAAGGAAGGAGGCATGGGCTCCTCCCATTTTGGTGGCATGGCCGGGGGATGTAGATCACAGAGAAGCCCCTCTTAGGCTGGACCTGTTGTCACAGAAGCCAGGACATTAGCCTTAAGCACAATCCAGGTGTACTTAGGATTTACCAACGACCCAGGCCCTTGGAGAAGGAGGAGATTTTCCAACCCAATCCCCTGTGAAACCTTCAGTGATGCTGACTCAAGGGGGAATGAGTGAGCCATTAGGATCTGCTCAGGAACGTTGTGTGGGTTGGAGGCTACTCTGCTCTCTAGGGGTGCAGTGGAAGCTTGGGGAGCTTAACACAGATGGGCCCAGGCTGGGCAGGCAGCAGAGCTGGAAGCCCCAGCTCCTCAGGCCACACAAAGGGGCAAACAGGCAGGGCTGTTCCTCTCCCTGGCCTGAGTGGAAACATACCCCTCTTTTCCCTCTTAGGCATGAAGTAGTACCAGGTTAGGCAAATGAAGGGGGCACCTGGTCTTGATGGAAGGCACAGCCTGTGCTGTGTGGTGGGAAACAGGGGCAGAGGCTGGCCTGGGACCACTGTGCCCCAGATGGGCTAGCTGAGAGAGGGGTACTCACAGTCCAGAAGGTATGGGGCGGGGGAAGGGAGGTTGTCCAGGGCACAAGTGCCACAGCTGACTGTGGTTTGCAGGGATTCTGGATCCTTTCCCAGCTGGGCCCAGGGTCTAGGCAGGTGGGAAACATCCTGGCTGTTCTGGAGATGATTGGGCCCCAGAATCTATTTCAAAGGACAGTAGGGAACCCTCAAGGCAGAGTTAAGCCTCTCTGTAAAGTAAGGATGTCAGAGAGCTTCACTGGGCTCAAGGCAGGCAGAAGGGGGTGCTTGGGAAGGTGCACCCCGGTAGGCCAGTGAGAGTCAGGGGGAAGACAGGAGGTTTCTGCCTGTTTATATTCCCCCCCAGCTGGAAGGGATCCTCCCCACCCACTGCCACGGCCTCACTAAGTCCAGTCTGGCAGCTCCAGTGCACCATCTTGCTGAGGTCTTAATTTCTAAATGAGCGAGGAGGAGTTTTGGAGAGGCAGAGGCGGATGGAGAGACACGCTGAGAGAGACAGAGAGAGACCTCAGGGAGGATCAGGATGTAGACTCAGCATTTTGCAATGAGACACTCAGGTCTTGCCTGAAAAGCCAAGCCAGCTGCCTTCGGGTGGCTGGGAGCACGCCATGGACAGGAAAGACTGCTGATGACTCAGGCATGGGACAGGAGTGGGGGATGGTGCTTGAACCAAGGGGCAGTAGGTATGCTGGGCATGCTCAGGCCCCCCAAAGGGCAGGGAATTATCAAATACTAATGAATGACTAAATGACTATGTAACAATATATCACCTCCACTGTATTGGGGTCTGGAGTCAGGCTTGCCATGTGACCACTGCCAGTCCTGCTGGTCAGATCCCAGGGAGCGAGGTGGACACTGCCTTCAGACTCCTCCCAGGTTCCTGTGCTGTTCTCTGCCCGCTACGTGTCACTGATTGGACTGAGGACTCCCCATAAGCCCCAGCCTCTTGATGCTCCGCCACCCTCACACTATAGCGATTCTGCTGGACACTCCAGGAGAGCCGTTGCCCATTCAGGCTAGCCTCAGAACACTGGCCTAGCTGCTCTTATAGAAAGCTGGGCAAATCTGGAATCTCCTCACTCCAGGCTCTGCTGACACCCCAGCCCTCCAGACTTGCTCTTGGCAGAGTCCGAGGACCATACTTGGACATCGTTAAGAGTCTTGCTGCATCTTCCTGTTAAACAGCACTGAGGAGTGACCCTGCTCTCAAACTTTCCTGGGAAATGAGAACCTTCTGGTTCCTGTACGAGGAAAAGAACTTGCCTTGGGTCACTCTGGCTTTCCTGTGAATTTCAAGGGAGAACCTTTCCTTTTGAAAATGAATGAGAATAATAAGTCCCATCAGTGTTCCCCCTCCAGTCCAGCCCCTCCTTTCCCACACATACCAGGCACAGCTGGGAGGAGGCCTCAGTCCCACAATAAACTGCCAAGTACATAGCATTAGCCCCCTTGAAAGGAGGAGGAAACTAAGGCTCCCATGGTTCAGAGTGAGTTTTTCTATCTGGCCTGGAAGCTGCGGAGATGGGATTTGACTCCCAGTCTAGCTCCTCCTGGGTTGAGTCATGAGGAGCACAATGTGATCTTTAAAAAAAAAAGAATTTTTTTAATAAGTCCATCTTATCTCAATATGCAAAACGACACACACCGCATGCAAAATAGCACTTCCTGCCTGCTCCCAGGATGGCAGTGCAGCCTTCAAGTTTGACCAATGTCTAACAGGTCTTGTCTCTCTTGCTTGGACTGAACCTCTCTGCACTGTTTGCCTACCCAAGGCACTTCCAGGCAGGGCTTTGCAGGCAGCAGTTTCAGATCTGTCCCCAGTGGGGCCCTGTCCCGCCTCCTCCCTTTCCCATCCATGAAGCCCCTGGCCCAGTAGAATTGAACTTGGGCACTTCAGGATGCATGAGGACAGCGACTGCTTTCTTCAGGGAGATATGGGAAGGCTTTCTGGAGGTAGAGGAGAGGGCATTCTAGGTGAAGGGAACATTGAGGAACTAGTAAAAGGTGTGAAGGTAAGATCTGCAACAGGGAAAGCCAGCAGAGCATTTAAGGTCTGCTCTGTTTCGAGAAGTGAGTTCTCCATGATGAAAGAGCCCATTGCACTGGAGCAGGCAAGCCAAGAGGCCAGGAGGCGGGTGGCAGAGCTGGATATAGCTGTGGCTGCAAATCATAGGAGAAATGTCCCATGAGCACAGGGTGGAAAGGACAGTCATCCCCATGCTTGGCCTGATTCATGGCTAGGGAGGCAGCGGACATTCAGCCGGCCCAGGTGACCCCTTGAGCTCATTACCTAATGTCACTGTGCCTCAGTCTCCTTGAAGGTAATATGGGTTTAATAAACCCCCTCATCTTCCTCTTAGAGCTGCTGGGAAGCCATTTGGGGCTTGATCTATTGCTGAATCATAAGCAGGCTAGAAGAGCTGCACCTGAGTGGGGAGAGGGGTCCTCCAGAAACCATGGGGGAGGAGGGGCAAGAGTACTGCCCCGCCCCTACACACACAATCTAGTTGAGGCAGTGAGCCAGGCCCAGCACACACTGACACTGCCCTGGACAGCTTGGAAGTGAGCCCCAAGCCAGGGGAGGGACTAGGATTGGATCACATTTCAGAGTGATGTGTCAGTGAAGTTGGGGCAATGTACAGAGACCTTCCTGCAGCCCCTGAGATACACAGAGAGAGTAGGGTGGCCTGTGGAGAAATGTGATAAACAGAAACAGGTGGCGGGTGGCCCAGGTCAGTCTGGAAGCTTATTTTCTGTGAGAGAGGGCCAGGGAAGGATCCTAGGGAATAAACTGACTTGTTCACTAAATGGGTCAGATGGGGGCAGCTGCCAAGCAGGGAAGGGTCCGTGGAAATCTTGTCAGCCTCTTCCAGGACACTGGATTTCCAACTGTCTTCTTAAGCAACATGGAATTCATTTTAAACTAAATTTGACACAGATCCCCCATATATGACAGATTAAGGTGGGGCTGGTCTGATGGAGGATGGCAGAGGGGAAGAGGTTCTAGAGGCTTCCAGAACAGAGTTAGGGTGTACACCTCACCCCAAAGATGGGTACAGGGAGAGCTGGGTACTGGGCACAAGGCCTTGGCTCCACAGATCTGTACTTGTTTCCACCCTCTTTGGATGACCTTGGGAAAGGCCTTTTACAGCCGGGGTCTCATGCTCCCATCTGCAGAATGGGTACCTTTTAGTACCTTTGCCCTCAGTTGCTAAAACAGGGGCAGAGACTTCTCCCCCCATCACAGAGAGGGGGTATTTACTCATCTTCCCGAAGCACTGAAGTCATGGGGAACTCATCTGCCTCCTGGCTCAGCTAATTGGAATTGCTTCCCCCTTCTCCCTTGCCTCTCAGTAAATTATGCGAATTCCCCCAGTCAGAGGCCTGGGTGATGGACAGCCCTGTCACAGCAGCCTAAGTGTTTAGAGAGCAATTGTTCTGGGGAAGGCTGCCATTCCTCAAGCCTGTGCTGTGCAAGGCTCCAAGGGGAGAGCCAGCCTGGCCCTGCCCAGGCCCCAGCCCATGCTCTGCCCCTGCCCAGCCACCGGAGCCTGCTCCGCCTAGCCCACCAAGCACAGGCTTCCGGTACGTTATCCTTGTCATAACAATCAGAACAGCCGAGAGGTATTGCTCTTAAACCCTCAACACACATTTTTATAACCTTTCTGTTTAATAAGAAAGAGACAGCTCCAATTAGCTGGGAATATTCTGCAGAAATGGGATTATTTTAAAAGCTCCAGCAATATTATAAAATAGCTTCAGTAAGTGAACAGCTGTTGCTGGGCCCCGCCCGCCATGCACAATGCTCTTCCCGCACCCTGTCACCGGGTGGGGGCATCTCTCCCCTCTGCAGGCGCCCCAGAGTCCCCAAGAACTCTACTCTGGCTGGCAGTCAGGGACTCCTGTTCTGGCAGCAGAATGTAAGCTGTGGGGTGCGAGGCATGGTGCCCCCTCCTCCGGGCTGGAGGAGAGGGCGACTTGGACCTCCCCCTGCTTAGGAGACCATGGCCTTACCCGAGTCCTGCCTTCTCCAGGAAAGCAGATGTGGGCACCCCAATGTCAGTGCTAGAGGGCCTCCAGCCCACCCTGTTGCCATGTGACCTGGACATATACTCCTCTGTGACAGGATGGGCATCCACTGCTCAGGACTTCCTGGCCTTTCCTTCTTTCCAATCAAAGGGGGCAGGACAGGGTTACCCAGCAACTTCATTATGGTTACTGTGCATTTTCTGAGTCCACTCTGTCCAGACCTGCCTCGGGGCCAGGTGAGCATTTTACCTCAGGGGCTCCCCGCTCCTCTGTCTTGGGGCCAATTGCCAACCCCTCTTTGGAGCCTCCTCTACTCCCACCCATAGGCCTCAGCATTCCTTCTCTCAAGAAGGAATCTTTGCTCGGTTCCCTGCCCACCAGAGCTAGGAGCTTTATTTCAACTGTGTCAAAACCCCCCAGAGCCAAAGCCAAGGTCCCGGGGGTCTTTTCCTTTCTCCCATGTCTGCTGGCAGAGCTCTCCAGAAAGAGGTTCCCACCTCCCAAAACTCTTGGGCTGTGTCTCAACCATAGCCCCTCCATCAGCAGCCAGCTCCACCTGGGCCACTGTGGGCCCCATGCCACCTCCTCCCTGGAGCCAGCCCAGGCTCTATGGGGAGGAGCTGGAGGCAGGGCCTTTTGGCCTGCCACAGAGGGGCAGAGAGATTTGCCTTCCCTTTCTCCTTGTCCACTTGCCCCTCAGCCCACAGCTGCTGGGTCTCCCCAAGAATCAGGATGAACAGCAGACAATATTTGAACACCCTTCAGGGAAGGATAGACTTGGAACAGACCTCAGAGTCTGGCTCATAGAACCTGCCACTATATGGTTGGGGACACTGAGTCTGAGTGAAAGGAAGATCCAAAGCTATAGTTTTATTTTTTTAATTTTTAAAAAAGATTTTATTTATTTATTCATGAGAGACACACAGAGAGAGGCAGAGACACAGGCAGAGGGAGAAGCAGGCTCCACGCAGGGAGCCTGATGTGGGACTCGATCCCGGATCCCGGGATCATGCCCTGAGCCGAAGGCAGACACTCAACCGCTGAGACACCCAGGCGTCCCCCAAGGCTATATTTCTAAGACAGGATGGGAAACACGACCCAGGCTGTCTATGTCAGCTCTGGCATTAAACATTAAACCCTTGTGGGTGCAGTGCTGGCACAAATGATGGGATTTGAAGCCTCAGCCCTCATGTGGTGGGACACATTGATCTCTGCCTCAGGTGCCCTGGTGACTGTAAGCCACTCCATCCCCTCTCTGAGTCAGGAGCCCCGTGATGCCCTGCCTCCGAGGTCAGGACCCCTGGGGCTG
Organism: Nyctereutes procyonoides; assembly: GCF_905146905.1. Classification (NCBI taxonomy): domain Eukaryota; kingdom Metazoa; phylum Chordata; class Mammalia; order Carnivora; family Canidae; genus Nyctereutes; species Nyctereutes procyonoides. Next base: position 38,986,001 of record NW_026575131.1, on the reverse strand, counting down.
AGGTGGGTGATGAGACACCTGGGCTGACTGGGTGGCCTTGTGTGGGTACTCTGTGTCAGAGCCGGGGCAAGGACTGGGCCAGAGGGGGCTCCTTGGGATCAGGCCCCTCCAGGCCCGGCCAGAGAGTGTGGGGCCCCATGGTGCCCCTTCAGGCTACCTGGGCAGAATAGCTCCATGGCCGAGGGACCGCCCAAACAGTGGGCCCCGCCCAGCGCCGTGGCCTTGGCCTCATTGGGCCCAAGTGTCGGGGACACTTCCTAGGGAATGGGAACAATTTCAGGGCATCCTTGGGAGGAGACCGCAGCCCAGGAACTGCAGCACGATGCAAATGCACCATGTGCTAAATGGGGAAAAATGAATTTTACACCCAGACAAAGTGACTTTTATCATGTTAACGACCATGGTTTGCTCATCATGTCTGCTGCAGTGAAATGGGGCCTGTGGATGTTTTTCTTTTGGTTCTGCTTTTAAATGGAGGCATTTCCCCCCCCTCATAGCAGACAAGCCAAGCCCCTTAGATTGGGATGACAGAAGTGCCGATTCAGCAAAAACAAAATGGAGGATTTTTTTTTTTTTAATCTTCATCTGTGCCTTCCAGCAAAAATAAGCTCAGAATGAGGAGCTGGGGTGGCTGTGAGGAGCCCTGACCTGGAGAAAGGAATGTGGCTCTGGCCCAGCTCACCCCTAAGTCCCTGTGTGACCTGGGACCTATCTCACACGGTCCTGACCTCAGTTTGCCCATTGGTACCAGGAAGGAGGTGGGCTGGAGCCGCGGTGCTTACAGCTCAAGAGCTGCTCTGCCCTGGCCCTCGCCCAGGCATATGAGGCAAATTCATCACACCCGGTGTGTCTGTGTCCAGAACTGCCTACTCCCAACAGCCGGACTCCCAGAGGGCAGGCCAGAGTGGAGTTACTACTGAGTCGGTGGTGCCCCCAGTGGCCAATACGTGGCCCTGCATGGATCGGACACAGATGTTTGTTGCGGGAGCCAAAGCTACTTCCCCTGACATCTGCAAGGAGTATCCAAGAGAGGACTCCGTTAGCCAAGTCCCTGAGAGTCCCTCCCAGCCCTGGACCCCGCGCACATCACTGACACATGGCAACTCCATATTGTGCTCATCAAGAGTCAGGAAAACACCATCTGATGCTTTGTACAGCTGCCCAGCCCAGCACCCAGCTCCCCGGGAGGAGCCTCTGCTGTGCCCAGTGGGGGAATGCTTAGCTAAGGCAAATGAAGAGGTCTTTGGGGGCTGGCATATCTGGGAAACCTCTGCCCTGACACCATGCAGTACTGCTCTGGAAGGCTCGAACAGGTCAGGCAGGCAGGGCACTTGACGAGCAGAGATCAGCAGACAATTAGCCAGCCCCAGCGGAGGTAATTAATCAACGTCCGAGGCCTTCCGTCTGGGTCTGCTGTGATCACTGCTGAGCCAGTGCCCTGGTGGAAGTCAGGGCCTGGGCTAGGCTGACAGGGCTGGACTCCATTGCTGTCAGCACCCCACTGCCAGCACAGACACTGTCACCAACACTGCCTCCAGCAGCTCAGTGTTGCTGTCACCCTCACAGTCATCATTGCTGTCACCATCATAGTAGCATCAACATCGGGCTAGGGCCTCACTGTCCCTATCCCCATCCATACCCACCTGTGCTTATTCTTCCCAATTCAAGCAGCTTTCACACTGTCCCCTCATTTGCTTCTTCCCAATCCAAAAGATATACAGGTGTCTTGCTGGTGGGGAGACTGAGGCATAGAGAAGCGAAGGGCCGGGGGTGGTGGTGGGGAACCTGGCCTCCTGGCATACAGCCTACCCTCACTACCATCCCTCTCCTCCTTTCTCCCAATACTACCTGGTCTCAGAGTGTATCCCTCCTCCCCATACCAGTCAGGCTAGGCTTACGTAGGCTGCAGTAACAAATCTAAAATCTTAGTGGCTTCAAATAACGAAGATTTCTTTCTTTGTGCTGCTACGTATCCTTCACGGTAACCAAGGCTCTGCCCTATGTCATCCTCATACTGAGGCCAGGCTGATGAAACAGCCAAAGTCTGGGAAACTGTCGTGTGGGCCCAGAAAGGTCTCACACCATCAACTAATTGCTCTGGCCTGGAAGTGTGGCTTCTGTTCATTACTCACTGGTCAGAACCAGACACTATGCTCCTCCACTTGACCATCAGGGGGCAGGAAGGAGCAACTCTGCCTTTAGGCTGGAAACAGGGAAAATGGGAATTTGGCAATTGCCAACAGTGGTTGTGAGATTCCCGCTTCCTTTTCTCCTTCCGTTCACCTTCCAGACCCAGGGCACCCACATTCACCAAATGCTAGCCCAGCTGAACTTCGAGGGTTGACATGCGGCTTCCTCAGGTCCCTCGGGATCATGAGTTGGGCTTCCTGCTTCAGGAAAAGAAGTCCCCCAGAGGATAAGGCTAGATGAGCCAAGAAGTTCTTGGAGCCTGTCCTGTCTTGGTGGAGCCTTGTGGAAAGGGAGGGAGGATCCATGTTGAGCTTTAGGCCATGACTGGTCACAGGTGTGGTGATGGGTGGGCTGGGAGAGGCTGAGGCAGAGATTAGCCAGTAGCGTCTCGTAGGGATTCTGAAAGGGCGAGGCTGGGCCAGCTGCTGGTGGGATCCTCAGTATAGAGGGCCATGACAGAGGAAAATGATGAATTAGGTGGCCAGAGAGGTGACCAGCAGCTCTGGGTGACTGGCTGGTTGGCTAGTTCTGGGCTGTGTGCACAGGCATTTATAAGGCACCACCTGGGTCACCCCAGTTACACACTGCTCTTCCAAACCTCTAACCTGCAGCCAGGCCTCCCAAGTGGCTAGACTGTAGGAGGAAATCTGATACTAGAGATTGGAGGGGAAAGGGGTTGCTTGGGGGCTCTGGGTACTGGCTCTGGAATTCTGGAAATCAGCCTCAGGACTCCAGATTCCCAATTTAGCATTCATTTTGCTCCACCACCATGGGCCAAGGCTGGAGGTGGGTGATGAGGTGGCAGGATGGGGAAAGTCTGGATCCAGGTGAGGCCACATCTGATTCCCCTGGTGCTGGGGTGCCTGTGCCAGGGCAAATGTGTCTCTTCCCACATCATCCATCACTGGGCCACAGAAGGCTGGTTATGATCAATAAAACAAACAATTATCCTGTCATTACTGATTGTGAGCCTGGGGCAGAAGCAGCAGCTGAGGGAGGAGCACTTGGGGTGTGGGGGAGCTTCTGATGAGGACAGCCCACACCTGGGGTATTGGCCAAGGTTGGGAGCTGCAGGAGATGAGGACTGTGGAGGCCGCCAGGCAAGGCTGCCCAGGAATAGGGGGCAGGGCCTGGAACCAGCAAAGCAGGAGGACTAAGCTCTAACTGAAGGAGGTGGGATGCAGGCCAGTCCCCACCTGGCTCTGAGTGGGCTGGTTGGCCCACCCTCTTACCCACTCCCCTCCTGCTGGTGTCCCTCTCCCTGAGCAGCCTAAGCATGGGGAAGGGGACAGACACATCAGGGAAGGTAGTAACTGTGAGCGATCCTAGTTACAAATTAAGAACCATCCTCTGTCCGCCTATCCCACCTCCCACATCCCGGGATCCCTAAACACTCAGACAAAATAATCTGTCTCCACAGCCCCTGAGGGCATGTTGTCTTGGCTTCCCAGACAGGGGAGTATCCAAAGCAGTGGGTACGAGTCTGGCTGCGGGGAGGTGGTAGGGGCGGGGGAGGAACCACCACTATGGAACCTGGATCCCAGTTCTGGAGAGCTGCTCTGGCTTCTGGCCAGGGAATGGAAGACCTGCTTTCCAAGTCCCTTGGAAGGTGGAGCAGGCCCAAAACCTGCTAAACCAGCAGAGAGGAGCCAGGGCTACAGAGCCATGGCCACCGTGATCCCCCAGTTCTGTTCCCTGTCCTATTCCAGCCCCACAGAGGGGAAATCTCTCTCCATCAGAGGGAAGGGACGAAAGGAGAAGTGATTTATTATTCTATTCCATTATGCCTGTTTCCAGAGAAACTAATTATGGTGCATTGTTGTATTAGATACTTTCAGAAAGATTACATTTTCTTACTTTGGCCGATAAAAAAATTAAATCCATCAGTTTTCCTAAACACATTACAGTAAAGACAGACTTGCTCCTTGTAATTATTAATCAGTCGGATTTGAGGATGCAAAGCGTTTGACTTAAGCTCAATATAGTCACGAACAATGTCCCAGGATCGCATTTGGTATTGAAACAATTTTTCAATTTATTAAAAAGTCATTAAGGCACTTGGAGTGGGAGGTGCAGGGAGCTGGGCTAAGCCGCTGAGTCAGGGTTGTGGATCTGGGGGTGGCAGTAGGCAAGGGGACCTCTGCAAGCAGGAGGGGACCCCAGGTCTGTCTTGCTCCTAAGCCTAACTCTATCCAAGGGGCCTGTTCAAGGTGAAATGAGACCTTAAAAGTCAGTGTCTGCCCCCACCCCCGCAACCCTGTCCTATGCCTATTCAGCTGTCTAGAATTTGTCCCTCCAGACCGTGAGCTCCATGGGACAGAGCAGTGGAAGTAAAGGGTCCCTCTGGGAACAATTTGGCATACTGCTCCCTGAGCCCACTTTGCAGCAGTCCTGAGGGTCAGGCACAGAAAGCTGAGGGTCTGTTTGACTCTCACCCACCTCTGACGGGGAGATCAGCCCCTCCTACTAGCTCGGACTCTCAGAGCCTCCAACTGAGGACATGTGGCTATTTGGAAGGACACCTGGTGTGGCCGGGTGCCTTGCTCCAGTAGCTGGCCCTGCTCACTCAATCATTTAATTACTCCTCTGACACTTCTTACTCCCATGAGGGATTTGCAGGAGTTTAGGAGGCTGGCAATCTACAAGCCCAGCTTAGCCTGTGTCCTGTCTGGGGTGGGAGCTGAGGGGCAGCAACAAGACCTGGGATCAAGTCACAGCTCAACCCACTTGCAAACTGTTGACCTTGGAAAAGTCAGTTAACCTTGCTGCACCTCAGTTTCCATTCTTGGAGAAAGAGGATGCTGCTACCTGTCTCCTCATACAGGGCAAGGCAGGTCACAAGATCTGTCTGTCTTTCCTGGTCTGGATGGCAGAGGGGTGGCGGGGTGTCATGTCACCCCCCGCCTCTCTGCCATCAAGGCAAAGTCCTGGCTACTCCCTTGGGGGCTACTTCACCTATATTGTTCCCTCTGACTAGAATACCTACCCTCTCCCATGGGTCTTACTTCTAGAGAATTCCACTTTCAAGCCTCTGCTATAAGGATCTTCCCTAAATCTGAATGGGACTTCTGGGTGTTCCCATGGCCCCTGGGCTGTTCCCTTTGATCACACAGTGCCTGACAAGGGCTTCATCTGCCCCATTAGGCATGGCCCCCCAAAAGTCAAGTCTTGTCTCTAACATCCACCAGCAGACCTGGGACCTCGTGCCCTCCTCCACGTGAGACCCACCCTAACCAAGCCTGAGACCTTGCTGGAATGAGCTAGCCATTCTTTCTGGGGCTTTGTTGGGAGGGTACAGGACCCCGGAGCCAAAGGATAAGACAGTGCTAGGCCTTCATAGGGTCTCTTTATCCAGTGCTGAAAGACCCTATTCAGCAGCAAGAGCTTTCATCTCTCTCCCCTACCCAGCCCTAGGGCTCTGCTCTGGATGTGTTGCCAGGGAAGGAAGTCAACCCCAGTCTCAGAATGTCCCAACAAGAAACCCAAGATGAGGCAGAGGCTGGGACGAGGACTTGCCCTGCCACTAATTTCTGGATTACATACCCTGATTAGCTCTGTCTCTATGTGCCTCAGTTCTCCTCACATGTATGCCCCCCATCCTGTTAGCTGAGCAGGGTTGTAACTAAGAATTAAACAGCTGAATGGAGGCAAGACTCTAGGATAGCAAGGATCTAGGAGCAGGGCTGGGGTTTAAGTGCCAGTATAATTGGGGGTGAGTGGTAAGGTTGAAGCTGGGCCCGAGGCACAGGGTTGGGTTCCAGGCCTGTCTAGCTCCCTATAGTCCTGGCCTACAAAGCCACAGAGAAGGATCTCTGGGGATGGGCACCCTGCCCCAATCCCTGCACCTCTCACCTGCGGGCAGGTAGAATTGAGCGTGTTCCAGACATTCCATTTCCTGGGAATTTATGGAGGGTTTTATCATTCCTCTTTGATCACCAGTGAGGGGAAGGAGAGGGCACGCTTGGCTCCCTCCTCTCTAGAGGGGTGAGGAACAGCAGCCTGGCCACCCTCAAGCTTGGAAAATATTGTCTGAATCCCACCTCAGCAGCCCCCCCTTCCCCCTATGGGGCCTTGTCAGGGCTCGCGGAATATGGGGAGGGGATGGCAGCCATTTAAGCTGTCACCAGCTCCATCAGAGGATTTAAATCACTGACACAGAGTAACAGCGCCATAGATTACAGCACGTGAGCCACGTGGGCACAGTACAGCAGAGGCAAAGCAGGGGTGGGGGGTGGTAAGGAGGTACGGGCCAAGAGAGGCATAGCTCTAGCACCTCAGTTGGGGTGTGGGGGGGGGGAGCTCTCTGCAGCTAAGGCCAGCCCAGCGGGGAGCCCATGAACACCTTGCCTGCCCTTCCACTCAGACTAGGGCCCTATAGAAGCCTCCACACCTCTAGGCTGCTCCAGAGCCTCTCCCCAGCTGGAGGATCCATCCTTTGTGCCCTCCAAATAATGGCTGAGGCCATGGCTCATGTCTTTCCCAGGTTCTTCATAGACCCTGCATCCAGAGGCCTCTCAGCCACGGGCACCCCTGTGAGTGGGTGAGGGCAGGAGGGGGGTTGGGGGCACCTGGCAGGGAGCCTGCCTGCTCCTGCTCACAGGCACCCAACCATTGTCTCTGATTGCATGGTATTAGCCGTAAATTACAGCCTTTGGGAGGCCACATGTAAAAATAAAATAAAATAAGTGTCAAAAGACAGAGAAAATATTGATTCTTCAGGGAAAAGAAAAGATGGCTTGGTTAAATTAAAACTTTGAGAGGAAGGAGAGTGTGGGAAGATGGTCCCCAGGACTAGAGAGCAGCCTGGGCAGGGTGGAAGTAGCCTGGGAGACCATGATTCAGTTGGTCAACAAACAACTGCTCCTGAAATCCTGGCCCATCCAGGCCAGGAAAGATGTGACACCACTCACTGAGGAGACAACAGACCCATTTTGATTCACCAGGAGGGACCCCAGACACTGACTCACAGGCCAAGACTTGTCTCTCTCTGCCTGGGGCCTGGGTCGGTTGTGGGAGCTCTCCATGGTTCTGATTCCCATCCTCTGGGTGAAAGCCCTGCCCATCCAGCCTAGTTATAGCCTAGTTATATCCCTCCCTCTCCGCCTAGTTCTGGGACCTGGGGAGCGGGGCACATGAGGGCCCAGTTTGTCCCCCCTATCCAGTTCCTTCTCCAGAAACACTCCTCTCCTGGTCCCTCCTCACCTTCTTCCTCTCTTCTCCCCCTGAGAAAGATGAGATTTCCCAAAGCTGCTTCAGTAAAGGCAGAAACAAAAGAAAGACTGAAGGGTTGACAAAGGCCCTCACTGCCTGGGGCAGATGGACCATATCCAAAATGATGTTTCCATAGCAGATGGCATTTCCCGTTGTGGTCTGATACAGATACTAGATGTACAGTACCTTGAAGCTAAGGCCAGGTACTTAGCATCTCTGCATCCCTGAGCCTGTGAAGTTGGGCTGAGGCAGGGAGGATACTCAGAGCATGGGGGGTGTTGGGTCCAAAGGAATAGACAGCAACCCCTAAAAGGGTTGGCTGATAAAGGCTGGAGTGACAAAAATTGTCCTTCCTCCCATCCCTCCATAGATTGCCTGGACCTCTAGATTGCCCCCTTGAAGGAACCAGGAGAATTCTGAGGTGGCAGCTATTTTTCTAGAGGCTTCTTGGCCTCAGATTGAGGGACCCATCTGTTTCGTCAATAAGCAAAATGCATTAAAATGACATCCCACTCCCAGCAGTAGCCCCTGGGTCCTTCACACATACACCCTCAGCCATGGGAGGAGGAATGCTCTAAGCTAGTCCTGCCAGGCTCCCTTTCCTATTCTGAAAGTAGTCACAGCAGGGACATCTGTAAGGTGCTTGCCATGAAACAACAATGAACTAGGCATGGTAAGGGAGCAAGGGCCATGTAGCTGGACAAGGCCTGAGCTGGGGGTCAAGTTCCTCGGGGTGAGACATCTTGTCACCAGGGGCACCTGCCTGAACCTCTTCCCTTTCCGTCATCTTCTACCCCTGGTCCCACCCACCTAGCTGCTCCCACTTCTCAAGCCTACGGTGAAGTACTGCCTGACCTCAAAGTGTGGTAAGATGTAGAACTAGATAGAGCAGGTCAGCTGATAGGTCCTGCACTCTAGTGCCTGCCCCCCCTATCAGCAAGTGGGCCCCTGCCTGGAAATGACCCCTCTCTGGTGAAGGTACCCACATGATACTAGGTGGCTAGATGAAAGCCACCTGTTTTCCTGAAGCGGGGAGGTGCACCACCTCTGGAACATCTATTCACCTTCCTGCTCAGTAGCCCTGAGGCTGGTCATGTTTAATTCTCCACTGGCAGTCAAGGTCAAAGCCTGGCCCTGGCCTCTTCTTGCCACTTGGGCTCCCTGACTCTGGAGCCCAGGTACAGCTACCCTGGATGCTCATAATGATGACAACTGCAGGACTCAGGAGGTATCTGGGGGTAAAGATCTCTTTGAGGGCCCCACGGAGATTGGGCCTAAAAGCCCCCTCCTCAGTGCCAAAATTCTGTTTGACTTGTCTGTCCCCTTCTGGTGTCCTTGAGCCTGTTGTCCCCTCCCCATAGTTTGGCCCCTGGGGCAGCCTTTCCCATCATCCATCCTTATTCAGGCATTCCTCATCCCAGAGCCTCTTTGAGTCCCCTTCTCTTAACCTCTTCCCCACTCTGGACTCCTCCCCTGCCCAGCATAGGGGCCATGCTGGCTGATTTCACCTTGAAGCTCCCTTATCACAATCTCCATCTCCCGAGGCCTTAGCTGGAGCAAAATTGTTTTCTTTGTGCTTGCCCTGAGCAGTGGGGCCGAGTGAGTGCAGGGATGGGACTGGGCCACGATATGTGGAAATTCAAGTCCTGAGATCCAAGGGTCTCCTTTGCCCCCTCTTTCTGCACCCGAACCTTGTCCCTACTCCCCCACCCCTGGACCAGGCACAGGCCTGGCTTACCCTAAGTCATTATTCATGCCCACACTCATTCCCTCCTTTCATCCTGGGCTCAGCTGACCTGCTGACCCTTGAATTACCCCCTCCTCTGTGTGAACATGCTCCCCCCCACTCCACGCCTATGGGCTAGGATGCACACAAGCACATGTTCACGTTCCTTTGGATCCCATTTTGTACTTGTGCTCCCCACTAGGCAGGCACACACTCCCCCCAAAACATGTATCCACATGCCTGTGCATATGTCTAACAGAGTTCCAGAAAACCAGAGCCCATTGGAGATCCCTGGGTGGCTCAGCGGTTTGGCACCAGCTTTTGGCCCAGGGCGTGATCCTGGAGTCCCGGGATCGAGTCCCATGTCGGAGCCTGCTTCTCCCTCTGCCTGTGTCTCTGCCTCTCTCTCTCTCTCTCCCTCTCTCTCTCTGTTTCTCTCATGAATAAAATCTTTAAAAAAAAAAAAGGAAGAAAAGAAAAGAAACAAAAATCAGAGCCCAGAGAAGCCCAGAAGTCTTTCACTTCCTTAACCCAGTCCAAATACCCTGTTGTACAGATGGGAAAGCAGAGGCCCAGAAGGGTGAAATGGAATCAGGGATCCTGGATGGGAGGTGGGGTTGCAAAGTCCCAAGGAGAGGTTAGGGTTAGGAGTCCACTTGGTTTCCCTCACTGCCCTCAAGACAGGCCTCTCTGCTGGGCTATTCACCTGGGTGCATTTTCTTTTTTTTTTTAATTTTTATTTATTTATGATAGTCACACAGAGAGAGAGAGAGGCGCAGAGACACAGGCAGAGGGAGAAGCAGGCTCCATGCACCGGGAGCCCGATGTGGGATTCGATCCTGGGTCTCCAGGATCGTGCCCTGGGCTAAAGGCAGGCGCCCAACCGCTGCGCCACCCAGGGATCCCAATTTTCTCTCCAGCCTTTATTCCTGCCTAGAGCAATCAAGATCTCAGTGCTCTGCCCTGGGTGCTCCAGTTCCCCCCACATCCCTCAACCTCTGCCCTCTACTGTCTCTTCTCTATCCCTGGCTTTCTCTTAGGGCCACCTCCCCATCAGGAAAATCATCTCAGATCCAGTCATACTCTGGAGTCCCAGCTCCAGGATCCTGCTACATGACTTCTGGCAGGTCGTCTCACCTCTCTGAGTCTCTCCATTTCTCCAGCAAATGCAGGTGATGACAGAGCTGACCTCACAATCTCACATGATCTTATGAAGCTAACTTACCTGGAAAGGACTTAGTGCAGGGAACAGGGTCCTGTACCAATATAATAATAAGAGCAATGGTAATAATAAAGCTGCTGGGGATCCCTGGGTGGCTCAGCGGTTTAGCACCTGCCTTCAACCCAGGGCCTGATCCTGGAGACCCGGGATCGGGTCCCATATCAGGCTCCCTGCATGGAGCCTGCTTCTCTCTGCCTGTGTCTCTGCCTCTCTCTCTCTCTCTCTCTCTCTCTCTCTCTCTCTCTGTGTGTGTGTGTGTGTGTGTTTGTGTTTGTCTCATGAATGAATAAATAAAATCTTAAAAATAAATAAATAAATAAATAAAGCTGCTGCCCTTCCTGCATCCCTGGCCCTGGCCCCACCCTTGAGGATAATGTCTCTATCAAACTTTTTGCAAGAGTTCCCTGCACCCCAGCCACCACTTTCTCTGCATGCACATACTCACCTGTGGGGGTGTGCCCCTCAAATTCACATTCCCATCTAGTCTTCACACATGTTCATACACATGCACAAATAGTAAAGATAATATAATTCATTTGTAAAGGAGACTCCAGTCGTACCATCCATCTTAAGCTAAAATACAATACTTCCCAATGTATCCCATTGGGTTATGATGAATGGAGAGGACAAAGACTCTTACCCACACTCCCTGCTCTCTGGAACATCTAACCATCAGCCATGAGGGGTCAAGTAGGGACAGAGAGGCAGGGCAGCAGGGCAGCAGTCCAGCCATCCCAAAAGGGGCCCCCTAACACTCTAGCAGCCCAGTTGGGGCCAGAGCAGGAACTACTCTGAGTCTGTCTCCCATCTATAGCCTCCCAGAGGTTCAGATGTTCCTTCTCTGATGCTGTGCTTTTTCTGGGCCTTTGGGGCCATTGTAGCCTGACCACAGGATGGGTTGAGCCTTTCCAACTACCTGGATGCCAGTCTCCACTCAATTCTACTCCTCTGTGCCCAGCCTTTTCTTCCCTCAGCTACTGCTCTGAAACAAAAGCTCCCCTCTCCTTGCCTGCACTCAACCCCCTCAGAATCTGTGGCCATTTCTCAAGTACCCTTGGCCTTTGAATATACTTACTGGCTGTTCCTCACCTCAGATCACCATTCCTTTCCTTCTTAACCTGAGGAACTCCTTTGTATGATTCAAGGTCCAGTTCAAAAGCCCCCCCCCTTTTTAAGACTTTATTTATTCATGAGAGATACAGGGAGAGAGAGGCAGAGACACAGGCAGAAGGTGATGGAGGCCCCCTGTGGGAGCCCGACACGGGACTCGATCCCAGGACCCCAAGGTCACGAACTGAGCCGAAGGCAGACACTCAATCACTGAGCCACCCAGGTGCCCCTCAAATGCCCTTCTTCCAGCGTGCCGGCCCTCGCCTCCCTGGAAACAAACAACCCCCACGCAGTCAGGGTGACTAGAGCCCCGAGACTGGACGCAGTGAGGGAGGACAGAGCATCTGTCAAGGCCCCACCCTGCAGGCCGCTGCAGGCCAAGGAGGAGGCGCAGACAGCAGCCCAGGCAATGGGGACCCATGGAAAGGATTGAGGGGGAACAGCGTGACCAACGGATGCTCCTGGGTGTGGCTTTAATGGGAGGACGCCAGGCCCTTTCCCCTTGGCCAGGGTCAGCCAGGGTCAGCCCGGGCTGCCAGGGCGCGGGGCTCGCTAAGCGCGCATTCCTCCGCTTGGGGAGCTTGATGGCCCGCGGGGCTTCCTCCGCAATGGCCTGTGCTGTTTACGAACCCCTCTCCAGCTTGGAAATAGTCTTTCCTGAACGATTTTCTCTTTTCCCATTTACTAAACATTGATTTCCCCCTCCTGAGCCTCTAATAGAGCAGAAACCAATACGTCTTTGTTTGCTTTTCTCGCGCGTCGGGGGCGCGGGCGGCTGCGGGGGGCGCTGCGGCGGCAGGGCCCGGCGGCTCCGCGCATGTGCACCGCTCCAGGGGCCCTGCCCTCCCCAGCCCTCCCCAGCCCGCCGGCCGCCGCAGCACCGCCTCCAGGGGCCTGCGGGAGTCCCACGCGCGCGTGGGACCCCCGGACCGCAGAGCGGACCGGCAGCCCCGGTCCTCTGGGCGGCTGCGGGGCGCGGTGGCCGTGCAACCCGTTCCGGCCATCTCCCAACTTTGCCGCAGGCGATTCCGTTAGCAGGGCCTCGCCTCCCCGTCGTCCTTTGAAGTCCTGGTGCTTCTGGATAAGCGGTCCATTTAGTGTCTGGGGCTGCCTTCAGTAGCGGCCAAGTGGGGCTGGGACGTTCATTCCTCCTTATACCTTCATGCATTCAGTCACCACCAGACATGTCAGAACGTCTGCTCTGAGCCAGGCCTGTGCTGGGGCTTGACATGGAGGAGGATGAGCAAGACAGGGGAGGGGTCTGCCCCAGAGGCTCGAACTACAGACCCCACCCTGCTTTCTCAGAAGCGGCTGGAAGGAAGATATTCTCTGGCTCAGGCAGCTCTGGCAGGCGAGTGAGGAGCATCAGATTCCCAGGGGTAGGCCCTGGGCAGGTCACTGCCCCCTCTAAGCATCAGGCTGTGCATCTGCAAAGCAGGACTATAATAGCTCCCTGAACTGTGTGGCTTCAGGAATTAAGTGTCGTCCAGTACTGTGCCTGGCACAGTGTAGTTGCTCAATAAAAGTTCCTTTCAGGGATCCCTGGGTGGCTCAGCGGTTTGATGCCTGCCTTTGGCTCAGGGCGCCATCCTGGAGTCCCAGGATTGAATCCCACGTCGGGCTCCCTGCATGGAGCCTGCTTCTCCCTCTGCCTGTCTCTGCCTCTCTTTCTCTCTCTCTCTATCATAAATAAATAAATCTTTTTTTTTTAAATTTACCACCGTAGTCTTTTTTTTTTTTTTTTTTATTTATGATAGTCACAGAGAGAGAGAGAGAGGCAGAGACATAGGCAGAGGGAGAAGCAGGCTCCATGCACCGGGAGCCTGATGTGGGATTCGATCCCAGGTCTCCAGGATCGTGCCCTGGGCCAAAGGCAGGCGCTAAACCACTGCGCCACCCAGGGATCCCAATAAATAAATCTTTTATAAAAAAATAAATAAAAGTTCCTTCCCATTCTGGCGCTGCCCACCCCCTCCCCCAACTGAAGAAGCAAACAAATGGGGGCAGGGAGGAAGGACAACTGAGTGTGAGATCACTTGTGACCACAGTATTCCCCAGACCAGCTGGCCGTGCAAGCTCTCCCCTTGCATAGTGGGGCCCCATCTCCCTGCCACCAGGGAGCTGAGGAGCTTGGGAGATGGAGCCCCTGGTAGGCCAGGATTAACATGTGACTTTGGCAGGTGCCTTCCCTCTCTGGGCTGTCTCTATCTGGAACATGGGTCCAGTGCTCAGGTGAAATAATACTGCTGACCAAGGCTGGTGCTGCCCACCCCAACCCTCAAGAGTACCCAGACTCACCAGCAACCACTAACCCACACCAAAACAAGCTGCCACAGCTCTGGGTTTAAATTCTACTCTGCTAAAAATAAATAAATAAATAAATAAATAAATAAATAAATAAATAAATAAATAAATAAATTCTACTCTGCTGTTACTGTCTTTTTTTTTTAAGATTTATTTATTTTTTTTTTTGGGGAGAGAGAGTGCATGCATAAGGGGGGGGGGCAGAAGGAGAGGGAAAATCCTAAGCAGACTCTGAGCACTGAGCGTGGAGCCTAACTCCAGGCTTGATTTCATGACCTGAGCTGAAACTGAGTTTGATGTTTAACTGATTATGCCGCCCAGGTGCCCCTCTACTGTGCTGTTATTAACTGTGGGTGCTTAAGCATATCCCTTCCCTCTCTGGGCCTGCTGATGGTCCCTACCTCATAAGGTTGTGCTGCGGATCAAATGGCATGAGATAGCACAGTTCCTGAAACCCAGTAAAGACTCCATTCTTGGAGAAGGTACAGAAAGGATAGGTGGGTCTGGGTATGAGGCCCCAAAGGATAGGTTAAGGACTGGGGTCCTGCCCACTAGTTACGTGGTTATGTATTCCTCTAGAAACTCCACGGATTTCCTAACGGCTCTGTGAGGGGCCTTGCAGAGACCATGATTTGTTCCCATTTTACAGATGAGAACAGCAGGAAGTCAGAGAAGGAAAGGATCTCGCTAACGTCACACAGCAAGAGAGAGCAGACCCAAGAGAGGGCCCAGGCCTACTGGCTCTAGGTGGAGGGAGTCTATAGTCACTGGATGGATCAAGGGGAAGGGCCAGCATATCTGGCAGGGATCCCTGCTGGGAGTGAAGATCTTGAGGCAAGAACATGTGTGACAAAAAAAAAAAAAAAGAACATGTGTGACACAGGCTGGTGGAGGTCAAGTTCAATTTTGAAACTTCCAAAGAATTTGGCTCTGACCTGCTTGTACTGAAGTGAAATGTCAGAGGGGCCTCTGTGGAGAAGGGAAAACCAGAAATCTTAGGGGACAAGCACCAAGGGAAGGAATGAAGCTAGGGCAGATGCAAAGAGGGGTGTGGGCAGGCTAACGGACAGATGATCAGACTAGGAGACCTACTGACAAACTGACAAACACGCATACAGGCAGAGAGATGGATAGATGGAGGCGCAAGATAGATGGGTTGACAATGGACAGGTGGATAGACAAATGGAGAGACAATGAACAGACAGAGAGCACTGAGCAGGATTCCACAGACCTGAGAGGAGGAAGGGTATTCCAGGCAGGAGGGCCCGGGTGAGCAAGGGCTCTGAGAGGAGGCTGGGAATGATCTCGGAGCTCTGAGCAGTTGGGGAGGAGGCTGGTGTCTCTTTAAGTAAAGCTCAGAGACCCAGGGCCACACAGAAGGCAGGGCTGGGGTGGCAAGTGGTTGGGAGGTGGGAGAAGAAGTGAGTACGTCCCCCTCCATGCCCCTGCCAACCCCAGGCAAGGCCATAACAGGACAAAGGCAGTTCTGGAAGGGGGGTATTATCGCACCCCAAGGGTGGCTGTACCCATTAGCTCTGCACAGTGCCCAATGTGCATTTGGAGGATGGACCCAGGTTGAGATGCCTTCACTGCATCAGGAGCCAGTTGTGTGGCCAGCCTCTGGAGCAAGGCTGTAACCCCCCTGGGCTAACTAGGGCAGATGGTGAGCAAGCCAAAGCCACCCTGAGGGAGCCAGCTCCAGCCACAGCACAGCGAGCCTCAGTAGAGGCCGGGACCAATTAGGAAGGAAGGGGAGACAGCAATAATTAAAAATTAAAAGCCAACAAGACAGCAGTTTAAAAATGGAAGGAGTGAGTAAAACAATTAGCAGAGATGAGGCAACAGGGCAGGCACGATACAAATGGAGCTGATCACAAAGCGCTAATGACATCGGGAAACCTAATTTTTACGGTGTCAGGACTGTGTGATGAAGCACTGGGCCTGCTCCCCTGAACCAGCCTCCTGCCATCTGAGGTCAGTGGCATTTGGTCTCCCTCCCCACGCATCAGAGGAGCCTGCACGGGGAAACCAGGGGACAGAGGGCACTGGCTGGTGGGGACACTAGGAGGCAGGGAGGCCCAGGGACAGTGCTGAGGAGGAGGCAAGGAGGCCAGCCTGGGAAACGGAGGCACAAACTGGGGGTGATGGGGGAGATGGTGGTGGTGGTGGCAGGTACCACCCCCTCCATGTCCCGCCACAAGGCAGTGGTGGTGAAGTCACTCACGGTCCTCCCTGGTGCGCTGCACCGGTTGCCGCGGAGACCAGGCGACCCTCCTGGCAGAGGGAGGCTGAGTCAGTTTGAGTAATGGTGGAGAACGCTGCCGCTGATGGGGAAAAATACATCTTCATAACAGGGTGAACCTTTTGGAAAATGGAATAAGTAAAATAATTGAGAGAAAGAAAATTGAGTTTTTATTGCTTTTTAAGTGTTTAAGTGGAGGTTTCATTTAGGGAAATTATCGTTGCTTTTATTTTTAGCCACCCGGTGGGGTAGGGTGGGGCCTGGGAAGGCTTTGATTCAGGGCAAGGCCTGGGTATCTGCCCCTTGGACCTTCATCTTGGGGGCCACAGGGGCAGCCCATCTCCCCAGGAGAGAAAGCAGCCAAGGCTCCTTCTGGATCCCGCCGTGCCTCCTGGTGTCTCTTGGGTCCTACCGTCAGGCTGTCTGCTTCACCCCCTCTCTTGCTCGCCTCCTGTGTTGGAATAGTCCCCTTTAGCCCCTCAGCATTTGCCATACAGTCTGGGAAGACTCCCCCCACCCACCACCCCCGCTAGGATCCCTTGCTCCGCTGAGTCTCTAGATGCCCCACTTTTAATTTCCTGGCTCCTCCTCACTGGTCCTGTGTCTCCTGTCCGAAGCCCTGGTGGAGGAGTGGGGCGAGACGCCTCAGTCTTTGGATCTGATGCCCAGAAGATGCTTGTTCAGCCTCTCTGTTGCCATCTGCCGAGCCCAGGTGTCTACAGCCTCATGCGCCCTTCCCATCCCCATTCGGCTCCCCTGTCCCACCCTGGAAATGGCTCAGGGCAAGGCCACCAAAGACCTCACCAGGCATACCGCACACAGTGGATGAGGTGGCCTGGCTCCCCAGACCCCACTGCCCTCCTTCTGCCCCATTACTTGCCTGTTACTTAGGGTTCCATCTTGAGTCTACTCCAGTAGTCCCTCTTCCATCTCTGAGATCGGTCCCTCTAAGACTCCAGTCTTCCTGGGATCTTCCAGGTTCTCTCCTGAGCCCCAAATGGAAAGCCTTGTGGGCTAGTCTTCTTCACTCTTCACTGGACCCAGCATCCCTTCTTGCCCACCATCCCTTCTTGCTCACTTCAACCACTGATGGATTTAGTTAACAGACCCCATTAGCTCTCACCGAGATGGCAGCTCCAGCAGCTCCTTGATCTCCCATCTCCATTCTTGGCCTCCCTGCCCTGGCAGCTTTTTTCAATTCCTCAGTAGTGTCAAGCTTTTTTCAACCCCAGGGCCTTTGCTCATGTTATTCTCTCTGCTGAGAAGCTTTTCCCCCCTCATTGGCCTGAGCAAGCACGAGGGTACTTTCACCCTTTAGGTCATAAATTGGGAAGTAGGAACCATGACTCATATTACTGCATTAACAATATGGAATTTATTGGCACAAGTAACTGAAAAGTCTAGGTCTTTGAGCATGGCTAGATGTAAATGCTTAAACATTATTATCAGAACATAGACTCTCCATCTTGTACTTCTCTGAGTATGAACTTCATGCTCCTCTGGGACTTCCCGGTCCTGCCCCCTCAGGATACCTCATTCTCATACTGCCAGCAGAAGCCTCAGTGCCGAGTAGGTCACATTCCATCCCAGAAAGTCACTGTGGTCTTGAAGCTGGAGGAAGCTGATTGGCCAGGCCTGCACCAAGGATAGGGGGAATGTGCTTGTCTCCAACCCAAGGAGGGAGAATGATGGGGTCAGGGACTCCGCAGGGATTACTGGGAATGAGCACCTGAGCAGGCTTGGCCTCTGCTGGGCTTGCTTGTTGCCTTAACTTCTCTTTCCTTGATTCATTCCTCTAGGGGCAATTCTCTTCTTGCCTGGCCCCCTCTAGGCTGTGAGCCCAGAGGCAGGAACCAGCCTGTCTTATTCACCACAGGATCCTCAGTGCCTATGAGTGAGGAGGAGCCCCCTCATGTTACAGATGGGGAAACTGAGGCAGGGGCTTGGCTAAGATCACACATCTGTGTTCATACTAAGGGGCCCTGTGCTTTGTTCCTCATGTCATCTCCGTTATCCTTCCATCAACCCCTCTTCCCAACCTCCTCCTAGCATTCCCACGGCCATCCCCCCCACACCACACGACCCCCATTCCCGCATGTGCCTACAGCTGTCTGCCTGTCTGTCTACTCATCTTTTCTAAACTCCTCCCAGGGTGTCCACACTGTGATCTCTACTTCCTCTGTTTCAAAGCTGCCACGTGCAGCTCCCAGGCCCCCCACTGATTCTGACATGCACACAGCAGCCCCTCACCAGCATGCGGCTTGTTAGCGACTGCTTTCTACATCACACAATTGCCCCTTGGCTACACTGCCTCAGTCTCTTCAAACGTGTCTTCTTCCAGCTTTCTCTGGATCATGCCTGTCCCAGGGCTCTGTCCCCACTGCTGATCTTACACCTTCTCTCTGAGTCCATCCTTGCTTGTGGCCTCATTCTCACCCTTGGGCTGTAGCACATATAGGTCCTATTCATATAGGAGATTCATGGGGTATCTTCTATGCTGAGTTCCAGATCTATCCTCAGACATGCTGCTCCCACCCACAAGCAATACACCCCTCCTCCCAGCCCTGCACTTCCTGCAGGGCTTCTGGCTTGGATAATCCAACCTCCAGATGGGGCTTCCCATCCCACCTCTGCTCAAAACCATCCCTGGCTCCCTGTTGCCCTGTTGCCCTCAGGACCAGCCTGAGCTCCTCCCACCCACTCCCACCACACTGACTGCTCCAACCCACCCACAGACCCCTGGTCCCCACAGATAGACAAAGTGCCGTCTCCGGAGGGTGTGCTCATTGGCCCTCTGGCCACGCCCCTGCTGTCCCCAATGCCTGAATGCCTTCCCTTCCTGTCTTCTCCCTACATCCATACGTTCCTCTGGTTAACTGCTCCTATTCTTCCACCTTAGGTCAGAGATTGCCCAGTCTAGGGAGCCTTCTGTGCCCTCTTCCCTGAACCAGACTCGTTCTGTCCTGTCCTCTCCCCTGCAGGAGGATGTTTACCCATGTGTGCATTGATGCCTCTTCGGGTTTGCTTATGCCAAACCCTGAGCCTGGTGCTTAGTGGATGCTCAGAGAACATCACCGAATGAATGAATGAATGAATGAATGAATGAGTGACTTTCCAGCACTTTCACCCATGGGGCCAGTTCTCCTGTGTGCAAGATGTGGTCAAAGAGGCCTCCCAGGGCACCCTTGGGAGAGCCCGGGACCAGCGTGACCAATAGAGCAAGTCCTAAAGCATCCTGCAAGCTTGGTAAAGTGTGTGTATTCTTTTTTTTTTAAGATTTTATTTATTTATTCATGAGAGACACACAGAGAGAGGCAGAAACATAGGCAGAGGGACAAGTGGGCTCCCCGTGGGGAGCCCAATGTGGGACTCAATCTCAGGATCCCAGGATCATGCCCTGAGTTGAAGACAGACACTCAACCACTGAGCAACCCAGGTGTCCCATATGTGTGTATTCTTACCACTGGCCCCTGCCCCACCAGGAGGGGACCCTAGGGCAGCTGAGAAGACACAAGCTCTTCCTCTGCCCACCTTGGGTCTCCTTTCCATCTTTCTTATTCTCTCTGCCACCACCCAGTCCTGCCCTGGTCCTTTTGGTCAGTGACCTTGGTCATAGTTCCTTTGCCCTCCCCTTGGCTTCTGCTTTCTTCCCCAGAGTGCATTCTGTAGCTGTCTTTAGCAGCCCTCCACCCCCTCCTCACCTTGCCCTGCCAACTCTATTCCCTCCCAGTGCAGCCTCTGTCTCCTGCAGCCTTGCCCTCCCTCCACTGAGTACAGCTGCTTTCCTCTAAGAAGTTAAGTTGAATTGATCTGCTGTTTAATTGCCTGATGTGTTCATTGCCCACGTGGCCTATTGGCAGAGGTGGCTGAGGTGGTGGGTAGGCAGAGAGCTGGGGTGTCTCAGTGCCTGAGTGGGCACCTGCCTGCCCACCTGGGAGCATTACAGTACGGATGTGCTTCCCAGAGAGGCCGGGGCAGTGGTAGGGGAGTGCACCCACCTACTCACACATGCATTCTTGGACACACAACACGCATTGGCATACTCTGCTACCAGCTACAGCCAACAGCTGTCTCTCCTAGGCCTGGCATTCAAGGCCTCCATGATCAAGCCTCAACAGACCATGCCAGCCACACTTCCTCAAGGTATCCCCGGGGACGCTGGGGGCTGACCAGAGGAGGAGGCGTTCCATCTCTGTCCATCAGTCTGTCTGTGCATCTGGGGAGGCACCAGTCACTCTGGGGGCTCCACTCTACAGGCACTTCTCGCAGAGCCTGACAGGGTGGGCAGGGCTGAGCCAGGCCTCGCACTCATGCACGATCTCCCTCCTCTCTCAAATCCACACTGGGCAGCACCTGGACTCTGCCTAGCCCTGAGCTGACCTCGAGCTCTGGAGAAGGAGGAGGGGTGACAAGGAAGACCCGTCCTGGAGGAGGCAGAGTCAGACGATGAGCCCTCACTGAGCACCTAGTATGTGAGGAGCTTTGACACCACTGTTGTCCCATTTGGTGCTCATCACAATCCCAGCCATCCTGTCCCCTGCCTGCACATGCTCCATGTCCCCCCTCCCCTTCCAACTAGCAGTAAGCTCCTCGGGGAGTGCCCATCCCAAGTCACACTGCCCTGCTTCCCCCTCTCCAGCATTCCTTGGCCAAGGATAAATCCCAGTTGCACCTGCTCTCTGGGCCAAGCAGGAACCCTGGGGAAGGGGGTGAGGGGGAGAGTGGGCTCTATTGTCCCTTTCGCTCACTGCTAACCTAGGTTCATCTCGCTGCTTCTGCCGTGATGCTCTCTGATCTTGCCTCCTCTGGCCAAGGTCCACGTGCCAGGCAGCTTCTTAGGTCCTCACAGGCTCTGTGGTAGAGGTGTGCCTCATAACCCCACTGTATACATGGGGAAGGTGAGTTGTTGAGAGTTTAAGTGACTTGCTGGGGAGCTCACAGGTAGAAAGTGGCAGAGGCAGGAACTGACCCTGGATCAAGTCATCATTGGGCTGGCTGATATCCAACTCCTTCGACATCTTCTAGACAGGTAGGAAGATGGAAGCCCTGAGGCCAAGAAAGAAAGATGCATGGTGGTTCCATGCCCTGCAGCATGCATGGTATTCAATACATGGTATTCTTTCTGGAAGACAAAGCTTCCTCCTGAGAATTTCCTGCAGATTGGATTCCAGATTACAGGGAGCATGTCTAGGGATGGGATGCAAACCCTCCCAGGCCACAGCTCACATCCAGTGCCCTCTTATCTCCACAGCCCCTGGGGCCTCTCTTTGTGGGGTACCATTAGCTGCTCCTCCCCTTTGAAGGAAAGTGACCAAAGGGGTCTTTGTCCAGCACTTGGCCTGGGAAGCTGACCTTGGATGAGTGAGTACAGTGGCTACTCTCCATAGGCATCCCTCCAACTCCTTTCTCTCCCCAAGGGAGGAAGGAAGAGGCGGTGAGAAGAGGAGGAGGGGGAGCGGCAGAGGAAGAAAAGAGGGAAAAGGGAGGGGAGGTAGGGAGGAGGGTGAGGAGGCTGACGGGGTGGGGGGAGACTAGAGGGAGAGAGGTAGGGAGGAGGAAGGTGAAGAGAGGAGATGAAGGGGAAGGAAGGGGAGGAAGGGGGAAGGGAGGGGAGGGGAGGCAGACATACAACCACACACCCTGACCTGCAGTGAGGCTAGAGGGAGGGGAAGGCTGACCGCAGGGGAGCCTTCGGTGGCTGCAGGAGATAGATAAGGTTGGGGAGAAAGACGTGGCTGATGGGAGCGCAGGGATTAAGGGCTCCAAGGGCCTGTCCTGGGCCTGTGGGTGGAAATTCAAGAAGAAGGGAGGCTGCCCTATGAGAAGGGATGAGAGAAAAGAGAGATCTTACTTCAGAGGACCCCTGTGCCTTTGGGGAGCAATGAGAAAAGCCCCACCCCCATTCATCTCTGCAGCCCAGTGAGCCTCCTGAACAGGCTCAGGCCTGGACCCAGCCAGAGAGACAAGGCAGGGTGGAAGATCCCTTGAGCTCAGGGGCCTCCCCTGTAGGGGAGGCAAAGTTTTCCCTTTTTCCCTTCTGGGCTCTTCAACTGGCCTAATCATTAAATTGACATAAGACAGATTAACGGTAGAAAAACATTTCATTTCATATGTATAGGAGCTCTTAAAATATGAGACTCAAAGAAGTGACCAAACAGGCAGCTTTTGTACCTTTCAGACAAAGAAATACTAAATTTGCGAAGAGCTGACAAGAAAAAGAAGTTTGGGCCAGGGGTAGGAAGTTGGTGAAGAAATAACAAGGTTTGTTTATGCGGCCTTCCTGACCCTGAATTCCCCATCTCTGGTAATAAGGATGTGTCTCTACCTCCTGGTCTGGGGAAGGTACCCTTCAAGTGGGAGATTTATTTCCTGCTTTCAGGGGGACAGAGGAGGGTCAGAACATCCTTCTTGCACCAGCTGCCTCTTAAGTAACTTTGATTCAAGAAGTCAGTATGTCAAAATGCCATGTTTTGGGGAGAGCCTGCCCTGAACCCTATTACCTCCAATCAAAGAAGGCAACTCATGGCTATGGCCCATCCACCACATGCCAGCCTGGCATGCTCACACCCTGGCAGGTACGTGTGCCAGGCATGGAGGTGACAGGGACCATCCCTGCCCTGGTGGAGCTTCACTACCCTTCACATATGTGTCCTATGCAGCTGTGTCCTTACTGATGGCCACACATAGTCTCTCAGACACCCCCACCTTTGCTTGGTACCTGGGGCCTCTCACCTGGGGCCGGGGTGGGTAGGGGAATGGGAGACACGCCCATACCAGTTAGGCAGGGGCGGGGGGCAGTACCAGGTGGGGTAAGAGCCCTGGTGGCAGCTGTCATTCTCAGAGTTAGAGCCTGAGGACGCTCCTCCTCACCTCCAGAAGCAGGATAAAGCAGGCCCTTGGTGGAGGCCTACAGGCCCCTGTTCTGAGCTGGAGGAACCCAGGCCTGAGGCTCCCTGAGTTTGCACTGGTCATAAGGCTGGGCCTGGTGATAGCGTCCTTCCTGGTATGGGTGATGGTGGGATCTGTGCCTTGTTCGCTCTGTTGTGCCCAATACCCAACCCACGTGAGCATGTTATGGGCACTCATAGATGCCTGCAGTGAATGAATCTTGAACTCTTAGAAGCTGGGTTTCCCAGGGACTTGGTAGGAAGGGGTTCCTTCTCCAGGACCCTGCAGAACAGTGTGGGGACTTACCTGTGGTGGCTTCCTCCCTGGGGGGGTCCAGCTGATGAGGCTGGGAGTTAGGGAAGGGCTGCCCAGTGTCAGCCCCATGGGGTAGAGATAGGACCTGTTGGCCGAGGGCCTGGCTGCTGGGAACAGCTGATGGAGATAAATGGTCCTTGTCTGGGTGGGGGTCAGGGCTGGGTAAGGTGGCCTTGGGCCTGACAAGTGACTGAGAGCTGGGCCAGGAAGTTGGAGAGGCCTCCTGCAGTGGATCTGCCCATGTAGCAGGGACCCAGCTGTTCACAGCCCCACCTCTGCTGGGGGCTGAGAGTCTGGGGGAGGGGAGAGGCTGGACCCACCCTGTCACAGATGTGGAAGCCGAGGCCCTGCTGGGTCCACAGCTGCCCTGGGGGCCAAGCTCCTGTCCAGACAGGAAGTGGCGCATTTTCCTGGAGGTATTTGTCCAGGGCAAGACCTGAGCTCTGGAGAGCCTGGCCTCAGGCCTCATTTGTGTGTTCATTTATTCACCTCTTCATTTGTTCTCATGTCTGTCCCTGGTGTTCTTTCTGGCCTGCTAGAAGCTCTTCTCCACCCAATGAGGCCAGGCCCTCCCTTTCCCTGGCATCTTCTGTCACATTGGCCTCTTGGCTATTTCTCTAAGAAACCTCTAGCCTCTGTTTTTGCTGTTGTCATTTTTCTCATCTGGAACCTTCCTGCCCCAGGTGCACATGTGGATAGCAACTCGGGACATTGGAATGTCAGCCCTGTGCTTCAGGTGGCTGCACTTCCTTTAGCGCCCATTTGAAGCTCCTCCTCCACTTCTTATTTCCATACAGTTCTGTTTTGTCTCCCTCAGAGCCTAAAAATACCTTGTTTATTGGTTCGTCTGTTTATCATCTGTCTTTCCCAGGCATTGGGGAGCCCAAAGGAGCCATCACCTCACCAAGCCCTTCCTAGGAGCTAGGACTCAGCTGCTTTCCCTACTGGTCCGTGAGTGCCCAGGACCCCAGGGCCAGTCAGGTCAGCATAAGGCAGGCCCTGTTCATGGGCCAGGAACAAGAGGATGATTGCCAGGGCAATGGTCTGCCTGTCGCTGATGATCCCACATAGAGGCTTAAGGCTTTGATGCAGCCTGTCAGAAGGGGCTCAAATGGCCATGACTCCATGAACCCTACACACCCAGAAAACAGGTTCCTTAAGCCCTGCCTGGGCTAGGCCCCGTGGCTGGGGCACAGAGACGGTACATGTGGAGATTGGCACCAAGTCTGGGCACCTCCTCATCCAACATGATGGAGATAAACGAGAGGCGTCTGGAGCTGGAGTGGATGACAAGGAGGCTGGTGCAGCCTGAGTGATGCAGAGCTTGGGGAGGGAGACAAGGCAGTGGGGGATGAGATGCTGGGAGAATTCATAAACCCTCTAGGACACCATCCCTCATCTCTCTGTGGAGAGAAAGGAGATATGCTGCGGTTGGGAGGGGTGGGCCAAGTTCAGTCTCAGCCCACGGATAGGTAATGTTAGAGCCTTCAGTGCCACCCTAGTGCTGAATTTGGGATGGGGGACCAAGCAGGGGGCAGTGGGATCTTGTCCAACAGTCCTGGCTTTCCTCTCACCCTCTTCCTCCTCCTTCATCTTTCCAGGGTCCTCAGACGCCAGGAAGGATCCTCAGACGCCAGGAAGGATCCTCTCTGGTTACCGACTGGGAGGCAGTGGGCATGGTCACGGTAGCCAAGCTCCTGAGACCCACCTCAGGAGCAGCCCCCAGTCTCTGTTCCTCTTACCCAGCTACTGCCCCAGGAGCCTCTACAGAAGTGGTGCTGAGAGAGGAGTCAGGGCCACGGCCCCTCATCCCTCTGAGATGGAAGGAGATCCTGTGCCTTGGAGGAGATGTGGCCCCATCTTGCCTAAGCTTCTTGGAGGTCCAGGACCAGCAGATAACCTCAGGGTCTCCTTGGAGGTCAAGTCTACAGCTCCACTGAGAAAGGACAGAACAAGGCACACTAAGGCTTCCACTGCTGCCACCAAGTGGCTGAAAGAGGTAACAAATCTGCTATTCCAATTTCCAGGAGGAGGTGGAGGGAGGGACATCCTTAGGGTTGGGGGCAGAAGCCCAGAGGAGGTGGGGGTGTGTGTGTACTATATTCACTCCTCCACCACCACCCCCGCTAGCTTCCTGGCACAGAACCCGGGCCCTCACTTGCCTTGGCCCAGAGCAACTCCAGGTGCCATCAGACACACATCAGAACTTCCCACAGTGCCTTCAAAGCAGGTCTGGCATTAGAGATTTCCCATCTGACCTCCACTGTATTAAGGGAGGACCAGGGGCCAGAATGACATCCAAGATCACAGCTAATGGGTCTTGGTGGCAGAGAAAAGGGGAAGGAATAGGAGCCTGGAGGGAGCAGAGAAAAAGAGGAGCAGAGAGAAGGGGGACTGGGGAGGCAGGTGCAGCCCAGCTGAGCCCTGCCTCACGCATAGTAATAGTTCTCCCTACACCAGAACTGGGGAGGCTAGGCCTTGGCCAACTGACCCCTCAAATGGTTCTCAGGAACAGATTTCCCTTCCTGCTGTCTTTTAATTCCCCACCACTCTGCCTGCATCAAGGTTATACCAAGGTCACAAAACTGACTGAAGGAACTATGATGTGACAGGTAAAGTTAAAACTGAGTACCTAAAATGACCATTTCTGGAGTCCAAGCAAAAAATCAAATGCAGCCCCTAATGTGGGCTTCTCTTTCCCTTTTCTTAACCTCCAAGGGCTATATCCACTTTGCCACCCTGTCCTACTGGTGCTGATCTCCTGACGCTGTTTGCCCCTGACCACCCACCAGTAGGACACCAGGCCACAGGACATGCTATTCCTCCTGTGGCATATTTCCCAAGTATCAGTGACTCATCAAGAATGGCTTCCAAGAGGGACACCTGGGTGGCTCAGTGGTTGAGCATTTGCCTTCAGCTCAGGGCCTGCATTGAGCAGGACTCTCTCTCTCTGCCTCTCTCTGTGTGTCTCTCATGAGTAAATAAATAAAATCTTTAATAATAAAAAGAAAATAACCTCTAAGAAAAGATGATGCTAAAATCACTAGGCAGTAATTTGAGGGGAAAATAACTTGGATCCCTACCTCACACCTTAAAACAAACACCAATTCTAGTTGGATCAAAGCTAGAGGAACCAAAAATGAAGAACACATTTCCACAAGAAAAGAAAGGGATTTTTGCAGAGTTTTAATTTGAAAGGACTTTTTCTAAGTATAACAACAGCAGCAATAAAACCCATAAAAGTCACAAGAAGAAACAGAAACAAACCAGATACATTTGACTACATAAACATCAAACATTTCCACATGAAAAAAAAGTTTAGGGACGCCTGGATGGCTCAGTGGGTTGAGCGTCTGCCTTCAGCTCAGGGCATGGTCCTGGGTCTGGAGATCGGTCCCACGTCGGGCTCCCTGTGAGGAGCCTGCTTATTCCTCTATCTATGTCTCTGTCTCTGTGTCTCTCATGAATAAATAAATAAAATCTTAAAAAAAAAAGAAAAAAAGTTTAAAGGCAAACAATAAACTAAGGAAAAAGTCGCAAACTTCTATAACATATGAAAGGCTCCTATAATCTGGAAGGAAAAGACCAGCAATCCCACTGAAAAATGGGTAAAGGAGATGAACATAGAGTTCACACAAAAGGGAATCCAAAAGACTCAACCACTGAAACCAGGCTCAACCTCATTCCTCTGAGAGAAATGCAAATTAAATAGGCAAAGCTGTGAAAGGTCACTGAGCATTTCGAGCATTTCGCATTCAGCATTGCACATTCCACATTTCGCATTTCATTTTAGGAGAACATGGGGGAGGCATGCTCTCCCCCATGAGAGCAACTCGTAGCTGCTTCCTAGAGTGGAAATTGTAGAACCTCCATGAAAGCAACTTGGCAATATCTATCAAAATTAAAAATGCACAGGTCCTTTGACCTAGCACTGCCCACTTCTAGGAATTTATCCTACAGATACATTCATATGCATGTGAAATTATACCCCAGGACGTTCACTGTGTGATGTTTCTAAGAGTAATCGGTTGGAAACACCCCGCCCCAGGAGCCTGGCTGAGTGACTATGGAGCATCCTCCTTGTACAGACTACACAACTGTTAGAACAGATGAGGGTGGGGCGGCGCTCCATGTAGGGAGGTAAGAACAAGGTGCAGTGTATGCACAGGATGTTAATCTTAAGGTTTTTGTAAAGAAGGGTAAGTGTTCTGGAACACTGAGGTGCCCTCCAGACCTCTCAGCCCCTGTCTTCCTTACCCTGTCCCAGGAAATTGAGCCTTGGGTGTCCTCTATCTGACTCCGCCCTCTCTCTGGTGCTTATTCCTTTGGTCCCTCCCAGTCCATCCTCCTTTTGATTTTTCTAAATGGAAATTGGGTCACATTCCTCCCTGTTCACACTCCGTGGCTTCCCATCCCTCTCTGAGTAGAAGTCAATCCCCACCTCTGATCATGAGGCCCCACCATGGCTTTTGAGGGTCTGTTCCGGCCGTCTCCCTGTCTTCTGTAACTCCAAATCTCTCCCAGGCTCCTGGTCTTACCATAGCTCCCTCTGCCTGTGATGTGCTCCTACCTGAGGGGACAGCCTCCCATGCCAAACTTGTCCTCTCCTGGCTGCTATGCTCCTGCCCTCATAGTGTCAGCCCTCACTGTAGTGCCTGCTGCTAGGCTGGGCTCTGCCAGGAGGCTGAAAGCAGGGGTGCTCTTTCCTGAGCCCCACCAGTGCTCCTGGAATGCAGAGTTTGGCCAAATGGACAGTAGTTCTGCAAGGTTCTTGGCCTCTGAAAAACCTTCCGAGTCGGAGTTCTGTTGTGGGGCCCAGCTCTGGTTCTCCCAGACTTTGGAAAGAAGGTGCCCTACTTGACTCACTTACGGAAGGCTGGACCAAAAGAGTCCAGGGAGGACCCAGGGGACTGGAGACCAAGACTCAGGGGAGAGCCCTAGTAGGACAGGCTGTCTGTCAAGACAGGGTAGGAAGAGGGCTGTGTGCAACCAGAAGTCACGTTTTTAAAAATATCTCTGCTGTCAGCAGTGGTGAAACAATATAATAAATATGAGAAATAAATCTCGTTAACATGTAATGAGTTGCCTTATTAATGTGTTAAACTTGTAAGAAATGCTTAAGTGTTTAATTGGCACCTAATGAGGGTGCCAATTAGGAATCATTATACATTTCTTTAAAAAATCCTAATTGGCAGGGGGCCATTTCAATCAATGCCACAGGGCTGGCTCCATAGGGACCCTGTCCTGGTGGTGCATCTGGTAGCGCTACCTGCAGCGCCACACATCTGGTGACTAGCCCCACTGGAGCCCATGGCAAAGTCAGGGCCACCTCGGTTGGACTTGGCCCAAACCCCACCAAGCACAGAACTCAGTTTCTCCTGGGCCACCAAATACTACTGCTGATTAAAGCCCACCTGAAACTGTCTCTGTCAGGAGGCCATCTTATTCCTCCATCCAGATGGGGGGAGTTGGTCTGTCTGGAGGCTTCGAGAAACTGGGAGCTCACAACCGGGAGAACCAGGACTATGGCTCTCCACCAGTGCCCAGCTCACAGAATCTCTGTATCACTTGCTCAGCTCCCCTAGAAGCCAAGAGGGGGGGCTGCCACTGGGGTAGTGTGCTCCCATGACAGGAAAGAATCAGGCTGAGAAGCAGTGCTAAAGAGCATCCTAGGACACCCCCAGGGCCTCCCCAGAGGCAGAGAATTTCTCTCTCTCAGCTAATTCTCATCATGGCCACCTTTACAAGCAGCCCCTGTGTGCCTGGCAGCGTCCAGGTGAGGGCAGGCAATGGACACAGAGTGGATGCCAACCCTCCTGTCTTCAGGGCTCGGCCCCCCTTTCCAGGAAAGTAAAGCCCAGCAGATCTATATTCTAGGCCAGGCCAGCAGAAGAGAAGCATCTTGAGCAGCCAGAGCATGATTAATTACCAAATTAATTACCAAATTAATCACTCGGGTAATTGCCAGAGAGCTGGGAGGAGGGCAGGGAGGGTGGATACGGCCCACTAGGGGCAAGAGCTAGCCAGGGGCAGCGCAGGGCATGACCCCAGCCCAGGCATGGGGCTAGAGGGCAGGGGGCTGGCAATGATCTCAGTACATGGCTTGGGCAGAGAAGGCAGCAGGTTGATGGCCTTGGGGACTAGACTAGAGAGCTCCAGAGTTCAGTGGAAGCCTTGCTGGCCCATGAGTGGATGGAAGGGCCATGGGGGTGATGTGGTAATAGGGATGGCTGGGAGCCCAGTTGGGGTGGCTGGGAGGCCCAGGGAAGATGACCAGGTGCTCTGTGTGGGTAAGACTTGGTTGGGGGCAACTGGGTGGCTCAGTGGTTGAGCGTCTGCCTTTGGCTCAGATCATGATCCCGGGGTTCCAGGATCAAGTCCTGCATCGGGCTCCCCACAGGGAGCCTGCTTCTCCCTCTGCCTATGTTGCTGCCTCTGTCTCTGTGTCTCTCATGAATAAATAAATAAAATCTTTAAAAAAAAAAAACTTGGTAGGGGGAGGTAGGTACTTGGTCTTGAGGGCTGCACAATGGGAGAAGACCAGTTTCTGGCCTGGGGACTGGGAAAGCAATTGGCATTCCCCAGTTAGAGGAAGTGATGGGACAAGGGGCCAGCCCCTCCCCTGCAGCTTGTGGACCCCAGGCCTCCTGGGTCTGAGCACATCTGTGGCTTTTGCATTAGGAGTAGTGGGGAGTGGCCAAGCAGCCTCTGCCATCCTCTGGTTTTCAGGAACTGTCAGGAACCGGGGGGAATCCCATCTGTCCCAGAGGAAAAATACTCAAGGAGGTGGCTTCGAGCCAAGTCAGAGGGCTATCTGGCTCTGCCCTGTCCTCCTTGCCTTCCCTAGCTGCTACCACTTGTCCCTCCCAGGCCACATCCCAGAGTCTGAGCTGTGTTCCCAGAAGGCCCCAAGTCAGGTCAGGTTTGGACAAGGGGGGCTGAGTGGGGCCATATGCACCGTGGGCAGAGGCAGCTGTAGAACTTGGGCGACTCAGGGTTTAGAGGGCAAGACCTCAGGAGGTGTGACTTGGACCAGGTGGACCTGCAGCCCCTGCCTTCACCGCTGCTGGAAGCCTGAGCCTATTTGTGCCTCCTCTCTCTCTTGTGAAGGCCCTCTACTCTCCAGGCCACCATTTAGATCTTCAGTGCGCTGTTTATTTACCTAGTGTTTCCTATGTGTCAGGCACTGTTCAGGGCCCTCCACAAATATGAATTCTTCATTTTATGAAGAAGGGAGGACCAGCCCCACTTTACAGATGAGGAAATTGAGGCAAGAGTTTCAGAGACTTGTCTGGAGCTGCACAATGGTTGAGCTGGGATCCAGACCAGCTTGTTCATGCAGTAGGGGGCATTCAGGTGAGTCCAGTTGTCCTGGAGTCCCTGGGCAGGGGTCTCTGGGACCCTTGGCACCAGTGCCCATGGTGGAAGGCAGAGCTGACTTGCCATGAGCCATACCTCCTCTTGGCAGCTGAAAGAGGATCCAGGGCCAGTTGTACCACCACCTCGTCCTCGGAGTCATTCTGCCTGCTGCACTTGACCGCCGGTAATCACATTGCAGGAGCCGCTTGTTTCCTGCTATCTCTGCCTTGTTGGAGATGATGTATGGGAATGAGATGGTGCAGCTCCTGCCCTCCCCAGACACACAGCTTGGCTGCTGCAGGCAGCAAACGCCCCATCTCACGTGTTCACTCATGAGGATACCACAGCTGAATGGGAAAGGGCCTCTCGGTGTGTACCCAGGAACCGGCCTCAGCCCAGGACCAGACCAGAAACTGCCACAAGGAATGCAGGAATAAACCAGATCCGTTCAGAGGATGGCCACAGAGCTGCGTTCAAACCCTGTGCAACCTAAGACAAGTCACTCAACCTTGCTGAAACTCGGGTTCAGGTGGAATAGCTGACAGATCTCATGAGAGTTCAGAGGGGAGAAAAGCCTCCATGGTTGGGGGAAGGGAGAGACAGTTATCATCTTTCTGCCTGATGCCCTGGTGCGCACAGTAAGGAGCTGGGATTTGAGGTACAGGACTGGCATTTACAGTGGAGGTCAGGAGAGGCACAGGTGGCAGTGTTCCAGGAGAGGGTGATCTGCTGATCTGTATGCTTGGGTCATGGCCACCAAAGGTCAAGTTCCCCAGCTTCACCCCTGCCCGAGCTCCAGCCACCTGACCCTGCCAGCGGGCCAGCGGGCCAGGACAAAGAATCTGGCTCTCTCTCCTCCTATGGAACACTCCTGGTGGAGGTGAGGGAACCCAAACCCCCTGCTACCCTCAGTGCTGGGCACAGATCCCTGCTGTCCCCAAATATCCACAGGACTGCTGCATTGAATGGTGAGGCCTTTGGCGTTCAGTTCTTATCCCCTCCTGGGCAAAGCTGACCAGATCCTGTGGTGGGGCCCATAGTTCAGATCCCTAAGCCCAAGATGGGTGGTAGGGCCTATGGGGCCGTGCTCTGGGAAGAATCATCTTTCATAATAAAAGTACAAATAACTACATACATTTATTGAAGACTCTCCATGTGCTTTTTTTTTTTTTAAATCTTTATTTATTTATGATAGGCACACAGTGAGAGAGAGAGAGGCAGAGACACAGGCAGAGGGAGAAGCAGGCTCCATGCACCGGGAGCCCCGACGTGGGATTCGATCCAGTGTCTCCAGGATTGCGCCCCGGGCCAAAGGCAGGCGCCAAACCACTGCGCCACCCAGGGATCCCCTCCATGTGCTTTTTATATATTAACTCATTTAATTCCTCATGAGGCAAGAACCACCTATCAATCCTCCATTCATTAAATAACCCTGAGCACCCACCATGCACAGGGCTCCTTTCTGGAGGCTCAGGCCACAGTCAAGAACAGTTGCCTTGACTGTCCCCAGTCCAGACCTGTTCCTGGCAGGAAGCAAGCAGTTTCAGTGCACCAGCCATTCAGAGTCCTGAAAAAAAGTCTCAAGGCCAAATTTCACTCAGAGCACATCACCCTCCACCTCCCAGCGCGCACCTCCCCCTGCCAACACCCCCCGCCCCCAAATCTGGGCCTGTACCGCCACCTGGTGGTCATATTGGTAAAGGGCTACGAATTGCGTGCCCTTGTCTCCAGCAGGCCTGGGAAGGTCACGGCTTGGGAGTGGGGCCAGGCCCCCTGAGGCCTTCTGGAGGGAGTGGAGATGGGTATGGTCTGTCTGGGGGAGCCATTAATCAGTAACACCACTGTCCTGGTTTTTGCAGAGCAGGTTCTGATGGATCCACTCTCCTACCAGCCGGCACAGCGTGAGCCCTCCATGAGTGTGGGGTCACCTGGGGAGATCCCCATCCCTCACGCCCTGGATGTGAGGAAGCCCATGGTTCCTTACACCTTGCCTAGCCTGAAACATCCCCCACCACCTGTGTCCAAACCCGGTGCAAGACCCAGGTCGGTGAAAGCCTTGCCTTGGCTCCAGCCAGAAGTGATGGCCTCTTTCGAATTCTCCTGTCACCTGATTGCATCTTTGTCACTTCCTGAGGAGGGTTTGTTGTTGCTCTCCCTGTCACTGCTCTGGCTTGCATACCAGGTGGGAGTTTCCCATGGCCAGCCCCTCCTGGATGCCTCTCAGCTCCAGAGCCCAGCAGAGGCCCTAGTATGGGAGTTGGGAGGCTTTTGAAGGGAATGAATGAGGGGCAAGAGGAGGTGGCTTCTCTGTCTTCAGAGAATCTCCTTTCCTTCTTCGGGAATGTTGGGTGTAAGCTCTGGGGCTGGCCATCTGGGGTCAAATCCGGGCCCTGCCTCATGCTGAGCAAACTCAGTTTCCCTATCTGTGATATGAGGGCACAAATGATGCCCCTGTTCTGGGGCTGCTAGGGGGTTATATGGGTTCTGATTCTGCCCATGAGTGTCCCAGGAGGTTCACACACATAGACTCTGGGTCTGACCTGCCCACAGGGACTTACAGCAGGAGTCCTGGCCTCCTCCTTCGCCCAAGGCTTCACCTTATTGACCTGTTATTGAACTGCTGCTAAGCCCCTTAAATCTCCCATAATCTGGTGTTCTCAGCCTCCTCCCAGTGAAGAGCATGTCTGTGAGCTCCAGCAGGGCAGGGGCCCTCACTTTCCCTGCCCAGATTCCTGGGGCCTCCAGCCTGCTGGCATGGGGGGGGGTGGGTAGGGATCAGCATCTGCCTGCTGGACCCTGACCAGGCAGTGGCACCAGGACTAGGACGAGGCGAGTGAGGCGAGTGGGGCACAAATTTAAGGAGGTGCTCACATTCAGGTTGGTCCATGTGCCTTTTCAGCCCCTGAGTGAGTGGCTCTTACATTTGGAATCCGGGGCCCCCATTCACCTCACCCTCGTCCTGGCCCTGCCAGGTGAACCCCTGATGTGGGGCTTGCAGAGTGAGGGCTGCTCTCCACACCAAGTGGGGGAGAGGCTGAGTGCAGGCTTGAGATTCAAGGATGGGGCCTGAGGAGAAGTGGGGTAGGGGTGGTGGTAGTGGTGGCTGGGATCCAGGCTGCTACAAAGTCTCAGAAGGGATCCAGTCCTAGCCTTTGCCTAAGAAAGCTGGGCTGAATCTATGACCGTCTCCTCTGAGATGCCTGTGTGTAAGAGGTCTGGGACATGCCCAGCCACCCGCCAGGCTACGGACCAGGAGGGCAGGGGCTCAGGGCACCTTGGGCCACCCTAGAGGCTGTAGGCAGTGTTGTTAGTACTGAAAGGCTCCACATTGAGACCTGCCTGGGTTACATGAGTTGCTGTGCCCAGGCTGTACCAAACCCCGATGTGCCCTTCACCGGCTGTACCCAGAGCCCTGGGCTGCTTTCCCCTCGCTGCTCAGTTGCAAAGTCCTCACTGATGAAGCGGGAGTGAGACAGGCCACCTTCCTAAGCCATTGTGGGCATCAGACATGATGCATGTTGGTCCCTAGCGAGATACTTGGGGACTTCCTCCCTCCGCAGCCCACACAGGAATCCCAGGCGGCCTATACATTCACGGATTCATCCAGGCACCCAGAGTTACCTTTCAAGCTGAACCCTGAGAAAGAAAGGGACCCTCCAAAGCTGAGGGGAAATCCTGCCCCGGATGGGTGGTCTCCAAGCCAGATGGCATTCCTCCGACGGGGGACTGGAAAAAGGAACCCCCCTTCCCAGATGGGTCTCAGTCCCACCAACCCCTCGGCTCCTCACACAGACACCCTCCTGGCCTGAGCAATTCTCTAGACCTCAGGGATTCTTTAGACCTTCATGTTCCTCCCCAGGCATGCTTACTGACCTTCCTCAGCAGGCTCCCGCAGGCATGTGCAGATGATCCTCCCTGGGGAGAACAGACACCTGCCCTGAGCTTCCACTTGCAGAATCCAAGCAACCAGGGTGATGAATGGGGGTGAGGATCACTGCCAAGGGGCTTTGAGGTGGGAGTTAGAGAAGTGCTGAGGGCAGACCCAGGTGCAGGTGGGATGGCATCCCAGCCTCATCCCTCTCAGCCTCACCTGAGGGTCTTTACACCCTCCCCTTTCCCTCCTCCTCTCTCTGCACCTTCTGCTCACATCCTTGTTCATTTCTCAGCATGGCTGGCCTTTCAAGAGTGGCCTCTGTACAGCCATAGATACCCCTGTCTGCAGTTGGCCCCTGTACTCAGCCCACAGACCTCAGGCAGGATGGGGATGCCAGACCAGCAGCTCCTGGGGTTCCCTCGGGTATCCTCAGTCAAGACCCTCCATCCTGAGGACTGGTGAGGGGTGCTACTGGACAGGATAGGGTGGGATGATCTGCCCTTGACCTCTGGCTGCCCCCCGGTACTCCTGTCTTCTTTTACATATAGATGTAAACATGTAGACAAATAGTTGTGTATATATACACATCACACATGCACACATTCATCCTTTCTTCCTATTTGACATCTGCTTCCTCCCATCTCAAATGGAGATGCAGCACCAACCAATGGAGCTGGTTCACTGACAGGACCACAGCACTGGGCTCAGCAACATTTCTGGAAGGAATCCATAGTAGTTGGTCAGATGGCTCTACTGGAGTTTTGGGGCTCACGTCCACAAGACCTTTCCTTTACATTCTGTAGGTGTCCCTGGCATCTGTCTGCAGCGAGGCAACGGATTATTGTATTCACTGTATTGTATTGACACTTCACTTCACCCACTCGCGTCCGCCCTGATGGCACCCACTGCAAGCTGCTCTAGCTTCTGCCCTGAAGCCCTGGTTGCTACTCATGAATAGGGGTTTCGCCGATCGATGTATGTGTGTCCTGCAGGGGCGTTTCCCAAGGGGTTCCTTTAGCAGACAATTTCGGGAGCAATGAAGGCAGGCAGGTGATTGTCCTACTCTGCCTGGCGAGGGCGGTGAGGGGAGTTCTAGTCAGCCTGCCAGGCCCATGGTCACCAAGACATGCCAACTGGATCCTTTCACCCCAATATTTATTGACCCCATGCCCTGTGGAAGACCTGGGAACTTGTGGGGAGTTCGGTTCTCCTCCAGGACTCAGAAAGAGAGCCAGCAAACAGAAGGTGGGGAGAAGAAAGAGGAGGTGTTTGAGGGGACGGGGATGAGGCAGTGGCCCCATCACCCATGAAAAGCTGCCCTGTCCACCACTTAGTTAGGCCCATCTGTGGGAAAGGGGGCTGAGGCAGGCCAGGGGTCCACCTGGAGTCCCCACCTCGGCCCTAGATCCTATGTGCTAGCCTTACTCTGTAGGCCCGGTTTTTTCAGGGTCCCTCAGACATTGGGTCTTTTATAGCTCCCACATTCTTGGATTGAGGGGTTACCCAGCAGGATGGGGGCACAGAGCCCACCCCCACTTCTCTCACCCTATGGCCCTTAGGAATCCTTCTGTTAACTGCTGGGGGAAGGAGACCCCCTCTGCAAGACCACGGTCATCATTGTCAATGCCAGCTGTCTGACTCCAACGTGGATGGCCCATGGGGTCCTGGGGCCTCCCCGTTACCCAAGACCCTGCCCCTCAACCCTTCCACCCAGCCCTCTACCACAGAACTGGGGTGCTCACCCCATCTTTGTTTCCTATTCTGGCCCAAAGGCTCAGCTCTTTAGGGGAGGATCTGGGTGTCACATAGAGTCCTGGTTTGTGGGATTTCCAATGCTGTAAATTGGGCCATCCTGAGAGAACCAGGACAGTTGGTCACCCTAGTGTCATTCTCCCCAAACCCTTCTGAACCCTGTAGGTGGTTTCCATGCAGATAACCTTAATGATTCCCAGCCCTACCCATCCCCTGAACCCTTGTGCTCTGGAAAGACCACATTCTTTTGTTTCAGACCCAGCTCCTATGGATCCTGAGACATCACACCTACCCCTGCACCTTGGAGCCCAAGCCCCCTCCTTCCTCAGGCCCCACAAGGTTCTGCCCACTTGACCTTGCCACCCAAGGGGATGGCAGGCATTGTGACTCCTTTCCACAGCTGAGGCACAAGGTCCCAGAGCAGCCTGAACTCAGGGCCAGAGGCATTTCATCAGACAGATCTAGGAAAACCAGCTGGGCTGCCAGCTCATAGCTGGGATCCAAGTGACTATTCCCAGGCCCCCCACGGCCCCTAACTCATCCTGTCCCTCCTGGGGTTTCACACCCCAAGTGTCACAGGCTCACACTCTCTTTGTGTAAACATCTTAATTACATCTTTAATGCTCTCACATGGAGGTGCTGAGTTCCATTACAGCGTCTGTGCATATCCTAAATTACCCACAGCCCTCCAGTTGGTTCAAGTGCTAATGTATTTATAACCTCCAGAGGAGGGAATACATCCCAAATCTTCCCCACATGGGTCTCCCTGGCCCTCCCCTCCTGACACATGCTATATGCCCGACAGAGGAGCTGTGCTGCCGCCCCCGCGTCCCCTTCCAAGCAGCGGAGGGCAGCAATGGTGGAGAGGCTGGGCACAGAGCATGCTTCTGGGCATCTTCGTCCAGAGTAGAAAGTCACTCAGCTCGTGGGGTCTGGCTTGGTCCCATGCCTTGCCCAGATGCCCCAGACTGGTAGAAGAATTCCTGAGGGATGTGGGGTGGGTGGATGACAGGTGGGTGGGCTGTGCTATCCAAAAATAGGTCTGTTTCTCATAGGGCTACCCCCACCCCGTTTCAGGCGCTCAGAATGTCCCCAGATACCCCACAGCCTGGGACCACTGCCCTCTAACCGGTAGCCTCTCCCACAACCCTAGATTCCCAGTATACACCAGGATGGGGAACTGTTTTCAGAAGCAGGTTACCTGGCTTGTAGAGCCCAGTGAAGTGATGTGGTGGGCAGCAGGGCCTTCACCTTGGCTTCCCTCTCCTTTCAGTCCCTGACCACTGAGGCAGAGTAAGCGGCCTATCCTGGTGCTACCCCACACATCATGGGGTAGGGTGGACTTGGAGGGTGGAGCCCATGTAGAGCATGTCCCTCCTACCCTGTGCTGGGACAGGCACATGCCTGCACACAAGCACATGCCTGGGGCCCTCTACACCTATTCCCCTGCCTTCTTTCCCCTTACCAAGCCAATGGCTGGCTGCCAGGGGGGAGGCGGCAGGCACTGGGAGGCCTTGGGGACCCTCCAAGATACAGTTGGGCCTTGGGTAGGAGCAGCCCTCTTCCTGGCATCCTTGCCCACCAGGCAGTTCTAGTTCCATCC
This sequence comes from Nyctereutes procyonoides, assembly GCF_905146905.1. Lineage (NCBI taxonomy): Eukaryota > Metazoa > Chordata > Mammalia > Carnivora > Canidae > Nyctereutes > Nyctereutes procyonoides. The sequence continues at coordinate 38,948,205 of NW_026575131.1, read as the reverse complement.
CTGGGCTTCTGCCGGGGTGCTACCACACCCTGTCCCCAAGACCCGGTTGATTGCCCCTCCCTGCTCCAGAGGAGGCCCCAGCTTCCAAAGACAGGTCTCTCCCTGACAAAGGGGAACCCCTCCCCACTCGCCTCCCATTCCGCCTCCCATCCCATCTCTCCCTCCACTTCCTCCACATTAGAGGAGCAGACCCCGATGTGAGGGGTCTGGGCAGGACACAAGGAAGCCAGTAGTGGCTCTTCCTAATCAGGAGACCTTAGTAGCCAGATGTGCAGCCTGGCCAGGGCCCTCTCTTAGAGCCTAGAGAGTCAGCAGGTGGGTCCTTGGAACAGCTGGGCCTCAGCAGTGTGGGTCCTGAGAGTGGGTCTGAACAATCACGGAGTGGGCAGCTCAAGGGGCACCATGGCAGATGTCTTCACCAGAGGTCCAGGTCTGTCCTCGGGCCAATCATGCACGGATGGCGTTGGCTACGTCAGTGAACACCAGCCGGCTGGGCCTCTGCAGTGGGCCCTGAGAGGGGAGACTGGTCTGTGGAGAGATGTCAAGGGCATTAGGGACCTTGGCCAAAGCCATGTACTCTCTGGCCCAGTCACTTCTATCCTTGCTTCCTGGTTTGCCTGTTTGTGCTTGGCACTAGCTATGCCTTCTGCTTGGAATGCCCTCCTTGCAAGTCAGCCTGGAAATACCATCTGGCTCTGAGGACTCCTCCCCCCACAGCCATCACCAGCTTGCCTGCGAGCCCTTCCCTGTGGGCCTAGAAGCTGTATTAATTATGTATGCACTACTCTCTCCCAGCAGAAGGGGGCTCGCCTCCGCATCCCCTAGCTATGGCACAAGGACTGGACAGAGGGAAGCACACAGGAAACAATGGTCAAATTGTCAGTGGTCCCACGGGCCGGGTGGACCAAGGTTTTCAGCCTGATTTCCTGAATATCCCAAGTGGGGAATATGTCCTGATCAGTTGCCACAGTACTGGTGGCAAAACCAGGGGTTCTCTGGACTCCCAGTCTGGACTCTTCCTGAGTCCAGTCTCTTAATTCTGCCTCTGGCAAGGCCAGATGCCCCCAGCAACCTGTGAGGTCAAGGCAAGGAGAAATGCAAAGGGGTTTCATGGGTCAGGGAAAGACCAGGCCTCCTCATGGTGCTCTGGCCCTTGGGGGCTTGGGGGACTGGTGGGTGGGTGGGCGGGCCACATGACCACATGGGTATCCAACCCTTTGGACTTAGGAGGCAAGTTTGGCTGGGGTCACCACCTGCCCAAAGTCTGTCAGTTACTAGCACCCACTAGTCTACTCAGAGGGGCCATTGCTCCAGAATCTGACCCCATCCATTCAGGAAACATGGGCCCTCAGGGGGCCAAAGGCTCTTAGCCCTCCACAATCTCTCCCATCAGTCCTCTCCTGCTTTCCTTGCCAAGACATGGGGACACAGGGCAAGAATTAGGACTTTCAGTCACAGATGAGAAAGCAGAGGCTCAGAGAGACCAAGGGAGCTGCCAAGATCATTAGGCTAGCCAGGGAAGAGCCGGGCTGGATCCCAGGGCTCCCTGGCCTTGTGCAGTCAGTTTGTAGGTGGCCTTGGAGAAATTCTACCAGTTGCTAAACAAACCCGACAAACCTTATATGACTAATAGGCACCACCTGACCACATGGCAGGTGCTGGAAAGCTGCAGGAGAAAGGAGGGAGGGTGGCAGTGGAAGGGTCATGAGCAGGCTGCAGGCTGGGTGGGGGAGCCCGGTCGGTGCCCACCTTGCCCTGCATGGCCTGCACAGAGGCAGCAGCCTGCATGGAAGCAGCATCCCGCCCGTGCTCCAGCAGCTCCTGTTCCAGTTCATCTTGTTCCTCCGTAGGGTCGAAGTTGTACATGGGCATGAGCTGGTGGCGGAGCTTCTCCAGCCTGGGGGTGGGGGCAGAGGCTGTTGGGGGCATGGCAGGCCCTTCCTCCTCTTACCAGGCCTGCCCACTGTCCCCCTGAGCCATAGTACACAACTATGTTTTGGCAGAGAGGATGGGAGGGAAGCTCAGATTTCCCTTGGGATTAAAGGAAAGATGTTCTTGTATTTGCAGTACCCCCTCCCCCCTCAGATGGATAGCTACCCCCTCTTGAGACCAGATGGGACCACAGCCCACAGAGGCATCATCTGTGGGGTCTACAGGGACCGCCTAGGCCAGGGCCTTGTGTGATCTGCAGCCTGCGGGGTCCAGGCAGGGGAAGGGAGTCAGTGACCTGTAGCTCGGGGCAGTGGGGCGAGGGTGGCTCAGCACTCCCTGAGGGAAAGTAGTCATCCCAGCCATCAGCAGGCAGAAGAGGACCTGGCTCCCTAACAAGGGAGCAGGGCCCCGATGCTGGTGGGCTTCTCTTTTCCCACCCCCGTCCCCTGGAGTCCAGCTCCACATTGGTAACAGGCTGGAGTTTTGGGTGGCAACTGGGGAGTTACCTCTTCTTCTTCCTGATGTACAAAACCTGCAAAAGAAGGAACAGCGTCAAATGGCTAAGACGTCCCTGTTTAACCAGCAGATCCTTGGGAGAAGGGACAGCCTGAGGCTGATGAATAGGAGAGCAGTGGGTCCCCGTGTCCTCAGGGATTCCCTCCCAGGGACACACACGTCCTGCATTCGTGCCTCTTTTTGATGTTTATCAGATGCTGACAGTGTCTGGGCTTCCAAGGGGGAGGAGGCCTGTGCTAGGGGAGCCCAGCCTGGGAAGAACACATAGTCAGGCCTGGCCCGGAAGCAAGAGGGCCTTCTCTCTGCCAATACACACCCCAGCTCCAGCCACTCAGCACCTGCCTGGGACTTTTCCCAGCTGAAAAGGGAGGGGAAGATTTTAGTACATCCCCTCCTCTCAACTCCCTTAAGGGCCAGAGCCAATATGGGAAAAAAAGAACAGGGGACGGGTAGTGGCCAGACTCTGCGGGGCAGTGCTTGAGGCAAGACTCAGGGCTGGGCTTCCGGGGTTTCCATGGGAGGCTGATGTCCAGCAGCCCAGACTAAATGCCAGAACCCAGATGCTGGAGGAAGGTAGGAAGGCCCCTAGACTCTAACCCCCATTGTAGACCTAAGCTAGGCAGCCTGAAAAAACATACAAGACCCAAGAGCTCCAGGCTGGAGCAGGACATCCCTGTATATAACACATTGAGAGAGGGGAGAAAGGGCTGACCAGTGGGGCAAGGACTCCAGGGACCTCCCCCACCATCGGGCTGTTCCCTAAACTGGTAGTTTCTGACCACCAGGAGCACGACCACTTCTGCCTGGGGGAAAGCCATGTCCCTAGACTCTGTCTCAAACCCTCTATGGCTCTCATACCCTTTGTGCCTCATTCACAGCTTTAATCTGGTTTGGTTTCTAGCCTGGCCCAGAGTTCCTCCTGTTGCTTGTTTCCTGGGAAGCCCCAAAGTCCCGAAAAGAAACTGAGGTGTCCCTTGCTCCCCATTCCCTCCAGGGGATGCTCTCCTGTGGGTAGGATGCTGGAGGAGCTCCAGGTCTCAGGCCTAGCCCCTGCCTGCTCTGAACCAGTGGCACTAGCCCAGCACCCAGACTCCCTGTTCTCCCTCCACTCTGGCCCAGCCCCAAATTCTCCTCCCTGCCCCAAGGCCCTGTTCTCCAGAGGGATCTTCACAAGAGGCCGGAGATTTATCCCATCTCCAGCCTTGCCCCTGCTGCTCCCTCTGCCCAAACTGCTGACATACTCCCACATACCTTCCTTTCCAAATTTTCCCCACCCCTCACCATCCAGCTACGATCCTATCTCCTCTGAGAAGCTCACCCATATTGCTCTGTGTGTGTGAGGCACGCAGCCTGGCACTCATTTGCTCTTCCTTGTCTCCAGCATGGCCCTACTTGGGGCTGGCATGAGGCGAGAGGCAGAAGCAATCGGGAGCATCTTTGGACCTGTCCCCTAAAGCCCAGGAGCTGTTTCCTGCCCTCCACTGCTTTGGTCCCATAATCTTCCCACATCTGGTTTGGGCAAGAAGGGCCTCTACTCTGGCGCTCTGAAAATTCCTCCAGAACAAAGCATAAGGGAGTCCTCCCAAGTTCCCGGACACAATCTTTTGCCTACAGTTACAAGGGCAGATCCCAGACCCCACTTTTCCCCTGAGGTAAGGTTGTTTCGATTGATTTGCTTAACGGCCACACGGGGGCTGTGGGGAAACACTGGCGCTCTGCCTCACCCTCGCCCCAGGAGGCCACTCGCTCTGCGTGTGGCATCCTGGCCCTGCTCACTGGCCAGCAGTTGTCCCCTGGCAGCGATCCGGAGCTGACAGGGCCCATATGGCAACCCTGGTTTAATAGCAGCTCCAGCCAGGTTATGGATGGACCATCCGCAGCCCTATTTGCCAGAGCAACATGGTCCTGAGCCTGAGGCCAGCCATCAGAGCCCTGGAGGAGCAGTGGACAGGATGCAACCATTGTCAGCCCACTGGGGGACCTCAGGCGCACATCCTCCCCTTCCTGGTCTCAGCCAGCACAATCCCCAGCAGGCCCTCAGCGACATTCTGAGCATCCATGTGGCAGATTAGGGGGAGCGCCCATATCTGCAGGGACAGGCACCAGATCTGGAAAGATTATATCCATCATCAAGTCCTCACCCCAGCTCCCCTCCATCCTGAGGTCTGCCCAGTTCTGCTCCTTCCTGTGGTCCTGGGGCCAGGCCTCCACTTTGGGGTTGGTTCAGCTCTAACATTGCTTCTATAGTTTGTCCCTTACGGCCCAGCCTGGAAAGCCCTCCTGCTCAATTCCTCAACCCAGTCCCTCTGGGCTTCCCTTGGCAGCCTTGGTTTTATCTGTCTCCTATTCCTCAGAAGAACCACTGGGCAGGACTTGGTCTCCCTAGTCCCTAGGGAGCTGAAGGCTCAGTCGAGGGCAGGGGCCTAAGAAATCCCTGCCAAGTGAATGAACGCCGCCAGCAGCCTGCCATGCCCAGGCACACTCCGGGGCCCATGATCTATTCCCATCGCCTTCCGGCCTCTACTCCTATCACAACCCTTCCCCCACTTGCTTCATCATCCTGCTTGATGCTCACAGAACCTCCTGCCTGCCTCCAAACTTTTGCCCATCAGGACCCTCACCCGGAACACCCTCCTCCTCAACTCCTACGTGGCCCTCATGGCCCAGCTCAAGTTGTCATGTATCCTCAGAACCCTCTCTCGTTCTTCCAATTGGAGGTAGCCCCTCTGGTCTCTGGATCTCCAGTGGACAAATCCCTGGAGAAGGGGAAGCCTGTGCTATCATTCATAGACGATTGTCTTTTGATTAGAGTATCTAAAATCAAAACACCAGCCGTGCTCCTCCAACTGGCAGCCACCTGGGTCAGCCCCAGCCTCCCAGCTCTTACCATGGCCACAGCCAGTCCAATGACGGTGATGATCCCAAAGGACAGAAGCATTGTGCCCACACCAGCTGTGCCACCAGCCACATCAGGGATTCTGGTGTCATTAAAGCTGGTAGCTTCTGTGCTGAGGGTGGTGGTCTCGGAGGCTGGCCCCTCTGTGGCAGGCTCCAGGTCACGCTCAGAGGTGGGTGGGCGGCTGCTGAACCAGCCCCGGGCAGGGGGGATCCTGGAGTTCATGCTGATACTGACAGGGCCCTGGCTGAGCGACTGCCTGTGGTCAGTCAACCTGCCAGCTCGCTTCTGACATCAGTGGTGTCCCAGTCTGTGGCCCCTTCCTATACTTGCAGGTTGCCACCTCCTGGGAGAAAAGGAGCTCCCTGGCCCCCTGGGTGCTGGAAAAGAATGAAAAACATGAGGCTTCGGACAGGACTCAGTGGTGACATCAAGTACCCCCAAGTTCTGGAGGTACTGGGGTAATAAAAGTTTGAGGGCAAAGGCAGGTTCAGGGGACATCAGGACATGTGCTGTAAGTATAGCTCCCTCGTGGATTTAGGAATGTGAAAATGAAGCCCTGCCCCTTCTTTGAGGGTATGATAACCATAGTGATCATACTTAGAAGATATGAAAAGTAGTCGGGAGATTTGAAAGAAAGTCTCTCCCTTGCAAAATACCCACTTCTCCACCCCTCTACTCCCCACATTTCCCACCTCCTCACTCCCTGCCCCCCATATCCCTTACCTCCTTCTTGGAGGAAAAAAAAATTACTGCAGCTTTTTCCTTTCCAGGAGGGAAACATTTGCCCAAGAATCAGATGACCCTAGGCTTGTCACTCCACCTCTTGGGTCTCAGATCTCCTGGGTCTTAGGTAGAGATTAACAACAAACAAACAAACAAACGATACCCCACCTCCCTCACAGCCTCACAGGTCATAAGGTCATTGAAATGTCAGAATGAACTGGTCCTTAGCAAAGACTTAGCTCAGCGTAACCCCTGCCCACAGTAAGTACCCAGTATATGGACGCCCCCCCCCCCCAGTCAACTGTTTCTTGGAGCTTGGGAAGAGGAGCCACAGGAGCTCCCTACCTAGCCCACTGTGTAATCCAAGCTGTGTTTGTGGAACAGGGGTGAGGGGGGTGGATGGTAAGCATGGAGAGACCAGAAGGCAGGAAGGTGAGACAGCTAAAGTCAGGTCCTCTGGCAGGGCTTCCCTGCAGGCTCTTAGGGTCACTGGACCTCCATGGGGAGCTAGGGGCTGCCAGGGACAAGGGAGACAAGGGGAGCAGGGAGCATATATTCACATGCAGGTATGGGGCTCCCACTCTGAGGTGCTTCTCCTCCCTCTCCCTCCTCCATTGGGAACAGAGGGTGAGAGATGGGCCCAGACCAGGGTGTGGCTTACATCTTCCCAGGCCAGAAGGCCCCCGGTAAGGCAAGGTGGGACAGGGTCCCAGCCAAGGTGCAGAAGGGCGGGGCCTGGGGCGGGGGGATACACAGCTCCTGGCTGTACACATGCATCCCTGCACTAGCTCATGGGTGTTTGTGGGGTGCCTCCCTGTGCAGGTGCATGGGTGTGTGTGAGGCACGTACACACTAATGATTGCTCCTCAGGAAGGGGCAAGGTGGGCAGGGAGATGTGGGGGTTCATCCTTCTCTGCCCTCTCTCTCTGGCTAGGCTGAACGCGACAGCAGTCCCAGGTTCTTTCTTGGCTCTGCCTCTGACCCCAAACCGTGACCTTGGGCCTGACCCTTAACTCTTGCTCTGGGCTGTTTATTCCTGGGTCCACAGCAGGGAAAAGGTCCTGCTCTTCACTGTCTGGGACTGCCTGGGGGTCCAAAGGGCAAGAGAAGGAAACGGGCGAAATGGGTTGGCACCGCGACCTTCGAGAACCCGCATACCGTTGTCTGCCAGGTTCCTCAGTCCTCCCTGCTCCAATCCCCATCCCCGCCTCTGCGACTCGGTGATTCCTCCATTCCTGCACAGAAGCTGCGGCTTCAGCACTTACTTAATCCTCTCTGGGGCGCCGAGCTCAGCCGCAAAGGCTAGGGGTGCTGGCGATCGGCAGGAGGCCGGGGCGGGGGGCGGCGGGCGGCGGGCGGCGGGCGGCGGGGCCGACCCCGCGTCCGCCCTCCCGGTGAGCTCCGAGCCGCGGGTTGGGCCCGCTGCAGCGCACGGCCGGCAGCCGCGAGCGCCGGCTCAGCCAGCCCGGCGCGGGCAGGCAGGGCCTGGACCCACCGCGGGGGCGGGGCCGAGGCCGGGAGCCCCGCGGGTCCCCCGCGCTCCGGCGCCTCGCCTCCCCGCCGGCTCCGCGCCCCCGGCTCCGGATTGGCTGCCAGGCCCACAGCCGGCCGGGCCCTGGCCCTCTCGCCAGCCGCTGGATCTGGCTCCGCCCCCAGTAGGAGCCGGACACCAGGTCTCTGGTCTTGGAGACCACCCGTCACCACCCGTGGCCTACGCCGAGGTCGGGCGGGGGTCCGTGGGGGTGGCCAAGCCCTTCCTGCCCCAGAACTCGCGCGGAGCTCCACCTCCGCCGATGGCTTCGTGCTCCCAGGACGCAGGCGGATGCTGGAGGCTCGGGGAGAGCACTGTACTGGGAGTCCTCGGATCTGTATTGACCTCTGGCTCCCCCCTCTGTTGCTTTGTTACCTTGACCGAGCAGCTTCCCCTCCCGGGGGCTCGGCTTCCTGCTTAGAAGGGCTCTACTGAGAGGGCTCTTGGTAAACGACACCCACTTCGGGCTAAAAATAGGGCAGCTTAGTCCAGAAAAGTTGGGAGCCTTTGGTATTATTATTATTATTATTATTATTATTATTATTATTGGTCGGCCGGACACAAGCAAGACTACACATACCCCTAACAATAGCCCCCATCTATGGCGCGATATCTCAGGGGAGGGACCCTCCGATACCTTCTAATCCTCGGGTTTTCAAAGGAGTTTATGGGGATCACCGGAGAAGCTTCTGTTACCAAGGAGATCCCTGAGCCCCCCTCCCCCCTTCCCCTCCGGTCTGGGACCCAGTCCAGGAAACTGCATGTTTGACATCAGTTAACAGTGATCTACTTAACAAGAGATTCTGGTGGGGTAGGGCGTCCGCAGGCCACACTTGGTGGGACACTGTCATGAATTTTGTAAAAGGAACAACCGAGGCCCACAGAGTGAGCTGCCAACGGCCGGGACTCGAACTCAGGTCTCCGGCGTTCGGTTTTGAACCCTGAAACCCGGGAGCAAGAGGCTCAAGAGCGGCCCTGGGGGTCTAGTGGCCACCCGGCCCCCAGCGCGGCTCCGGCAGCTTCCTCCGCCGAGTAGTGGACGCGGGGTCCCGCCCCCAACCCTGGAATCCGTCCACGTGCTGCCGAGCCGGCGGGAGGCTACGCTAGACCACGCCCCCGGACCGACCCGGCGCCCGGGTTCTCGAACCCGAGCTGGCTGGTGACACGCCCCCGCTCGGACGGCCGGCACGCCGCCGCGGCCGGCTACCCAAACGCCAGCTCGGAGTAGTCCCCTCGGGCTGCGACCGCGTCCCTTCCGTGACCTTCAGGAAGAATCGCCGGTCGCGGCCCGCAGGGAGCCAGCTCCCGCACATCCACGCGCTCCCCCGGCCCGCGGGGCTGCGGGCGTGACTCGCGCGGCCGCTGCAGCGTCCCCAGGGCTCCCCCGGCGGAACCCAGGAGCGCTAGGAACCCTGGAGCTGAGCGGCCGGGTCCGCCCGACCCTTTTCTGCGACGCTCGGCGCTGCGCGGGTCCGGCATATCCGGGAGCTGAGCCCCGGCCTCTGCGCAGCCTGGCGGGCCGGCGGGGGGAAGCCTCCAGGCAGGTATGCGCTAGCAATGGGAACCGGGACGGGGCCCCCGGACTGCCACACCCTTGAGTCCCCCCCCCCCCCGCGTTATACAGATGCTGGAACGGGCTTGGGGAGAGGCGACGTCGCCTGGGTCATTAATAATGCCTTGCAGAGCTGAGAGGGAAGCAGCTGCGTCCCTGACCTCGGACCTCGGGCGCCTCCTGGGGCAACGCTTAGTGGGCAGAGCCGCCTCTGAAGTCCGTGGGACCTGGGTTTGTGTCCTGCGTGGGACACGTCTAGCGAGGTGATGGTAGGCCAGTGGCTTTCCCTCTTGTAGCCTCCTTTCTCTTTCAGGTTCTCTTTGGAGATGTGACACCCAGCAGGGGCTCAATACATGCTAGTTTGGACCTTGGTCTGTGCCAAGGGAAAGGGAAGCCCTAATTTGATTTTTTTTATTATGTTTTTATAAATTTATTTTTTATTGGTGTTCAATTTGCCAACATATAGAATAACACCCAGTGCTCATCCCGTCAAGTGCCCACCTCAGTGCCCGGCACCCAGTCACCCCCACCCCCCGCCAACCTCCCCTTCCACCACACCTAGTTCGTTTCCCAGGGGAACCACTGATTTTAACCCTTCTGTTAGACTTTGTGACAAATTAAAGTTAACAAAAGTGATCAGTTGTTTTTTTTTTTTTTTTTAAGGTGGCAGTTTATGCTGATGTTTAGGATTATGGGTGAGATGGGGTTGCCGGGGGGTAGCATACAGGTCAGTCACAGTACAAGAAAATGTCAAAAGCAAAGCTCCTAAGCAAAGGCAGTCTTCTCTTTCTTGTAAGTAGTTAAGGACACGCAACAGAGTGCCTTCTGTGTGTTGAACTGGTTCCTGGCCCTTGACGTTCATTGTATAATATACTGCTTGCTATGGAGTTGGTGTTATTGTCCCCCCATTTCATGGAGGAGGACACTGGAACTTAGAAGTAATGACTTTCCCAAGGTCACACACATTAGGTGGAACAGATCTGTTCAACCCTCAAGCCTGGGCCACGATGCATTGCCAGGGACTGAGCTCCGGATTCAGCCCACTTCAGCTAAAAACATGAAGAAGACATAACTGGTCACAGAGGAGAAGAATGAAATAGATGACTGAGGGTCTAAAATGGAATTGAGGTTAGCAGAGCAAGGGCATGCTCTGTCTCAGGCAGCAGGTCAGAGGGGAGTGGGTCACACAAGGCTCAGCTGCTCTCCTGGTTCTCCTTCCTTCTCCCAGGACAGCAGCCACATCTGGAGCAGAACCACCTTGAGGAACCAGTGTCCATGACCATCTTTGGCAACTGACATCACAAGGAAGACTTACGGACTTAGGAGTGCTCAGGAGAATCATTCCCCAAGATATGGAGCTTGGGGGCCGAATGCTCTGGGCCCTCCTGTCTGGCCCTGGGAGGAGGGGAGGGACCAGGGGCTGGGCCTTCAGCTCATGGCAACCCCATCTACCTCTGGCTGGGTTGTTGAATGCCAAAGAACTGGTCAGCCACTGGACTGCAGTCTTTGAGAAGAGGGGGATCCCTGAGGCCCAGGCATCCAGTGAGTACATCGTGGCTCATGTCCTTGGAGCCAAAACAGTTAAGTGCAGTATTGTCAAGAGGGCAGAAGAGGAGGGAGGGAGAGACCTAGGGAAGAACATCCAGGCATTTCTGCCCCACTGAGAATGCTGAGTTGAGAGTGATGGGTTTTTCTGGAGGAATGTTTTTAGTAGATACTTATTTATTCATCCAATGAACTATTACAGTGTGTGTCAGGCAGTAGGGGTCCAGGGATGACAAAGGTGGTCGGTGTTGGGCCCACAGGCATTGTTCACATAAACCTGGGTCAGACCCTCGATTGGGGAGTCAGCCACTCACATTCTCTGTGGGGCAGTTTCAGAGCCTGAGGCCAGAACTTTGGACACAGCCCCTGACCCCTTGGCAGTTGCAGTGCATCCAGGAGCTGAGTAGCCGCCGATTGCAAAGGTGAGCACCCATGGGCCAGACCTGAGGACTCTGTCAGGAACAGGTGTCTGGTTTCCACCAGGCCGACTCATGCACGGTCAGGAGGAAGAAAGTATCCAAGGACTAGGGAGGTGTTGGTATAAGGTATGGATGAGAGGGGGATCAGGCAAGTAGAAGGGAAGGAGGGAATGCCTTGCCTCAGAGTCCTGGGGTACAGGAGGCATGACCCTGACATTTCTGGTATCCCACAAGGGGTATCTCTCAACCCAGTCGTGGTCCTGTTGGTCCAGGCTCTGGCACTGATGATCACCCAGCTGCCCCCTCTGCAGGATGCCTGTGCAGTACATCCTGGGTGAATGGGACTTTCAAGGGCTCAGTCTGAAGATGGCCCCCCCAGTGTTCATTCCTCGCCCGGAAACTGAGGTAGGTGTGCTACCAGGGCAGGGCAGCATGGATAAGAACAGTGGGGTTTTGAGCACCTTTCTTGCCCCGTATTTCCTCCAGGGGGCGCTGGGACCCTATGATTTTTGTCCTCAGAGGCCTTCTCTTGCTACTGGTGTCTCATGGTTGGCTGAGTAGGAGGGGCCAAGAGTACTGAGGTCTCCTGCTGGCTTCCCTGACTGTCCTCATGTCCCAGGCCTGGCCTACCCAATCCATGGTGGGGGAAAAAATGCCGTCTTCCTTCTTAGGAAGCATGGGTGAAGTGGATAGGGTTCCAACAGGACACCCAGAGGCCTGGTACAGCTGTGTAACCTAAGGGCCTCTAGCCTAGGGAGGGAATCTGTGACTTGGTCCTCTTAGATCTACTGTCTGGTCAGGTAATCACCTGTGTCCCTCATGTTACTATTAATAGGGATTGTGTGGCCCCAGTTTGCTATTCCTTGGTGATACACCCTTATTCTGGGAGAGATGCTCTCTGTGGCCCTTCTTGGGTTTCCCCCTAACCTTGTAGGGAGCCAGAGAGAGCAGAGCAGATGGATAGGGCTGATGGGCAGGAGGGCACCAGGTTCCAAGCAGGGGTGTCTCTTGAAATGTACCCAGGCATACAACCATTCCTGGGAAAGATCAGGCTTCATTCACCTGCCCAAAAAGGGACCCAGAACCCCTCCTCACTTTCCTAGCCTCTCCCCCCGAGCCAAGAAACTCTCTGACCCCATTTGCTTCCATATCATGTGGTTGAGAAGCCAGGTCCTCACTTTACGGCCCAGTGTTGGGAGGGACAGTAGGGAATATGAGAACTTCCTGAAGTCATAGGGCTGCCAAGGGGAGGAGCATAGGGGCAGCATTTAGACTTCCTGACTCAGTCGGGGCCCCATCCTTCCCATGGGGCTACTCTATCTGAGATTGGATGAGTTGGGATGGGGTGCAGAGATCCAGAGCAGGATGTGACCTGCCACCTGTAGCCTCTTGGGAGGGTACCCTGTGTCTTTCCCAGGCATGTGAACTTTGGCTGGGAGGTCACTCAGAGTCTTCTGAGGCTGCTAAGGGTCAGGGCAGGGGAGGGAAACTACAGTGATAACCTTTTAGTCCTCCTCAGGGCTGATCTGGCACCAGCCATGTGCTCCAGGGTTCTGAATATCGGATGTGGACTTCCAGCTCTCATCGGCCCCCCTGCCCCCATTCCTCTGTGGGTCTGAGCCAAGAGAGCAGCTCTGCTGCAAGGGGGAGTGGAAAGGGAAGACAGAGGGGGAGGCTGTGGTTGGGAGGCCAGGTCCTCACCTCACTGTACAGACGTTTCTGAGAACTTGCCAGGTTTGCCCCATTGTGAAGCCACATTGGGGGTGCTTTACCAAGAACTTGAAAGGACGTGGCCTGTGGCAGGGAGTAGGGAGAATGAGTTGCAGGGGAGAGATCATGGTGCCTATGTTCTTTCCATCCACTGAAAGGCAGTTTTTGATGACGGGGGCAGAAGTCAGAAATGTGAAGGTGTAGGTGGCATGTGGCTCAATGAGTTGGGCTTTCCCTGGGGGTGGTAGGGTGGCTTAGTCTTTGGCCTGCCAGTGTGTACAGTGGGAAACCCAAGGCTGGGAGTGTGAGCCATCCCTATCCAACCTGGAGAGGTGAGGCTCTGTGGGGTGTAGGAGGCTCAACGCCTTGTCTGTGATTGGCTTGTGGGAGACAGTGCCACCCTCCTGGGGCTGCCCACCAAGAGGATCCTAATGGAGGGTACTCAGAGCACTCAGTTCCTGCTGAGGCCTTGGCCGACCTCTTGAGGGGTCCTGGGGTCTTGTTGAGACAGTGACTCCAGCAGAGCCAAAAAGCTGCCTATTTCCCACATTTCCCCATCCCCCATCCCAGGTCCTGCTGAGGCCTTGGCTGATCTCTTGAGGGGGTCTGGGGTCTTGTTGAGACAGTGGCTCCAGTGGAGCCAAAAAGCTGCCTGTTCCCCACATTCTCCCATCCCCCATGCCATCATGGTTTTGGATTCTTATTTACCTGGAGGAGGTGCCCTGGGTCTGTGACCATTTGGCTTTCAGCCTCCCCTAAAGAGCCACCAATTTCATGCTGATGGAGGCTGGAGGCTCTTCACTTGGTGAGGAGGAAAGTTTCTGGACTTTTTGCGGGTGGTCTCTACCCCTAGCGCCCAGGTGGTCCCATAGCTAAGATAATGCTCGAGTGGTCTGGAGTATGACAGAGGGATTAGAGGGCACTGGGGGCAGTGGGGGCCCAGTCTTACAGCTTCACATGCTGCCTGGGGTGGCCATTCATATATGTGGTATGCGTCTCTGAGGTCAGAGGTGTCTCTGTGAGGAGTCTGGTCAAGAGGTCATTCTCCAACCAGAGTAGGTCTGTCAGTGGCCAGGAAACCAAAAGAAGTTCACACCACTGACAAGTCTCAGCTATTCTATCAGCCGCTCAGTACGTGGCCTCAGCGCTGACACCACAGTCTCCACTGTAGCCCTAGATTGCTTGCGCTATGTCAGTCCCAACACTGTGGGGCCAGATTGCTGCAAGCACCCTTACAGTCTCCAGGAGTGCCTGCTACAGCGCTGGCGGGAGCAAGTGAAGGGAATAGAAAGGGTTGGACCCACTGACCAAGTTCTACTTGTCTTGGACTTGCTACCTAGGGACAGGTGAGCTCTCTGCTCCTGGTATTGGGGGTGCTGTAAGAGTGAAATGCCTTTTGGGACTCACCACTTGAGGAGCTTATATGGAAAATGGATCTGAGCGACCTGGAGCCACTGAGCCTGACTGTTGACATTGGAGGTTTGGGGGGACCTGGTGAGAGAGTCTGAAACTCAGAGGGTAACTTCCCACAATCACTGAGAAAGAGCTTTCCAAAGCCCTTGTGAAGTAGTCAAGAGGCCTTCCTGAGGGTCAGGCCTTGCCTGTGTTACTCGCTGTGATGGGTTAGATCCCTGGTCTTCCCATCATGGAGCCTTCAGTCTGGTGGGAGAGGCAAACTGCATCATAGACTTGAGACTCATGGTGAGGAAAACCATGAGAGAGACCCTGCCAGGGGGTGAGGAAGCCTTTCTGGAGGAGGTGGACTTCTTTATAGATGATGGAAGCACCCACTTGCTAACCCCTCTGCCCATTCCCTGAGCCAGCCCTGCCTGGGATCCCAGGAGTCCCAAGTAAGACAATCACTCCTCAGGACTGCCTTTGATAAGGAGGGACACCATGCCCCATGCCAGCTACTTGGGGCCTCACTCCACTACTCATTAGAAATGATTGGCTTCTGGGCAGCAGTAGCCCCCTCTAGCCCTCACCTCTTCCCTCTATTGGCTTCCATGCACAGTCCCCCGTAGGTGGCAGATGGTGGACAAGACCATTGTTTCCAAAGTGACAGTGTCTAGAAGTGTCCCCCAGCCTCCAAGACAGGTATGGTGCAGTCAGGCACCTCCCATCACTCCATGCCCACTTATCCCATGCCCTGTGTGGATGGGGCTCAGGCAGGACTCTGTTGTCTCTACTATGCCCCACCCCCATGAAGGGAGTTCCCTGTCCTTTTGGCCCGGGAACCTCCCTGGGAGCGTCCTAAGTTCAGCTCTAGGAAGAAGCTGGGGAAACTTTGGCTCCTGATAATTGGCCACTATGAGCTGTAAGCTGGGCTCCAGGAGGGGCCTTGACCCCTGGGCCTTGGCTTCCACATGAGCTGGTTGTGAGGATGCAACAGATTAAAGGAAGGAAAGCTCTGAAAGCAGGGCCAGTCACAGAAGAAGTGGCCAGGAACCATCAGGTGTGGTTCTTAGCATTGCCATGAGCACGAGACAGAAAACTGTCTATAAAGGACCTAGCTGGGGTTATTGGACACTTAACATGTACTGGGAACAGGATCTGTGTTTCATGAATGTGGTTCTGTTTAGTACCTCAGACACTCCGATGAGGTTGGTTATCCTCAATGGCTCAGTTTTACAGATGGGGAATCTGAGGTGTAGAGAGGGAGATGAAGCCATCTGGCTTTAGTCACCCCCTCTGCATTCACACAAGAGCTAACCATGCTTGGGCCTCTCTGCAAAGACCCCCCAAGGAGGCCAGGTTGACGCTAACTCTGATTCAGATCCCTCTGCCTCACAGGAGTTGGTTGAGTGGGTGCTAGAGGAGGTAGCCCAGAGTCCCTGTGCAATGGGAACCCAAGATGGCCCCCTCATCCTGGAGGTGGGCTGTGGATCGGGAGCGATCTCCCTCAGTCTACTGAGTCAGCTTCCCCAGGTGAGCCCCCTCTGCATCCCTGTGCCCCACCCTGAGTAGACTGGGACTGCCACTCACTGGTCCTCTCCCCACCCATCTCTGCTAGAAGCACTTGAAGGGAGGTGGCCACACATGAGAGGATAGGGCTGCCTCCAGCCCATCATGGTTACAGCCTCTAACTCCCATCTTCTTATGTCTGGCCAGACCCTGGCTACAAAGAGGGGGCAGCTGTTGAGTATTTCTCCAGGCACCCTGCCTCCTACATACCCTTTGATTGTTTTTGGTGCAGAGCCGAGTCATTGCTGTGGATAAAGGAGAAGCTGCCATCTGTCTTACCGAGGAGAATGCTCAGAGGTAGGTGGGCAGGGGGAACAGAAGGTCAGAATTGGGGAAATCCAACTTTGGGCCCTGATCTCAGTCCCTATTCAGATGTTAAACTCATTGACGTTTGCTTTCCACTCCTAAGAAAAGGGAGACGGGGAAGGATGGCCTAGCCTGGATCCCACAGGATTATGAGGGACGGTGGGCACCAGCGATCTGTCAGTCCAAGAAGGGTTTATTCTCATAGTCCTGGTAGCCATGAGTAGGAGTCTCCCCCGTGCTCACCCTCACTTCCCATTTCCCCAGGCTTCGGTTGCTGGACAGAATTCGGATTGTCCCCCTTGATGTGACCTTAGGTACTTTCTCTACTGACCTTCCCTGGGGTGGGGATCCTGGGTATGGGTACTGCTTTGTGGGTGGGGATTCTGCAGAGATGAAAGGAGAGCTTCCCCAACGTTCATTCATACGTGTGCTTGTACATGCACACGCAAACATAGGGGTATCTCAGACCAATCCCTGCTGAGGACACACAAGGCCCTGTTGCATCATAGGCTGATCTGACCCATGCAGGGATTGGCCACAGGACCTTTCTTACTTTCTGAACCCCTCATAACTAATGAGTATAACTAGGGCTTGCTTGTTGTTAAGAGATGAACAGAAGCTCAAGAGAAAGCCTTTAGGACCAAAATACTTTAATACTTTAGTGCCTGCCTGCCCTGTCCATATCTGGCCCAGATGTTGTACGGCTCAGCCACACCTTTGCAGAGTGTCCTTGCGTTCTGGCTCCAGTTCTGGCTTCATTACGCATCTGTAGGATCTTTGAGCCTTGTGTGCGCCATCTAGAGTGTGATACACTGGGTATAGCACATGGCTCCTGGACAGACCCAGTAAACAGTTGCCAGGAATTGACTAACTGAGACCAGGCATGCCCTCCATACACTCAACCCATGTTGGTTATGAGACAGTGTATGGCAGGGCCAGTGGAGCTGCAGAGGACACAGGCTCTTGCTTTGACCAAGCAATCAGAGAGGGCTTCCTGAAGGTAGCACATGAACTGAATTTTGCTTATTGGGGAAATTTTTGACGGGAAGAGAGGGCAGGATATTCTAGGGAAGAGCTGTCATCTCAGAGTATACCCACTCCTGACCCATCTGTTGACGGGGACCCTGGGCACTAATCTGTAAGTCTAGGTTATCAGGGCCAGAGACAGGCCCAAGGTATGGCTTGGGGAGAGGGACACCCAAGGGACATGGTGGGAAGGAGAGTTGTCACCCTTTCTCTGCTGTATGTTCCCTTTGACCATAGAAGGGAGCTGGGCGCACCTCCTGCCCTGGGGCCCCGTGGACCTGGTTGTCAGCAACCCTCCCTACGTCTTCCACCAGGACATGGAGCAGCTGGCCCCTGAGATCCGCAGGTGCAGGGTGTGGTGGGAGGGAGGCTGGGCCTGAGAGGGTCTAGTGGGCTGTGTGTCTACCCTGGGGGACTATACCACTGGGAGACACAGGGAGGGAGAAGGGGCTGAAAGGGGCAGCGATGTTCCAAGGGAGGCTCACTCTGGAGCCCACAAATCTGCTTGGTTTGGCTTCTGCTTTCCCATTTAAGACCACTGGATAATCACTGAACCTCGCTGAGCCCCATTTCTGGCTTTTGAAAGGCGAGTGTTAGAGCTTTGTAGGGCCATGGGGAAGACCTAGCAATGACTGACATAACAAATGTGGTATAGGATACATAGAAGGTGCTCAGATGGGTATGTCATTTTACGGAAGATTGAGGCCCAGAGAAGAAAGATGCCTGGTCCAGGGCCATGTGGGGGCGGAGCAGGAAAGCTGGGACTAAGACCCTACTCCAAGCTTTGCTCTGAGCCATCCTGTTCTCAAATAGGGACTGAGAACCAAGGGTAGCCCAGGAGTCCTTGGACAGGGCAGCGGTAATGTAGATCAGGGTGCTGGCTCCCCTTTTCTGGGTTCTCAGGAGTGGTCTGGGCCAGCTCCAGGCCTCTCCAGACCAAGCATGGGAACAACCTTGTTGTGGGTAGATCTTCATGCCCTGCTCTCAGTGGGATTCACTGAGAACGCCCAGCATTGCCTGGTGGGGTGCTGCCTGTGGGAGGTAGGAGAATCAGAGCTGCCATTTGGGGGCCCCCTCTTCTGGCTCCTCAGATTTTCTGAGGCAGAGAGTGTAAGTTCCATAGGGCCCCTTTGTGGACAGCCCTGCTTAGCTCTTCCACACTTTTTACATACCCCGTGTTCTAGGCTCTCACCTCCCTCTGTTTCCCCTTCAGCTATGAAGACCCACTAGCCTTGGACGGTGGGGAGGAGGGCATGGACATCATTATCCACATCTTGGCCCTGGCACGTTGGATTCTGAAGGACTCTGGGTATGGATAGAGCAGGTCTCCTGGATCTGTCCCAGTGTGTACTGGGCCTGTCCTAACAGTCTTTCTTATCCCAGTCCTCCCTGCCCAAGCAATGCAGAAGTGCAGGTCCTAGCTCTAGCCTGGTTGAGCTGACCCATTTCTCCCCCATGTAGGAGCATCTTCTTAGAAGTGGACCCAAGACATCCAGAGCTTGTTGGCAACTGGCTTCAGAGCCAGCCTGACTTGTCCCTTGATCTCGTGGCTATGCGCAGAGACTTCTGTGGGAGGTGAGCTCTACCCACCCCACCTCCACCCCCACACTTGTCTTTCTTTTATTTATTTATTTATTTTAAAGATTTATTTATTTATTCATTCAGAGAGAACGAAGAGAGAGGCAGAGACACAGGCAGAGGGAGAAGCAGGCTCCCTGCAGGAAGCCCAATATGGGACTCGATCCTGGGTCTCCAGGATAACACCCCGGGCTGCAGGCGGTGCTAAACCGCTGCGCCACCGGGGCTGCCCCACACTTGTCTTTCTACAGCTCTGGCTATAGGGAGAGTGTGTGCTGTTTCCACTCTGCTCATCCCCTGGGACCTAGGCAGTAATTGGTCTCTTATTCCTGTCTCCTTAGGCCCCGGTTCCTGCATATCCAGAGGTCTGGGCCACGACGTGGCTGCCCTGCAGATGCCTGGCCAGGGCCCCAGCCTGCCAGAGTGCCTGGCTGATAGTTCTTCCTGGAATGCTACTCGGAGGGAGGTGATGGTACCTTCCAGAACCCAGGTGCATTTGACATTTCACATGGTTCTGTGATTCTACATTTCTGTATGTTCTATATATCCTAGGAGACTTGAGGGTAGAAGGGTGGAGTGGCAAAGAACAAGGGCATCTATAGTTTGGCTCAGAGCTGAGCAGGCCCAGGATCCCAGTCTGGCTCCATCACATCACTGTGGCCAAGGGCAGGTTGCTCAATGTCTCTGTGGGTGGAATTGCCTTGGGGAAGTTGGGAGGTTGGCCAATAAAGTGTTGAGAGACCAACAAATAGTGATCTAATGTTTTGTTACTGTGATTTGTGGGTCCCCTAACCCCCTTGTCCCCAGTGCTTGGGGTAAAAGCTTCCTCCTCAATCCATCAGTCTCCCAGCTAAGTGGGGGTTTGGGAGCACAGTGTGGAGAATGGCACATGGGTGCTCTTCCTGGCCTTGGATCTCAGGGTGCACGGCTCTGAGCAGCTCACTCCTGGGGTTGACTTAGCCCTCCACTGCCCCAGATGTGCTCCCACACACTTCCCTGACTGCGTCTAGGTTCTGAGCACAGGAATATCATCTGAGCTTCAGTTCAGAGACAGCTGCCTGCTTTGCTGGAGGGGAGTGGGCTGAGGGACTTTGTTGCACTGTTCTCTTATCACATATCCGCTTTTATTTAATGGGAGGCTTGTGTCAGTGAGGAGAGAGCAGGGTTTATGTTTACTTTTTATTCTCTCTCTCTCTCTCTCTCTCTCTCTCTTTTAAAGATTTTATTTATTTATTCATGAGAGACACACAGAGAGAGGCAGAGACACAGGCAGAGGGAGAAGCAGGCTCCATGCAGGTAGCCCGATGTGGGACTCGATCCCGGGACCCCAGGATCATGCCCTGGGCTGAAGGCAGGCACTAAACTGCTGAGCCACCCAGGCATCCCTTTACTTTTTATTCTCATAGCTTTTGGCTAAAACATTCCTTCCAGGTTGACTTTGGAGTTTCAGATAACCCATCTGTCCCCGGTTGGGGCTGGGGAGAGTGAGAGGTCCAGAAAAGCAGGCACCCAGTTGTGTCCCCAGCTCTGGTCTGTGCAGATGTGTGAGGCCTAAAAGCCCAGCCCTTCTGTCCATAGCGGCAGGAGGCCTAAAAGCCCAGCCCTTCTGTCCATAGCGGCAGAAACCTCCAAGTTGGCAGGTGCTGGTATGAACCTGCATCAGGTTGGGTCCTGAGGAATGTGGTAGACCAGACTAGCTCACCCCACTGGCATTTTCAAGGTCCTGACCTCATGGTGCGGTGGCCAGAGGCAGTGTGGTCTAGTGAGCAGCATCCTCTGCTGGAGCCAGGATGCTGGGTTCCAGGGCTGTGTCTTGCACCAGGACCTCAGGCAGTTCCTTTTCCTTCAAGAAGCTGGCTCTTACTGGTTCCAAGCCCAGTGCAAGATAGCAGCCTCATTTTACTTTCTGTAAGCCAAGTGGTGTATGTAGCTGGCATCTGAATTCTCACTCTCCTGACAGGGACTCCCCAAGAGATATGGCCTGCTTGACATCCCATTGGGAGGTAGCCAAGTGGAGATGGGAAGTGAGATCCCTGCCTTTGAGATCTATATTGCTGGGATCCTACCTGGCCTGAATGACACCCCCCCCCCCGCCCCACACACACACTGTGGCTTAGTAGGGACCACACTGCAGCTCCCAGGGCTCCAATATCATGCCCCTTGCCCAGCCCCAGCTGCAGGGACTCCCTGTCACAGCTGTCTGGAAGGAACCTGGGAGGGTGCCGTGTAGAGCACAGCTAGAGTAGGCTCCTGGCTTTCAGAGCCCCTTATGCTCTCAGACCTTTGTCTGTGTAGGTCCTTACTGGTGTTGCCCTTCCCCTCCTGCTGTGCCCTTCGACTCGTGCTGTCTTCAGCAGCATCTCAGGGCCACTGTCCTGACCTAGCCATCAGTTAACCCCTGGTCTCACAGCCTGGGCTACACTTCTGCCAGTGCTGGCTTCCCAGATGGTCTCACCTTCCTGGCCTCAGACCCATCACTGAGGAAAGGTCTTGGCAAGCATGTGGATATGGCACTTTAAAAGGACATAATGAAGAGAGTGACAGTGTAGGGACAGCTGGGGTCACTGAAGCAGGAGCCACTTTTGGGAACAACCCTTCCCAGAAAACTGTGAGGCTTGATTCCTTTGGTAAAGAGGTTCAGGCCAAGTGGACTGACAGGCAGGGCCTCAAGCCTATAGCCACTGGCTTGATTGAGCCTTAATGTTGAGCTCTGATGTTGGAGCTGCAACAACCTGTGCAGATCCCGGCATTTGCCCTTTGCCGAGATGTGACCCTGGGCAGGTGACTTCACTTCCCTCAGCTTGGCTTCCATACCTAATAACGGAACTACATGCTTTATCTCATAGGATGGTTCTGAGGAGTCACTGGGATGCACCTTCCATGGGGCACTGTGAGTGTTTTCACTGCTGCTTCAGAGAGCAGATGTGGGGAGATGGAGGGCCTGTGTACCCTCATGGGTCTGTCAGGTGCTTGTCACCAATGCAAAGCAGGCAGAGTCATGGCAGTCTGGAAAGGAGGGAAGGCTGGGATTTTACTCTTGGGCTCTTGACTTCTACCTGCCCTCTGGAGATAGAGCCCCTGAGAGGTTGGTAGCCTGGTTGCCCAGATTTCCCTCAGCCCCTCCTGTCCCTCCTCACAGGGCTTGAATGTCCTGAGGTCCAGGTCACAACGGCCGGTGGCTCTGCCTGGAGAAAGCCAGGCTCACCTGCCCTGTCCTCCTGCTTTCCTGGGGCCAGAGCAAGTGATGAGTTGTCCCCTCTGGCATGTGTCATGAAACTGATGATACAGTCCATCTTCAGGTCCCTGAGGTCTTGAGGGATGTGCCTGTTGCCTGTCCAGCCTCCTTCAGCCAAGCCCTAAGCATGGGCACCGAGTGAAGGAGTCCTTGACTGATGTACTCTGAAAGCAACTCCATCCCCTCTGCTGACAGTTGAGGAAACCAAGACTTTGCCTCACAGTTGGATGCTTGTCCTAGCTGTCCATGCGTTTCTCCATGAGGGCTCATCTAGCTGCTCTATTGAAGTGTGCCCCCCAAACCCTTTTCTGCCCCCCCCAACTGAACCCTGAGCCATTAACTGCTGCCAATCCCTGCCTCAAACCCATGGCTGTCTCATCATAACTTGAGTGTGTTTGCTGTGGCTTACAGAGTCCAGGTCTGAAGAGGTATGGCAGGATGGCTCCAGGAAAGGCCCTGTGGAACCCTTTTAGGGCCCCATCAGCGCTTTGAGTAAGCACTCCTGTCCATTAAAACAATGGGTTCTACTGCTCAACAGTTTTGAGAACTGCTTTAACCTTTTCAGACCAGCATGTCCTTCCCTGTCCACAGCCCTGGACTGCAGCCTCCTTGCAGAACTTTCCATTCCCTAAACGCAACTCCTTCCCTTCTTCTAGGTATGCCTCCCATCAGGAGTGACTTGCCCACCACTGCCAGTCCTAACGATCCCTTCCTTTAAGCTCCAACACAAATGCTGCCTCCTCCAGAACACCTGCCTTTCCTGATTTCTCTTTCTCCCTGCCAGCCCCTAGTTGAAACTTCTGCCAATACCAGTGACATTCTGCCTCATGCATTTGGTAACCTTCTGGTCTCCCTCATCTCTCCAGGGCCCTGTGTGGGTCTGGTACACCCCAAGGTCAGTCATATCCACTAATAAACCAACAATATATG
This sequence comes from Nyctereutes procyonoides, assembly GCF_905146905.1. Classification (NCBI taxonomy): domain Eukaryota; kingdom Metazoa; phylum Chordata; class Mammalia; order Carnivora; family Canidae; genus Nyctereutes; species Nyctereutes procyonoides. The sequence goes on along the minus strand of NW_026575131.1, from coordinate 38,925,339 downwards.
TGTTTTTTTAGAATGAAGCTGGAACTTCCTGTGTGGCTCACATCTGCTCTGATAGCAGCTTTTGCATATTCTAACCAGTAGGGAGAAGAAGCCATGAGGGCCCAACCTCCCATCCGAGCTAGACAGCTATTCAAGTTGAGCCATGGCTACTAATGGGCTCAAGTGCACCTGATCTGTGCACAGTGGCTGCGCCAGGAGTACAGGCTGTCCTTGGCGGCAGCAGGGGCAGGCGCCAGGTTTCCTGGAGCTCTGGGCTCCAGCCAGCCCCCAGCCAGAGTCTTGGCCAGAATAGCAGCCTGATCCCCCCCATCATGACTCCTCAGTCCTAGATCAGCCCCCTGGATGGGGCGTGGGAGTGCCAAAGCTACCGTGCCCCTCCTGTGACAGATAGGAAAATGGCTCCAAAGATGCTCGTGTCCTAAATCCCCCAAACCTGTGAATTTGGCAAAAGGAACTTTGTTGGTGTGATCAAGTTAAGGGTCTTGAAATGGAAAGATTATTCTGGATTATTCAGATGGGCTCAGTGTAATCAACACGTGTCCTTAGAAGAGGAGAGCTGGGCTATCAGAAGAGATATGAGGGAAGCAGAGGTCACAGTGAGGCAGCCGAAGCAAAGGGCCGTGAGCCAAGGAATGCAGACAGCCGCTAGACACTGGCAAGGGCAAGGAAATGGATTCTCCCCTAGAGCCTCAAGAAAGAGTAGAATCCTGCCAACACCTAAATTTTCACCTAGTAAAACTAATTTTGGATTTTCGACCTCCAGAACTGGAGGATGATTAAATTTGTGTTGCTTTAAGCTGCTGGATTTGTGGTAATATGTTATAGCACCAATAGGAAACTAATACAGATTGTGGTACTTGAAGTGCTGCTGTAACAAATACCTAAAAATGGAAGTGGTTTTGGCAATGGGCAGGGGCTGGAGGAATTTTGAGGTGATGATAGATTGCCTCTGCTCTGAGAGGTGGGGTGGCTGGGGTGGGAAACCCTTCTCCATCTGGAGACCTGAGCTGCCCTGGCCCCCCATCTACAGGTCTCACATGTGGTAGAGCTGGCCCTTACAGCAAAAAGACTAGAAGAGTGCTCAGGGTGGGCCCTGGAGAAGCTAACCTGGCACCTGGGTTAGCTGGGGAATGGGACTATGATCCTGGGAGAGGAAGCAAGGCTGGTTTCCATGGCCCATCTCTGGTGGCATGGGGTCCACCCAGGCCTTCAGAGAGGATCTCAGAGACTGGATCTGAGTGTGGTTCTGGCCCCCATGGAGTCATGTGGCTGGCCCAGCACCTCTTGAGTATTGAGGATGAGTAGGGGCCCTGTACTCTCTGGGATGCAGGTACCACATCTGTGAAATGGGCACCATAGTCCCTGACTTCAAGCTGATGACCCCGACCCCTCTCTGTAAGCTTTGGAAGATTCAGCTTTAGCCACCAGCCAGTGCCCAGCTCTTGCTACAGGCCTGGACTGGGCTATGTGGCTCAGATAGAATTAAATCATTCCTAGGATTTTCAGCCCTGTGGTTCCCAAAGCTAAAGTGGTCAATTAGAGTCCTTGACCCTGTGTCTGTCCAGGCTGGGACCAAGACTCCACTCCAGATGAAGGGAACTCAGGGATCTGGAGGCACCATCCCACCTGGCCAAGGCCTGGGGCTTCTGAAGCCACAGTCCCAACTCAGGAACCACAGGGAGAGCTACTAGGAGGCCAGACATGGGCTGGTGTGCTCATGGCATGTCTGGGACTGTGGATTCTCCTGATACGCTTTGTATGAAGCTGAGAGGGCCTGATTGTATTAGATGGGGTAGATTGTAGCAAGATTCATGTCCACTCCCTGATCTTCCCTTTTTCTAAACAGAAGGAAGGGGGTTACTCAGGGTCGCATAACACTTGCCTCCTGACTCAGCCTCCATTGCTGCCAAGGGCCTGAGGTCATTTACTTGGATGGTGTGGCTCTTTCATATAGCTCTTCATGTGGCTCCTAAGCAAAACTGACTTAACCATTGCTGAGGAGTTGGATGGAGGAGTGGGTGGCCAGGACCACAGTGGGGCCCTTGACTGACTGGAGCCTGGGGTTCCCGGGGCCACCATAAATTCGGGAGTGGGGTAGTAGGGATAGTCAGCTTGAGAGTGTGGGATGCCATCAGGACATCTCAGAGGCAGTGTCAGACAATGGGCAGGTGTCGGGAGATCCAGAGGCCACCAGTGAGGGCAGAGGTCAAATTGGGAAGGTGAGATGAAATTGGGAAGACTCTTCCCAGGCCTGAACATGGCCAGCAACTAACAGGGCATCTCCAGGTGCCAGCTGGTGCCAGGTGCTGCCCACACTGGCAGAAATCCCATCCATATATCAGGGATGGCTTTCTTGGCTGCTAGACGGGTGAAGAGACTAGAGCTTAAGTTGCCCAACGTCACACAACCAGGAAGTGGCCATGGTCCTCTGATGTCCCAGCTGGAGGCCAGAGTGGGGGGAGTGAGGAGGGGGAAAGGGGAAGGCAATGAGCAGGCCTGGGAGGCTGACTGTAGCCCAGGGTCTCAGTTCCCAGGAGGGTCCCCACCTACCTGTGGGGGGGGGGGGCAGCAGGGCTGACCAGGTCTTCTAGGTAGAGGGGAATGTGCTGAATCATCCAGAAGCATCAAGTGTAGAGCAAGCATCCTTCCCTTCCAGGTATGCAGGTTTCACGCTCAGCATGGGAGGAACCAGGCAAAGGGCCCTGCGTGCAGGGCAGAGCATGGCCACTACTGAAAGGAGACATGTCCTCTGGCCATGGGGTGGGACTGAGACCTCAGACTCTGCTTCTCCATTGATAGGCAGGTACAGAAAGTCCCATCTCAGCACGAGGGGGATCAAGCCAGCTGAGGCAGTCAAGGAATTTTAGGTCCCCAGGCCTGGGGGGTTCTGGAAGGAGGCGCCCAGTGGATGTGCCCTTCTCGAAGGCATTCCACAGGTCTCCCTCTTTGCCTGCTCACAAGTCCACCATCGATTCCTCATTCTGCCCAGCCCCTTAGAGCCATGGGGTTTGTTCTTTCAAACCAAGTTTCAGGTGGAATTCAAATATGTATTTTTACAAAGATAAAAACAAAAACAGCAGTGAACACGTTTGTACTGAGGGCTGAGATAGAAGCTACAGTCTTGTGTCAGCCTCGGAGATCAGTTTCTTTCCATGTTTGATTTCAGTGACACAGGACCAGGTGACGCCCGACTCTCACAGATATGTGGTTACAAGTGGTGGTGGTGGTTCTGAAGGCCATCTCACAGTCTCACTCACTCACAGGGACAGCAGGAGAAGCCTCGTTTCAACCGGGCACAAACCCGGTTCCCTGGACACATGGGTCATAATTTGATAGTGTGCCTGTTTGAGTCTGTGTGTGGGTTTTTAAATTGGGCTCTTTTTTCCCAAGGATTTTATTTATTAGCCCAAGAAGGGGGGGGGGTGGGCAGAGGGAGGGAGAGAAGCAGGCTCCCCACTGAGCAGGGAGCCTGATGTGGAGCTCAATCCCAGGACCCTGGGTCATGACCTGAGTCAAAGGCAGACACTTAATCAACTGAACCACCCAGGTACCCCAAATTGGGCTCTTAACAATAACTAAAAATATGAAAAGAACAGAGAGGGAAAGCATGGGGAAGGAAAGGAGGAAGGGAAGAGAAGGGAATGAGGAAGAAGCCAAGGGTGAGGAAGCTTATGTGGGGCTCCTTTGGGTTCTTGGTGTTGGCAGCCTCCATTTCTGCCTCTCCCAGGAAGCCTGCCCTGACTGCTCTACCCCTTCATATCCTGGGGATTCCCAGAGCCTCTTTTCACCTAGCATCTGTCTCAGCAAATGAATCTGGGTCACGGATTCACTGAAAAGTCTCAGGAATCCACAATCTCCTTGGCTCCAGTGTGGACCTTCCAGGTACTCAATCCCTAGTTCTGTGGCAGGTAAGAAGGTGCCAAGCAGGGGCCAGAGACTAGGGGCTTCCCTGGGCCCTCTGGTGGTGTCTCCAGGGGTGAGAGGACTGGGGAACCCAGTGCCCCTGAAAGCCTGGGGTTTCTATAGTTCTGGGTACCTTCATTTCTGGGAACTTGCTATGCTTTGGAAAGAGAGAAATGAGAAGCAAAACCCTAGTGCCCAGCAGCTCCCCCCCCCTTCCTGTCTTCCTTCCGCTGAGTCACAGCCAAGAGCCTAGTAGCTTAGCCTCCTCTTGGGGCCACTTGGGTGGGGTGGGATTCAGGGTCATGTGAGGATGCAGCATCTGGGACAGTCCTTTTTTCCTGCCAACATCCTCTGTGAGGTTACTGAGGGCTGAGGCTAACCTCCCAAGCTTGGGGGAACTGAGGTATTTAGCTGTTGTGTCTCCCCTCCCATTGCCAGGCCCATTGTTCACCCACAAGCACTGAGTACCAACTGTAAACCAATCCATGGGGTGGGGTGGTTCAGGTGGGCCCTGGTCATTGAGGAACTCATGGACTTGGTACAGGGACTCCCTCTGACAGGCCCCCAATGTATGGCTGGGTCCTTAGGTTTGCTTTGGTCAGCAATGGGGAACCATGGAAGCTTTAGGCTCTGGAGGAACAAGGCCACATCACACACGCCCATTATAGGGACCTGTACACTCCTACACAGGGACCTGTGTGTACATGCATGTGCATAGGTGTGGGACTTGAGCACTTGGGTCTATGTCCATGATCACAGGTATCCATGCAGGGCCTCCCATGGTTGGTGGAGTTCTAGACTCTGGGAGCCAGGTCAAGGCCTTGTGTGTGGGGGGTGGGGGGTAGGGGGGTCTCACCCTGTCTCGGAGGCCTAACCACTGTCTCTTGAGTCATGGGAACCCATGGGAACTTGAGTGCTGTGACCCTATTTCTTGGAAAAGAAAGCTGAAGTTCAGAGAGGGCTCATGCCTCAGCCAGGATCACACAGTAAGTTAGGGTAGATCTGAGCAGTCAGTGAACCAGACCTGGGTGCCTTGCCTACATTCCTGACCTCTTTGACCTGGAACTTGGGGTTTGAAACTCCGTGATGACCACACTGCATTAAACTCTGGGAGATGAGATTGGTGATTCTCCCAGCAAACTCACCTGAGGACCAACTACGGGGTCTTCTCAAGCTTTATGGACCATTGCCAGGGATTTTCCACACACCACATCTTTGGTTGGTTTGTCCTAGATTCTTGGAATGCTCTCTTTCTTTCTCTCCTCTCTTTCCCCCCTCCCTCCCTATTACTTGAATGAAATCCAGACTTCTATATTCTGTTTAAATGCTTCCTCTACCTTCTGTGACCCCATGTAAGTTTTCCCTCTTTCTGGAGTCTGCTAAGCATCTCTCCCTCTTACTTTCACCTACTGTTCACCCACTAATAAATATAAAATTGGTCTCTACAGGCCTCGGCTGGCAGTGGAGGGTCCTTGAGGCAGTGATGGTGGACCCAGGCATCCCAGCCCTTCAGACTTCGCCAATCACTGATATGGGCCCAGAGCTAGGACAGGAAACTGCCTCTCCTAGGCATCACCACCTGCCCCCAACTGTGCTGCTTCTCTGAAGGCACAGCAAAGCCCTGTCCTCTGAGGGTGGAGGAGACTGTGCTCTAGGCAAGATGGGCTCCCCATGATTTGCCATTCCGGGTTGTGTTTATCCCTCCTCACTCTGAGCACCCCTCAGCTGTGTGCTAGGCCTGTGCCCATGTCTGGCCAGGTGAAGGATGGGGGCTGGACAAAGTGTACAGAACCCCGGGTTTGATGGGTGCTGCTCTTTGATTAAATGGCCCCGGACTGAGTTCTCTGCTCCTTTGCAGAGCTCTTTAGTTCCACTTGGGTCTCAGGAAGGGGGCAGAGGGACTGCCTTTGCCCCATGAGGCTCTAAGCCCCATCGCTACCTGGCCATGCCTTCACTCCTCCCCACCCCAAAGAGCTAAGAACTCTGTCCAGGCCTACAGCTGCTAGCTTTGCTGTGTCTCAGGGAATGGACCCAGCCCACCCAGCCCCTGGAATGGCCAGCTTGTGTCCAGCCTCTAGTGCAGAGGGGCCATGCAGGGGAGCATATCAGGATCTCGCCTGTGCACTTGGCTTGGGGCCCCAGAGAAGGTTCAGTGGGTTATGGGGGGTAGGGGGGTAAAAGTTACAGTCAAGAGGAAAGCGGTTTTCAGTTTCTCACGCCTCATTTCCTCTCCTGGCTCTTTCAGGTCCATGCCCCTCATGAAAATTTAGCTTTGCTACTTATCTGTTATACAGTCATACAGTGTTTGTTGTTATTTATTATACAGGGGGATGGCCTAACTCGTTCTTGCTGATGCATGGGAAAGTGTTAATTTATGTGGTTTATCTTATAATTGACCACTTCTTGGTTTCTCTTAGCTCCATTGTTCGTTGCTTCTCTTAGATTTTTTTTAATTTTAATTTTCTTTTGTTTAAAAAAAATTTTTTAATTTAAATTTTAAACATACAATGCGATATTGGTTTCTGGAGTAGAATCCAGTGATTCACCATTTACATAAAACCCCCAGTGCTCATCCCAACAAATGCCCTCCTGAATGCCCATCCCCCATCTAGCCCATTCAGCCCCCCACCCCAGCAGCCCTCAGTCTGTTCTCTGTCATAAAAAGTCTCTTATGGTTGTTTCCCTCTCTCCCTTTTTTCTTTTCCTTCCTTCCCATATATTCATCTGTTTTCTTTCTTAAATTCTACATGAGTGAGATCATAGGGTACCTTCTCTACATTGATATTTTACCGCTGAAAATAATGACATATTTGTCTTTTCCTTTCTAATATTTATAGCTCTTATTTATTTTCCTTGTCTTTTGGCTTGGCTAAGACCTTCAATATAATATTGTAAAATAGTGATGGCTAGAGCACTTGTACCTTGTTTCCCATATGTGTAGGGAAACTGGTGCCTCCCTATTAAGTGCACTTGCTTTGATTTTGGAGAGACAGCCTTTCTCTAGTTAAGGATGGCTCCATTCTAGTCCTAGATGACTCCATTTTGTTTGTTTATTTTAGAAGCTTCTTTATTTGCATCATTTGTGTGACAAACCTTCAGTGAGTGCTGATGTCAGGCCTACCCTTGGTACCAGAGTATGAAGGAAAACTTCATACTCTGACATAGATGCTGCCCCTAAGGAGTGCACTACCCAGTGGAGGCTAGAGACAAGTGAACAGGTCCTTGTCTTTCAGCCACATGGCATGCAATTGGCAGCTGTCTGCTCAGCACCATGCAGGGCACTGGGGTGGCCATGTTCACATAAAGCCCTGCTGCCTTAAAGCCCCGGGGTGGGGGGGCCTCATATCCTCTCCCACTGAAGTTCCCACACAGCAGTTGCAGTGCTCAGCCTGAGGCCTTCTCTGATACACAGGCCAGCTTGGTAAGTGGGCTCCAAGCCTATGCCCTGGAGCAGGCCCAAGCCAGGGAAGGTGGGAATTGGCTACACACCCCCACTTCCTCACTCCTTGGGTGGGACAACCATGAGGTATGTTCTGCTCTATCTCTCAGCTGAGGAATGAGCCCCAGTTGCCCACAGAGGGAACCCATTCACTACCATACCTAGCTAAGTTTCCTTCCCTGCCTTCCTCTCTCCTCTATGTCAGTTACTGGGAAGGCTCTATGATTTTGCCTGACTCACAGGCTAACAAGTTAGCCCATTATACTCTCAAAGCTGCTGCCAGAAGGCACAAGACTTATGGTTCAGAAATAAAGATTGGTTTGTTACAGTAACAGCAGGGGACAGAGGATCAACATTTTCTTGCACCACTTCCCTGAACCCCAGTTCCCAAAGGTGACCCAGGAAGCACCAGATGGGGCCTGCACATACAGTGGGTTTGTATTACAGGAGAGGAGCCCTGGGGCTGGGGGCCTGAATGTTTTGTAATAGGCTGCCAGCAAACTTGCCAACCTTGGCCTCAGAGGGAGCTACTGTCTTTGCTGTGCTGGAGAAGAAAGAAATCTGCCTTTTTCCCTGGAGAGAGATATTGTCTCTGTTTTCTAAGGCTGCTCAGTTTAATAATCACTCTTGATAGGATTGTTTGGAACAAGGGAGTCATTGCCTCTATAGGTAAGGATACGGAAATGGAAGAGAACCATGGAGAAATGTCTCCCAAGACCTTAATGGTGAGTCTTTTTTTTTTTTTTTTTTTTCTGATGTAGGTTCCACACCCAGCATGGAGTCCAACGCAGGGTTTGAAATCATGACCCTGGGATCCCTGGGTGGCGCAGTGGTTTGGCGCCTGCCTTTGGCCCGGGGCGCGATCCTGGAGACCCGGGATCGAATCCCATGTCGGGCTCCCAGTGCATGGAGCCTGCTTCTCCCTCTGCCTGTGTCTCTGCCTCTCTCTCTCTCACTGTGTGCCTATCATAAATAAATAAAAATTAAAAAAAAAAAAAAAGAAAAAGAAATCATGACCCTGAGATCTAGACCTAAGCTAAGATGGAGTCAGATGCTGAACTGACTGAACCACCCAGGCGCACCCCTACTGGTGATTATTGGCATCACCTCCCAAATAAGCTACTTGCATTTGGATCATTGTCTTAGGGCCTACTTCTGGGGAAGTCCTCCCCAACCTCCCAGACAGGGAGATTACACTAAAAGGGCATTAATGGATTTCTGATGTGACTCTCCTTTCCGCAGACTGACATGCCCTGCAAATAATTCAGGGGAGCACATAAAAGAAGAAGCTTCCTCACCCAGAATCAATACTGTTGTGACCCTGAGGGAGGTGCTCTAAAGGGCTCTTAGGGTTTCTTTTATCATGTTTAAATATTTAACATTTATGGTGGTTGCCTGTGTCATGTAGACATTGGACTTTGTTGTTTTTTTTCCCAAAGCATTCCAATACCATTTATTAGAAATTGTGTCTGGTCTCTCTGTTTTTTTTTTTAATTTTTATTTTTATTTATGATAGTCACACACAGAGAGAGAGAGAGGCAGAGACACAAGCAGAGGGAGAAGCAGGCTCCATGCACCGGGAGCCCGACATGGGATTCGATCCCGGGTCTCCAGGATCGCGCCCTGGGCCAAAGGCAGGCGCTAAACCGCTGCGCCACCCAGGGATCCCTGTGTCTGGTCTCTTACTGCTCTTTTCTCATCTGACTGGGGCCTGTCATTTAGAACATATCACAAACACACAAATGATCAATTCACAATAAATGGGCTTAAGAATATGTGGGCATCATGATCATTGGGGATTTGACCCTCAGTGCTGGCACAGGGTGAGACAGACCCAAACACCTACTCGTGATGATACCATTCAGGCCCTGGGGAAATGCAGAGAGATTATGACCTTGCCTCAGAGTTCACAGAGGATTTGAATGTGAATTGGGAAGGTTTATTTCTATAAAAATAATTAACAGTGAATAAAAATTTCAAAAAGTTATAGTTTTACATCTTTTTAATTTAAATGTTATCAATTCATTGTAACATATTTTGCCTTTTAATTGTACTAATTTTGATTATTGTTAAAATAGCTTTTTGAGTATATTTTAAATAGTTTTCCATTTTTTAAAAAAATTATTTATTTATGATAGTCACACACACAGAGAGAGAGGCAGAGACATAGGCAGAGGGAGAAGCAGGCTCCATGCACCGGGAGCCTGACATGGGATTCGATCCCGGGTCTCCAGGATCGCGCCCTGGGCCAAAGGCAGGCGCCAAACCGTTGCGCCACCCAGGGATCCCTCCATTTTTGTTTATTAAAATTTTCAGGGGGGAGCAGAGGGAAAGAGAGAATCTTAAGTAGGCTCCACGCCCAGTGTGGAGCCTGATGCAGGGCTGGATCTCACGACCCTGAGATCATGACATGAGTCAAAATCAAGAGTCAGACACTTTACCAACTGAGCCACTCATGCTCCCCAATACTTTTCAGTTTTTTTTTCTTTTCAGTTTTTAAATATATTTAATTTATATTTTGTTTTTGTGCTCTTTGAATGTAATATTTCACTTTACTCTTTTAAATCATTACTGCCAATAGGATAGTAATTATATGAAAAATCTTGATTATAATTAAGATAACCAATAGGTTTAACTGGAATAAAACAAGAACAGTGAATGTTACAGAATTAATATATAATACTTTATGAGTTAGGCATGTCTTTATTTTCTAGATGTTACTCATTTAACACCACTGAACACCTGGACGTGAGCAATAATCATGAAACTTAATCATCTTTGATATCGACTTCCTGATATCTTTATGTGACTTCCAGACATAGAAAAACCACAGATACACAGATTTTGTTTTGTTATGAAATTTTCTTTCTTGAATAGGAGGATAGAACATATTTTACTAGCACTTTATAGCTTGATTTATGATGTTTAAATATGTAGATTCTGTAATGTGGCCCTGCATGTGTCCTTTTGCCCAGAGCACTAAAGAGTCAGGGCCGGTGCTCTGGTGGGAAGAGCAGACATGTCCATGGGTACTTCTTGCCCCAACAATGGCCAGAGAAAGAGTGCTGCTGGGGTTCACATCTACGTGGGTTCATGTTAACGGGGAGTGGGGGGTGTGGTAAGACTAAGGAGGAAACCCCAAGGAGAAAGGAAATCACTTAATCTACACATTTGCTCCTTACTGTGATAAAGGTAAGTGATAACATCATCCCCATGTTTTTGGTTTTTTTTTTCATCATCCCCATGTTACAGAGGGTGGCTCAGAGAGGATTCGTGAATGGCTCAAGTCACGCAGGTTGCCTAGCTCTGAAACCACCTACAGCAGGGCAGCAGTATCCCCCTGCAAACCTAGTAGATGCCACCCAGCAGCTCTGTTACTCAGGTTCCTTCCAGCCATCTTGACCTGGGTGAAGGTGCAAGGCCTCTAGGTGGTGGAGAATGCAGCATTTCCCCCACTGCCAGCTGCCTCAGGTAGCCTCAGAGCACCAGCATGCCCAGACACAAGCACATAGATGACCTGTGTCCCTAGGCTGCCCCGGCATTCTCCTGTAGGGGTCAAAGGACCTCTCTGTCACAGGTCTGACTCACAGCCCCACCCGGGCACTGAACCTCAGGACTTCTCAATGCCAGGACTGGCCCTGGAGGATGTGTTGGGGGTGGGTGGTAGCAGGCTTGGGGCTGTGCTCAGTGAGAGGCAAAGAGTGACCTGAGGGCATGAGGGGAGGGATAAGTCCCTGCCTCTGGTCCAGCCTAGGCTAGAGAGGGTTCTCCATTCTTCTGAAGGCAAACCTTTCCTGAGAGGTTAGAAGGCTGCCCTGAGGCCACCCAGCCAGAGAGGGAGGCCCTTACTTGCTCTCTGTGCTGATCCTGACCTGTCCTCAATCCCCTCAGCCAGCCTTTCAGGCTCCTACTCTGATGGTGACCACCCTGGGACCTGGTAAGGGGAACACTGAGCCACACTCACAAAACGTAGCTGAACCCCAGCCCTGTCCCAGACCTGGGTCATAGCCCCCAGGGCTTTCCTAGGGGCCCTGTAGCATATCATCTTCATTAGCCAGGCAGGGAAACTGAGGCTCCAATTGGCTGGTTGTGTGCTGAAGGCTGCCCAGCTGGGCATTGGGTTGGGACAGCTCTACATGGCCTGATGCAAGGTTGAGGCCTGTACCCCAACTGTGGGATGGGGATCTGAGTGAAAGGCCACAAAGGAAAAGACTGCCTGTAGGAATGACAGGAGTTCTGACCAGGGGTTGTCTGTCCATCAGGAAGGGGAATTCTGTGAGCCAGGCCTGGCACCACTGGCCCTGCTCTCCCTCCTGCTCTCCTTAGCCCTTCCCACACTGCTGCTCACTGGTCTGAACAATACAGTTGTGCCCAACATCCCACCTATACCTGTGTGCTCACACCCGCATGCTGACCCAATCCCCAGACACACATGCACACACACCCCTTCCCTACTGTTTCTGGTTGTCCACTCTGTGCCCATTTCTGGGCTGGAAGCTGAGTACTGCAGAGGTTGTGCCAGAACTAGGCCTCTTCTGGGGCCCAGCAGACTTAATGCTGAGATGGTGGAGTCTCAGGAGGCAGCTGCAGTCAGGTAGGGCTTCCTGGAGGTGAGGACCCAAAATGAGGCCTCAGCACCCCTACCCCCCTCACTGAGGTCACTGTCTGTCCTCTGAGCCTCTCTCCCTGGAGTAGCCAGCAGGTTCCAGGAAGTGTCCCTTCACCCTGCAGTGCTGATTCCAAGAAATGTAGCTCCTGGCAGGGCTTGCTCAGGATCCTTTCCTAGAACACAGGCCTTGCCCCGCCCAGGCTGCTGGAGCCTATTGGGCAGCTGGTGGAGGTAGTGGAGGAGGGGGTACCCTGGGAGGAGCCTCTGGAGCAACCAGACACTGGGAGGGGGGGCCCAGGCTGTCTGCCTGGAGGGGATGGAGGCCAGAAAGTCAGTGAGTGTGAGGGTGCTTTGACCCCTTGTTGCTGCGGGGGGGCGTCCAGTGAGTTCAGCTCAGAGCCTCGCTGCACACACAGGAGGCTCGCTCCTTGGGCCCAGGAATTTAGTAGGCTGCTGCAATTCCACCCAACATCTCACTCTGTGCCCCTGCTAGCCTGGCACCCTGGGGTCCCATCCTATGGACGAAAGGCACAGGCCTTACTCTGGCCCCATGAAGTGGGGCCTTCATCAGACAACCTCCAGAGGGAGAGGCCAGGGGACAGGAGTGGCAGGTTCAGAGCTGCAAGAGGGGAATGGGACTGTCAGTCTTGGGGCTCTTGGAAGGATGTGAAATCTGCATTATTAATACTCTTAAAATTTCACCTAGCCTGGTTAGGACAGAGGAAGTCACCCCACCGCATAGCTCAGCAAGTCAGGTCAGGTAGAGGGGGGTCCGGGGGACAGGATCAGGTTCATGGACAAGGACAGGCCCCAACCTCCCTCAAGGTCACGGACCAGTCCTCCACCCCCACCACCGCTGAGCTGGCAGCCCTGCCCGGCCCGCCTGGGACCTGCCAGATCACGTTGAGCAACCAGTTCCTGAGAAGCGTTGAAGGCTGTTTGGTTTAAAATTAACTCCCCCACTCCTCCCTCCCCTGCCTGTGGGCCTCCTCTGAGTTCTTGGAAGAGGCGCTCTGCTCTTTCTTCCTGGGAAGAGGCCTCCAGCCGCAGCTGCTCCGATTCTAGTGAAAACACCTCACCCCGGGTGGGGGCGGGGGAGGGGTGCGACACCACGCCTTCTCCGCCCTCTGAAAGGCCCAGGGATCCTCCTGGAGCCTAGCATGCCCTGGTTTGCCCAGTGAGACCCAGAGGAGAAAGGGAGTGATTGTCAAGGTACTGACAGGGGTGCTACTGCCCCAATCGGGGGCCCGCTGGCTCTGAGCCAAGAGGTAGAGGGCTACAGAGACCCAGCCTTGGCCCTGGGGTAGAGAGATCACGTGCGGATCACGTGCGGACGGCAAACTCAGGACTTCGGCTTCTTTGAGACCCATGTGGCTCAGAGAGATAAAACTAGCTGTGCGGGGTCACCCAGCTTTGCTGGCCAGGCTGACAACACTGACCTGGCAGTGATGCCCCAGGGCAGCCCCCGAAGTCACCTTGGAGCTGGAGCCCGGAGCCAGAGTGCTGTCTGTGAGGAGGTCCTTGTCTCTTACCCACACTCCTCTAACTGCCCTGGGAACTCACTTTCTTTTCAATAGGCCTTAATCATCTAGTGTCTCCCTGGGCTCCATGTCTTTGGGGCTTTGGAGAAAAGGTTTCCTGAGAACCTGCTCTCCTTATGCCTCCTCCTACCATGGCCATCTATCCAAAAGAGCTGAGAAAAACAAAGGAATGTTGGCCAAGTGGAAAGGTCAACACACACACACACACACACACACACACACACACACACACACACACACTCAGTGATGTTCAGGGGTGGGACTAATGGGGGTAGAGAGCAGTGAAATGCTCTTTGGGAGGAGGCTGAGGGCCTAGAGAGGGCCCTTTCCAGATCAAAGTTTTGGCCCAACCCAGACTAAGTAAAATTCTCCCCTCTGATGGAGGAGGACCCCGGCTTTGCTGAGGAAGAGCCCAGTCTGGCTCACTGATGCTGTGTGAGTGAGAGTCCTCAGAATAGGGCTCTACCTGGGGAGTATTGCTGGGCACCATCTCAGTGTGAGTCTCACTAGGGAGGACTGTCTGGAGGAGTCATGGCAGTCCCAAGTTCCCTCGGCCCTCGCAGGCCACTTCTGGCACTCTGAGCCCTGCCTGCCTCAGCCAGGCCAAGGTCATAGGAGCAACTATCTTTCCATTCAGCATAAAGCTTTGGGTGCACCAAAAAGGCTCCTCCTGCTCTGGGCCTACCTCATCTCCTGGGGTTCACAGGTGAGCATCACTCCACTCACTCTGCAAGCCAGACCCAGCCATTTTCCAATCACCCTGGGGCATGGGCCTGACCACTAACTATTTCTGTTAGACGGATAAGGGCGCTAAGGCTCCAGGAAGAAGAATCCAGCTTTAGACACGGGGAGTCTGAGGGGCCATGAGCCAGGCTCGTCAAGTTGCAGCCAGCAGGCAGCTGATTCCAGTGCAAGAGTTCGAGGGGGAGAGGGACAAGCCTTGGGGTGGGACTCAGAGCCCTGGCTCTAACCCCATATGTGCACTTCCTCCTGGAGACTATGGACAAGCTACTTTGCCTCTGTAGGTTTCAGGCTTGCATCTTTGAAATGGAGGCAGACCCAGAGGCCCCTGCCCAGCTCACCTCTGTCACTTGTAGTTCACCTCTGAGGGCGCAGAATACCGATGGCCAGATAAGGAACAAACCTTGAGGGAGGCCATCCTCTGGGTCTGGGGCAGGGTAGCAAATGGCCTAATCTTTACTATTACTATGAGAGAAGTTGCTAGAAGGTTGGGCTGGCCTCACTTCCACCCCAACCCACACATAAACCAGACCAAAGGGTCTGTTCCCCCAGGACCAGAACCCAAGGTCCCTGGCAACTGACTCCTGAGGGTGGAGGGCTGGGTGTAGAGGGCAGAGCTAGTTGGGAGAGGGCCAGCTTATGACTCCAGGCGGTTCTAGCCCAGCTCCCCTACAGCCCCGATGGGGACCTCAGCAGACATCAACACCTGCCCAGCCCTCCTCTCAAAAAAGACGAGAATGATGGACTGGGGAGAGTTGCAATGACAGCCGCAGCAGCTCTCCTCAGCATCACCTCATAAATCCTCCTGTGCTCCCCATGTCCGCCCTGAGGGAGGTGCTGTCATTCTCCTCACTTCACAGCCAGGAATCTCTCCTGGGCCAGTGAGGTTGAGACTCCCCAGAGCCAAGCGCACGGCACACAATCCAGACTGGAGGGGAATGGGGGTAAAACCAGGGTGGGGTCGTGTTAGCCAGGGTTAAATCTCCAGGGCCTCCTCTTCTGGAATCTCAGATCCGTGAGGCTCAGCCTGCTGCCCAAGGGGCTAGCTGCATGGCCAGCCTAAACTGGGGAGGAAGGCCCATGCCATGCAGTCCAGTTGGCGAGGACTCACCATCAGAGGTTGTTGAGTTTCTGGCAAAGCTTGAACCTGCTTTATATTAAAACTGGTCTAACAGGTTGGTGTGAAGGGACTGCCTAGGCCTGCAGAGGCTCCACTTCTGGAAGAAGAAGGACCTCACAAAGGTCCCCAGAATCCTCCTGCTTTCTTGGTCAGGACTTACTTCAAGTACCCGCCTGCACCTCACCGTGAGCAGCTGTGCAGGGTGAGAGGGCTCCCAGCTGAGAGTGCGAGCTGCCCAGCTCTGCCCCCAGCCCTCTTCAGAATTGCGTTTGGCCTTGGCCCAGCGACGTTTGCTCAGTTGGCAGATTAAAAGCTGAGTCCGGGTACAGGGGCACCTATGATCCAGGGGGTGTTAGGACACTTGGTGATCATGGAAGAAACATCCCAGCAAGACCCTACTGACGAGAGAAATCTGGATGGCCCAGTTGTATCTCTGTCCCAGTCGTTCCAGAAGGCTCCTGTGAGTCTAGGAAGGGGACACCATGCAGCATCATTCTCCAAACCCATCAGCCCCTCCCAGAAGCAGGTGGATTCTGGAGACCTCACAAAGGTCCTCCTCTGCCAGGAGAAGTGGAGCCTCTGCAGGCCTGGGCTCCCCACTGCCTCCTCCAGAAAGTGCTCCGGAACCCCCAACTCCTTTCTGTGTGCTTTCAGCACCCTGTGGCACCCATAGCATTTCCTTGTGGAACTTGACCTCCTCAGCCCTCCTGGGCAGCCATTCTGGACCTCTTACTCCTGATCACAGTAGGTTGTTCCTGCCTCAAGGCCCTGGCATTGACAGTTCCTCCTCCTTGGATGTCCTTCAGCTATGTTTTCTGCACAGCCGGTTCTTGCTCTTTGCTCGAATGTCCAGGCTCAGTGCCCCCAGAGCTCTCCCTGATCGTCCAATTGGTGGTAGTGCCCCCCATCCAAAGCCACCCTCTGTCCTGCCCCCAGCTTTGCTTTCTTTACACTCTTAAAACTTGCTCTGAGTGCCCATTTGTTCACTTCTCATCTCTTGCTCAGCAGCCCAGGAGCCCCATGAAGATGGGGACCACATCCCTCTTGTCCCCTGCTGTGTCCCCAGGGCCCAGATGGAGTTGGGCCCAGCTGGTGTCTGAGGAGTGTGTGTGCTAATAAAGGACTTAACTGAAGGCTCCCCCATTTGTCCCCAGCCAGTGCTGGCAGGGCACCCCCCTTTTACTAGCCCAGAACCACCCGGCAGTGACTGCACCACCGAGAGGATTTTCAGCATCTGTTAGGCTGGGTCTCTGACTTGGGTTTGGGCCTGACGACATGCCCTCTATTGTCTCTCTTCTGGGCAGGCATCATTCACTCCCCTCAGAGGGAAACACGAAAAGATTGAAGCAGAGAAATATCAGGTGTCTGAGGTAGTCGGCAGCCCCTCCTCAGCCAAGAGCTGGATGCTGGCTTGTACTGAGGCAAAGGTGAGGGGGGGCAGGAGCCTGTTGACCAGACCAATGTCCGGCCCAGAGACCTTAGCAGGAAGGGACATAGGGGGACAAAACCAGCATCTAACTTCATCTTGCCTGAAAGCTGCCAGCCCCCGTGGCCAGCTCTTGCCAGCTCATGTAGTAGCCCGGGGGCAGATAGGTCGTTGGGACACCCCCAAGGCAAGCTCAGCCAGTGTCTTGCCCCCTCTGGGCCTCAGTTTCCTCATCTGTGGGGTATGGGTAATACTTAGATCTACTTCCACAGTTCTTTTTTTTTTTAATTTTTATTTATGATAGTCAGAGAGAGAGAGAGAGAGAGAGAGGCAGAGACACAGGCAGAGGGAGAAGCAGGCTCCATGCACCGGGAGCCCGACGTGGGATTCAATCCCGGGTCTCCAGGATCGCGCCCTGGGCCAAAGGCAGGCGCTAAACCGTTGCACCACCCAGGGATCTCTACTTTCACAGTTCTGGTGAACACTGCATGGGGTGCAAAGCCCTCGTCTATTGCCAGCAGCTGGCAGGCACCCTGAGATGCCTCCCCCTCTGCAGACAATGAAGAGTTTGTGGGCTTCCTCTTGCAGCTTTCGGGCCCAGCCATGTCGCGAAGTGGAGAACACCCTGCCTCTGCCCCCATTGTGTCCACTACTCACCCATCAGGTGACTCAGATCTGGGGTTAAAACAGACAGAATGGTCACCTCAAGCACTCTGGGAGTCACAAAGGGGCTGAGATCCAGGCTGAGGCAATGAGGAACAGCAAGCATCCCTGGCAGGGCCATGATGACCTGGAGGAGGCGTGCCGTCGGGCCCTGCAGCCAGCAACACAGAAGGTGCCAGGCTGGGCACCTGGGCCTGGGCACCCATCCCAGTGAAGTCAGTCTACCCTCACCTCTTGTTTACTCTCATCCAGTATTAGCTCTTTTCTTTTCTCTATCTCCATGCCCACACATTTCTGGGCCTCCACAATTCTGGCTTTTTATCCTTTCCTGCTTCCTCCTTGAAATCAATATACCACTCCTTCTGCTCTCAATCTGCCAACATTTGTCTCTTCTAATCACCTAAGGCCCAAGAAAACAGGAAGGTTAGGACTATTTCTAAAATAAGGGTTAGAGGGCTATAAATGAGTTTCAGAGGAGCTTTCCTGTGAGTTATTCAAGTAAAAGTGCAGAAAATTTCAGGATACAGCAGAATTTCAGGTACTGAAGTGTTATGTTACAAAGTCAGACCATCAGATGACAGAGAGTGTTTTCATTTTTATTGCTTTCCCATCTGCTTTTGGGGTATAGGGCCCTGAGAGGAGAGGGGTCCCCCAACTCCAGCTAGCCTGTGCCAGAACCCTTCTGGGTCCCCCGGGGCCCTGCCAGCTTATTGACCGCTCTCCCCAACTCCACTGTTCTGCCCTACCACACAGAATGAGCCTTCCCTACGCCTCCTTATGGTTGGGAATGAGCTTCCCAGTCGTGCCCTGGTGCCTTTGCAGTCCCTGTACCTTCTCCCTGGAAAGACCGGCCCTGACTTCTCTGTTGACCTCATCTCAAAAGACACTGTCCCCAGGAGTGGACGCCCCCACAGCACCCATCCCCCAGCATTCTCCACTTTCAATCTTTCATTGACATCTCCTGTTTACACATCTCTTGGGTCTGGTGCTCTTCCGCCACCACCCCCTACTTGGCAGTGGCCTGGTCAGTCACCCTGCAGGCAGTCCAGCTGGCCTTCACCTCCTGCCTCCCAACCTCCAAGGGGAATAAGAGGTAGTGAGAGAGAAAGGCTGCCCCCTGGTCACATCCACTGTTTAGTGAGTCCCCTAGCAGGCCCTGCTCAGCCACATACGGTCACTGGGCCCCAGGTGACCCAGACATAGAGTAGGGGATAATAATAATATCAAAAGGGACGAATAGTGTAAGAACTCAAAAGAGGACCCACTGGGGGCTCCTTAAATGAAAAGTACAATTTTATTGTCAATACAGAAAAATCAGTAGAAGAAAAAGACTACCAAACTGGGTTTTGCTTGTTATAATAATTCTTTTATAAAGTCTTATCAGATATGTATTTCTTTCCCTTTCATGTGCAGGCACCTTCCTGGGCAGAAAGCAGGCCCAGCAGACCTGGAGCGGTGGCCCTCGAGCCAGACACCGCTTCCTGACACAGCACACAGTCTTCTGCAGGCCTGCAGCCCAGCCAGATCAGCTCTGTGCAGATAGGGCTCTGCCCTGCGAGGGGCGAGCGGCAGGCTCTGCTGGGCACTGACGCTTTGGCTCCAATCTCTTGTCTATTTACCCACCCTCCCAAAGCAGGGCTGGGGGCAGAAGACCGGGGACACATTCACAGGTTGGGTGGGTCAGCGCCAGGAGAGCCAGAACTGCCTTGGGTCCAGCAACATGTCTCATAATGGGGCTCTCCACAAGGAGGAACCAGAGAAGCTGGGGCAGAGCTGGGGTCTCCAGAGCTCAGGGCTCAGGGCAGAGAGGTGGGGTTGGCTCACCTCGAGGCCACCCCAAGGAGAATAAATAAATAAATACAGGTTAACTTTGCAGTCCCCCAGCCTGGCCTGTTACCCCATAAGGGGACTGTCACTGTCAACCTCAGTTCCTCTGGCCGCCATCCTCCCTGAGACAGGGTGGCAGGAAGGAGGGGGCCCGCCCCACCCTGTGGACTGAAAAACCGGGGCCAGCAAAGTCTACACAGTTCAGGAGGCCAGAGCGGGCGAGTGGGGGCCTGGGCCGAGCCCACAGGGTGAGACAAGGTCCTGCCTGTCTCCCTCTTTTCTGACACATGGCTCACCACAACGGAGCCACAAGGATGCTGGGGGTGTTGACCTCCAAGCTGTGTGATGCTTTTCTCTACCCCTCACCCCCAGCCTTGTTCCTGCGGACTCTTCCTGGTCCAGCTGTCAGGTGCATGCAATCACCAGGATGACTGGAGGAGGGGTGCCGGGGGCCCGAGTCCAGCTGGGGCCGCTGTCCCCTCCAGGGTACGGTTGGGGGAGGCTAGGCAGATGCTCAGCCGGATCAGAGCTGGAAGGGGTACTGCCGGAGGTAGTCAGCCATGCGCCGGGGCAGTGGCAGGCAGTCTACGTCGGGCACCAGACGGTTGATGACAAGGCGGCACAGGTGCTGCAGGCTGCGGGCACTGCTTCTGCGCACAAAGGGCTGTACCAGCCTTAGGTGTACGGCGGTCACTGCGGGGGCAGGCGGCATTGCGTCCCCGGGCACGTCTTCCTTAGGCGTAGGCAGGGCTGGGGCGGGTGCGGGGTCAGGGCTGTCACCTCGGGTGTCAGCGGCACAGGAGGCCACGTAGTGCTGCACAAGGCTGACCACGTCAGGGAAGGCCAGGATGCGCGGCCTGGACAGGCAGTTGGAGTCCAGGCGGAAGCTGGAGTCGGCATACTCGATGCGCACGTTGGTGGGGCCTCGGGTGGTTTTGACCGACAGTGTGAATAGGTAGCTGGGGTGGGTGCTGTCACGTACTAGGAATGTGCCCTCTGGCATCTTCTGCAGGTGTTGCCGGGCCTCACTGGCCGTAATGGAACCCCAATACCAGCCTAGGCAAGTGGAGAGGGGGCCAAGAGACTGGTCACAGGGGAATTTAGCTGGGGGCACCAATGCGGGGCAGAGCAGGGCAGGGGAGGACGCTGCCTCCCCATTTATGCTTCCTGGGGAGGGCTGTACCTCCCCTATCAGACTCTCCTGGGCGGAGCCATGTCTCTCAAATCAGACTCAGCAGACAGAGCTAAGCTTTCCCCAGTGGACTTCCCAGAACAAGGCCTGCTTCCCTCCTCAAACTCACCAGATTCCCGAAGGTAAGAGAAGGTCTTGGCTATGCATAGCAGATCCTCCTCAGGGTCCAGCACCTTGGGCTCACTCTCTGGCTCGGCTGGGGTCTCCTCTGTCACCTCCTCCAGAAAGGCCCCGGCAGGCAAGGGCTGCATAGCTGGTTCGGGCAGCTCCAGGGACTGGGCCCACAGGGCCCGCTGCCCGATCTGCTCCACAGCCAGCAAAGAACAAGGTCTAGAAGGGGTTGGATGGGCAGTGAGTGGCAGCTCTGTGCGCTCCCTATTTCCAGAGATCCACTGCGCCCCGGACAGCTACATGACCTCTGGCTAGTCCATCTCCCACCTCAGTTTCCCCTCTGCCCACTCATGGGCTCAATGAGGTCAGCACACCACACCTCCCAGTTATCACAAAAGCCTCCTTGATGCCTTCCCCCGCATGTGGAGTCTCTTTTGAAACAGACTTCTCCACCTTCCTGTATTTATTGAACGGTAATTAGTCTCTCTATTTTGCACCAACCGGAAACACAGATCATTCCCTAAAGGCGTTTCCAGCTCAGAATGGGCAACTGGTGTCTCCGCCACTGGTAAGATCCAGTGCAAAGAAGCCTCACGTTTGTGCCCTGTAAGCTGAGGGCTGATCAGAAAACACTGGTCCTGCTTGTGCCATGGCTGGGGCCTTCATGGAGTGCTCCAGAGAGGCCCCCAAATTATGGGAGGATGCCTGAGGTTACATGCTACCTCCAATGGACAGGAGTATTTGTCGGAGGGACCAAGGTCCACACTGGCTAGGGCTGAGAGTCTGGAACAATCTCCCCAAACAGGTCAGACTCCTATCCTGTCTCTTCCTCCTCCTAGCTAAGGGTCTAGGGTGGACAGTGGCCTCTGAAGGCACTGAAACATCCCACCTCCCATAAACATGAGCTCCCAGCAAAGGGCAGGGTACCCATTCCACATTCCAGATCTCACCCTGGCAAGCCAGCCCTACTAGGCTTTATGATCTTATGTAAACCTTGCTATTCACTAGGGCTATTCAGCTTCTCCATCCCCTAACAAGGGATGTGACCAGTCCAGATCCTGAGGGGTTTGGCTATACCATATTCCCAGGTGGCTAGAGTTTGGTTGCTGAGCCAGCCTCACTCTGAGCAGTAGACTTTCTCTAGGGAAAGGTCACCCGGTTTGGTGATCCTGGGGCTTTCTGGGAGTGAGGGGTGTAGGCCCTGACTCCCAAGGAAGAGACCACTGGTCCTAACTCAGTCTTCAGGAAATAATATCCTCAGGCCCCAGTTCTCGGTCCCGTCCCCTCCTGGGCCTCAGGACACCAAGATAACAAAACCATGGGCCTTGTATTCCCGGAGAATTTATAATCCAAAGTCATAAAAGCAAAGGGTGTCGTGGGGGAGTCAAGGTCTGCCTGTTGCTGAGCTGAGTCTGTCAGGCCAAAGGAAGGAGCAGGGGGGAAGGCACTCCAGGCAGAGATGACAGTATGGCTGAACAGTGCCAGGTTTCTTATGCGGCAGAGAGAGGTAGACAGGAGCCTTGGCAGGATGCAGGCAGAAGAGCCAGATCTCATAGTGTAGGTTATAGGTGAGCGTTAGAAGATTTTGACAAATAAGGAGAAGGGGCTGTAGGACCCTGGCTCACCACAGCCTGACTAATACTTTCCCACACCCACTCTGGGTGCATTATAGGAGCTCTGACCATCTCCAGACAGCTTAGCAGGGCACTTGTAGGTGTGGGCACCTCTAGAGTCAATGTGGTGTCTGGGTGTGTGAACGGTTGTATTGGGGACGCCTGGGTGGTTTAGTGGTTGAGCATCTGCCTTTGGCTCAGGTCGTAATCCCGGGGTTCTGGAATCAAGTCCCACATCAGGCTCACTATAAGGAGCCTGCTTCTCCCTCTGCCTGTGTCTCTGCCCCTCTCTCTATGTGTCTCATGAACAAATCAATAAATCAATATCTTTTTTAAAAAAAGTAAAAAACCCAGCTATATTGGTCTCTACAACCTCCTGAGAACTGTGTATCTGAGGAGGGGTGTGTCCACAACTGTCATCGTGATGGTGGTGGTGATGGCTGGTGTGTTCCAGGTGTGGGTGGCCTGTACGTGTGTGTGCCTGTTGCAGAGCGCAATCTGTGAGTCCTGACTGGGGACACATGCCAGTGGAGCCTACTCCGCCCTAAGGGTGGACCCCTCACACAAAGCTGGTAGCCCAAACCTACATTTGGGAGTCTCTGTCCCCTACCCCAGGAGGGCACCAGCTGGTTTGTGGCTGTGTGTGTGGAGGTCTTAAAAATCTTGCTCCCTGACTGTGAACACTGGCCCTGAGGTTCCAAAGTGCTTCATCTGGAACAAAGTAAAAAGAGAATGTAGGACCCTAGAATTGGGGGAAGGGTCCTGAGGACAAGGGTGTGGGGGGTGTTTAGGAGTCCCAAAATTCAGAGGAGGAGATACTGGAGACAATTAGGGGGAAAAGTATAGTAGTGTAGTCTTCCTAGCACCTCCAGCCCTCCTCCCTGGCAACTGCTCAGAGCAAGGGACACTTCAGCCTGGCCCCACCTTCCACCCTTCTTCACTTGGTACTATGCCAGTTCTGATAACAACAGCCACTGGGCCTCCCAGCTTTCCCTGGGTGGGGAACACACTCATCTCTCCTTTCTATCTCCCTGGAGCTTTCTGAATTCCTGTCAGATCAGTCCGGAGAGCATCAGACCTATTGGTTGAAAGGGATGCTGAGGCGGAAGGAACGTACCAAGAATGCTCAGTTGAGGCCAAGACTCTGTCTCTTATCAGTCCCCACCCTACCCCAGTCTTTGGGGGGAAAGTTGGAGAAGGGAGGCAGGCGCCAAGTCCTCACATTGGGATCCCAGACTGGGCCGAAAGGAGGGGTGAGGCAATGATGGGGCACCACAGGCAAAATTAGGCCCAGATCAGACTCTCCAAGAGCTGCTGGTCAGCAGGGGCCAACCTGGGGGGAGGCGAGGATCTCAGGCCGGCCTCCCAAGAAGAGCCTAACTGCTGGCCCAGGCAGAACGGCGGGTGGGGCGGAGGGGGCAGGGGCTAGCCCAAGGTCACCAGGAGGCCCCGCGGCCTGCGGCCTGCGGCCTGCGGGCGGGCTAGAGAGCTCGGGGCAGGGGAGCCAGCGCCTGGAGGACGAGCTTCGCCGGCTGGCCGTCAGCTGCTCCAGCCAGCACCCAGGGTTGGCCCACCCCGCCGCCGGCCGACCTCCCGTCTCGGGACCCCCCGCTCCCGCTGGTCACCCCGAGGTCCCCCTGCACCCGCTCATCTCCGACCCGTCAGGCCCTCCCGACGGCCGGCAGCGAGCACGAGGCGCTCGGCGCTCTCCGCACAGGCCGCGGGGCGCCGGGGCCGGGGGGAGGGGGGCGGCGGGCGCGCTTACCCCTGGACGCAGAGGACCATGTCCCGGCAGCGGCGGCGGCAGCTCCGGAGCTGGGGCTCGGCCGCGACGGCGGCGGCTGGAGGGACCCGTGGGCGCAGCTCTCGCTCGCGGGCAGGCTCCCCGGGCGCACCGGCGGCGGGCTGGGACTGAGAGGCGGCGGCGCGGGCGGCGGGCCGGCAGGGCGCGGGGGCGGGCCGGGAGGCGGGGCGCGGCGGCCGCCTAATCTTTTGTCCTCCGTGTCCCGGCCCTTCCCGGAAACGACGTCTTCCTAGAACCGCCGGCCGTGCAGCCGGGCCGGGGAGCCGCGGGGCGGGGGCGCAGCGGCGGCCTAGTGCGGCGCTGGGGGCCGCCAGAGGAAACACCTTTGACAGATTTCCAAGAACTTTCCAGGAAAATGGGGCGGGGTCCCGCTCGCCGACCAATCGCAGCTCGGGGGGCGGAGCCGAGTGGCCGGGGCGGGCCAATTGCAGCCTTGGGATAGGAGGCTGAGGAAAGAGCTGGGCCGAACGTGACCTCGACGCCAGTAGGGAAAGACCCGGTTGGAGAAGGCCGGGGAGGCGTAGGGGTTGTACCTGCCCGAGCCCAGACTTCTTTTGGGCATTCCGCTTCCGCTTCGTTGGGGACCGGCGCCTTTATCTCTCTGTTGACCTGGTGGCAGGGCAAGAGCAGGGTCACGGGCCTGTCCTCCCAGCTAGCGCCGCCCCCATAGCGGTCTGTCTGCTGTGCCAGCGCCCCCTGTGGGCCGCATTTGGATCCCCGGACTCTGCGTGGGGTGGTGGGGAAGTGAGTGGCATGGGGTGGGGGTTTTGCGAACATAGGAGGAGGGGAGGAGTGCAGAGGCGGGCCTCAGATCCGAACAGGTCCTCGAGGGTCAAGGATCCACCACAGCGAGAACGTTTTCTCTGAAAGAGTTGGGGGAGAAGGCGCACCCCAACTTTGGGATGGGGGCAGGTGTGGCGACCTCATTACCCACTTGATGGCTGGGGCACTGGGAGACCCCACCATGGGGCACCTATGCAGGGTGCAGTCTCTTCAGTAGAAACTGTCTACCGCCCCCATTACTATGAAGACAAAGGGGTTTCACAGCTGCCAAGCAACAGAACTAAGATGTGAACCTGGGTCTCTATGGGACCAAATCCCAAGCTCTCTGTCCCGGGACTACTTGTTCCCTCTAACTGGACACTTAGTATGTGCCATGTACTATATCAGTGATTTCCAGCCTCATCTAACCACTACATATTGGGTCCTCTTCACAGGTGAGGAGATGGAGGCCCAGAGAAGTTAAAATGTACCCTGAATCTCACAGCTGGCAAGTGGTGAGTTGGTGCTTGGAGCCCAGTCCACCCCCTCCCCCATCCTATCTAGGTGCCCTGACCTAACAACTCTTAGGTATCCTTCAAGGTCCAGCTTTAAGGTCCTCGGTGAAGCTTCCCTGCCAGTCAATGTCAGAGCACCACAGCCGTCCCCTTGAAAGCTCCCTTACAGATGTCAGTGATTATGCAGTTCTGTGGGTTAAAGGGCCCCAAGGATTTTGCCCTCCAACCACCTTTTGTGAATTTGACAGAGTTAAGCACCTCACGTCTCTGCTTGGTATGTGGTATGCCCCTGTTTTGCCCCAGGTGTTGTGGGTTCCTGGCCATCTTATCACCACTCCTGCTCTGATTACTCCCTACCCAACCCTGCTCTGACTGCTGGGCCCACAATGCCACCCAGTGGTAATTCCTCTCAGTTTCACTTGTCAAATTTTCTTGTTCTCTCCAGGATAAGGCCTCCTGGCACTCCTTGCACCTTGCTGCAGGGAATCCCTGCTCCTCCCCACCAGGAGTAGTCACAAGATGGGTCATCACAATAATAATACACAGCAGTGCCTTCCTCAAAGTCTGGCTCATTTGGTCTCTCCAGTCTCATCATTTCAGCCTTTCCTCTCCCTGAAGAATAGTCCACACAGGTGTGTATGTGTGTATATGTTTCGGGGGTATGTATATTCAGTCCTCTACTCCCCATCCCTACTCCTTGATATGTGCGCACACACATACACTGGACCCCTTTAACAAAGTCTGCCACCATGAACCCACCCCTATCCTGGCCCAGCCATCCCAAATAGTGAATTCTCACACCAGTGTGCAAGTGGTTGTTAGAAAATGAGCATCTAGGGGAAACCATGTATTCTGAGTCTCTTGGGTTGAATCAATAGTTCAGAACATCTATGATGGATCTATGTGGGACATGTGTGTGTGCTTGTGTAAGCATTGGCATTGGTGGGGAGACTGCAAAGGGACAGGGATCACCACCACTGCTTACTTTTCACATTTCCCTATGGTCTGAATTTATTGTAACAAGGAAGTTTTACTTATGCAAGTAAAATTTGAATTAAGAAGAGATCAGTTAAAAATACAATTATAAAATGTTTAGAACAATTATAATCAGATTCGATTTTTAGAAACTAAGATAGCAATCACAGCATACACTGAGATAATTTGGCTGGGAAAGGAGCCAGCCCCCACCCTCAGCTGCTCAGCGCTCTGCTTGTGAGTGGGACCCTGCTTGTCCAGAAAGCTCTTGCTCAGCTTTGGGTTCATCTGGCCCAAACCATCACCTTTAGAGGGAGGAACCATCTCCACTCTCCAAGCTGTAGAAGCTTCCAGATCACAGAGCTTCCTCCAAATCTCTGAGATATTAGATCAGATTCTGAGATGGGGCTCAGGGACCGAGGACTGGGTCCAGCTGGGCATAAATGTGAGTGTGTGTGTGTGTGGGGGGGTGCATATGTATGCCCATGTGTCTGTACACATGAGCAAATCTGTGCTTGTGCATCTGTGAGCATGTGTAAGAGCATATTTGTACAAGTGGATGTGGGAGGGGGCAGGAAGGCACAGGACAGGAGGGCATCATTTGAGGGTGAGAGCTGGGCCCTGGAATTGTTCTCTGGGGGTTCAGATGGAGACCCTGCCATGAGACTTACTGATCTCAGGCTGGTTGCTTGATCTCTCAGGGCTTGTCTGTCTTGCATCTGTCCTGTAGGCTGCATGACGTGGGTATAACCCTGTTGCCTCTGGTCCCAGTGAGATCATGGAGTTCCCAGGTAGAACACCCTCTCCGTGTCTGATCCAAGAAAAGCGTTCAGTAAGTTGAGGCCATCGTCAGGGTCTTTGTTTCACCAAACTCTTCTAGCCTGAAGGTTGTCTCAAGGTGACAGGGCAGAGTGCCGGGCCCTTTCTTCTGGCTCAACCCCTGTACACAGCAGGTGCCAGTTCTCCAGGAACTGCTGATCTGAAGAGCCTTGGATCTTCAGCCCAGGAGTCCACGTGCATCCACCTGCGTGTGTGCTGGGGTATGGGGAAGTCGGTGGGAGAGCTGTCTGGGCCCAATCCTACCAACAGCAGGGTCTCCGAGACACGGGAGGGGCCGAGGCCTCAGTGCCTGCAGTCCTGACAGTGGCCTGTAGATGGCAGCAGAGGCTCGCGCAGGGACCCTGACCCAGGCCTCACCCACCCAGTCCCAAGTGAGCCACCAAGTTCCAGTCCCTCAGCCTGAGGGTTGGGGAATGGGCGCGGTGTGCTGGAAGAGTGCAGATTCGTCTCAGCAGAGAGCAACACCCCCTGCGGCTCTATACAAGTTGTTTCCTCTGGGTGTGTGTGTGGGGGAGGCGGGGGGGGGGTTGCTCAGTTTCCTCATCCGTGAAATAAGAGTTGTTTAACAGCCTGTGATGGAAAAACTGGCTCAAAATACCTAAGATAGTCTAAGATGGGCTCAGAATAGAAACCTAAAAGTGAACGGCAGCACCATAGCTAATACGGAGTATATAGAGTAGTAGGAGGAGACTTTTCAAACACGACACCAAAAGCTCAAAGTATAAAGTGAAAAGTTAATGGATCTGGCAAAATGAGAATTTAGGATATCTGGTCTAAGTACCCTGTGTATCCCAAGGGGAAAAATAAGCCACAGATATGAGCAGGAGATGCACACAGTGTGAAAGACATCCAGAACCCCCAGGGATTGGAAAGAGGAGAATCACAACGAAATGCCATTTCACTCTGCCTGGTGGCAAAAATTAGGACTTTGGGTACGCTGGCGGTGGGCCACCACTAAGGAAGTCGCAAGCCGGAGGAGCCTTGCTGGAGGGCCGTCGGCAGGGTGCAGAGAACACGCCCGACTCCAGGGCTTCCTGAAGCTCCAAGAGAAACAAGAGTTTCTGCGCTGTCACTTCCTAGGTCGCTGGCAAACTCCGGGGCTGGCGCAGTCCTCGCGGGCCGCTGTGGGCCCGGAGCCAGGAGGTTTCCGCCCCCTTGGAGAAGCCACGCCTCCTGCTCTGCCCAGGCTCCGGGGCGGGGCCCGCCGTAGCCTCTTGCCCGCCCCCCCCCCCCCCCCGGTCCTGCCAGGGCCCGCCTGGCCCTTTAAGGCTGACCGAGCTGGGCCCCAAGTCCGGGACGCTCGTGGGGGGTGGGGGGGCGGTCACGTGGGCTGCGGCCGGCGCGACTCGGCTCTAGGCGCTCGCGCCCCGGGCTCCCGGGACCGCGGTCCCTGCCCCTCGCCGGCGCCAGCCAGGTACTCTGCTGTCAGGGACGCCCTCGCCAGGTACGCCCTCCTAGGCCCCCTCTACCTCCCACCCCCTCCGGCGCGCAGCCCCTTCCCCTCCTGCCAGGTGTCCCGCAGGACTCGCTAGCGCCCGGTCGCGCCACCACCGCCCCCTGCCTCGCGTCCGTACTTCGGACAGTTCCCTCCCGGCTCCCGGCTCCCGCTCCCGGCGCAGTCTGCTGCCCGCAGCCCCGCCAGGCTCAGGGGCTCCAGGCTGGGGTGTATTGGAGGAGTCTAGGCCGAACTCATTCTTCTCTTACCCTCTAGGTGACCCCGGACGCGCCAGGCTGGGGTCGCCTCTGAGCGCCCCGCGGGGGCCATGGATGGTGAGACAGCAGAGGAGCCTGTGCCCCCTCAAGGAGCACCCTGCGGACCTGGCTCAGCTGGCGCTCCTGCCCTCGGGGGGCGGCGGGAGCCCAAGAAGTATGCAGTGACCGATGACTACCAGTTGTCCAAGCAAGTGCTGGGCCTGGGTGTGAACGGCAAGGTGCTGGAGTGCTTCCACCGGCGCACTGGGCAGAAATGTGCCCTGAAGGTTAGTGGCCCCTCACTGCTCCGTGGGTACCTGGAGGGCCCAACAGCAGAGGCCTGGGGGTGCACCAAGATATGCCCAGGACCCCTACTAAGCTTCTTATGATCAGTATCTCTTTTCCTTCTCACACTCCCCTGTAAGGTCAGGCTCCTTGTTCTCCTTGCTTTACAGATGGGGGAAACAAAGCTTAGTCTAGTTAAACTCAGGGTGTCCCAGAGAGCAAGGGGTGGAGTCAGTATGGGTAGAGTCTGTTGGTCCCGGAAACAGGGAAGGAGTGGTTCCTGACTCTGGGTTTGTGGCTGGGCCTCTGTGTTCTGACCAAAGGTGGGGGGGAGGGGCTTACTTGGCTTGGTTGTTCCTTCCATATGAAGCTCTTTTTTTTTTTTTTTTTTCATGAGAAACTCTTTTGACTGGAATGGATCTGAGTTTCCCTCTATCTGAGACTGAGTCTCCACCAAGCCTTGGGGTGAGGCTGCTTTCTCTTGTGGCCCCTGATGGCATGGGCTAGAGTAGGGGGTGGGAGCCTCCCAGGACTGGCCCATCACACTTGTGAGCAGGAGGCTGCTGATGGGCTCCAGCTGAGTCACTGGCCCTACGTCGTCAAAAAGGGCAGGTCTTCCTCCAAGCTTGACTCACCCTGGTTCCTGGGCGGAGGGCAGGCTAGCCATCTATCCGTGTCACACCACAGGCTCCCTGGAGGCCTGGTAAAGAACTCACTGATACAGGTGGAATCCAGGGAGTTCTGGGGGTGGCTGATCTAGCCACATATTTCTGGCTTAAGTCATTTAGTTCCGGGCCCAGGACCCTGCCCCATACCCAGAATGCCTTGAATCTGTTGACACTGGGAGCTTCACTCAAGAGCAGTTTGTGCCATTGGCCACCTGGACAGGTAGATCATAGCAAGGAAAGTGGCTCCTGGAGGTTAGAATACTGCAAATGATCTTCTCATTTTACAGACATTATAATTATGAGCCTGAGTGCAGAGTTCTGCAGACGTGGCTCTAATCTCTGGCCTGCATTTGCCAGCTCTGTGACCTTGGACTAGGTCCTGGACTCTGGAAACCAGGTTTCTGCCTCTGCTTAGGGGGAAAGATAAAGAGTTTATGTGAGCTTGGAATGAGATGATGCCCGTAGAGTAATTGGTACTAGGCCTGATGCAGGCCTGGAGAGGTTATAGGACTTATTTAAGGCACAGTGTTTGCAAGTATCTGAGCAGGGACCTGGGTCCAACTCCCTGTGTTTTTCCTGGAGGCACTAGGGCTGATAGGATGGGTCTGGAGGAGGCTCAGGGCTGGGCTGGTGAGGGGGCTGGTGAGGTTGAGCCTTGGGCACAGCTTCCTCATCTACTAACCCAGCAGTGGAATGGGGTGGGGGGTGGGGCCCTATCTCCGATTCCTTTAGGGGAAAAGTGGCTCTTCTCAGAGGAGAGTCTCTATCCCTTCCCTCAGTACCGTCTTAGCTCTCTCATCTGTGCTCGGGTCAGGGGCGGTCTGGGTAGACAAGGGGCCAATGGAAGCCAGAGAACTCTTCTTAATACCAAGGCTTTGGCCCTGTGAGCCAGGGCTGGGCTCTGACCCACCCCTGCGGTGTTTCAGATGCTGTGAGCAAGGCAGAGATGGAGTAGGAAGACAGAGATCTTGGGCCAGGTAGCACCAGGTTTAAGCAGGGCTGGGTCCAATCTCTTCTCCATAGGTGCTGTGTCTGACAAGTGACTTTGAGGGAACTTCTGACTGCAACACTTTCCAAGATACCTCCTCTTGAATCTAGGGCCTCAATGCTTTCTCTGATCTAGATTGGGAAGTAGGACAGGCCTAGAACAAATTCCCCTCTGAGACCCCTTTAGGTTTTATGGGTGAATATGGCTAGAGCTACTGCCTTGGGCCTTCAGGACCTGGCCCTAGGAGAACATGGATTAAATGTGCCTCCCACTCCATCACCTTCCTTTGCTGGCCCCCAGCCCTCCTCTAGTGACCAAGTCTGGAATTTTCTACCATCTGGGAGGTCTTTACCATCTTCCAAGATGGTGCTAGCACAACTTTGAAATATTGTACTTGTACTGTGAGTGATGACTCTAGCCTTGAGGAGGAGAGTGGCATTTTTCTGCTTAGCCTCTGCCCCCTGCCATCTCTGTCCTTCTTGGTGGTACAGGCTGAGTGCCCTGGCCTTACTCCATGCCTGTTGCTCAAGATGGCAGATAATGCTTAGCTTGAAGCCTGGAATGTAACAGGCATTCATAAAACAGGAAGAGTTGTGGTCAGTGTCCTTGTAGCTGGGGGCCCTGGAGAGACAGGCTCCTCCCCGGGATGCTGGGCCTCTTCCCCTTTCCCTCAGTCCCTGACCACTGGAGTCAGTGGTCAGAAATCATGTAGCTTGATTGGGATGAGAGATTGTATCACAGGCCAGCATCTCCTTCCCTACTAACTTCCTGCCCAGCCCACTTACGGTCCTCTGCCTCATGGCAGGCAGAAGTGACCATGGCACTTAGATAAATAAAAGCAATATGAGGTTTTAAGAAGACTGAAGGGCTCTGCACGTGGGAGGAGAAGTAGAGTCTTCTTTCCTGCCCCTGCTTTCTGGGCTCTGGGGCTAGGAGCCCTCCTCTCTGACCACGGGAGTATGTTGGAAACCCCTTGGGCCCCCAGTGCTCTTCTCTCCTCTTCTTTATCAAACCAAGTAGAGTGCTGGGGTGCTGGATCCACGTGCTGGGGAGTTCCCACATTGCTCCATGGGTGGGGCTGACCTGTTGAAGCTGGTGCTGTAGAGCTGGATTTGAGGCTGGGTGGGGCTGCCAGGCAGGCCAGGTACTTTCTCATTTGGCAGCTACCACCCCCTCACCTGCCATCCCCCGACCTGTCAGATCAGCCTTGGCAGGACCATTTGTTACTGAGTCAACAAATCAGGAAGCATGTGGAGGGGCTGGCAGCCCTGTCCAATGGAGTCCCCTGTAGGGGTTTCACTGTACCCAGCCTCCTCCCCAGGCTGCCCCTCTCCTGGAAGGAAAGAAGCTGAGGAGCTCGTGTGCTACCATGCTGGTGGAACCTGCTGAGCTGTCATTTAATTTAATCTTCTGTTTAAAAAAAGATTCTAGGAGGGTCATCAAATCCTAAAAAATGCAAATAGTGAAGTTTTTGGCAGAGATTGTTTTGAGCTGCTTCACATCTGCCCAGGTGGCCTTGCTCACAGGTTTAGAAACTGTGCTCAAAGCCTAAACCTCTGCTGGGGATCCCCTCTGCTGGGACTGCCAGGATCTTCCCATCCTATCCAGGAGCAAATGCCATCTCTCTAGGCCTCAGGCCTTGGTACTATGGATTCTAATATTCTCATAGATGGCTAACAGTTTTCCAGACTGTTCTGTCTGGCAGGCCCTGTCCCCAGTGCATGATATATATTCTCTTACCTAATTCCTGTCATTCCCATTCTGAGGATAATGTCACTGATATTCAGCAAGGTGGATGACTTGCCTAAATGCACAGCTGAAGAGTGGCAGGCTGTGATGTGAGCCTAGCAGTTTGAAACCAGAGTCTCAGCATTTAAATCACTCATGCCTCATGCTAGTTTATGGGGATGTAGGAGGCCGCTGGCACCATCCTCTGTGGTTCCACCAGGAGACCAAGTGCTGCTGCTCATATTTGTCTATATCTGCCCAGCTCTTCTCACTGTGCAGGACTCTCTGCTTGTGAGTGGACAGATGGTCCCACAGGCCAGCACACAAGGACATGATGGCTGTGGAACTGTCTCAGAAAGGTTGTGTGGTTCATCCCAAGGCTTGTGAGTCTCAGACAAGCCCAGCCCAGCAGACTCCAGACTGCCACAGGCAGGAAGTGAGGTCAGTCAGTGGGCGAGAGGAAACTGTGTCTGGGCTGGGCCAGCTAGGGGAGACTTCCTAGAAGAGATTGCCAGCTTTATTCTAAGCCTCTGGTCTGAGAAGGATGTGAATGACAGAGGGGGGCACAGGCTATATGTGATAACATGCCTGTTTTGACTGCTCAGCACCTGCTGTAGAGTACCACTTCCCCACTCACAGTCGTGTGTGTCCTGGCAGGATGTGGCTGATCTCAATGGGGCAAGTGTCCAGGCCCCGACAGATGCTGGGAGCTGTGGAAGGACTCTGAGGGCTGCGTCTTCTTCTGTGGAAGAAGAGTTCTTTACATAGGGCCTTGAAAAAAGGTCAGCGACTCTCCCTTTCATTCTCCCACAACTCAGATTCATACCTTAACCACCAGGGGCCTCTTTCTGTCTTTGGTATCTTCCCTCACTAAGTGGGCAAAAATTCTCCTTCCTTCCCCCAGAATTTTCTTTCATGACATCAGCAAAACCCTCACGGAACACTGTTGCTCAGGGTGCTCTAGGGGCTTCTAGGTCACCTGGGCTGTCATTTAGTTCAGGCTGTTTGGGAAGGAAGGGCCTGGTCTCTGTGGCAACAGAGGTCTGTTTAGGTCTCTGCTGGGGTTTGCACTTGGGGGAGCTATTTCCCTACTTGGATTCCTCATCTCTTCCTCTGAGGGCCTCCTTGGGATATCATCACAGGATACCTCTGTGAGTGGGCAGCAGATGGAGCATCTACTTGTGTAGTCCCCTCACCTCTTTTAGTCCAGCCTGGTGACAGGTTGCCAGGTGTCCAAAGATGCTGGTCACCAGGCAAGAGTTGAAGACAGTGGTGATCCCTAGGTGCGGTAAGAATATGCACCCAGCCCTCCTTTGTGTGTGGGTCTGCTGCTCTTAGGGCAATAAGAACATGGCTCCTGTATTTTTCTAGGAGAATTTCGATTCTGCTAGCCTTGCTTCTGTCTATTCAAGAACTTATGTGTTCCCATATGAGAGGCTCCCTGGGGTTGAGAGAGGGAAGGGCTTTGGGCTTGAAACCCTTCCTGACACTTTCTCCCTGAATGACCTTGGACAAAACGCAGTTTGAGAATCTT
Source organism: Nyctereutes procyonoides (assembly GCF_905146905.1). Taxonomy (NCBI): domain Eukaryota; kingdom Metazoa; phylum Chordata; class Mammalia; order Carnivora; family Canidae; genus Nyctereutes; species Nyctereutes procyonoides. The sequence goes on along the minus strand of NW_026575131.1, from coordinate 38,891,363 downwards.
TTGCAAAACCATCATCTCTGTGGTGCAGTTGAACCCTGGGTTTGAACATGTGGCCAGAGGGGGATTGAGTCTTGGTGGCCATAACTGTCCCTGCATTCCTGCTATGAGACAGCACAGGCTAGCAGACACTCTCCGAGGGCTGCCGAGTACATCTTTCGGTAGCCTGTTACTGGCCTTCGTGAGGGTTCCCTTGGGCCCATTGTGCACCTGGGGAAGCCAGCCCCGTGTGGGGGTGAGAAGGAATGGTATGAAAGGAACTTTGGGTCCTGGATTCCTCCCTGCCCTCCCACCCTTTTGGAACTAGGTGGACTAGGTCCTGTGGAATTGTCGATAAAATCCTGCTCCTGGAAACTGTGGGGGTTTTGCTTAGAGCAGGAGTAAGAGAGGAGGCTGCCATTTGAGGAGACAAGGAGCTTCAGGAGGCCTTTTTAGCACTGGACAGGTGAGAGACACAGAGAATATAGATTTGGTTTTTTTTTTTTTGCAGATTTGGTACTTGGGTTGCCTTTTTCTTTAGACTAGGGCTTTGTCCTTGCTGCTTTCTCTTTATGGTACTTTCTGTTCTTCTTTTCCTCCTTGTCCCTTTCATTTCTTCTTTCCCCACTCTGTTTCCCCTGCTGTCACTTAGTCCCTTCCATCTCTGGCCTTGCTACTCTCTGTCTCAAGAGTTTCAGACTTAATGGGCCTCTTCTCTGCAGCCCGCAGGCCAAGGACAGGTAGAGGACAGATGGGGGCTGGTCAGGTGCTGAAGAGTCATCCTAGTCACCCTGAAAGTCTCCCCCTGACAGCGACAGCCTAGGGTAGGGGTAGGACAGGAAGGAGGAGCATCTGGCTGTAACCATGCCACTGACAATGTCCTCTCCTGCTGCTGGCCTTGGCAGTCAGAGCAGTGAAGTCAGGAACATTTGGGCCAAGCTTGTAACCTGAGGAGTCCCCTGTGGAGTGTGGGAAGTCAGCTTTGGCCGTGGCCTGTGACCTCTACTGGGTCTCCTTTTATGGCTCAGTGGTCTGAGACTTTTGCTCAGGACAACAGTGTGAGACCAGGAACACTGTGACTCCCAAGGATTCTCTGGCTGACGCTGAGTAGAGAAGGGGCTCGGGTCAGGGCCAGAGCCTCAGAGCCAGTGGGAGGAACTTGTGGACAGACTGGGAGGGCTTGAACATGAAGTGCAACCTACATCTGCTCTAGGGGCCCAAGCTGTATGTGAGCTGCCCTGCACCAGCTGGGATGAGTACCCCAGAGCATCCGACTCTCTGGCCTGCACCCTGCACCTGACCCCCTTGGCTCAGTGACACTTGAGGCTATTTTCAGGGGTGTGATGGGCCAGGGCCTGAACTTGCCACACCCACCACTCCATTCCTAAGGGTTCAGCCTCCAACAAGGGACTCACAACTTGTTCTGTAGTTGTTCCCCCAACCTAAACAAGCCCTCTTCTCAGGTTGTGGTGGAGGAACAGGCAGGTACTCTCTACGCTCTCTGGCAGGCAGTGCACATGGGGTAGAAGTTGGGGGTGGGGGGATGGGGATAAGAGCACCCACTTATCCCTTGAGTGCTTCCTACATGCTAAACACGAACACAGAAGAATCTAAGAATGGGTTGTGTCACCTCCATGTCATGGAGACAGAGAGATTCAGGAAGGCAAAGCAACTCATTCAGAGTCAGAGCAGAGACATGCCCTGGCTGGGCTGGAAGCTATCCCTGGGGGTCAGGAGCCAGACCTCTTTCCCAGGCCACAGTCCATCCATCTATAAATTGAGGGGCTGGATTCTCTGCTTGACAAGAGCCCCCCTTCTAGCTCTGAAGACCTTTTCAGTGGGCAGTGATTGTGGGCATTGCCAGGGAAGTAGGCAGGTAAGTAGTGGTGCAAGTAGATGGGCAGTGTAGAGACTGGCTAGAGGTGCCTCCAAGATGCTTGTCCCGAGCTAGCTAGTAAATGATGTTACTGGAGAACAGTCAGCTGTGTGGCTCCACTAGCAGGGTCTGTGTCCTGCTACAGACAGGAACTCAGAGTTCTGACTTAGGTTTGAAGATATTTTCCATTCTATTCCATTGCCCAGCTAAAACCTTTAGTCAGGCTGAGCCTGTACCGGGTGCATCTTTACCATAGGAAGGCCTAAGATGGGAAAGAGTCACTGTTGCCTGTTCCCAGGGTGGGAGTGTCCTTCAGTGCTGCCAGGCTACTATCCTGGTCTCTCAGAGGACTTCCCCCTCCTCGTGGCTATGGCTCCAGGGCATGCTCAAACACCAGGACATCTTCCCAGGAGTTGGAACTATCAGAGCCCTCTAGCAGGAACACAAGCAAGGGAGAGAGAAGGCCAGGGCCAAAGGAAGTTGGAAGCCACTGTCCCTGCCTCTGCTGGGAGGAACCTGAGTAAAGCAATAGCTGTCTGTGTTCACCCAAGCCTGTGTGGGGAGCTATAGGGACATGGATGAAGCCAAGGGAAATAGAGCTGCCAGCAGATGTGATGTTGGCTGTTGGCTTCAGAAAGAGCAGATCTAGGGGGATGGAGTCAGAAGGTCCCCTAGGATCTCTACACTATGCCTCTAGGAGTAGTCTAGTCTGTACCCCCCCCCCCCCACCATTTATTCCTCTCTTATCTTTGTGACATCTCCTCCAGGGGGACAGAGACCAGCTGTCACTCATCTCAGAGTTAGAGGGCATTGGGTCTCCTATCTCTAGGGCTGGCCAGGGGCATGGCCTGCTGGGTGCCTCAGCAGGAGTCCCCTGGGCATGGCTTCACTTGCCCTGGTCACCTCCTGCTTAGGGAACATGGCCACTGCCCTCTGTAGCCCCATTGCCTGTGTAGGCATCACTGTGGCACAACTGGCTGTTTGGGGGCTTAGATAGTGGCTGAGATGGGGGGGGGTCTCTTCACGAGGAGGGACCATTAAAGGGACATTGCTTCTGAGATTAGAATAAAACACTTGCACTTGCTGAAATTTTCCAGTCTTAGGATGAAAATGTCCTATTTTTACACTGTCATAGGAGAAATAAAAACCAAGATAATGTTTCACCAATAATGTAGCTGATTTTTTCCAAAAAGGTGGCTTTTTTTCCTCTAAGAAGTTAAAAGGAGGATAATAGAACCGGACCTCTGAGTATGCAGTCAGGGGCCTCAAAAGGCACCCGAGTAGTCTTTCCTCAAACCCTCTGTCAGAATTCTGTGGGTGGAATGCTGGGCTCCAATGCCTGCCTGGGGCAAAGGGACTTCTGGTTCTGCCACTTACTCTTATGTAATCTCCGAGAGAGGGAGAGGGAGAGGGAGAGAGGGAGAGAGAGAGAGAGAGAGAGAAGGTTGTAGCTCTCTCTGGGCCTCTTTCCCCTCCTATGAAGTAGATGCTGGTAGTCCCAGACCTGCCTATCCTCCTGTCCCCATTGCCATGTGTGAGGAGACTGCACACCCATTTCCACAGCTGGAGCTGAGAGACATTAAGTGATCAGCCCAGAGTCACCACATACTTTGAAGAAGGGGACATTTCTCAAAAGGCTGCATGGAGGAGTTGAGGGGTATCAAAGTGGTTGCCATCTGAGAGTGAAGATGTGCCCCTTCCCTGGTTGGCCAAAGCTGAGAGCTGGCTTAGGTTATCAGGGCTCTACCTTGCTCTTCCCACCCCCATCCCAGGGTCCCTCCCCTGGGATCAGCCATCTTATCTTCTCACCACCCCGAGGGTCTGTCCCTTTCTCTCTGGGCCTTTCACAGCAAAGCAGGCTCCAGAGACTCTTGATTTTTGGTCCATTTTTGCAAAGCCAGGTCCAATCCTGTCCCTCTCAGGGTTTGAGACCATTTCTTGTGACATGCTGGATTGCAGGGAGTCTGTCTCCCCTTGGTCCCAGAGGCTGCATCTGGATTTCCCCAAGTTCTGAAGGTAAAGAGTGTGGGGTACCTCAGGGCAGACCCAGGGGAATCCTGAAGCCCATTGGGCAAATCTCAAAGCCCATTTCCACTCAGTATCCCTTGGCACTGTGCTAATCTGAGCTCTCTATGTGTTCTTGTTCCATCCTCCTGGCCACCTGGGAACATGTGTCCCAGGTCCTCCTGTTACTGCTCCTATTTTCCAGATTGGACTACTGAGGTTCAGAGAGGTTGAATGGCCTGTCCAAAGCTATAGGCATGTGGAAGATAGAAGTGACCCCTGCATCTGGCATCCAGATCTGTCTGACCTGGAGGCCTGTGCCCACAGTGGGTCCTTCATAGTACATAGTCCCCTGGCTGAGGTCACTGGGACCCCCTGAGCCTGCCCCCAACTAGCACTTATGTTCTTGCTGTCCCTCTCCCTCCCTGCCTTGGAGCCCAGCTCAGCTCCCTCTTTCTGGAAGCATTCTTCTCCTCTCCCACCCATCTCTAGCTCTCCCCAGACCTGGTACTTTTGCCTTTGTTTCCAGGTCATCTGTGGCTGGTGGGAAACAGATAAACAGGCTATCAAAATTTAGCAAATTGAAGGAGCCTTTGTTCCTGAGACTCGACAATTTCCAAATGTGTGTTGGATCTCCTGTTGACAGAGCTTCCTGGGAAGACAGCCGGTTTGGAGCCTCAACCATCCTCTCCTCTCTCAGGACCTGGTAGGAGGCAGTCAGGGAGGCTCCCAGCCCAGCAGCTTCCCTACCCTCACTCCTGTGCTCTACTCCCTGCCATCAGGTGCTCTGAACTTGGCCTGGAAGGGGGTTGTTTGGGGGCTCTTCTTCTTCCTGGGCTCCCTTGGGTGGGCTACCCTGTCTTGCCTGCTCTGCTAGGGTCTGGCTCTAGAAAGAAAAGAAAAGGGAGAGAAGGAGCCAGGACCAGTTCCCTAGGGGTTATATCCTCATCAAGCACTCTAATTGGCAGTAACTCATCCATAGACCCCCAAATCCTTGAGGACAGAGTGCCTGTGACCATATTTTCAGCTCCAGCTCCAGCTCCAGGCCTAGCCCTCAGGCAGGGCCAGTAAATGTTGGCAGAAGTAGGGGTGGGATCTATAAAATGGGCAGGCCTCCCTGGGCATCAGGATGAATCTTGGTTCCCAGAAGACTCCCGGATGCAGAGGTGGCCACATGTAAGCCACAACTTCCCTGAGCCTCAGTCTCCTGGGCCACTGTTATAACAACCACCAAGTGCAGAGCCTAGTCTAGACCCCAAGATATGGGGCCAAGCCCTGCATATGAAAGGAGCAAAGTGGCTATCTGCATTGGCCCCACTGCCTAGAAGCCAACAGATGGGTTCAAGTCCTGACTCTCACTGCCCAGCTGTGTGACTTTGGGCAAGTCACATAACCCACAGTTTCCCCACAGTTCAAGGATAATACCAGTTCTTCTCAGGGCATGGTGAATACTGAATGAGGTGATGTCTGTGATCAAATGCTGTGGGCAACACACCACTGGCAGAGCACCAGGGAGAGACAGCTGTCATGAGGGGGTTGCTAAAACTGATCCGACTCTATCAGGCCCTGAGCATCCAGCCTGGGCCTGGGCATTTGGGGTCAGTGGTGTCATGCGAGCTGACCTCCCTGGAACTTAGCCTGTGAGGAGGAGTGGTAAATGGACCAGGCAAGCCAGAGGACAGGATACAGTCAGAACTTAATGAAGTGAGGTCTGATCTGGCATGAGGCCAACTAATCCATAGCTGCAAAATTGGTTCCATTAGCTCCTTTAATGAGCTACAAAAGCTGGGCAAATGAGTGTGTGTGAGTAGCGGTACATGTCTGAGGCTCTAATTTGAAACTGTGGCTAGAAAGTTAGATTTGACACTGCCGGCAACTCTCCAAATAGCACTAGTGCCCTTGGAAGGGATGGGCATTGGGGGAGGGGGGACCATGGGTCTGGCTTTATAAGAGGATACTGAGGACTTAAGAAAGAAATTCCTGCTTCTGAATTCTGAATTTGAGGTCAGTCTATCCCATCCTATCCCTGAGGCTGTGGCCTCTGCTCTGAGTGGACAGAGCAGCCTACAACGATCATGGGCTGGCCAGGGACCACAGTGAGGTGTGTTGTGGTGCTAGCAGCACAAGGCAGGAGTGGTCTCAACAACTGACCATAAAATGAATTTAGCTACTCCAGTGGTGTGTCTCTCATAACATTAGAGATCTGTCTAATGGGGAAAATAATCCCAAATAATCAGAACCAGGCGCCAGAAGGGACCTTAGACGTGGATGAGTTGAACACTCTTATCAAGGAGGGAGTATGTTAGGTTCAAAGTGCTTTTTCTTATCCATGACCTCTATTCTCTGTAGAGAATAGAGGTTTCTCACAATGAACAAAACAGGAGTTGAAAACCCATATTTTCCTGTAACATTCCATTAAATTCTGGAGCCTGGGTGTTTGGTGTTGAATGTGTGCAGCACAATGTAATCAATAGCCCAGACATGCAGCTCTTCAATGTTCTAGAAAGTCTGCCCTTCCTTGCCTGAGGCTGGGATGAGACCCCAAGTGGGAGACGAGGTATTGTGGGGGGACATACTAGTCCTTCTTATGTGTCTCCCTCTTCTCCATACTCTAGCACAGAACAAAGCTGGAATTCCCAGAAAGCAGAGGGTCTGGTGATGTTATCTCAGGCCCCTGGTGGGTATGCCAGGCTCCAATGCCACATGCTGGCCCTGGTCTTTAGGAGTGGATTTATATCAGATAGTTTCATACGAATCTTTCTGTACCAAAATTATTATTGAAGGCATCCTCAGAGTGTTATACTTTTCCCTCATGTAAGATCTGATGCTGAATCCCTTTAAGAATTTGGTCTTGGAAAAAGTTCAGTGAATGTCTATGCTTCTCTTTATGAGGTGATGAAAGCTAGCAGAGCCTATCTGGTTTCCTTCTTTGCCAAGACTCTCAGGAAGCTCAGAATTAAAATGTGTCTGTCCTCAATTATAGTTATGAGCTTACATGGGTTTTTGGTAAATTTTATTTTTCTCTGCGTTCTAAAGAGAATCTGACTTTTGTTTTGTTTTATTTGATTTCTGTCATGCTTTAGGATTATAGAATGCCTGAAATCCTGTTGTCCATGAATAGAGCAGTGGAAATAATGGGACTTAAAGTGGCCCACTGGGCAGTGAGAACAACTGGATACCTGGCCTCCAGGAGATTCCCTTTGCTGTAAGGATGATGTTTCTCAGTCTGTGGGTTGTTATGAAATCCAGAGTTAGTATTTCTTAATTTGTTAGAGCCTCACTGATGGGAGAGATTGCAAGCCATATCTCTTCCCCGGAAGGAGTAGGTGTTCTCACAGAGGCCACAGAGAAGCTTGGCCCAGGCTGTAGGTTAATTGGCCGGGAGTGTGGAGGTTGGGTTGGTTGGGGAGGATGCCTGTCCAGGCCAGTGGCCTTGTGTGTGAGATAGATGGAGATACTATGAACACTTTTTACTTGAGAAACCCCTGGCCGTGGGGTCAGCCAGATATGGACTACTGGATATGTGAGTGAGCACATGGGCCTGAGTAGGTGGCCTTTTGGGGGCTAAGAGGTGGCTAGAGTAGGGTATTGGGGGCTTGTCCCAAAGCTGTGTCTTTACAGACATCCCAGTTCTGTTTGATGCTCTAGGAAAGCAGACAGAGTGCTTTTACAGCTCTGGGCAATGTGAGGTGATGCAGAAGATGGGAGAGGAGGTCTGAGTGGAGGGGTCTGGGCTTGGTCACCTGCTTGGGCAAGGCTGTCACAGGATGAGTAGTGTCAACAAGATCTCTAGTCTTTCTTGGGCACCTCTCTGTGCCCAGTACCCCGGTAGGCAATTCTGAGAGATAGAAAATATTGGATGAATAAATCGACAGATGGGTGGGTTCCACTCTCTGGGGGTTCAGAGTCACTATTGCAGGGGCTGGAGACATGCATGCCCATGGCCCCACACTCGCACACATCCACCACCCCCATGCTCCCTAGACCTATACAGCCCCAGGGGCATACCCCTTATATGTGCCTGCATCCATGTTCCTGTGCAACCCTCCCGGCCCCCCCACACCCCTGCGGAACCCATGCCTGTGCACACATTAATTTCAGAGCAAGTTTCCCGTTGCCTGTAAGTGGTAGTTTTGGTCGATGCCTCTACAACTTGGTGCCACCCCCTTCTCTCATTTCCCCTCAGGGAGGGGTTGTCTGGACACTCAAAAGTCCCTTCTCTTCCCTGTTCAGCCTTGCTACACTCCAGCATGGTGGCCCCAGGGCAGTGACTTCATTCTCCTGGACCTCTCTTTCCTCAGTCTGTAAATTGGAGTTGCTGGCCCTGCCCAGCTGGCCTCACAGGGCGGCACCAGCGTTCCCATGAGATAAAGGGAGAGAGTGTTTTGTAAACTGCAAATTGTTTTCCAGTCAAATGTTGTTCTGGCTTTCCCAGCTCCTGAACTAGGGAGTCCTCCCTGTGAAGGCTGTCCTGGGCCCTGCTAGGCCAAGTCTCCCATTCCACCTGGTGCTGCTGGGGCTGGGGCGGGCGGCGGGGTGGGGTGGGTAGGTGGCACAGGCCCCTCTGCCTCAAAATCTGCTGAGGCTGAGGTCTACTGTCTGTTGGGGTTGGCAGGGGTCTTGGCCATGTGGCGGTAGGCTCTGGGTGCTCAGAGAGTTTGGCAAAGGAGAGTGAGGGAGAAGGGAGAGGTGGAAACTGCTTCATCACAGCCTGAGGCTAAAGTAGAGTCATTTGTTCAAGGAAATGTCCTCTCAGATTTGAGACTCATTAACTCCAGTGGGGGCCACAGCTCCAGTACAGCCAGGAGCCCCTCCCTGCGGAGCAAGCCAGGGTTCTGTCTCCTGGGTGTGTGGGTGCCTGCTGGGCACTGGCTGGAGCTCTCAGGAGCCATCACAGGCCCTCAGCTTTGGTGGACCCCTTGGGGGCCCAGGGACAGGGGGTGGGAGGGAGGCAAGGGCAGAGGCTGCTGAACTGGATTGTCAGAGGACTATGCTATCTTCTTTCCTTCCTAGCTGTGATCCAGGACCAGGTAGGCCTCATTGGGTTCAGGCATTTGGATGTGGGTCTGTGGAGCCCCAGGGGCTGTGCCATGGGGAGGTGATGTGGGAGTGGGGCCATAGTAGTTACTTTGGGAGGAGACCCTGACCAGAGTTTTCCCTTCCCCCAATCTAGCCCAAGCACTGTAGCTCAACATTAGGGAAAGAGAGGCCCAGAGAGGCAAAGGAACCACCAAAGGTCACTCTGAAAGTAAGAGAAGGATCTGAGCCTCCTCTCCTAGACCGGTGCTCATTTCCATGCCTGGGAATATTGGGGCTCTCGCTTGGGGACATCTTATATGAAGGGTTATGTGGACTCATGTACCTGCGTGAATGAAGCCAATGGATTGCCATTTATAACAATGGCCTTGTGGGCTGAAGTGGTCAGGATGGGCTCCTTGGAAGAGAAGGTAAAGTCTGGTTCACCAGGGAGGGTGGGTGAGGCACAGTGGGGAGCAAGTTTGGCCAGGTTGTCATGTCTCTCATTTGTTGACCCTTCCTGGGTCCTTCTCAATTTAATTTTATTCTGTCCTCATGATGAGTTGTGAGGGTTTCTTCCTCTTACCCCACCTTACAGATCTGTTCAATAAGCCTACAAATATAAACTGAGCCAGTGCTCTGTGCCAGGCTCTGAGTCCCAGTACTAGGACCCAGAGGTGACCCAGCAGGCTGACGATGCCCTTGAGGGCCCATGATCTGATAAGGGAGGCAGCCTGGTGCCCACCAGGCTCTCTATCTCCCACCAGGCTGGGGGATCAGCTGTGGGGTCTGGGACCAGTTACTTCCCCTCTCTATGCCTCTATTTCTCAGCTAAGGAATGGGGAAAATGAAGCCCCTTGCTCCTAATATTTAGAAAGGGCTCAGAACAGAGCCAGGCACATCGAAAGTGCAGTATCTATACATGTGTGTTTGTTTAAAGAGTTATCACAGGAACAAGCTAATTGTAGGTTGTGAGCCAGTGCAGCACAGGAGGGTGGTAGGAAGGGCAATGACATGGGAGCTTGCTGGGAAGCTGGAAGCATTTCTGTCTTGGGGGTGTGGGTCACATAGGGGTGCATAGCTGTCAAAACTCATCAAGATGGACTCTTGAGACCTGTGCACTTTACTATATGTGAAGTATACCTCAGTGAACAAAACACATATATAAATAAAGAAAAGGTGAAGGGAGAGTGAGGGATCCTTGATGTCCTTCTTTGTCAGGGTGGTCAGGGAGGGCTTCTGAGAAGAGGTGATATTGGAGGGAAAGGAAAGAGGAAGGGAAAGGTTCTGGCTATGGGGAAGACAGAGGTGATATTGGAGGGAAAGGAAAGGGGAAAGGGAAGAGGAGAAGGTTCTGGCTATGGGGAAGACAGATGAGGAAACTGAGGAGGTTTGGGGCCACACTCAAGGCCAACCCAAAAGATCGAGAATGATAGCCCAGGAGGTTTCTTGGCAGCTGGGCCTAGGTGGGTCAGGTGCAGGGCTCTGGCCTCTGTCATCACCCCTACAAAGAGGCTAGTGGGGACATTTATTGTGTTTTCTGGGTATGGTCCTCTCCCCACCCCTGTGCCTGTTCTCAGAGCCTTGGCACTCAGAAAAGGACTATTTTCATCCGTGTGGGAAATGAGTTTCTAAATATGGACTGAGTAGGGTAGGAGGCATTCAGAGGTTCCAACTCAGGGCAGCTTCACCTGCTCGCCCACCTCAGTGAGGCGCAGGGTATAGGCTCAGGCCATGAAGCCCTTGGGCCGCTCCCTGGCCATCTGCTCCCCTCCTCCTCTCCCTTCCACAGGCCTTCCTTCTAACACCATGTCCACCCTCCCACCCTTTGTTTGTTCAGGAGCCCAGTGTTTTCTGTGGCCCTGGCCAGGAACCTGTAGGCCAACCCTACTGGAATTGCCCTAAAGCTATTCTCAGCCTGGTGGGAGATAGAGAGGCAAAAACCATAGGAGGAGATGCCAGGAGGTCTTTCCAGAGGAGGAGACATCTGAACTGAGCCCAGAAGTTTCCTGAAAAAGAGGGATTTGACCCAATGGAGAAGGAGAAGGGCAAGAGTGCACATGGCATAGGCAGAGTGAGGACTGCTCCAGTCAACAAGTACATCATTCTGACCAGAACAGAAAGGGTTGGGGGTCAGGGGTAGCAGGCAATGAGAGGGAGGCAAGCCTGAGTGCCAGGGAAGGAGGTGGGGATAAAGAGTGGGGGCAAGGATAGGTGGGGCTGAGGACCCCACTGGGAGGTTTCTGGCTGTGTACTTGGGATTTTACGAGAGAAGAGAGAGGATTTGGGTGTAGGGTAAGATGCCAGAAGCAGGGCAGAGTGAGGAGGGGATCCAGGAACCAGCCTGGAGATGTCTACAGGACACTGTCAAGTCAGGCCAGACTGGGGAGGAGATGGCAGGGGGCAGAGAGAAGTGTAGGGAGGCCACGCAGAAAAGGGTGCAGAGGAGACAGAGTAGGGAGGGAGGATGGTGCATCTTGGGTCCTGTGGCTAAAGACTGGGATACCCTTGGCTAGAACCACCTCAACACAGTGGGGGTGAGCTGGTGTGGTGAGTGGGGATGACTGAGCTCCTGTGCCCAGAAATGTGAGCAAAAAGCTGGTGCTTAGTAGCCGTGTGGGCATGGAGCTGAGAGATGTTCTGGGAGGCAAAGGCAGCAGGAGCAAGGACTGGTTTCCAAGCTGGGAGTCTGTCCACAGCAGCTTCTATGTGCCCCATCCTGGACTGCTTAATGGAGCAGGGACCCCACCCAAAACTGGTGGAGGGCCTTTTACCCCCAGGCTAGGGCCAAGGTGAGCAGCTCCAGAGATGGAGGAGCAGCCACGGGGCAATAGATGAGAGAACCTACAGGCTTCCTCTATACCTCAGTCGACCTTTGCCTAGAGAGCTTGGTCCTGGAGTCTGCCCCATGCAGTGCCTTGGCAGAGGGGAAATAGTCCTGTAGAGGAGGACACCAAGGCCAGGGATGGCCCAGGGTCCTGTGGGTGCTGAGAAAGATGAAGCTGATCTGAGGCCTAGCTTGAGGTCTGACCGTGGTCCCCAACCCTGATCAACTAGGAAACAAATTAGGCAGGGTCTCGGGTGAGCAGTGCTGTGGGAGGATGGTTTGCTCTGCTATCCGCGTTCTGGACCACCTCACCCTGCATGCTGTTTTCTCCCCTACACCTCCACCCAGCAGGACTGCTCAGGGCCTTGCTCATTTCTGGTGATTGGCCTTCTGATTGGCAGCCATAGCCTAGGGGCAGCCTGGGGCTGAGTTAACCTGAGCAGGGATCCTGATGCCCGCCCACCCGCTGCATACCATGCTGTGATGCATCCTATGGGGATGATTCTGTTATTACTCCATTTCACAGAGTTGTGGGCTGTGGCTTGGAGCTGTAAATGTTTGCCTGAGGTCACACTGAGTCACGGGAGGAATTCAGCCCCAAACCCAGGCCTCAGCCCATTGGGCTGTCCCCTCCTTCAGCTAGGGTCCCTCTTGTACCCCTCTGGCTCTACAACTCTTGAGCCACCCCATTGTAAAAATGGAGTTCAAGGGATATGTCTGGGGTCTTCCATCTGATGTGTGATTTGTCCAAAAAGCCCACTCAACTGCCACTTCACTTGCAGCCCCCAAGAAGGAAAGCAGGCTTCCTCTGGCCTCTGAGCCTTTCCAAGCCATCAAGTACCTCCCAGGGCCTTCTTGTGGTCATTGGACCACAAATCACAGAAACCTGGATTTGAATCCTCATTCTTCCCCTCATAAGGTGGGTGACCTTGGGCAGGTCACAGGCCTCTCTTGAGCTCACATATTCTTGTCTGCAAAGTGAGGGTGGTGGCACCCTCTGGGTGGCTGCTGGGGAAGTGGGCTGTGTGCCTGACACTTTCTGTGCCTACCTGCTCTCAGCTCCTGTATGACAGCCCCAAGGCCCGGCAGGAGGTGGACCACCACTGGCAGGCCTCGGGTGGCCCTCACATTGTGCGCATCCTGGACGTGTATGAGAACATGCATCACAGCAAGCGCTGTCTCCTCATCGTCATGGAATGGTATGCTGGCCCATCCAGCTTTGGTGCCTCTTTGGTACTCTTGTGGTCCCCAGGCTCCCACCATTCTTCTAGGGGACCTTCTTGCTCTTAAGATAGCAGCTCTGGGAGGCACCCCAACCCCTGAGCAGTAATGGAGGGGCAGTTGCAGGCCTTGCCCATGGAGCCATATGGCTGCCACAAGGCTGTTCCCACCAGGGTGGGCGGGGAACTACAGGGCCTCCTATATGGCTCCCTGGGTGTGATTTCACTCTGTGAGGAAGAGCTGAAAGAGTTGTCAGAAAAGGTAGGCAGGCCCTGAGTGTGGGTGGGGTCGGGGGTTGGGGAGAGATTTGGGAGGAGCAGGACACACACAATCACCTCCACCTTTTCCTTCTTACCTGGGTTTCTGTTCCCGTGTCCCACCAGATACTAGGAGCCAGTGACCTCTTCTACCTTGTACTTCTCCCAGTAGCACTGTGGCTCAGCCCTAGCCTTCCTCAAACCCTGAGTCTTGTGTCTGGACCTTGAGCTCTCCCAGTAGTACTGTGGCTCAGCCCTAGCCTTCCTCAAACCCTGAGTCTTGTGTCTGGACCTTGAGCTCTCCCAGTAGCACTGTGGCTCAGCCCTAGCCTTCCTCAAACCCTGAGTCTTGTGTCTGGACTTTGAGCTCCTCCCCATCTACCTTTAAGCACCCCATCATCCTACAGGTTAGCAGCTCTTGAGTCAGATTTGAGGTTCAGATTCTGGCTTTACCACCCACTAGCTGTATGATTTTGGGTAGCTCTTAACCTCTCTGATTTTCTGTAACTGCTGTCTAAAATGTGGAAGAAGATCTTTTTTTTTTTTTTTTGAAGAAGATCTTAAGGTAGTATTTGCCTATACCTGACTCCACATTCTAAGTGCTCTGTGTATACTGCTTATTCAGTTTGCACAACTTTGTGATATTGGTGCTATAAATCTCATTTTACAAAAGAGAAAGCTGAGGCACAGAGAGGTAAAGGGACCAGGCCAGGGTCACATAGCACTGTAGGTGTTCAGGAAATAGTGGTTATGATGATGACAACTGACATCTCCTCCCTTATTTGAGGAAAACTCAGACTTGGATGAGGATTGGCCTGCCCTAGGAATGCAAGGGCCCCCTGATGACCTGAGGATCTGAGCCTACCCTAGTTCTAGGAGACCAGGTCAACCCACCCAAGCTGATGGCCTGCTATACAGCTGGGCACAGGGAGGCTGCCCGTAACTGTTCCCCAGGGGCAGGGTGGGCAAAGCCTAATCTCTGGGCCCACGATTCAGGGCAGGGGCAGGCTGACACCTGATTCAGGGGGCCCTACTTCTAGTCACTTTCTCTTCCAGCATGGAAGGTGGTGAGCTATTCAGCCGGATTCAGGAGCGTGGTGACCAGGCTTTCACCGAAAGAGGTACATGTGTGTATCAGGGCCAGAGGGGCCACACAGAGTTGCTGTGTGATGCTAGGCACGGCCCTGCTCCTCTCTATGCCTGTCTCCCCAGTTGAACAAGAGAGGGTGGGGCAGGATGTCCATACCCCAAGAGTTCTATAAGTTTGTAACATCTTGTCGGAGATGGATTGTCCATGGCCTTGGGATGTAGGCTTCAAAGCCTCTTGGTGACAACCAGCACCTTAGCTGGGAAGAGGTAGCCCAGGCCTAAGGTAAGAAGTCCAGATGGGCTGCGGCATCCCCAGAGGAAATTAGGATGACTGTGTTGGGGTATAGGATGGGTGTCCTGGGTAGCAGGACTGCTATCACCATCTTGTGCTGCTGCAGGGGGGAATGATAGGGTGGAAGCCCCAGGCTCCTGGACCTTTGACTGGCATTACTGGCCCTTCCTCTCTCTGTGTCTGCAGAAGCTGCAGAGATCATGCGGGATATCGGCACCGCCATCCAGTTCCTGCACAGCCAGAACATTGCCCACCGAGATGTCAAGGTGAAACACTAGGTTGGGGAACCAGAGAAGGGAATACACAACCCCCAATGGCTCCCAGCACCCGCTAGATGGAGGCAGGTTTTCTTGATCTGCATTCTCTGTCCCTCAGCCCAGTCCGCTCTTCACAGCCACTTCTCCTGTGGTTCCAGCATACTCATTCTGCTCTAGCCAGATCAGTCTCCTTGTTTCTTTCAAACACTGTGTAATCCCAATAGGCTTTTAAAAAATACATTTTATTTATCTATTCATGACAGATACACAGAGAGAGACAGACACACAGGCAGAGGGAGAAGCAGGCTCCCCACGGGTTGCCTGATGCAGGACTCAGTCCCAGGACCCCAGGATCACATCCTGAGCCAAAGGCAGACACTCAACCATTGAGGTACCCAGGCACCACCCCCAATAGGCTTTAGAAGAACTGGATACCTACCTCAAGCCAGTAGACCCTGACAAGCATCCTGTTTAATCCTTACCTAACCCTATGAGGTAGGTGCCATTACCCATTTTACAGAAGAGGAAAACAAGTCTCAGAGATTGTGTCTTGCCTAACCCTGAACAGATGCTGCACTGGTATTCATTAACTCATTCTTTCAGCAAGGATTTTGTTTTTTTAAGATTTATTTATTTATTTATTTGAGGAGGGGAGGGGTGGGGCAGAGGAAGATAATCCTTCAAGCAGACTCCCCATTGAATGTAGAGCCATCCCAGGAGCCTGAGATCATGACCTGAGCCAAAACCAAGAGTTGGGTGCAGAACTGATGGAGCCACCCAGGTGCCCATCAAGGATTTTTTGTGAACATTCAGTGTGCCAGATCTGAGGAGGCAGAGGCTGCCTGCCACTGTTGGGGCTTCTGTGAAGTAACAGCCTTAGTTTCGATAGATTAGGCCCTATAATGCCAGCATTTAAAAAAAAAAGTTTTTTAATGCCAGCATTTTTAGAAAAGACTTATTTCATTTATTTTAGAGAGAGAGAGAGAGCAAGAGAGAGCGATCATGTGTGCGAGTGGAGAGAGGTGTGGAGGGAGGAGCAGAGGGAGAAGGTGGTAATAACCAGACTCCCCGCTGAGTGGGGCTCCTTTCCAGGAGACTGAGATCATGACCTGAGTTGAAATCAAAAGTCCCAGGCTCAACTGACTGAGCCACCTGGGTGCCTCTAATGCCAGGATTTTAAGGGAAAGAAGCTGTTTACTAGGAGGCAAGGAGGAATGAGCAGAGGGGGTCGCATTCCTGGGTCTGCTTGCTCTTTCAGCGGATGGGCTTCAGACATGTTCTGGAGGCTCAGCTCTCTACATGTCCTATCCAGGGAGGACTGGGTCCTAGAAGTCAGCAGGAACAAATGGGTGAAATGCAAACCATGTGAGGCAGCCCCATGTACGTACACATATATGTGCCCACCACCAGCGCAGAATCTGCAAGTCTTGAGTCGTCTGCCCCAGGTCTAGAGTATCATCTTGAGGTCTGTTTCCTCCTGAGACTGGGCCGAGAGGAGCTGAGGGCCCAGCTGCGGCATCGTTCTTCCTCTGGCTGAGTATTGCCAGCCCATTTATCCTTTGATTCTGGATACACATGGACCCACGACAGGCTCACCTTCTGAACCCTTGCTTTATTTTGGCTCTGGCTTCCTTGTTTTCCCCCCGAAGGAGAGAAAAACCTTCTGTAGAGGTGACTCCTTTGTGTAGACTAAACATACTTTCCGGTTTTTATCCCAGTCCAAGGTCAGATCATCTCAAATAGAACCAGAGAAAAGGCTTTCACTGGCCCCAGACTGGAACTCCATCCAGCACCCTGTCTTTCTAGCCTAGCTCTGCTCGACAGTCGCCCCTTTCCTACATGGCCCTAGGTACTACCCATTCATTAAAATCTAGCTTCAGGGCTGCCCCCTCCATTCATACCTCCCCACTGCTGTCTTCCTCCAGGCCTCTGCCTCTGTGCAGCTCCTGGGGTCTAAGTAGTGGGGGCCTTCTCCCTGAGCAACCTCAGGTGGGTTGCCCTGTTGCCTTGTTCTGGGTTGGGTACAAGACATGTGCTTGGCGACATGAGCAGCCTATCCTGCCCCAGAATGGTCATTTTGGTATTTCATGGCAGCATCACCAACTCAGGCTCAAATTTCCTACCCCTGGCCTCTGTGGCACTTGGCTCTTCACAGCTTTGGCTGAACACTTGCCTCTGTTTCCCTTCTGCAAAAGGAGGATCACCTCCTAGCCACCTTGGTCTTCTCCATATTTGACCCACATTGTTGGCGACCAAGGCCCAGGTCTTTTTAGTGAGATGGAGCTGGCTCCTTCTGAATTGATTGGGGTGATGGAAGTCTGCCTGAAGGTCATCTTGACACTCTACCCCCACCTGGTGCCTGACTCCAGACCAATGCTTTCTCTTCCTGGCCCAGCCTGAAAACTTGCTCTACACGTCCAAGGAGAAGGATGCAGTACTCAAGCTCACCGACTTTGGCTTTGCCAAGGAGACCACCCAAAATGCCCTGCAGACACCCTGCTACACTCCCTATTATGTGGGTGAGTCCTGGGCCCTGCTAGCTGTGGGGCCTGTGAGTGGCAGAAGCCACAGGGTTAAAGCCCAGTAAGGAGGAAGGATTCTGTCTTCGTGGAGGCGGTGATGTGGGGGGCCGGAGGCTGCAAAAATATTCTCCCAAACTTCAGCTTCTGCTTTTGAAAATAGATCCAGGAAAATTCTGGCTGTGGCCTGTGAGCTGAATGACATCACAGCAGCTCTAAATATATACGTGATAAAAGGCTGCCATCAGCTTGGGACGGAGCCCAACTGTGGTTGTTTTTCTCCAGTTTTTATCTTTCTGGGATTCATATTCAGAAAGGCCTTTCCTCTCATATTAGAAGGATACAGCCAGCCACTTGTCTTGAGGGAGAGGGTCCCTTAGGCCAGGGCAGGAATGGGACTTGGAGGTGGCACATGCTCATGCTGCCTTGGAGAAACTTCCTGCTCCCTTGCAAGTGGGGAGCCAAGATCTGGAAAAGCCCCTGCTGAAAAGGCCCCTGACCTGAGAGGTGTGATGCCTCGCTTTACCAAGGGCTCTTTCCCCTCAGGGGAGGCCTTCTCAGCGAGCTACTTAAGGAGTAGGGAGCCCCTGAGATGGCTGAGATGGCATCCTGTTTACCAGGATGTGTTTTGAAGTTTCTTGGCTTAGAAATCTTCTGGCCTACCCATCTTATCACACAGGTGGGAAGAACCAGGCCCCATGGGATGGTGGCCAAGCTGAAGGTGGAAACCGGAGCTCTCCTCCAGCCCCCGCCTTGTCCGCGGCCTAGGCCATGCATCCACGGAGACCAGGGACCCAGGGCAGCTGGGGGGCTGAGGCTCTCTCACCTGTGGTGGGGCCATACCAAATTCTAGACTGGCCTTCTCTCCCTTTCTTCCTCACCAAGGCTGATATCGTCCCCAAAGAAGCTAGGAGGCTATCATTCTTTACAACCTAGCCAAAAAGTGGGTTTATTTTTTCTGGGAGCTGTTTTACCTCCCCCAACTTCACACACATGCTGCCTTCCCAGAAGGTGCCAGACACCAGTCTGCTTTGCCCCACCCCCAACCCAGGCACCTGCTCCCCACCTTGCTCAGGCTTCAGGCTCCTATCTGGGCTCCAAGACCCTTGGGGCTGAGAGCCCTCCTGTGCCCTCTGCCCCGGTAGCTCCTGAGGTCTTGGGTCCAGAGAAGTACGACAAATCGTGTGACATGTGGTCCCTGGGCGTCATCATGTACATCCTGTGAGTACCACCCCCCTCAACCTCCTATACTGCCTACTTCCTTGTGTACTCAGTACCACTTCTGCCCCCATCCCCACCCCAACCCTTGGTGAGGGCTTTGACTGGGCCATTCATCATGCAGGCTGCTCTTCCCTTCTGGTCAGGGGACATCCCTCCTTCAGGTTGCTGGAAGGTCTCTCCATGCCAAGGGCAGATGACATCCTGGGATGAGCCCAGAGTCCAGAGGGCTAGTATTCTTGCCAAGGTGGCTGCCTTGGTGGCTGTCTTCCCAGTCAGGGATTTGGGGGGAATGAGTCCACCCTGATGCTGCCCTCATACCTGTGCTGAATGACCTCCACTCTCTCCCAGCCTGTGTGGCTTCCCGCCCTTCTACTCCAACACGGGCCAGGCTATCTCCCCAGGGATGAAGAGGAGGATCCGCCTAGGCCAGTATGGCTTCCCCAATCCTGAGTGGTCGGAGGTTTCTGAAGATGGTGAGTGAACCTTCTGCCCCAGTTCGTTCCACCAGACCCCATTAGCCTTCATCCTGCGAGATACCACTTCAGTGTCAAAGCAACCTATTTTCAAATCCTGGGTATGTGACATCCCACTTCCCATTTCCCAGCTGTGTGACCCTAGGCAAGTCACCCAAACTTTCTGAACTTCAGTTTCTATATCTGCTAAATGGGCTCAAAACTTGCCTCCTCAAAACTTCCTTGAACTCCTATCCCTTATTATTTTCCCTTTGGGGACCACAGACAAATTTGCCCTGTATCCATTCTCTATGGCTGCTTAATAAGTTGCCCCCAACACTTGGTGACTTAAAACAAGAAACAGTTATTAGCTCAGTTTTGGTGGGTTAGGAGTTTGGCAGCACATGTAGAAATAGGGCAACTGGCTCTGAGGAACTCTGCAACCCCCCCACCCCCCCTATTCCCTAGCCAAGCAGCTGATCCGTCTCCTGCTGAAGACTGACCCCACAGAGAGGCTGACCATCACACAGTTCATGAACCATCCCTGGATCAACGTGAGCACCTCCTTGTCCTGTGGTGGGGGGGGGTGGTGAGCTGGAGTGGGGCAGTGGGCAGGAAGGTAACAGCTCTGGAGGGCCCTGGTGCAAGCCACAGATGGGTGGTGGGACCCCACCATGAGCCTGATTTTGCCACT
Organism: Nyctereutes procyonoides; assembly: GCF_905146905.1. Taxonomy (NCBI): domain Eukaryota; kingdom Metazoa; phylum Chordata; class Mammalia; order Carnivora; family Canidae; genus Nyctereutes; species Nyctereutes procyonoides. Next base: position 38,871,662 of record NW_026575131.1, on the reverse strand, counting down.
GCTCTGTTTAGGCTCCTTTACCTCCCTGAGCCTTGCTTCCCATATCTGAGGCCAGAAGAAAGGGGGTGGGGGCTGGGAGCCAGTGCTGTCCCATGCACCTGTTCTAATCCATGGGCTTGGGGCTCCTTCCAGCAATCAATGGTGGTGCCCCAGACGCCTCTTCACACAGCCCGAGTGCTGCAGGAGGATAGAGACCATTGGGATGAGGTCAAGGTGAGTGAACACTGTCTTAGTCTCCCACGGTCTTGGGAAAAGGAACTCCAGGGGGGTGGCTCCCGAGAGCCTGAGTCATCAGCCTCTCCCCTGTTCCAGTACACAGGGTGTCACTAACTGCACCAGTGGTCCAGCGGGGCATTCAGAGCACTGGGTGGCATGACCCCATTCAGGATGGCACTCATGGCACACTGGGACTTGAGGCCAGGGGCTCAGTGAAGGAAGGGGCTTTGGCCATAACCCCCCTTACAATCTACATTTGGGAGGGAGGTCAGCTTGGCTTTAGACTCAGCAGGTTTGAGCCTGGTGTGAGCATATGGGACAGCAGCTCAGAGCCCCAGGACACCCCAGGCACAGTCTTTAGGCTTCAGTCCCTTGGGTCCCCCACAGGATGGTGTCCCCTGCAGGCCTGTGATTCTTAGCAAGTGGCATAGGTCCAGGTCCCTGTCCCACTCACCCTTGGTGTGGTCGCAGGGGGTCACTATACTTTTTCTGCCTTAGTAGATAAGTCACAAAGGAAATGGAGTGTGGATTATGTGACACAGGGGATGACCTACTGTTGGGTGTGCAGTGGGTGCTCGGGCAATACTGGCTATCACTGCCCTCATTGACATTAGTAAGGGGCTGGAGACAAGAGGGTGATGGCTCTTGAGGCTAGTACATCCTGACTTCTGCGGACAATTGTCATCAGGAGGAGATGACCAGTGCCCTGGCAACCATGCGTGTGGACTACGACCAGGTGCAGATCAAGGATCTGAAGACCTCTAACAACCGGCTGCTCAACAAGCGGAGAAAGAAGCAAGCAGGCGGTGGCTCCTCAGCCTCACAGGGCTGCAACAACCAGTAGCGCATGGGGCCATGGACGAGCCAGGCCTCTCCACGTGGGGGACAGACGGGACTGTGCTGAGGTCCTGCCCCAGAGGGCCTGGGGTCATTTTTTTTTTTAACAAAATGATCATTTTGTTGTGTTTTAATTTGTCACCTAGAACATCAGGATGGGGGACCGTGACTCCAAACCTCCTTAGAGGGGGCCCAGAGCCTGGGAGTAGGGAGCCACCTGCTGTAGCTGCAGTGCCTTTGGCCAGAGCAATCTGAGTGAGATGGAGCTCTGTTCTGTGCCGGGGCATGGCTTTAGACTTCTGGGGTACCAGCAGTTGTGGCAGGCTTCCCTCGTCCCTCGGAGACACCCCCCTATAGGGTGGTCAGATGGGCCTGGCCTTGGGAAAGGCGGCTGGCCATTGGTTGCCATGGTGACCAGGGACCGGCTTGCTGTCTGTGAATGCTGAGTGAGAGAGCCAGGGAGGGAGAAGGGGCAGTTGAGGGTCTGCCTCTGCCTGCTTGGGGAGGCTGGGCCCCTCACGCTGCTCGATCCTCTCAGGCTTCCTCCCTTCGGTCTCCAGAGGCCTCAGGGAGGCCGCAGGGTCCGAGGCCCAGGGTTGGTCTGCCTGCCTTGCTGGGCAGTCCCGCCTATCTTGCTGCAACTCCATCGCACATGGCCCCTGGAGCTCCCTCCTTGAGTCCCTGGGCCTACCGATCCTGTTACTACCTTTTACCCAAAGAGTGGCCTTTCATCTCAGGGGAGGGTGGGAGGTATTTTTAACCCTTTTCTACTTTGGAAAATGTCACTGTGACAAAAGCCAGTACAGTTCTCCTGCCCCCACCCACTCAGTGGATCCCAGGCAGGAAAGCTTCTCTCTGTAACGGTTCATCCTTCACCTTGTTCTGGTTTATGGCAGGGGCTGTTTCCTGGTGTACTTTTGTGAGGGTGGGGGCTTCCCATTAATCGGGGTCTCTTTCTACACTCTTGGTCAGACCCAAGGCAGTGGAGAGAAGTGCTGAGTGATGCTTAGAAGGTCTGGACCCTCCAGAGAGGATCCTTTCCTTGCTGGCTCAGGCTTACCCAGTGTCACACTGCCCAGGGTAGCCTCATGGCTCTCAGAGCCTGATATGGGCCTGACAAGTGCCTGCAACCCAGCCTGGTTCCTGACCTTTCACTCACTGGCTGGGAAAGCCTAGCCCACATCAGATAGAAAAACACTGCTGGGTTTTACATCTAGATAGTAATAAATACATTTTGGCATTTCCCTCCTGGTTCCTGGATTTCTCTGTCTACATGAGTGGACAAAAGTGGCCCAAGGGCAGCTGCTCACACCTACTAGTAATTTCCCTCCCTTTAGGCCTAGTAAACATGCCAGGCTGACTCCAGGGCCATTGTGGCCTCGCCAGGTATTGGAAAGGTCAGAGGAGCAGAGGAGTGGCAGCTGCCTTATGCCACCAGTTCTGGGGCACCCAGTGCACTGTGTGTGTGACACCCACCCCCAGGCCCCGCGTGCGCCAGTGTCTGCCCACAGTGGCCACCCCCAGCTGCATGCCAGCCTGCTGAAGGGCGGGCAGAGAGCCTGCTGCAGCGCTGAGCTATTTTCAGAAGCTGCCAGATTTCATTTGGCAGTGAGAATGTCGGAGATGGGAGGGGGCGGGATGCTGGAGACTGTCTTTTGACTATTTCGGCAGTAGAGCACCCTCAGCCCTCGGGAGCCCTTGCGGGCAGCCTCGAGGGGGGGCCCTGACTGTGGCATATTCCCTCAGCTCCTCTCTTGAAACCTCCCAGTTTTCTAAGAGCCCAACAAGCCCCACAGCTCTCCCTCCTCCACCTCCTGTCCCCTGGGAGATGTTGGGGAGGGGGGACAGGTGGTAGAAGGCAGGGAGAAGCCAGCACTCCTGAATGTGGGCTGCTTCCTAGCTTGGCAACCTTGGACAAATCCCCCAGCTTTCCTGCCTCAATTTCTTCAACTGCAACCAGGAGGTGGTGCCCACCCTGGGCAGTCATCTGGGGGATCCAGGCTGATGATTGTGTGACATGCCTAGTGGGTTGCCTGGGGCATGGCTTGTGTCCATCACCCATCTGCCACCCTTAGCCATCAGGAAGGAGAGATGTACCTGAAATTGCAAGAGGGAAAAGCCACCCATCCCCAAATCTACCACAGGGACTTTCCACCCCCAAAATCAGGCATTTGCCACCCAAGCAGTTTTACTCCCAAGGGCCTGCTCTCCAGAGCAGCATCATAGGTTTTCCGAGCTTCAGGCAAAGCCCTGGGCTTTGAGGAGGGTGGCCCACCCTACTGAAGGGCCCCTACACTCCCCAGATGAATTCTGGGGGACTCACAGAGCCTGTGGTTCAGACCAACCATCATCATCCTCATCGTTGTCGTCGTCATGTACTCGGCCAGTGAAATACTGGCCAGATGCAAAGGCAAATTGTCTAGTCACAGAGCTTCAGACAGGCTCTTCACTCAGCTGCTGAGCACCCACTGTACTTGAGCCCCCCTGCTGGGTGCAAGGAAAGCCGCATGCAGGGCTCTCACCTCAGGGAGTTTACACTCCTCAGAAAGAAGGACAAAATATCACACAAATGTGTACTGAATCACGGGCCCATGTGGTCTATGAAGGAAGGGCGTGGCTTGAGAAGGCTGTGTCATAGGGCCTTTTAAACCAAAGAGAGAATCAATGCACCGCAGTAGCTGGGGAGCATGCCTGGTTTATAGGATTATAAGATTGAAGGTAGAACTGCAGGGACCACGGCCTTGGGGACAGAGGGACTCTGCAGCCCTCAGCTCTGCCTTTGCTTCTTCCTGGGGCTGACCTTGAAGACCTTGGCTTTCAACAGTCCCAGCAGGAGGCATCTGCCAGGGGCCTACACTCTGGACCCAGGGAAGGATTCTTATCAGCCATACTTGGCCCATCGCTATTTTGGGGAAGGAGGTGGGTGACTAGGTTGGTGGAGGTGCCCAAGAGGTAGTTAGTGAAGGAGAGGGTGGAAGGATTGCCCCTGGATCTCCCATGTCTGCTGGGGCACTTCCGGGAGCCGAAGAGAAGTGTGGTCCCCTGATCTCTGGCATCAGGTACAGCTCTCACAAGCCAGGGCTAGGAGGCCGGATGCCCAGCTAAGTCACACTCTGGGCCTCAGTGTGGCTCTCTGTGAAATAATAACAAACCCCTGACAATCAGCTGGAATTAGGTGAAAAAGCCATGTAGCCACATATTCTCATCAGCCTGTTCAGACACAGGCATTTGCTTGGCCTCCATGGTGGCTTCCCTGGGAGCTTTCAATAAAAATCCCTGAGAGATGTATTCACATGTGTGCACGAGTGAGTGCACATCTGTGTGTGTGTGTGTGTGTGTGTGTGTGAGAGAGAGAGAGAGAGAGAGAGAGAGACACGTTGCTTCCCAGTGATGCTCCCCCTGACCCAGCTGACAGCAGAGTTCTCTGTCTTGCAAACCTGGTGCTGGCTGGCTTCCAGCAGCCCAGCTCATTGCTATTCCACACCAGCCCCTCTCCGCCCTCGATTCAGTCCCTCCACAGCAGCGTCAGAATTGAGCCTCAAATGCAGCCTGCTGCAACCTCTGTAGGGGGCTCAGTGCTCCCAGGCCTGCTGGAAATTCTCTCTGGCAGGCCCAGGGATGGGGCAGAGGCCCTGGGGTAGCCATCTCCAGACCTGACCGCCTTGGACAGAGCCTTTGCCTCTCTGGTGGGTCCTCACAGCTGCCCTCAAAGCCAGCAGGGTAAAATTCTTCCCTTTGTCTCACTGGGCATCCGACATGTTCACCCCTTGGAATCAAGGCCAGCAGGTGGGGAGAGGGGTTGGGAGATCCACCTTCCTCCCAGTGGTTGGAGTGGGGTGGGGTGGGGTTATTTAGTTTAGTTTATTTAGTTTAGTTTAACTAAACTATGCCTTTAGTTTAGAGCCAGGATACTTGAGCATTGGTTTACTGGAGGACTTGGGCAAGGCTGCTCCAGTTTTTGAGGTTCCCCATCCTCACCAGTAACATGAAACATGGATTAAGCAGGGTCAGATCCTTCCTACACCCTTGGCATATGTGCTGCCACCTACCGAAGGCAGATTATGCACTTTGCTGGGCCTCGGTTTTCTTTTTTCCTTTTTTTTTAAAGATTTAATTTATTTATTCATGAGAGATACAGAGAGAGGTAGAGACACAGGCAGAGGGGAAAGCAGGCTCCATGCAGGGATCCCGATGCGGGACTCGATCCTGGGACTACAGGATCATGCCCTGGGCTGAAGGCAAATGCTCACCAATTGAGCCACCCAGCCGTCCTAGGGCCTCGGTTTTCTTCTTAGACGGTAGTAATCCTTGCAAGGGTGGGCAAGGCTGTGGAAAAGGGTAGAGGGACAGCCAAGCCCAGAGGCCTTGGTCACCGGTGTTGCCCAGGTGACTGCTGGGTGACACACCAAGGTGCCAGGACTCGGCCAGTTCTGCTGCTTCTCTGTCACCCATCCCCAGGAGAACGCAGCAGGAGACTCAGGGAGCCCCGTTTCCTAGGCCTGAAGCAATTGGTCAGGGCAGGTTAATTGGGGTGTGGGGCCACCTGCTGGTCACCCAAGTGAGCATTCAGTAGATACCTACTGTGTGCTAGAGCCTGAGAGAGCTGTGGTCCTGCCTGGGTGGAGGGGGCGGCCACAGCATCACAATGAACAGCTGCTGTTTATTGAGTGCCTACTGTGTGCCAGGATGGAGCAGGGACTTCATGTGGACCATTGCAGTTCTCACATTCCCATCTTCCAGATGGGGAGACTGAGCCCCAAGTTCTTAGCCATTGCCCTCTCTGCTGGAGAAGGTCATAGGAAGGAATACTACTTTTGGATGGGGACAATTGTGGAAGGATTACCAGATGTGGTGATGTGTGAATTTGAAGGGCAAGTCAGATTTGGAAAGAAAAACATTTAGGAAAAGTCATTCCAGCTGGCAGGTAGAGGGGGAGGCAAAGCGAGGAGGCAGGAATGGGCTCTACTTGTGTGAAGAATGGCGAACAAGTAGGTTTAATGAATGAGAGGCAGCCATGGCAAGGAAATTTCTCTTTCTTTCTTTCTTTCTTTCTTTCTTTCTTTCTTTCTTTCTTTCTTTCTTTCTTTCTTTTTCTTTTTTCTTTCTTTCTTTCTTCCTTCTTTCTTTTTTTTTGTAAATTTATTTTTTATTGGTGTTCAAACAAGGAGACTTCTGTTTTTTTAAAATAAATTTATTTTTTATTGGTGTTCAATTTACCAACATACAGAATAACACCCAGTGCTCATCCCGTCAAGTGCCCCCCTCAGTGCCCATCACCCATTCACTCCCACCCCGAGACTTCTGTTTTTTGTTTTGATTTTTTAAATTAATTAATTTATTTATGATAGTCACAGAGAGAGAAAGAGAGAGAGGCAGGCTCCATGCACCGGGAGCCCGATGTGGGACTCGATCCCGGGTCTCCAGGATCGCGCCCTGGGTCAAAGGCAGGCGCTAAACCGCTGCGCCACCCAGGGATCCCTGTTTTTTTTTTTAAATACCATCTCCTACAGGGAGGGAAAGTGGGGACCTCAGGGGTGAGAAGATGGGCACCTGGTAGCAGCTTCTCCCTCTAAGCACTCCAAGTGGACTCTGTCTTCCCCCCTCCCCACATTCATATGTGCCTCCTTACAAATGTACCCTTTTCATTTTTTTTTTAAGATTTTATTTATTTACTCATGAGAAATACAGAGAGAGAGACAGAGACACAGGCAGAGGGAGAAGCAGGCTCCTCACGGAGAGCCCGATGTGGGACTCGATTCCTGAATTCCAGGATCACGCCCTGAGCAGAAGGCAGATGCTCAACCTGGTTTTTGATGCATGTTTGTCAAACAACCCCATCCACCCCCTCTTGCTGCTGTGACATTTCCAGGTGGCTCCTGTGTTGCTTGTTAGGGGCCAGATCTTTCCACACCTGACTTCTCAGGTTTTCAGGATGTGAGAGAGGAGTCCTAGGGCCCTCCACCCCTGCTTCCAACAGAGCTATTTTGTGTATTAGGGTTTCTCCTGAGATGTAATTTGAACAAGAGTTTATGTGCTGGGGATCCTTGGGTGGCTCAGCGGTTTCGCGCCTCCCTTTGGCCCAGGGCGCGATCCTGGAGTCCCAGGATCGAGTCCCGCGTCGGACTCCTGGCATGGAGTCTGCTTCTCCTTCTGCCTGTGTCTCTGCCTCTCTCTATCTATGTCTATCATAAATAAATAAAAATAAATCTTTTAAAAAAAGAGTTTATGTGCTTAAAAATTTCTATGGGCCATTGAGCTAAACACTTAAGAAAATTTATCTCAAATCCTGCAGGTAGGCATTATGATCCCATTTTCCAGATTGGAAACCAAGGTTCAGAGTGGCTAAATGGCTTTCCAGGGTCCATGACTGGGCTCTGACAAGGCAGACTGACTTCAGGCTTGTCCTTTCTCCACTGTCCCTGCCCTCAGAGAGTCCAGAATCCACCGGGACAGGCAGGGAGCAGCTACTTGCACTCTCTGGTGGGCAGCAGCCAAGCACTAAGAGGGAGCAGAGGTGACTGGTGATCATGGCTCTTTTAGGCAGGCTTACTTTCCTCTTTCTTGTGGGGAGTTCAGAGAAAGTTAGGACAAAGAAATGATAGGGATGAGGGGGCATTGGCAAGCTGGTCTTATCCTAAGATGCTTTCTCTGGCTGCAGGGGCAGTGTGGGTGAAGTCCCCACCTCAGGCCTTCATCTGTGTTCACAGCAAGCCAGTCAGCTGTAAGACCTGGCCAGGATTCTCTGTGTAGGAACTCGATGAGTCCTTGAGCCACCCCGTGGAACAGCCCCTATGTGGAAACCTTCCCTGGTATGCCTTCAATTCCAGCTGATGGGACTTTGATTCATGGGCCATGTCTCCCCAACTGGGCTGCTGGGGCTGCATGGAAGGTCTCAGGGCCCAAGGGAAGGTCGGGTGGGTGAGGGGGCTGGGTTTCCCAGCTCTGGGCTTAGCCTTCCAGTCATGTTTCGAGCACCTAGAGTGTGCCAGGAATGTCACATACAAGATCTCCTTTACATTTCTTTCCTTCCAACAGCCCTCCTAGGCAGAGGTTATGCCTTGCAGACAAAGTCACTGAGGCTTGAGCAGCACCAAGATAGAATGCCCAGGTTTCTAAATGTGGTGTGTGGCAGGGCTAGGTCTGAACCTGGGAGTATGGGGCTCTAGAATACCCTCCCTAACAGGAAGGCTGTCCCTGTCCAAAGAGTCCCAACCTCAGCTGACCTGTCCCCTGACCTGGCCTGGCTGGAGGAATCACAGACCTGCCCCCTTTCTCCCCTGGGCTTCTCTGCCCCTGGCTGCCAGAGGAAGGGCTCTTGAGGGTGACTGCTCATGCCTTCTAACCCCTGAACCTGGAAAGGGAGCACCAGCCACCTCCTAAGATGGTTTATGGTCAGGGAACTTCCCTGAGGATGAGATAGAAGTTGGGTGGGGTTGCACAGCCTGGAGTCTCCTCCCAGCTCTGTTCTGTGACCTTGGACAACTCCCTTAATTTCTCTGAGCCCATCTCCTCATTAGAACATGTGGACAAGTGATACCTCTCCCCTGGACGATGAGACTGTGAAAGGGAAGGCACAGAGCCCTGCAGAGCTCTCAGCATGTTTTAGGTCCTGAGAAATGTCATCTCACTGAGAGACTATGGGGTCTGATGGTGTCCAGGAAAGTATTGAGTTTCAAGCTAAAAGCTTTTAGAAAGGAGGCTGTCTTCCTGGGAAAAGCTGCAGTCAGAGCTCCCATCTGATTGAGCAGCCCACCTGCCCTTGGGGCCTCTCTCTCTGAAGGTTCCTGTCAGACCAGGGCCTAGTGGGTTGTGCATAGGGACTGGCCAGGGGTGTGGCGGGTAGACAGGTGAGGCAGAGGAGGCTTGGAGCAATGGCAACCAGGCAGGTCCAGAGAACTCCTCCTCACAGGGTCATGAAGGGGTCCTATGGGACACGTGCTGGTCACAACATTAGCCAGATGAGAGGATGAACTGACTCAAGAGTGTCCAATGTGAGCAGATCTCTCTGGGCTATTGAGAGGGGCAGGCTAAGCAGTTGGAACTCCTTCTTTAATGACAGAGCTCATACCAAAGTGGGGTGACAGGCAGGGACAGGAAGTCAGGGAATGTCTCTGAGAAGGGGACACTTAACTGAGGACAAATGACAAGGAGTTGGTTGTAAGAAGAGCAAGAGGAAAGGCATCCCAAAAAGAGAGAATAGCAAGTGTAAAGACCCTGGGGCTCAAAAAACCTTCAAGTATCTAAGAGGCAAAACTGAGCACAATATGCCTAGAGTATGCCAGTTCAGTTCAGCCGCTGCTGGACAGAAGTGGATGTGTGGGCAGCCTTATGGAGCACCAGGAAATAGGAATTTTGGAAGTGTCTTTCTCTGGGCTCTGCCACTGACCATCTAGAATAGGGTCTGGCCCAGGGCTCAGGACACTTAAACAAATGTGAATCGGCCCCCATCAGGCCCTTATCTCTACAAATAGAACGTCAGCTCCTGAAACAGCTTTAATATCTAATTGTTGGCAATAAATTGAACCCATTAAACTGTGGATCTAAAGTTCGCTGGGGCTGTTAACATCAGCAAAGCCAGTGGCTGTGTCTGTTTCTACACAAGATGCAGTAAGGTAGAGTTTCTCTCTAGAGGCAGGTAGGCTGTGGCCCTCTGGGCCCAGGAGAGAGGGGCTTGATTCCTGTTAATGAGCAACTGTAACTGGGATTCACTCTTATTGGAGTTATGTGACTGTTCAGGTGGGAGATCCTGGGGCAAGGGATGTGCAGAGATTCTTAGCACTAGTCACCCACCATAATCTCAGCCAGGGGAAGAGAAGGCCCTCCTCTCTCCAGCCCATGACTCGATGTGGGCCACCCATCCCTTGGCTGGGAACACTGCCAAGGGATGAGGGGACCCCAAAGTATTCTTCCCAGAACAAGAACCCCACCTCCCATGCCTGCCCTTGGGCCTGACCCTGGAAGATTTTCTTTTCTCTGTTGCTCTTGAGGTCAGGTGGGTTTTCTCAGTTAATTCTGTGGAATAAATTCTGCCCACCTGAAGCTCGGAGGGCTGCCTGGAGGAGACAAATGTGGAATGGGTAGGAGGAAGTTAAGGAGAAAGGCAGGTGGCCATGTTCTGTCTTCTGGGGAAGAAGGAGGTCGGAGGCCAGCTGGCTCATCCAATGCCACACAGAAGCTAGTAGTGAAGCTGTGGACAGAGGAAGGCTTCCTGAAATGGCCATAAAGTTGGGGGCAGAGAGGAGGGCATCAGGATGGGAGGGGCCCAGAAGAGCTTGTGGCTTCCAGCTTCAGGGCTTCTCAGAGTCAGATTACCTGGAGGGCAAGTGGTGCCTCTCGGGTCCCTGTACTTTCTCATCTCTCTATGTGTCCTCCTGGGTGGGCCAAACCCAGCCCTCCAGAGATGGGAGTGGACCCAGGATCAGTGAAAGTCATCACAGGTAAGTTCAGACACAGCTTTGAGAGCAGATCTAGATAGGATCTGAGAAGGTCAGAGCTGGAAGGTGCCTTATTGTATTTATTTCCCAGTTTATAAATGAGAAAGTTGAGGCTCACAAGCCAGCCTCTGAGCTTAGACAGCTACCCCACACATGCACTGCCTGCCTCCTGGTTTGCCCGGGGCTGCTTCCCTGGCCTCAGAGTTCTCTCTTGGCCCTCTTGGCTCTCACCTCCTTCTGCAGAACTGTTTTCCCTTCTCATTCGCTCCTGAATAGGACTTGTCAGTGACTTGCTTGGGCCTCCACGGCTCTCACTTGGGCTTCCTTTCCAGAGGCCTTCAGGTGACAGGAGGGTTTGTGTTTGGCAGGGGTATGGGGCTCTGCCAGGGACATGCAGAGAGGGATAGGTGTGCGGGTAAGCTGGTCCTAGAGGCATTGGGTTGCTCCAGCCAAGAAGTGTGAGGCCTGAAGGGTAGGGCTTCCTTGTGCAGATTCTGCTGGAGCCCAGGGGGCTTCTTTGAGTCTGAGACCTCTGGCTCCCAGGCTGACTGTTGATGTCTCCCTCTTGGCCACTCCCAGGATTGGGACTACCTGAATGCACAAGGCATTTCCTGGCTGTGCCTTGAGGACCGAGAGGACTGCAGCTGTGGAAATGTTGGAACCTGTGGCCTGTTTGATCTGGAGTCCTTGCTTTCTGGCTGAAGGTGTGACTGCTCCCTGCAGACTCCTTCAAGGTGGAGTCTCCAGAGAAGAGAACCTGCCTTAGCCTGGATGGCACCTACATTTATTACTAGCTCCTTGAATGACATTGCTACTAAGCTTGGTTTGGTGACCTTGACCCCAGCTGGCCACCCTTAGTGGTCTCTCACTGGCCAGTGGTTGCCAGCACTGCATCTAGACAAAAACCCCAAAACGGGGATCCCTGGGTGGCGCAGCGGTTTGGTGCCTGCCTTTGGCCCAGGGCGCGATCCTGGAGACCCGGGATCGAGTCCCACGTCGGGCTCCCGGTGCATGGAGCCTGCTTCTCCCTCTGCCTATGTCTCTGCCTCTCTCTCTCTCTCTGTGTGACTATCATAAATAAATAAAAAATAAAAAAAATGTTTAAAAAAAAAAAGCCCAAAACGTGGGCCATATCCTTGAGGTGGATGGGGGTGGGGGTGAGGGAAAAGCCTTCCCTACTCCTCTCCTCCAAAGTATCTTCCACAGCTTCCAGACTTCTCCCTGCAGATGTCATAGTGCTAGGTCTGGCACTGCCTATTCCAAGTTTTGCAGAAGGTTGAAGACCAGCCCCTCGAAGACTGGCCACTGCTCTTCCCCGCTATGGAGAAGGGGTTTCCATGCCAGGAAACACCTGGAGCTCTGGGGTCTGCTGCTTTATGTGATCTTGGGCAAGCCTCTTTCCCTCTTTGGAATCTTAGTTTTCTTGCCCATAAAATGGCCACAAGGATGCTAATAGGGTTCTTGAGAGGATTCAACGTGAGAACGCAGGAGAAAACACCATAATTACAGAGTCTGCTGCTCCAAGAGTTGAGATAGCCCCACTCACCTGGTAGCTCAGGACTCTTTCTAGTATGGGGAGAAGAGAAGGATCTGGAGGGGAAGTGAAAACTGGTCTGACAAGAAGACTGAGGCATCTAGGAATCCAGAGGCTCCTATGCCTTGCCAAGACCTCTGCAGTACAGACACCGAGGGTGGTGTGCCATTTACCCAGAAGGGTTCCTAATAGCCAAAGCTTGGGGTCTCGGGAGGCAAAAGTAAGCAGTGTTGGGAGCCTGCCTGGAGGAAGGAGACAGTGGAGGGAGGGAGTAGAAGATGGATTGTCTTTTCCAAAGACTACATGTGAACCTGAGTCCTCCTTCAGGCCTTGGGTGTGGGAGAGTTAGTCTCCCACCTCCTGCCCACAGAACCGGTTGACAGGATGGGAAAGCTTCAGATTGGTGAGGCCAACGTCCACTTCCCAAGCATAAGACAAACCCTGAGGGTACCATCTGGTTCTTGGTCCAAAGATGGAAAGACTTCAGCCCCTGGCTGCAGCCCATTCCCTGACAGTCTTGTCTATCTCTCAGAGCACAGACCGGTACCCACTCCAAGGTCAGAGTTCTGAGCCCAGAAGTCAATACCTGGCCTTGACCTATGAATGAAACAGGTCAAATATAGGCTATATGCTTTCAGTCTTGATTTGTCTAATCCTCCAAAGCACATCTGAGGTGGAGCTAGGGAAACATCCACACCTCAGTTCCTATAAGGAGTAGCATTGGGTCTGTGACGGGCTCTAAGAACAGTCCATGGATTTGTTAGTTGGCCCCTGTTGTGGATAAACAAGTCGTTTCCCAAGTTTTTTCTGCATTATAATTTATATAAAGTAAAATTTTTAAAAAGATTTTATTTATTTATTTATTCACGAGAAACACACAGACACACACACACACACAGAGAGAGAGAGAGGCAAAGACATAGGCAGAGGGAGAAGCAGGCTCCATGCAGAGCCTGATGTGGGACTCGATCCCTGATCCCCGGACTCGAGGATCACACCCTGAGCCAAAGGCAGGCACTCAACCGCTAAGCCACCCAGGCTTCCCTATAAAGTAAAATCTTAAGTGTAAAGGTAAATTATTTTATTTTAAAAATATATATTAAAATATTTATTGTATTATTTTAAATAATATTTTTAAGGACATATACTTTTTTCTATTTTTTTTTCAAGAGGTTTACTTAAAAAATAATTCTTAAAAATTTGAGTGGAGTTGGGGAGCCTGGTTGGTTCAGTCAGTTAAGTGTCCAACTCTTAATCTTGGCTCAGGTCATGATCTCAGGGTTGTGATATCCAGCCGCATTTCAGGCTCCGTGTGGGGCATGGAGCCTGCTTAAGATTCTTTCTCTCCCTCTCCCTCTGCCCCTCACCAACTCCCCCACTCCCTTTCTAAAAAAATTGCATATAGTTGACATACAATGTCACATTAGTTTCAGGTGTACAACATAGTAATTCAACTTCTGTATACATTATGCTGTGCTCGCCAAAAGCATAGTTACCATCTGTCACCACACACCGCTGTTACAGTACCATTGACTATATTCCCTATACTGTGCCTTTTATTCTCGTGACTTATTCATTCCATAAGTGGAAACCTCTATCTCCCACTTCCCTTTACCAATTTTGCCCATCCTCCCATTCCCCTTGTCTCTGGCAACCATCAGTTTGTTCTCTGTATTTATAGGTCTGATTTTGCTAAATTAGATCATTTTAATCTAATGCATATACTCGTGTAACCAGGATCCCAGTCAGGATATAGGACATTTCCATCACCCCAGAAAGTGCCTAATAACCCCCTATCACAGATACTGATCTGATTTCTATCACCATATATAAGTGTTGCCTATTCTGGAAATTCATATAATCAGTGGGATTATACAAGTAGGTAAGTATGTAGCTTTTTGTGTCTGGTGCCTTTTGCTACTTTTCAAGATTTATCCATGTTGTTGGATTAGTAGTTCTTTCCTTTAATTGTTGAGTGGTATTACATTTTATGAACAGACCACAATTTGATGGTTATTGGGCTGTTCTAGTTTTGGGCTATTATGAAAAAAGCTGCTAGGAACATTCACGCACAAGTCTTTATGTGGACATATATTTTCATTTCTTTCGGGTAACTATTTAGGATTGAAATGGCTAGTCAATACCCAGAAGTGAAATTTCTGGATGTACATTAAGGATATATCTAACTTTTTAAGAAAAGCAAGATTTCCAAAGTGGTTGTATCCTTTTATGTTCCCACCAATAATTTATGAGACTTCTGATTGCTCCACATCCTCATCAACATCTGGTATTATCAGTCCTTTTTATCTTAGCTACTCTGATGGATGTATAGTCTTTCGTTGTTATTTTTCAGTGTATTTCACTATAATTTTAGTTTGCATTTCTCTAATGGTTAACAATGCTAGGGACTTTTCCGTGTGACTACTGGCCATTTGTAAATCTGTTCAAGTCTTTAGCCTGTTTTCAAAACATCAGGTTGTTTGCCTTTTTATTATTGAGTTATGGGAGTTCTTTATATACTCTGGATACACACCCATTTTTATAGATATGTGTTGGAAGTGTTTGGGTTTATCTACTTCTCTACTTGTTTTCTTAATGGGTGCTTTTGATGAACAGTAGTTTTTAGTTTTTTTGAAGATTAATATTTATGATTAATGCTTTTTATGTTCTAAGAAATCTTTACTTACGCCAAGGTCATGAACATCTTTTTATGTTCTCCCTCATAATCTATATAATTTTGGCTTTTACATTTGGGGCCATGATCCACCTGTTATTGATTTTTTTGAGTGTGGTAGGAACTTAGGATTGAGGTTTATATATATCTTGAAGAAAAAGAAACATTTCTTTCCCTGTTGAATTGTTACGGCACTCTTATAAAAGACCACTTGACTATATATGTGTGGGTCTAGTTCTGGACTCTATTCTTTTCTGTTGATGACCTCGTTGTCTATATATTTGCCAATACCATATGCTCTTGATTACATTCAATCCATGAACATGGCATATCTTTCTATTTAAGTCTTTTAACATTTTTTTCTCAGCAAAATTTTATAGTGTTGTACATCTTGCATTACATTAACTGCTAGTATTTTTAGGTTTTGGGTGTTATTCTAAAGTAGAATCTAAAAATTTTTAAATTTTCCAATAGCTTATTACTAGTTTATGAAACTACAATAGATTTTTAATGTATTAATCATGTATTCTGTGACATTGCTAAATCTATGTATTAGCTCTAGTAGTTTTCTACATTCACAATAATATCTGTGAATAAAGACAGCTTTACTTGTTCCTTTCCAATCTTTATGCCTTTATATTTCTTGCCTGTACACTGACTGGGACTTTCTAATACAATGTAGGATAGCTGCAGTGAGAGCAGAGTAGAGGCTTTGTTTCTTGGGAGGCCATTCTTTTGACTAGAGGAATGACCTGCTGTGATTTA
Source organism: Nyctereutes procyonoides (assembly GCF_905146905.1). Classification (NCBI taxonomy): domain Eukaryota; kingdom Metazoa; phylum Chordata; class Mammalia; order Carnivora; family Canidae; genus Nyctereutes; species Nyctereutes procyonoides. The sequence goes on along the minus strand of NW_026575131.1, from coordinate 38,856,202 downwards.
CACTTAAAAAAAAATTCTTCTGGCTGCCAGGGAAGAATTGTAGGGGCAAAGTGGATGCAGGGAGACCAACAAAAGGCTGCAGAATTCCTGAGAATTCTGAGAAAGGGAGTAGCTTGGCCTGGGATGATGGGAGATCTGGGATATATTTGGAGTCAGAGTCATAGAACTCACTATAGAATAGACCTGGAGGGTGGGGAGGGGAGGAGAAGGGCACCAAGGATGATTGCTAGTATTGCCATGATCTGTGGGGGCAGTGATAGAGATACTGTCTCTTGAGGTGAGGAGACTTTGGGGTATGCAGCTTTGGCCACTTTCATTTCAAGATACTATTAAGACATCCAAGGGGTCAGGAGGGCAACATGAGTGATGAAGCTTGGGGCACAGCTTTTGGGAGACATCATGACTTAGATGGGATCCAAAGCCATAAGACCAGACAAGAAAGGAAAGAATGTGGAGAAGGATGAAAAGGAGACATAATCCTGGGGCAGAGGCCCAGGAACTTGAAAGAGCCAGGAAGGTAGACTGAGAGGGAACAGTGAGGTAGGAGGAAAACCAAGAGTATAGTTTTTTGGAAGTCTCTTGGAGCAAATGTTCCAAAAAAGGGGTGGTTACTGTGTTGGCTGCTGCTGAGCAGGAAAAGTGGGACAAGGACAGAGAGACGACCATCAGATTTTCCATCACAAATGTCCTTGGTGGCCTTAACACAGGCATTTAATTTTTTAAAAAGATTTTATTTATTCATGAGAGACATATAGAGAGAGGCAGAGACATAGGCAGAGGAAGAAGCAGGCACCCTGCAAGGAGAGCAATGGGGGACTTGATCCCAGGCCCTGAGCAGAAGGCAGATGCTCAACCGCTGAACCACGCAGGTGTCCCAACACAGGCATTTCAGTGGAGTGATATAGCTTGAAGCCCAGCTGGGGAGGTGGGAACTGTAGGTAGCACAGTGAAGGAGGTGGCAGCCTTTCTTCAAGCACCCAGTAAGGAGTCTTGCAGAGTTCTAGGTGTCTGCAAAGAGACCAAAGCCCTCACTGGCTGTGGGGAAAAAGAAAAATGGGTCCTGTGCTTTGGAAGTCAGGGGTTGGGTCAACCAGGGTGGATGAGAAGGCAAGACACCTTGGGAAGGGATGAGAGGATGAAGCAAACATAGGAATCCATGCCCAGTGCTGGCCCTGGATCTCTATAACAAACGTCCAGCTTCTAGAACTTATCATGCTCATCACCAGGAGGGATGAGCTCAAGGAGGGTGGGCAGTGGTTGCCTGGGTGGAGGGCAGCAGAGTGCAGTATGGCTTAATTGCACGTCCTGCCTGTGTGTGTTGTTTCCTAAGAAAGCTGCACTGCTTTGTACAGGTAAGTTCGTCCTAAAAGCAACACATACTCTTTGGGGAATTACAGAAGAGGGAAAGGTTTACTTCTCGGTATATTTTACTCAGTTTTGTTTTTACATGTAATTGTTCTTGCGTAATTATAACTTTGCTATGAACAGAGTTTTAGGTGTGATTATTTTCCACTGAATGTTATATAACAGACCTTCTCCATGTGGATATATGGCTTTCATCATCATTATTAGTTGCATAAAATTGCAGGGGTTTTAGTGCCACTTCCCCAGGTTAGGCCCACATCCCAGCATCAGGGACCTGTGGGACAGTCACAGTAACCTTTCAGCCTGTCCTGTACTTTCTCCTCTAAGCTGTCCTCAACTCTGCCCACAGTCACTTCCCCTGGACCTGACAAAGTCTTTGGGTAACATGCTTTGACCGACTGACCAATCTAGTCTCTACTGGCTGCTAGGAATTCTCAGTCCTCTTCATCCACCCAACTGCCATCTCTCCCAAGGACGTCTCGGGCTCTGGTCAGTGGCCTATTGCTGTTTTCCCCATGTCTTGGCTACTTCTCTCAGTGCCTTGGTCATGAGACCTTCAGCAAGAGTGCCCCTTTACTCCTGACCTATGTTCAACCAGGCTCATCCTCACAGAACTTGCCTCCTCAGTCAAGCCTTCCTGGTTTCCAGTCCACTTGGCCTCCCTGCCTCTGAACATCCATAGCATTTAGACTCTATGAGGTCCCTGAGAGGGCCCTCAATAAATCGTCCCCTCTGCCCCATCCCACTTCTGAACAAATTGAGAAATAATACCTAGATGGAGGCAAAAGCATCATCTTCTTCATTGAAAAGCAGCTCAGTGAGGCCAGCTGGACCTGTGAACTGGGCCCAAGATTAAGCTCACTTCCTTCCTCTCCACCCCTCTTCCCCATTGTCACTGCTCTGGGGGAGTGAGGCCCGGGCATCACAGCCATTGGAGACCAGCATGTGGAAAGTGAGAAGTCCACACTTTTCCCTGCAGTCCATGACCAGGGAGAAGTGCTAAATCCTGTCTTATTACACAGTCACTTTCCATGGGTTTTGCTGCTTCTACTCCACTGTGAGCTCCTTCATTCTAAGGTATGTATGGCTTCTGATCCTCACAGTGCCTTCGGAGAGGGCGAAGAGAATTGGCTCTTGGAAAGCCCCTTCATGGGCACCCACACCGGTGAGGTCTGTAGTTCTGTTCAGTGGGCTTCATTTCTCCACTGATGCTGGCCTGAGTAGCTGGAGACCCCATGGGCATAGGTAGCTGTGTAGCCACTGCCAGTGGTTCACTCAGGCTCAGTCAGGAAGGTAACAGGCCCTTTCCTCAGAACAGGCTTCCATGGGGGTGCAGGGTGTGGGGACACAATTACTGCTGGTACCCTCATAGTAGGAATGAGAAGAGAACCAAACTAGCAGTGGAGTGCTACAGACTTGCTTTGCTTAACTCACAATTAGGCTAAGAGCCTACTTTGAGCCTTTACTGGAATGACTGATGAATGACTGGATCATCCAAGGCCTCGGGATTAATTATTTTTTTTTCGGCTGGGGATTCCATGGACAGAGCCAGGTTACAAGCTCCACTGCTCCACTGGCTGCTGCTTTCTAGAGGAATCTGAGCCCTCACACAATTTGGAGCCCACCTGGTAATGCCTGGATCCCAGAGCTGTGGGTGCACACACATCATTGCACCACGTAGAGTTAGAAAAAGATTTCTCTAAAAATAACCACCAAGGAATATTTAATTTGATAGCAAGACTGTGACTAATGCATGAAACAGAGAGAGTCTGTGTGACAAGTCACAGTACAATAATGGGGAAAAATTCATATTTGACCTTTAAACCAGTGTAAAATGAAACTGATCTAAGCCTCGGCCCCTGAGGAACCTGTGGCTCTAGGGAAAGTGGCTGTGAGTAGGGAATGTGATGGTCATGGAGGAAAAGTGAGGGTACTATGTGGCTTTCAAGGGTGTTGCATCCTGGAAATAGGTCGAGGAAATCAATACCTTTTGGTATTAGATAGAGAGAAGGGCTGGTGCTGAGCTAAGAGCTGGCTGGTGAGAGGCGGATGCAGGAGGCCAGCCCAGCTGGCTGGGGGTGACTGCATCACAAGCTGGCTCTAAGGAGAAGCTGATTCCACAAAGGCAAGGAGACCCAGCATTTCCGGGGAGTGATTGGAGTTGCTGGGGCAGGGAGTGGGGTTCCAATGTTGAGTAAACACTTACCCTGTGGAAGGCTCTGTGTTGAGAGTTTCACAGGCATCACCCTCCTAAGCATCTTTGACGCAGAAGCTATTATTGCCACTTGACAGAGGAGGAAACTGGGCTCAGAGAGGTTAAGCTACTTGCCTGGGATCACCCAGTTGGGAAGTGTCTGGAGCTGGATGTGAACCCAGGGACTTCAAATGCTATTTGTTGCTACCAGGTCACTTAAACTTGAAAAAAGTCCATGAGTGACAAGTTGGGTTTGGAGCAGTCTGAGTGTAGGTTGTGGTTTCTGCTGGGCTACATGGTAACCAGTTCTCATGGAAAATTGCCATGGATCCTGGCATGACAGGTTTCTGGTTTGTGATCATTACCCCAATCTTTCCATAATTCATGATCGCATATTATGGACTCTGATCCATCAACCTCAGTGCTACCTGGAGAAGAAAATAGTCTCTATTTCTTAGAGTTTCTCTTCTTCAGTGTCAACAGGACGAGTCCTGCTCCTGCCATGCCTGCGTCACTGTCCTACATGTTCTGAGTACACAGCCAAGGTGTGTTCTCAGAAGAGAGTTCTTCAAAGAGTTTCTTTCTTTCTTTTTTTTTTAAGATTTTATTTATTCATGACAGACAGACAGACACACACACACACACACACACACAGAGAGAGAGAGAGAGAGAGAGAGAGAGAGAGAGAGAGGCAGAGACACAGGCAGAGGTAGAAGCAGGCTCCATGCAGGGAGTCTGATGTGGGACTTGATCCCAGGTCTCCAGGGTCAGGCCCTGGGCTGAAGGCAGGCGCTAAACCGCTGAGCCACCGGGGCTGCCGTCTTTTCTTTTCTTTCTTTTCTTTTCTTTCTTTCTTTCTTTCTTTCTTTCTTTCTTTCTTTCTTTCTTTCTTTCTTCCTTCCTTCCTTCCTTCCTTCCTTCCTTCCTTTCTTCTTTCTTTCTTTCTTTCTTTCTTTCTTTCTTTCTTTCTTTCTTTCTTTCTTTCTTTCTTTCTTTCTCTTTCCTCTTCTTTCTCTTTTCTCTTTTCCTTCTCTTCTCTTCTTCTCTTCTCTTCTCTTCTCTTCTCTTCTCTTCTCTTCTCTTCTTTCTCTTCTCTTCTCTTCTCTTCTCTTCTCTTCTCTTCTCTTCTCTTCTCTTCTCTTCTCTTCTCTTCTCTTCTCTCTCTTCTTTCTTCTCTTTTCTCTTTTTTTGTATCCTCTACTGCATAAACGTTCCTGAAGGAAGAGATTAGCAGTGGTCTCTGGATTCAGAGCCAGTTGTTGATTGGCATGCTTGGTGATGTTCTTTCTCTAGAAATCTTAGCATGGACAGGGCTGGACATGACAAGCAAGGTGTTTAGAACACAGTTGAAGAGGGGGCAGAGACCCTTCTAGACTTTGGGGAGTTGGCTCCAACAAGGGATAAGCTTCTCTCCCTTCTGAGCCTGAGAGATGAGGGCTGAGTCTCTGCTCAAGTGTGCTATCATGAGAATCAAGGAAAGATTGGCTTGAATAGGAGAGGGAAGTCTGGAGTGGTCCTGGGTGAGAATGGCTCTGTGCAGCATTTGTTGGGTGCTCTAAGAATTGGGGAGTGTGCACTGATGCTTTTGAGCCCAGCATATAAAGGGACAGGACTTTGCTTCTGTTGTCCTCCTAACAAGCCCACAATCTCCTTGAGGAGCCTGGTCTTACTCATGTCTCTCATCTCTGCTTCTGACCCAAGGTCTGACAATGGTTGGTACCCCCAAGATCTATGGGACCCAGCAAGGCTCCAGTACCTGCTTCCCATACCAGCCACATCTTTCTCCATTCTCTGCTTGCTCACTTATCACACCTTGGTCACACTGGCCTTTCCATTCCTCAGGTATATCAAGCTCCTTCCTTACCAGACCTCCCTCCCAAAATGCTGCTCCCTCTGTCTAGAGCACTTTCCTTCTTTACTTGGCTGATTTGTCTGCATTGTCAGGTTCCAGTTTAAACACCATTTCCTCCAGGAAGTCTTCCCTGATTTACCAAACTAGGTCAGGGCCCTTGGTATATGCTCCCTTTGTACACTGTACTCTTTTGTTCTAGTACTTATGTCACCAACTAGATATTCGCTTGTGTGATAATTGGTTGAATTCTTCTTCCCCCAACTAGATGGGAACTCTAGTGATGGGAAAAATTGTGAACATTTTCTACTCTGGACCTGGTCCATAGCAGGTGCTTGATAAATATTTGGTGAATGAATGATTAAAATTTCCCAAACTTCAAGGTGAAAAGTGTGAGGAGCTGGTAGGAATGAAGGTTCCTTTTCTAGCCCCAGCCCCATAGCAATTCAGAGATAAGGTAGGTGGTGCTACACCAAACAAACAGGCATTGTTTTGCACTTAAGTGAATTAGTGAAGGCACTGCAATTGGTTGCTTTTTATGTGTAGAGAAATTACCTCTGTCCTGATTTGCAATATCCGTGCTATTTTGGGCTGTTTTTCTCTTTTGGCCCTATTTGTATTAGAGCAATAATTTCACCATTTGGCTACACAGAGGCCCAATTAATATTACAAATATGGTCCCATAAAATTCACTTCTTGACATTAGAACGTTTTGTTGCTAATTACTCTCCAAGGTTTTCAATTCCTCCTTGGTGACTTAATGCAGAAATTCAAGGGCACAGTTATTTCCCCCAAAGGGAAAGGAGAACTGAGTAATGCCAAGTTTGGTATCTACTTGCCCTTCCTTCTGGGTGTGTGTGTGGGGGGGTGGTATTTGTTTTTCTTACTTTCTCCTCCCTTTTTCCTGGCCAGAAAGAAATAACAAACAAACAAAACTCGTTTTGGAACAATGATATATATTTGTGGAAAAATAAGCAAAAGCACTCATCTACTAATGTATTCATTCAAACAATATTTACTGAGCACCTACTATGTTTCAAATCCTGTGTGCAAGTCACTGAGAATACCAGAAAGACTACAGCATGGTACTGTTTCCATGTAGCTCACAATCTTGAGTGAGCAGGGCATCTGAGGAGCCTGGGACATATCCATGGGTGCCTCTCATGGTGGGGCTTGATAGCCACAGCCCATGCAGAAGAGCCACATCAGTCTTCAGTGATGGAGACCAGGGAGCTTTTGAAGCCAGGGAACTTTTGGTCATTTCTCATTTGAAAGACCTTGGCTAACCGCAAGGAATCTGCATTTTAATAATATTTTGAATGGATTGATAAAACAGGAACAGATGGTTAAAGTTTGTCATTTTAGGGAAAATAATGAAATATTGCACTGCTTAATCTGTCTCTTTTTCACACTCTTCTCTATCCCCTCCCCACCTCGAAGATATTCAGATGCAGCAAAATTTAAAGCAAATTACTAATAATATCTTCTTAGTCACTTAGGTCTCTTACCTGAAAGGACCCTAACTTTGTCAGCCAGCTCTGTGTAACCTACTCTGTTAGCTCTTTACTCCAGTGTTGCCTCCTGAGAGGAGGCTTCCAAAAAGGTGTTGTTTTGAGGGAACATAATGGGTGGAGGTGAAGTGAGACTAGCTTGTGCGTCTCTCTGCCATGAAGAAAACTTAGTTTTGTAGATGCTTTATTAACCAGAGTAGACTCACTCCTAGAGGATCCCAGTGAGGCAGAGATGTTGGGTAACAGGTGTTTCTGAGCATCCTATCCACCTGCCCTTGGGCTGCTTATGGCCATAAGCCCCAGCTGCAGGCACTGCCTGAAGAGAAGGCAGAATGGTCACCACTATCACCTCTACTCTTAGATTCACCTCTTTAGTCACTGTATTTCTCTGAAATTTCCCCACCATTCTGCTTGGATAAAGTATCAGATGAGATCAACCACTGGTAAGAGGAAGTGAGTACTGCTCTGGCACCATGGCCAGAAACTCTTGGGAGACTGAGCATCATGTACCACTTGCCTACCGCTCACTGACTTCAGTAGCAAAAGCCTCCAGAATGCTCCTGGATAAACATCATCTTTGTGGCCACACATTGTTTTATGAGCTGAGTCATCAGACTGGCTGACTCCTTAAATGCTGCTATCTGATTCTCCAGGCAGCAGAAAAAATGGGAGAAGATATGAAGTGTAGCTCACTGAGCTCTGCAGAGAGGGCCGATCTCATTGGCCAAAAGTGATGAGCGGATTTATCATTATGGAGTTTGCTTATGGTAAAAACTTTACTAACATAAGTTTAATTTAAGTGAAAAAGATGATGCTGTCTGCATGCCTTGTATGTTATATACAAAATCTGTTTGGTTATGGGCTGTTTTTAATAGCCACCCATCTTCAAGGACATTCCTGCTGAAGACTTGATCCCTTCCTCAGCCAGCAAGTTGCAATTTATCATCTTAGGTAATAAGTTCAGTCCAAAAGTAATAGTGACATGTTAAGTCAAACTGTTTGCAGAATTGTTTTTTTAGATAAGAAAGCATGTTTATCTTTTACATAGCTACTTAGTAAGATGTATCAATGCATTTTTAAAAAGATTTTATTTATTTATTTATTCATGAGAGACACACACAGAGGCAGAGACATAGGCAGAGGGAGAATCAGGCTGATGCGGGACTCAATTCCAGGACTCCATGATCACACCCTGAGCCAAAGGCAGACGCTCAACTGTTGAGCCACCCAGGTGTCCCTCAATGCATTTTAAAGTCAATGTACCTATATCAAGGAAATTTACTCTTATTAACTCAGATTTCTGAATTTGGAGACTTGTGACTTGCTGAAGTAAATTTCTCAGTTCTCTTTCCAACCTATTGCATCATAGTCTCAGGAAACATACAAGTAGATCACTCCCCAAGAGTTTATGTTGACTTCCTCTTAGGTGATAGGCATTGTTAGTCTCTGTGTGCGGTAAAAATAAACAAAGAGCAATCTTTGCCACTGAAAAAGGAAACAGATGTTTGTGCAAGGCAGACACATTTGGTCTCTTGGAGGAAGGTGGGATGAGTAGGTGCTACAGGAAAGGCCCTCATGGGAAAGCAAAATCCCCTTTAGCCAAAGACAGTTGGGGAAGCAATCCTGGGGAGATTGGTCCTTGGAAAGTGAGGAGGGTCCATGAGTTTCAAGAGAGGAGAATACACAGGTTGAGGGATACTGTATGCAAAGGCCCACCCAGAGCCAGGAAAGGGCAGCTGCTTGTATCTGGAGTTGGGATGGCCCTAGAGATTTCTGGGAGAGCAATTTCTGGGAGGTAACAGGGTCAGAAACCAGACCTTTTGAGAGTCAGATGAATTACATTGAAATAATCCAGAGTGGATGATTCTTCTTCAAAGTCTAGATAGAGGAGGAAGAGGGGGAATGGTGGATGAGAGTACCAACAGAGCAGATGTTCCTGGAAGGAACCTGTGGAGCAGAACCAGGTGAAAAAGGAGTGCAGGTAGCAACAATGGTGCAGTGAGTTCCTGAGGATCCTGATAAGGAGCAGACAGTAAAGCTGGGTGGTGGTGAAAACATAAGGAAGTGGATGGAGAGGAGGGGAGGGCAGGGCACCGAGGGTCCTGACTTTCAGAAGCAAGCTGGAGGTTGGCTCACATGCTGAGAGGGGTGTGTATATGTGGGGTGAGAGTGGACAGACAGCACTAGGAAGGGCTCAGAGCAGATGCTGTGGGTACAGGAGAGCAGGTGTATATCCCTCCTGAAGGCCAATTCTCTGTGACGTGCTCTACCCTCTTTTGCTTCAGCTCAAGAAAACAATCTAAATTTAGTATAAAGAGAAAGACTGTCGAGTCTGGGACTTACCAGATACCCTTCTTCTCACCGTGGCTCCTTTTCTTTTCTCTTTAAAGTTGGGATTAATGCATTCCTATCCCCGAGCTGTGGTGTGTAGTTGCTGATTGGGACTGTCTTCGTCTGGGGGAAGCTGTCACCTAGGGTGAATTCAGACTGGGAATAAGAGAGTAAGCTTTGGGAAAACCAGTCCTTATGCTGAGACTGTGATCATGTACATCAGCCAATGGGGTGGAACTCAGGAGGTGAAATAAGAGCTGTAAGGTTGTTCAGAAAGTCTGTATAACTTGGATCACTTACTAGATAGCTCCCTGGAGAAAGCTTTGTGGGAATGTGGCTTCATTCTGTTGTGACAGTCCATGGTGGTACTGGGCAGAGGTCTTTCTGGAACAGTTAGCTGCATAAATAAGGGTCTCTCTTTTATTATGTTCTTGAACTACCCCGAACCTCAATGTATCTAACCATTGAGAAACTCAATTATTTACAGAATATTTTCCCAGGACAAGAGTGGGCAGCCTTTGTTTGTGGGAAGAGTCTATAGGGAAGGAGTTAGAAGTCCATGGCAAATTGAGCTTAGTCAGGCCTGGGAGGAGGAACCAATCATAAATGGCATTATGAAGAGTCAACAAAATCTGTTGATTACCAGGATATTCTTGTATTAGTCTTGCTTCCTATTCAACAGGTATGTGTCAGATGTTAGGTGAGGTGCTGAGGAACCAAAAAGATGACTTTAGTCTGGAGCTTGCCTTTTGGGAACTGTCAGTCTTATGAGAGAAATAAGGCACAAACACACAGAATTGGAATCCTAGCCCAAAGAGGGAAGGATCCAGTCTGCTAGCTGCAGGATCAGGCGAACTTTCCTGGAAGTACACTGATCTGGGCTTTGAAGAGTGGGTTTGCTCAAGAATGATATTGAGGGATGGATGACACTGGGTTTTGGCTTGGAAGTGCTGGTAACAGAGATGGATGAGTCTGCTGGGATTAGGGCTGGGAACACAATGTGGTACAGATGTAGGCGGAAAGGAGAAGTCCTGTAGTTGCCAGGATTATACTGGTCTTTGGCGAATGGCTGACCTAGAGTCACAAGGTGATATTTGCAGAAGGAAGAGGGAACAGATTTTTGGGGGAGGAGAGAAAGGAGGAAAGTTTTGGGACAGAGCCAGAAAATCCGTGCAGCCTGTAAGGCAAGGGACTTAGGAACAGCAGTGACCTAGATCCAGCCTAGGGCAGGATCTAGGATCCCAGTGAGGAAGAGCTTCCTTACTAGGAAGCCTACTGTGATTGTTTAGACTCCAAGCATCTACCGCATAGGCCAACTCTGCGAAACAAGAAATGGAAGAGGCGGCAGGACTTTGGGCTGGAAGGCATCCCAGGGACGAAGGGCAGAGCGAGGGGCCTCAGTACGCTCCACCTGGTTCTCCCGCGGCTGCGACTTCACCACCTTTTCGGGTCTGGCGATACGCAGGGTGGTTCCAGGGACCTTTCCGGGGATGGGCCGTGACCACGCTGTGGGTGACACTGGGCTGGGTCCGAAAACAGCATCCTTCCCTTGTCGGACAGGGGTCTCGCGGCGACCTCGGTGCGCCTGGCGGGAGGTGCCGGAGGAGCAAGGCTCGAAGGGCCTGCGGCCTCCCACCTGCCCAGCCCGCCTGTTCCCGCGCTCGCTACCGCGGAGGGCGGGGTCCGCCGCGCAGCTAAGCCTGACCCCCGCCCCGCGGGGCCGTCCAATCACCTCTCGCGGATTTCCCTCCGCTGGCGCGCGGCGGCGGCGGCGCGTGGGCTCGCGGGCTCGCGGGCTCGCGCGCGGGCTCGGGCGGCGCGAGCCCGGGCGGCGCGAGCCCCCGCGCGCCGGGGAGTGGCGCATGCGCGGCCGTCCTGCGAGCCCGCTGAGGCGAGCCGAACCGCGGCGGCGCCGGGAGCCGAGCAGCGGAGCTGTGAGGGACCGAGCGGCGGCGCGGGAGCGGCGGCGACGGACAGGTGGAGAGCCCTCGGCCGCGCCGCCCGGGACTGCTGGGCCGCCCGCAGAGCCTCGCGGTCCGGACGTGGCGGCGGCGGCGGCGGCGGCGGCGGCGGCGGCGTCCCCGGACGGCCTGTGAGGGATGCGCCGCCCACTGCCCCGCGCCGCCTGACCGCCCCCGCTTCGGCTTGCGGTGCGCCACAGCCGGGCCCGCGGCCGACCCCGCCGCGCTGTCGCCCGGCCGCCGCGCCCGCGGGGCCGCGCCCGGCCCGGCCATGTGGACCCCCACGGAGGAGGAGAAATACGGCGTAGGTAGGTGAGGCTCCGGCCTGGCCGCAGCGGGGGTCCCGGGGACGCGCCCGTGCTCTCGGCCCCGTCGCGGCCCCGCCTCGACTCGCGCCCGCGCGCCCCCGCCCCTGCCCGCAGGCTGCGCGGCCTCGGCGCGGGCGCGGGCGAGCGCGGGGCGAGCGCGGGGCGAGCGCGGGGCGGGGGCGCGGGCGGGGGCGCGGGCGGGGGCGCGGGCGGGGAGCGGGGCGCGGGGGGCGGGGAGGGCGGCAGGGGGCGCTGGCGGCGCGGCCTCGGCAGGTGCGGCCCGCGGGCGGGGCCCCTGTGACCGCGCGAGCTCTCTAGCGTGGGGCACAAGGCGGTTTTACCTAAGAAGCCAAATCCGGGGCTTGTTTTTTCCGCTCTCAATTTTAATGAGTTTCTGCACCTGAGTTGATGAGCCCGATGACTGTTTATTTTTGGACTGGAACCTTTCAGATAAAAGGACAAAAACAAAACAAAACCAAAAAAACAAACCACGTTGACATCATTTTTCTCCAGTCCAAATTTTTGCAGACGTTTGAACGCGAATGTTTGATCTGTTTTAATTTGTTTTGCCTTCAGGATTAGAAATAATTACCTTACAGTGAGAAGTGTTTTTGGACATGTCTCAGCGTTCAGTATGTATTATGGTCACAGTTTTGTTAAAACAACAAAACAGCAGCCAAGACCTGTTTTCAGATGAGACTGTTAGTCCTCTTTAGAATCCTCTTTTTTTATCTGTTAACTCTAGAAACTAACATTGTAACATTACACTTGTGTAAAAGGAACGTTCAATAATTTAAGGGATTGGACGTCAGTTTTCCTTTTACTATGTTCGTGTTTTGTGGCAATAACATGATAGAAAGGTTCAGCCACATTGCATTATTGTAAGTCATCGGTCATCTTGTTGAGTCAAAAACAGATTTAAAACGTTGAACGTACAGATTCCTCTCCCTCCCAAGCTTGTAATGGAAAGCTATAGATGAGGAATCTCTCCAAACATAGACTTTTATTTCCCTTTTTAAAACTGCAGTTCAATCAAGATTTAGCTCACAATGCACTATGAAATAACTTTTCAAACTGACAGTAGTTACAAACATTTAGGAATAACATCAGGCAAGTTATCATGTGAAAATTGAATTTATTTAAATTTAAGGACCTGCAGAGAGATCTATGCTGGTAGACAACCATGTTTTGGAAGGTAACTTTCTGAAGTTTTTAATGAGCTATGCAATAATGGCAGGATAACATGCTAGGACGGAAGTGATAAAAGGAGTCCTAGAGCTTGAGTCACTGTTGAGAAGGAATTGGGGAATGGTGCTCAGAGCCCGGATTCACCTTTGGGGACATTTTACCCTTTCTCTTAGAGCATTCTCTAAACACTATATAGATTCCATGAAGTGAAGGGTTGATGGCTTATCTTCTCCATAACTTGCTTTCAGAACTGCTGAACTGTAATAGCAAATAATTGACATGAAAGTGGTCTACTGTTCAGTGGCATCTAAGTGATAATTCCTTCTGGGGAAGAACCCTTGAGAAGGGAGTTAGCCAAATTCTGAGTCTTGGCCTCTTTTTTTACTGGCGTTGTGGGCAAGTTATTTAACATCGTTTTCTTAATGTGTAAATAGGGGCTAGTATTTACCTATAGGGTCGTAAAAATCAAATGAGAGCATACCAAGAGCTTAATAAATGTTAATTTCTTCTTTTCCCTTTAGTACTTAGAGTAATAATAACACTAGGTATTTCCTCTGGTGTGTTAGTTCTTAGAAGGAGGCAATGCAAGGTAATCAAGATAGGTATATGTAAATCTCAAAGCACTAAGATTTGGTGTGTGATATAATGGGAAGATGGAATAAAATTTTTGTATTCTGAGGACTGTGGGTTTAGTTTTAGAAAAATGGTTATTTCCCAGGAAGGGGCACAACATTGGGTACAGGGCAGGACCTAAATGCTTGGTAAATGAGAGAGACTGTTACTCGGAAGACTTTGACAGCAGTGACTTAGTGTAATTTAGATGCCTTTTCTGCCAAACAAGGCATCTTTTTTCCTGTTTCTCTCATAGCTTTCTTCTACTGTCTCTTCCTCAGTTATGATCTGAAACATTGTTCAAAATTTAGGGTACATCTCTTTCCATAAGCATGTTAGGGCTACACTCCTAGGTCTTTTATTTAATAAAATGCAGTTTAGCTATAAAGTAGTTTAAATATTGCACTTACAATAAGAAAACCAGTTAATCAAAAATAGTATTCTAGCTGCATTATTTAATTGCTAGCTTGAAAAATCTGTTACCACTATTCCTAGGAGAAAATATTTTGAGTTTCAACTTTGATTTTTATGACCAGTGTGGAGCACGAGTCTCAATCTCTGCTTGCTAATCCATAATCCTTATAGCAGGGAGGGAAAACTTGTACCTACTTCCTACTAATTTGGAGAAATTGCCTGGATGTTAGGGAAGGAGTCCCCTGTTGCAGCAGTGCAAAGGAGTTTTTTTTCCACTGCAGCTGTTCATCTGTATTTGACATTGGTAAGGTGTTTGAGATCCTGTAGAAACATCTTACTAGTTTTTAATTTTTTTAAAATACAGAAATTCTGCACTGCATTTTCAAATTATTTGATTTATCCACTTTGAAGTAGGTATCTGAGCTTCCATTTTTATTGTAATATTCTGTGGTTGACTTTAGAGGAAGGAGAGGAAACTGTCCTTTTTTGAGGTTTAGTTGTGGGCCGGTCAGCATGCTGCTAGGAATTCTCACTTATGTTACACCATGTAGATTTGTAGAGCAGATCTAACTGGATCTCAGGGGTTGTTAGTCTTTTTTTGTCCTTCATAAATGGAATATACGCCTTTATTTTCTTTTTGGCAGTGGGCAATATTTTGTAATATACTTGACTTTCTTGCTATCCTTCTCTAATATTAAAGGGGCTGTTTTTTAACTGAATCCTTTAGCCCATGTTCTGGGACTCTCTTTCCCTCTCAGGTTCTCTGCTCTGCTTTTGTTGCCATTTATGCTTGGAAAGCCCTGCATCTTTCATTCTTTACCTTTCCAAGAGGCTTCCTGTTCTAAAGTGCATTAGGTGAGAACAGTCCAACAATTTTTGTGAAACATTTGTCTTTTCCCGTACTGATGGCACCCATACTACCAAATATAGAAACCGAAGACCAAGAAAGTGTTTTTCTCATCCTCTAATCACCGAAGCAGTAGTAGCAGCAGCAACCACCAATAACAAAACAAGGATGTTTATAATTAACTTCTAAAATAGAATAGCAGCAAAATTTTAGTACATGTGTACTTGTATGGCATTTTAGGAGTGGAAGCTTGCTTCAGGTTGTCATTTGTTATATGTCATAAGGGAATTTGTTATTATGTCATATTGTCATAAGGCAATTTTTAAAAAATACTCAGGGCATTTGTTGCTGATTTCCTTTATTTATTTATTTATTTGCTGATTTTCTAATCTACACTTAGTAAACCATGACAAATTTTCCTCATTAGTAACCAGAATAACTTATATTTTAGTTTTGTAATGTTTTGTTTATGTAATTAAAATGATTTGTTATGTTTATTTTTATCTAATTTAAAAAGTAATTTAGATTTTCTGCCTTACTTTTACCAGATTTCGTTTTGCTTGATTTTCCCCAGGTAAGGAAAAAAAGCACTTTAAAAAAGAAGCCCTGAGTCCTTAAAAGAAATTTAGCTTGTGAAGATCCCATAGTGCAGAGACAGCTGAAACTGGGGAGGGAATAGATTGATGAAACCAAATTGGAAAGAACCAGTGATCACAGAATTTTAGTAAATCTGTTGGTAAATAGGCTACAACTTACTAAAATAGTGTGAAGGCAGTAGGCTTTTTAGTTACTTGTTTCACAAGGGAATCCCAGTCTTTGAAGCTTCCGAAAGGGCCCCAATCCCTTTCAGAGTTTAGTAAAGGCATCCACTAGAGTAGAGAAAATGTCATATACCCAAGACTTTATTTTGTTCTGAAAAGTGAGGCTGTGCTTGATCTTTAATGATTGGGGTTTAGTGTTCACAGGAACTTCCAAGTCATTATTCTACTCTAATATCACCTCTTCTCTCTTATTAAAACTGATGAGAAACTTTAACTGAGACATTAGGTGACTGATCTAAGTAATTTAAGCCAGTAACTGCTGAGTTGAGATTTGAACCTAGGATTTTGGGATTCTAAGCCACAGCTGCTTTCATTATATCATGTTGTTTCTGAAAGGAATTTGTTGGTAGTGTATGTCTCTGGCTCAAAAGATAAGGCATTCTCTACAGACTTTTCAATTTAAATTTGATAGTTACACTTAAGGAATTTTATTTCTATATTAAACATTTTTATAAGCCTACATGGTATTTATTGTTCTTCTAATTATAATAATTTGCATTGGTAATGAGTACATATTCAGAGCATGACGAGTTTTAAACAGCCCTGAACAGTATGTTGGGTTGTATTGCCTTTTCTTTTTTTTTAATTTTTATTTATTGATTTATTTATTTACAATAGTGAGAGAGAGAGAGAGAGAGAGAGAGGGAGAGGGAGGCAGAGACACAGGCAGAGGGAGAAGCAGGCTCCATGCACCGGGAGCCTGACGTGGGATTCGATCCCAGGTCTCCAGGATCGCGCCCTGGGCCAAAGGCAGGCGCCAAACCCCCGTACCACCCAGGGATCCCCTGTATTGCCTTTTCTTAAGACACTGTTGGTTGAGGGGAAAGAAGGTGAATTTAGCAAATACTTATTGAGTGCCTCCTCAAACCAAGAGGTCTTTGTTTTGACCTGTCATTCTGTAAAGCAAACAGGAAATAACCAACAGGAAATTATCAACATTTTAAATAGAAAAGTCATTATGCAACAATATTCTGTAGTCCACTCAAATGTTACAGTTCATTTTATCATGCATTGTTACAAGGGAATGTGCTGTGGAAACATTAAGTTAAATTATAAACATGACACCTTTTTCTATTTAGCATTTTTAGACACATTTGAAAGCATAGCGGTTTCAAAATAATGATCATTGAGATTGAAAGTACTTTATACCATATTTTTACATTGGTGCTGAATTTTAATTTTTAATAGTTTATATTTTGAACCTTTTTTTTTGAATTCTGTGTCTTTATTCTTGATGATTTATTCTGTGTCTTGGGAAATTTTTTCCAATGTGTAAGCATTATAGAGTATGCTATATTAGGGTTTTAATTCCAATGTTATGCTTTTACTCTAATGAATAAACTTGTTTATGATTATGCTCTCAACTCTTGCATAACCCTTCTTGACAGATTTTGTATGGAGAAGTAAGATTTTTTTTTTTTCACATAAAGCCTCTAGGAACTTAAAACATTTTTCATAAATATGTTGTCAAATTATTTTAGCTGTGGTCCAGGTATTTGCAGTTGATTTGCTATATCACACGTTAGGATACTCTAGTAGAGATAATTACCGTGTTGGGAAATGTTATTCAGAAGCTTCCTGTTTTCCTACTTTTCTTTAATGGAATAAAATCCCAACCTCCTGTTTTCATCTGTTTCTCTTTCTCTCTTCAAAACTCATTCATGAGCTCTTACTCATTGGTGAGTGAGAACCAAGATTGTTGGGGGAATTAACGTATGATGAATGCAGAGCTTTATATTATAGACTTAGTATCATACCTCAGATGTGCATTTGGCCTTTATTCAGATACATCTAGTGATAGTGCCCTTACCACTTTTTGGGACAGCTCCATTTTATTTAGACAGCTATGATTTGAACATCTTCCTTAGTGAATATACTCTGTAATTTCTTATAAGTCCACGTCCTGTGCTTACATTTGAATAATTTGCGTCATAGCCCTTCAGTAATTCATAGCATGTTAGAATTGTAAGGGATCTTAAAGATACTTGGTTTAAGGTTCTAGAACTAAATAAGTCTATTGGAATAGCTAACATTCATTAAGTGTTTACTCTGTGCCCAACACTTTTATGTTACGGCTCAAATTAGCTTTTTTAGTTTCATCTGCAGACCTGCTTGTACTTTACACTTTAGCCAAACTGAACTTTCCCCAAGTCTTCCAGGTCTCTAATTATACCAGTGCTGCCATGTGCCAGCACTACTTGTCACCTATTAAACACTTCTTATTTTTACTGCATCATGTCTTGTTCATGTTATTCCTTTTACGTGGGGTCTTTTTCCTTTTCCACATCTCAAGTTTTTCCTGCCTGGCAAGGTTCCTTTCATATATTGTTATCTTTGTAAGTCTTTTTCTAGACCCTTGACCCTCTCTTTCTCCAGCCAGATAGATTTTATTCTTTTAAAATTCATGGAACCTTGTACTTTGCAGTGGTATATTTGTCTTCTTCCACTAGACTAGTATCTTTCCAACTTTTGACTGTGCTCTACAATAAGAAATAGATTTAAAGTTGCTATCTCTTTTGTGTGTATGTGTATCTATATATGCATATATATAAGGATATGAAAAAGTTAAACAAAAGTTTAATGATATAGGACTGTACAGTGTGCTCTGATATTTTCTATTAATTTCTATTTCACTAAGAAATATTGGTGGTACCTCACTGAATGGACTTTGTGACCCATTGTTGAAAAAATGCTGCTTTAGGCTATAAACTGTTAAAAGTAGGGATTGTTATATTTTTATTTGTATTTTTGGCAGACGTAACTCAGTGCCAGGCATGTAGAAGGTTTTATACACATATTTGTAGAATAGAATTGGACATTTTAAGTTAATGTGGCATAAAGCCTGATTTTTGGAGACTTTTGGCTACCGTTTCACACTGATTACTCATGTTGAAGTTATAGTAATTCTAGGTTTTCTGTTACATGAACTGGAGTCAAGCTAGGTCTCTTCCACCCTGAATTTCTATACTAATAAACATAAACTTAAAATTTTAGTTTCGTTTTAAAAAGATTTTATATTTCCATTACGTTTTATCAAGGGGGAGCATATTTGATTTGCCACTGTAGATTCTGAGTTGGTGGGGGACTAGATGTATTTGGCTCAGCAGTATAGTCTGTCAAGTCTTTTTGAAGCTTGAGTTTTTGATCTCACATACTATCTTTTCTTTGAACTTTTATCTACACAATTGATAAACTTGTCTTCTTTTTCCAAGTGGCTGATAGAAGTGTTGAACAGAATCAGAAAAATTTTACTGTCTAGAGGGAAGTGTCTAGTTTATAGACAAATAGATTTTGCTATGTTGTGTTATGAAAACAAATTATCTGGATGATTTATTGAACATTTTATGAAATTGCCAGCTGTTGCCACCTTTGTGAACCTGATGGTGGTTGGGATTAGGATGGACTCTATAGCCACAGAGGAAAGATGTTGCTAAGAGATCTGTGTAGCTGTACATTTAAGTGTGGGGGACAAGGAAATTTAGCATTAGAAAGATGTTAAGTCCATTTTCATCGTCTGTATCAGATTTCATGTGCATTTCGTGTTTAGGAGGAAGGGTGGCACCAGACTTCTAGAGTTTTGTTTCTGACATGGTCTTCACATTTGCTTCACTAGATTTGGGTGGACAACTCAACTCACCCTTTTCCAGACAGGCTTTATAACTTTCCTACCTTTGTTACTTTGCTTAGGTTCTTATAATATGATGAATGAAATACCTTTCTCTGCCTAGGGAATGCCAGCTTAAAAAAGCTCAAATGTCATCTCTTTGATGCCTTCCCCAGCTCTGCTGGATATAAATAAGCATTGCTGTTTGCTCCTACAGCAGTTGGTACCAACCTCTTGGTACTTATCCCTTTGGATGCATAATTGCCTCTCTGCCTCAGGGGATTGAGCTTCTCCAGGAGAAGGAACTTTATCTTCATATTTGTAACCTCAGGACCTAGCACAGAGTGAGTGATCAATAAATGCTTAATTAGGAGTCCAGTCTAGTCAGGAGTTTTAATTTATTTTCCTTGTTAATCCTGGTAGTATTTTAAAAGTCAGGCTGTAAATCTAATAATATTTAGTTAGAAATTTGTGCCATCATGAATACACTTTTTTTCCCCTTAGCCTTTCTATTTCTTAAGCCTGTTAGAAAGGTTTACTGCTGAGTTCAACTAACTGACTTGGGGTGGCAGTTTTAGAATTCCCGTATGAATCCATTTCACCTAGAGTTTCACAGTTATCACAACAGTGATTCAGAAATCTTGTAGCAGGTAATTGGGATGTAGTTTGAAATTACCCCAACAATTCTTTCCTTTGACATCTTTGGAGAAGCTATGTTTTGGGTGAATGACTTTTCCAGAGAACTCAAGGTTAAACCTTTAAAAGCACCAAGAAAAGATTTTGTCTGTTGTTGTTGAAATTTTTCTAAAATATATTCTTCCCTGTATTGTGATTTCAATATGTGAAATACATTCAAGCCTTCTCTTTCTGTGTTAACATTTTCCTTTTGATTACATAAGCTATATATTCATTAGAAATATGTCAGTAAATATAGAAAAATACACAAAGAATATGGGTGATATCTTACTTTTGTAACCCATACATAACTCCTGTCAACCTATTAGTATATCTTTCTAGTTTTTTTTCTATGTACGCATTTAAATAGGCATTTAGGGGCATCTCAGTGGCTCAGTCCGCTAAGCGTCTGACTCTTGATAACATCTCAGGTTTTGAGCTCAGGGTTGTGAGTTTGCACCCTGCATTGGGGTCCACACTGGGCATGGAAACTACTTAAAAAAGTAGTAAGTTGGCTTTTAAAATACACTAAATTTAAGGCCATCCTGTGTATATTGTCTTACAATCTTTTATTTCTATTATGCTCTGAACCTTTTCTTATGTCTGGAATGTTCATTGCTTTAATGTCTACTGTTCCATAATATTGATGTACTACTCCTACTTCTGAATAGTTGGTTGGTTGAAATGATTTCCAGGACAATGAGGGTTGTTATTTCTCTGCACCCTTGTCCTTTTAGGACAATACTTTCTCTACTGATTTGCATTTTTCAAAAATTCAAAATTGATACATACTTGAGGGGAATAAATCCTTAAGCATTACAAAAATAAAGTGTTTCCTACTACTGTTTGATTTCTTGGGCATCAGTTGTTTAACTGAACTTTCTTTTTGGTATTATTTATAGAAACAAATGATTATAATGTTAATACAGTGATATTTGTTGCTTCCTCACTGAAATCCCTAATTCCGTTTGGTGATTCTCGTTTGCTCCTTTTCTCACCTGGCTGTGATGTGCTTAGGGAGTTTGGGGTGGGATATGTGGTACTCTGATTCATTATTGATGACTTGAAATTGTTTTTGTTTTTTTGTATTCTTTCTCTGTACATTTCTTTTCTTGGTAGCTACTTTGAGTATCATCCTTTTCTTTTTTGCATTTGCTAGCCACACATTGCTGTTTTGCTTCTCTCCCTAGCAATACACTTGCAAGCTAGACCTGCATTGAACTTGTTCAAGGAAAATTGGGTAATCAGCCGTGTGAAAAACTAAAGTGGCTCCTTTCTTCTTTGGAGTGAGAGTCAGTGCCTTTATGATAGATTCAGTCCTGTTAAAAGAAACTTCTGACTCATGGTCAAGGCTGGGTTCTGTATGAAGGCCTGTCTTTGAAACAGAGAGTATTCTGAGAGTGATAAAACCTAATGCAAATTTAGTCTGTTCAGAGGACACTTTTCCTTGTGGACGGGTACATGTAGATAGGACATGATCTGGTACTGCTGCAACATTTTTGTTGTTATGAGGAGAGCCAGGAAGAAGGAAGTTTCGTTTTACTTTTCAGTGTGGAAAAGGGATTTAAGTACTATGGTTGGAGGGAAGGAGCCTTTGAAAAGAAAATATTTTGATTCATTTATTATTTTTTAAAAATTTTAAAGGTTTTATTTTAGAGAGAGTGTGGAGGGGTGGGGCAGAGGGAGAGGGGGAGAGAGTCTTAAGCAGGCTCTGCACTGGGCTTGATCTCATGATACTGAGATCATGACCCTGAGCTGAAACCAAGAGTTGGATGCTTAACTGAGGAGCCACTCAAGTGCCCTTGATACATTTAAACGTATTGGAATACTTAAGCTTTTAGGAGACTGTGGTTTATGATTGTAAGTAATGATACTGTGTCCCATAAAACACTCATTGTTTTTATTGATTTACTTTCTCAGATGCTGTAGCAGGTTTCTGTATTAGTAATGATCTATTTTAATTGATTAGTTCTTTAATATTTATTTATTTATTTAAAGATTTAATTTATTTATTCATGCTAGAGAGAGAGAGAGAGAGGCAGAGACACAGGCAGAGGGAGAAGCAGGCTCCATGCAGGGAGCTCGACGTGGGACTCGATCCTGGGACTCCAGGATCATTCCCTGAGCTGAAGGCGGGTGTTGAACACTGAGCCACCCAGGGATCACAGTTCTTTAATATTTAAAAATTATTTTTATTATGGTAAAATATACAGTTTACTCATTTTAAGTGTATAATTCAGTGGCATTAAATGTATTTAAATTGTTGTATAAACATCACTATTTACTTCCAGAAAATTTTGATCATTCCAAACCGAAACTCTTTACTGCCCCCCCAACCCCTGCTGCTCCTGGAAATCTCTATTGTACTTTTTGTCTCCATGAATTTGATTATTCTAGAAACTTCATATAAGTGGAATCATACAGTATTTGTCCTTTTGTTTCTGGCTTATGTTACAGCATAATGTTTTCAAGGTTCATCCATGATGTAGCATGTAACAGACTTTCATTTCTTTTTGTGAATGAATAATATTACATTGTATGTATATATATGACATTGCTTATCCATTTATCTGCTGGTGTACACTTGGGTTGTTTCCAGCTTTTGGCTCTTTTGAATAAGGCTGCTATATGAACATTGGTGTACAAGTGTCTCAGTTTGAGTCCTTATTTTCAATTGCTGGATCAAATAGTAATTCCATATTTAACCTTTGAGAAATTACCAAACCATTTTCTCTACCAGCCATACCATTTTCCCTTACTAGCACCAGTGTGTGAGTTCCACATCTTCACCAACATTTCTTATTTTCCTTTTTTTGATAATAGCCATCTTAAATAGATATGAAATGGTTATCTCATTGTGGTTTGGATTTGCATTTCGCTAATGATTGGTGACGTCGACCATCTTTTCATGTACTTATTGACCATCTGTAGATCTTTGGAAAAGTATTCCATTGTGTGTGTGTGTGTGTGTGTGTGTGTGTATTCCATTTTGTTTATCCGGTGTTTTTGGACACTTGGGTTGTTTCTTCCTTTTGGGTATTATGAATAATGCTGCAGTGAACATTTGGCATATGAGTATCTGACTCCCTGGTTCCAAATCTTTTGGGTATATAACTAGAAGTAGAATTATTTATCATACGGTAATTCTGTATTTAGTTTTTTGAGGAACCACTATATTTTTTTAAGAAGATTTATTTATTCCAGGGATCCCTGGGTGGCGCAGTGGTTTGGCGCCTGCCTTTGGCCCAGGGCGCGATCCTGGAGACCCGGGATCGAGTCCCACATCGGGCTCCCGGTGCATGGAGCCTGCTTCTCCCTCTGCCTGTGTCTCTGCCTCTCTCTCTCTCACTCACTGTGTGCCTATCATAAATAAATAATAAAAATAAAAAAAATAAAAAAAAAGATTTATTTATTCCAGAGAGAGGGAGAGAGAGCACACGTGTGAGAGGGAGTGCCTGGGGAGACGGACAGAAGGAGAAGGAAAGAGAGAATCTCAAGAAGACACCCCAGTGAGCATGGATCCTAATGTAGGGCTCAATTCCAGGACCCTGAGATCATGACCTGAGCTGAAATAGAGTCAGACGCCCAACCGACTGAACCCCCATACTGTTTTTCATAGTGCCTGCACTATTTTACATTCCTACTAGCAATGTGCAAGAATTCCAATTTCTCTACATCCTTGCCAGTCCAGTATGTTACTTTCTGTTTTTTAAAAATATGTCTTTATAATAGCTGTCCAGATAGGTGTGGAGTGGGTTTCATTGTGGTTTTGATTTGCATTTCCCTAATTAATGATGTTGAACATCTTTTTATATGATCATTGGCCAGTTGTATCTTTTCTTTGGAGAAATGTCTATTCAAGTACTCTGTCCATTTTTTTCTTTTTCAAGTTTTTATTTAAATTCCAGTTAGCTAACACACAGCGTAATATTAGTGTTAGGTGTTGAATTTAATGATTTATCACTTAAATACAACACCCAAGTGTTCATCACAACAAGAGCCCTCCTTAATACCCATCACCATCACCTGTTTATTAACCCATTCTCCTGTACACCTCCTCTCCAGTAACCCTCAGTTTTTTCTGTATAGTTAAGTCTATTTTCCGGTTTGCTCTCTTCCCCTCTGTGTTCATCTGCTTTGTTTCTTAAATCCCACATATGAGTGAAATCATATGGTATTTGTCTTTCTTCGATTGACTTATTTTGCTTAGCATAGTACTCTCTAACTCTATCCACTTCATTGCAAATGGGAAGATTTCATTCTTTTTTATTATGTTGCCCATTTTAAAGTAGATCTTTTGTTATTGTTGTTGTAGCTCTTTATTCTGGGTACTAATCCTTTATCAGATACATGGTTTGTAAATGTTTTCTCCCATTTCATGGTTTGCCTTTTTACTCTTTTATAGTGTCCTTTGATACACAAAAGTTTCTAATTTTGACAAAGTCTACTTTATCTATATTTTCTTTTGTTGCTTGTGCTTTTGGTGTCAAATCCCCCCCCCCCCAAAAAAAAATCATGGTCAAATCCATCATGAAGCTTTTCCTATGTTTTCTTTTAAATATTTTATAGTTTTAGCTTTTACATGTTAGATCTTTGATACATTTTGAGTTAATTTGTATATATGGTGTAATGTAGGGGTCCAATTGCATTTTTTGGTATGTGGATATCGTCTTCCCAGCACTATTTAAGAGTCCTTTCCCCATTGAATTGTCTTGCATCTTTATTTGAAAATCATTTGACTGTAAATGTGAGTGTTTATTTTTGGGCTCTCTTCTGTTGGCATATATGTGTCTTTATGCCAGTACCATACTGTACTAATTACTGTAGCTTTGTAGTAGGTTTTGAAATCAGGAAGTGAGTTTTTCAACTTTGTTTTTTTTCTCATGATTGTTTTTGACTCTTTTGGATCCCTTGAGATTCCATGTGAACTTCTAGGATGAATTTTTCTATTTCTGCAAAAAATGTCATTGAGATTTTGATTAGAATTGCATTTAATTTGTAGATTGCTTTGGATAGTATTGTTATCTTAACAAAATTAAGTCTTCCAGTCAATAACCATGGATGTCTTTATGTTTGTTTTGGTTGTCTTTAATTTCAACGGTGTCTTGTAATTTTCAGTGCACAAGTCTTTCACCTTTTTGGTAAAATTTTTTTTTTTCTAAAGATTTTACTTATTTATTCATGAAAGAGAGGGAGAGAGAGGCAGAGACACAGGCAGAGGGAGAAAGCAGGCTCCATGCAGGGAGTCCAATGTGGGACACGATCCTGAGACTTGATCCCGGGACTCTGGGATCACGCCCTCAGCCAAAGGCAGATGCTCAACCGCTGAGCCACCCAGGCATCTCTTTTTTTGGTTAAATTTATACTTGAGTTTTTTTTTCAATGATGCTTTTATAAATGAAATTTTTTTTCTTAATTTCATGTTTGTACTGTTCATTCTTAGCATATAATACAACTGATTTTTGCATGTTAATTTATATCCTGCAACTTCTGAGTTCATCTATTAACTCTGATTTTTTGTGGGGGAGCATATAGATTCTGTAAGGTTTTTCTTTCTTTCTTTCTTTCTTTCTTTCTTTCTTTCTTTCTTTCTTTCTTTCTTTCTTTCTTTTTTTTGGTAAGGTTTTCTATATATAAGATCCTATCATCTGCAAAGAGAGATAATTTTATTTCTTTTCTAATTTGGATGCTCTTTCTTTCTTCTTTTTTTCTTTTTTGTTTTGTTTGCCTAATTGCTCTAGTGGGAACTTATAGCACTATGTGGAACAGGTGAAAGCAGGCATCTTTGTTTGAGGAGGAAAGCTTTCAGTATTTCATCATTAGTATGATGCTAGCTGTGGGTTTTTCTTATTTTTTTGTTTAGCTGCAAATTAATTTCCATTTCACTTAGTTCATGCTACTACTTGTTAGTGGCCCTGTTTTGCATGTTGTTTTTTATCTGTAAAAATGTATCACCTGAATATGGGCATTTAATCTCATTCTTCCTCTCAGAATTCATGCCTCATTTTGTTGGTAGTTTTGTGTCTTTCCTCAGTCCTGATTCTTTCTTGCCATAAAGTTAATACTCACAGTGAAGAGAAGATACTAAAAACTTATTTATATAATTCTAAAGAATATTTTTTAATAACTTTGTTATTTTATTTTTTAAACAGTAGTTTAAAATTACACAAGTTAACCTGTGGTTATTGTTGGAAAAGTAAAAGGTAGAAATGGGTAAAACACATTTATTTAGCTCAGATCTTACTACCCAGAGTTGTTTATTTATTTATCTATTTATTTAAGATTTTATTTATTCATGAGAGAGACACACACAGAAGGAGAGAGAGGCAGAGACACTGGCAGAGGGCAAAGCAAGCTCCATGCAAGGAGCCTGACACGGGACTCGACCCTGGGTCTCCAGAATCATGCCCTGGGCTGAAGGCAGTGCTAAACCGCTGAACCACTTGGGCTGCCCGAGATACTTATTTTTTATGGTTCCCCTCAGACTCCTCTAATCAAATGAAAATGATTTGAAAGTTGAATTTGAAGATAAGTTATTTAAAGTCAATCTGATCTTCGTGAATCAACACATAAGAGTGGCTCCCAGGGTGGCTGGGCGCGGTGCACTTGGTTAGGTGTTGGACTCTTGGTTTCAGCTCAGGTCATGATTTTGCGATCGAGCCCTGCCTGGGGTCCGTGCTCAGCATGGAGTCTGCTTGAGATTTTCTCCCTCTCCCTCTGCCCCTTTCCTCTCTATCTCTCAAATAAATAAAATCTTAAAAAAAAAGTGGTTCTCACATGTACTTTCACTTGGGGATGTTCTAGCTAATTCTTCACTCCATAGAAACCATGTAGTTTAAAATAAACTACAATGTTGAGAGAAAGGAACTCATGCAGTTGTAGTCAGTGGAAGGTTGGTAGAAGCATTTCAGACAGATTTAATATGAAGGTATAAGTAGATAGAAATTGTTAAAGAACAATTCAGCCCTGAACATGTAGACTTGGAGATGAGTTTAGTTATGATTTAGAGATGGAGGATAAAGATGGTATGGAGATTAACAGGTTACAAAGATTGGGTAGTTGAATCAACTACAGTTGTTGGAAGAAAGGAACGTTAAACTTTGTTTCTTGGCAAAAGTGGAAGAGGAAGATATTTTTTTGAGATAATGAAAAACATAGGTAGTAACATGAAGTTAACAGTGTAAGTCTAACTGGCAAGTTAAGATATCTCATTGAATTTTTTTTTTTTATTGATTTGGTAGACATTTGTTGAAGATCTGGTATCTAGGCTCTGGGGAATAATGAAGGAAGACGGCACAGCTCTATCCAAAGACCTATAATCTAGAGGATTGTGAAAATTAGATTTGGGAAGTTGTTTTATGAAGTTTTATGAAGATAATAGTTGAGACAGTGCCAGTGGATAAGAATTTTTAGCTAAGGAATATATATATATATATATATATTTTAGGATTATATATTCATGGAATTTAGGTCTGGAACAGACCACAATGATGTAGTTCAATCTTTGTTTTCCTTGTTTTTTTTTTTTTTAAGATTTTATTTATTTATTCATGAGAGAGAGAGAGAGAGAGAGGCAGAGACACAGGCAGAGGGAGAAGCAGGCTCCATGCAGGGACCCTGATGTGGGACTCGATCCCGGGACTCAGGATCACGCTTTGGGCTGAAGGCAGGCGCCAAACCGCTAAGCCACCCAGGGATCCCAATGTTTGTTTTTCTGATATCAGCAAGGTCAGAGATGTATAGTGACTTGCTTATGGTCACCCAGTTTGGATGTTTAGGTCTTGAATTCAGATCCTAATTTCCTGTACAGGGCTTTTTCTCCTATATATTGAATCTTGGGGAAAAAAAAAGTCAGAAGAAGATGGGAATCAGTCTAGAAATATTCATCAGATGCCTTCTATATAGTAGAATTAATAAAGGAAACAAACATTCCTGTTTTTGAGGAGTTTATGCAAAGGATTCTTTCATTTGTAATAGAAATCCATCTCAAATTGAAGTGGAAGGGAGAATTTATTAGTTCATGTAACCAGAAAAGACATGAGTGAATCTGGCTTCAGGATAGACTGGGATCAGGGCCTCAAGACATCAAGACCACTCTGTCTCCCTCTTGCATTTTGGCATATGTCTATGTATTAAATTCTTTTTTTTTTTGCAGTTATTCTTTAAATATGCTTCTTTCATGATTGGGAAATATAGCTCCTGGCAGCTCTGGGGTTATATCTTTATAGTGCATGATGGAATAGGAAAGAGCTATTTCCTGTTGGAAAGACTTCAGGGAATGAATGATATAGCCCAGTCTACTTCACTTGCCATCATGTGGTTGAAGGTGTTCTACCTGACAGCCCTACTGAATCACATAAAGTGGGAGAATTTCTGTAAAGGGTGAGGATTAGGAATGCTGGGCATACAAAAGAGTAAGGAGGGAAGACTGCCTGACATGTGTACACACCACGCACACAAAACCATAGTAGGTGTCAAATATAGAAGTAGAATGTGCCATAGGAGTTCAGACCCTGGGATGTCAGGAAATATTCCTCAAAGTGAAATAACGGAGTCTTGGTGAGTGAATTGGATTTTTGTAAGTGAAGAGGAAGCATGAGTGGAGATCCAGGCAGTAGGAAACAGTGAGGTATGAACTAGAGACTTATGCAAAATGTTTTTGGAGAATTGTGAATAGACCAAATCCTGTGACTTAGAGAAGACTGGGAAGATGTGTTTGGCTTAGAGTGTGAAGGGCCCTGAATGTTAGGATAAGGAATTTGACCCTTACTCTGTGGGCAGTGAGGAACCATTGAAATATTTTGATCGTGGGAAAAAAGGTATTTTAGAAAGGTAAATGGAGGAGCCTAAGAGTGATTTTATTTTATTTTATTTTATTTTATTTTATTTTATTTTATTTTATTTTATTTTATTTTATTTTATTTTATTTTATTTTATTTTATTTTATTATTTTATTCTTAAAAAATATTTATTTATTCATGAGAGACACAGAGAGAGGCAGAGACACAGGCAGAGGGAGAAGCAGGCTCCATGCAGGAAACCCAATGCGGGACTTAGTCCTGGGACCCTGGGATCGCGACCTGAGCCAAAGGCAGATGTTCAATCACTGAGCCACCTAGGGGCCCCTAAGAGTGATTTTATTTTTTTTTTTTAATTTTTTTAAATTTTTATTTATTTATGATAGTCACAGAGAGAGAGAGAGAGAGAGAGAGAGAGGAGAGGCAGAGACACAGGCAGAGGGAGAAGCAGGCTCCATACACCGGGAGCCTGATGTGGGATTCGATCACGGGTCTCCAGGACCGCGCCCCGGGCCAAAGGCAGGCGCCAAACCGCTGTGCTACCCAGGGATCCCCTCTAAGAGTGATTTTAGATCAGAAAACTTAGATAAAAAAATAATGGAATTTTTTCCAGAGGAACTAGGCAATACTGTTCGTAATATGAAAAATGTATAATAATTGTGAACAGATCACTTACCTGTTTTCTATTTGCCTTTTCAGTAAAATAAATATGCTTATCTTTCCTCATATGAGATCAGAGTTCATATACAATTTTAGTAAGAAAATATTATGGGGGCACCTAGGTGGTGTGCTTGAGCTTTAGAGACACTATGGAATGCTTATGCAGATGGAATGTGTGTATATATGACATAAGGAAATACAGTGTACTTAATTCTTTTTTTTTAAGATTTATTTATTTATGATAGAGAGAGAGAGAGAGGCAGAGACACAGGAGGAGGGAGAAGCAAGCTCCATTCCGGGAGCCCGACATAGAACTCGATCCCGGGACTCCAGGACTGCGTCCTGGGCCAAAGGCAGGCGCTAAACCGCTGACCCACCCAGGGATCCCAATGTACTTAATTCTTAAAAATCGTTATGGGTTTTAAAAAAAATTTGAAAATAAAACTTGTGAGAGTCTCCTTTTAACTCATTCTCCCACCCTGTCCTCCCAATATATCCTGGTTTCTCCCTTCACCCAGTTCAGGTAACTACTATTCGTGGTTGGTATTTCAGACTCTATGTGTAGCTAAAATATATGTATGTACATACGTTTTTCAGAGTAAATAGTGGAGTGATAATTTCAAACACTTATGTAGTATTTACTTTGTACTAGGTACTATTACATATGTTAGCTCTTTAATCCTCACTATAATTCTGTGAAGTATATATTATTCCTATTTTAAAGTTGAGGAAGCTGGGACACAGGAAGGCTAAGCACCTGCCTAAGGTTATATAACCAGTAAGTGCTAGAGCTAAGATTCAGACCCAGGCATTCTGCTTTTGGAGCTTGTGTCTTCAGCCACTAGCTTTAGTGGGAAGATGCCTCCCTCCCTGTGGGGACTAAGTTAGAACAAACCTACCTTTGTCCCAGATCATCGACTTGAGAAAACAAATCTTGGTTTTGTTTTTAAAACCTTTTAGGTAAACACTTACTATGTATCATTGGTCTTTTAAAGCTGTCATCTTTTCTCTCATGTAGTGCTTTTTTGAGGGGGTTTGGGGGTAAATGTCAAATTCCATTTTGAGAATCTGTTAAATGTTACAGACCATCTCTTTTCAGGAACATCCACGTATGCAAAAATAAAATTTTACTGGTCATATCAGAGTATTTATTGACTTTAAGTTCATCTTTGGACTGAGCTGAAGAAAATCTTTACTTGCAACATTTCAATTTGTCTTTTCTCTCCATTGTGTACACATTTTTTTAGCCTGCTCTTATGTTATTAATTTACCTTTTTTTAAAAATTTTTTTATTTATTTATGATAGTCACAGAGAGAGAGAGAGAGAGAGAGGCAGAGACACAGGCAGAGGGAAAAGCAGGCTTCATGCACCGGGAGCCCGACATGGGATTCGATCCCGGGTCTCCAGGATCGCGCCCTGGGCCAAAGGCAGGCGCTAAACCGCTGCACCACCCAGGGATCCCTAATTTACCTTTTTATATATCGTTTCTACTTCTTTTGCTTGTTTCTACTTCTTATTTTGCCATTTTTTCTTTTTTTAGTATCATTACATACTCATATATTTTTATTTAATTCTGTATGATAGAATCAGTCATTCTGATTGTAATTCTCAAATTATTGTAATGCATTTAAAGTTCTCCTGTGAGGATTTTTTCTGACTGTACAGATAGCTGCTTTCATCCTTATTTTGATTAATGGCTGTATTTGGTCTTAGGTTCTAAAGTCTGTGCCTTTTTTATTTTTTTGAGATAAATATCAGTTATATAAAAGTTCCTTTTTACTCTGGTAAGAAAAAAAATTTCTTCTCTTTCCTGGGATTAGTTTTCTTTCATAATACTTGTCACCTTTTGCATGCTATTTTCCTTTCTGTTTTTGTCTTTTCAAAAGGTAGTATTATTGAGATACAATTCACAAACCATATAGTTCACCCTTTAAAGTATGCAACTCACTTGTTTATAGTCTGTTTACAGAGTTGTGCATTCATCACCACTGTCTAATTCCAGAACAGAAACAGAGTTTACCCCCTATGTTTTCATCTAGTAGTTTTATGGTTTCAGGTCTTATATTCAAATCTTTCACCCATTTTGAGTTGATTTTTGTATATAATGTAAAGTAGAAGTTGGGTTCATCTTTTTGCATGTAGCTGTCTGGTCTTCCCAGCACCATATTTGCTGAGGAATCTACCCTATCTTCATTGTATATTCTTGGCTTCCTTATCGTTAATTAAGTGATAATTTCTGCATGGGTCTGTTTCTGTTCCTTTGATCCTTTTTTCCTTCCTTTTCTTTTTTAAAAAAAATATATATTTTTATTTATTTATGATAGTCACAGAGAGAGAGAGAGAGGCAGAGACATAGGCAGAGGGAGAAGCAGGCTCCATGCACCGGGAGCCTGACGTGGGATTCGATCCCGGGTCTCCAGGATCGCGCCCTGGGCCAAAGGCAGGCGCCAAACCACTGTGCCACCCAGGGATCCCTCTTTTTTAAAAGATATTTTATTTATGTATTCATGAGAGACACAGAGAGTCCAAGACGTAGGCAGAGGGAGAAGCAGACTGCCTGTGGGGAGCCTGATGCGGTATTCAATCCTGGGATCCTGGGATCATGCCCTGAGCCAAAGGCAGATGCTCAACCATTGAGTCACCCGGGCACCCCTCTTTTTTTTAAATATGTTTTTATTCCAGTTAACATATAGGGTAACATTAGTTTCAGGTGTATAGTTTAATGATTCAGCACTTACATACAACACCTAGTGCTCATCACAAGTGCTCTCCTTAATCCTTGAAGTCTAGAATTGTGATGCTTCAGCTTTTCTTTTCTTTTTCTTTTTCTTTCTTTTTTTTTTTTTATTTATGATAGTCACAGAGAGAGAGAGAGAGAGGCAGAGACACAGGCAGAGGAGAAGCAGGCTCCATGCACCGGGAGCCCAATGTGGGATTCGATCCCGGGTCTCCAGGATCGCGCCCTGGGCCAAAGGCAGGCGCCAAACCGCTGCGCCACCCAGGGATCCCTGCTTTTCTTTTTCAAGGTTGCTTTGGCTATTCAGGTTTTCTTTTTCCTTTTTTTTTCTTCTTTTTTCTTTTTTGTGGTTCCATATAAATTTTAGGATTGGTTGTTCTAGCTCTATGAAAAATGATGATATTTTGATAGGGATTGCATAAAATGTGTAGATTGCTTTGGGTAATAGAAACATTTTAATGATATTTATTCTAATCCATGAGCATGGAATGTTTCCCTTTTCTTTCTGTTATCTTCAGTTTCTTTCATCAGTGTTTTATAGTTTTCAGAATACAAGTTTTTAGCAATTTAGTTAGGTTTATTCATGAGTATCTTATTATTTTTGGTGCAGTTGTAAGTGGGACCGATTCCTTAATTTCTTTCTGCTGCCTCATTTTTGCTGTATAGAAATGCAGTGGATTTCCATATATTGATTTTGTATCTTGTGATGTTACCGAATTCATTTATCAGTTCTAGCAGTTTTTAGGTGGAGTCTTTAGGGTTCTCTCTATATAGTAAGTCTTCTGTAAATAGTGAAAGTTTTACTTCTTCCTGCTGAATTGGATGCCTTTTATTCCTTTTTCTTTTCTGACTGCTGTGCCTAGGACTTTCAGTGCTATGTTGAATAAATGTGGTGAGAGTGGATACCCTTGTGTTGTTTCTGAACTTAGGGGAAAAAGATCTCAGTTTTCCCCCATTGAGTATGATGTTAGCTATGAGTTCTGTTTTACTTCTTGTTTGATTTCTCTTTTTCTCTCTTTTTTTCTTTTTGGTTTCTGTTCTTATTTGTTTTGTTTATATTTTTCAAGTGTTGTTTTGCATTTTCTGTCTCATCTATTTTGGACATAATGACGAGACAGAAACTCACCCCAAAAGAACAGGAGGCAGTACTCACTGCCAGGGATTTAGTCAATATGGATAGCAGTAAGATGTCAGAACTAGAACTTAAAACAATGATTATAAAGATACTAGCTGGGCTTGAAACAACATAGAAGACATTAGAGAATCTGTTAATTGAGAAACAAAAGAATTAAAATCTAATTAGGCCAAAATTAAAAAGGCTGTCAAAATGAAGTAAAAAATGAAGGCTCTAACTGCTAGGATAAATGAGGCAGAAGAGAGAGTCAGTGATATAGAAGACAAAATGATGGAGAATAAGGAATCTGAGAAAAAGGGAGGAAAACAACAAATGGATCATGAGGGGAGGATTCGAGACATTAATGACTCTATATATAGTGAAATAATATTAAAATAATAGGTGTCCAAGAAGAGAAGGAGGGGGGAGGCTAGAAGGTTTATTTGAACAAATTATAGCTGAGAACTTTTCCAATCTGGGGAAAGAAACAGACATTCAAGCCCAGGGGGCACAGAGAACCCCCTTCAAAATAAATAAAAATAGGTCAACACCTCGACATATACTAGTGAATTTTGCACATTTCAGAGATAAGGAGAAAATCCTGAAAGCAGTGTGGGAACAGTGGTCCTTAACCTACAAGGGTAGAAACACAAGGCTGGCAGCAGACTTGTCCACAGAGACCTGGCAGGCCCAGAAGGACTGGCATGATATATTCTAGGTGCTAAATGAGAAAACTATGCAGTCAGGAATACTTTATCTAGCTAGGCTGTTATGCAGAATAGAAGGAAGATAAAGAGTTTCCAGGACAAACAGAAACTAAAAGAGTTTGTGATCACAAAACTAGCCCTACAAGAAATATTAAAGGGGATCCTTTGAACAAAGAGAAAGTCCAAAAGTAACAAAGAACAGAAAGGGATTGTGACTTTACAGGTAATATGATGCACTAAGTTCATATCTTTCAGTAGTTACTCTGCATGTAAATAGGCTAAATGCTCCAAATGACACAGTATCAGATTCGCTAAAAAAACCCAAGACCCATAGATACGCTGTCTACAAGAGACTCATTTTAGACTCAGAGGCACCTCCAGATTGAAAGTGAGGGGGTGAAGAACCATTTGTCATGCTAATGGACATCAGAAGAAAGCTAGGGTAGCAATCCTTGTATCAGACAGACTAGATTTTAAACCAAAGACTATCATAGAGTGAAGAGGGACACTATATAATAATTAAAGGGTTTATCCAACAAGAAGATCTAACAATTGTAAATATTTATGCCCCTAACTTGGGAACAGCCAATTATATAAACCAATTAGAAAAATTAAAGAAGCACACTGATAGATGTACAGAAATAGTAGAGGACTTCAACACTCCACTCAGCAATGGACAGATCATTGAAGCAGAAGATCAATAAGGAAACAATGACACACTGGACCCAGATGGACTTCACAGATATATTTATAGCATTTCATTTTAAAACAAAAGAATATATATTCTTCATGAGTGCACATGGAACATTCTCCAGAATAGATCACATACTGGGTCACAAATCAGATCTCAGCCAGTACCAAAAGATTGGGATTATTCCCTGCATATTTGCAGACCATGATGCTTTAAAACTTGAACTCAATCACAAGAGAAAATTTGAAGGACTACAAGTACATGGAGGTTAAAAAGCATCCTACTAAAGAATGAGTGGGTCAACCAGGAGATTAAAGAAGAATTAAAAAGATTCATGGAAACAAATGAAAATACAACAAACAGTTTAGAACCTGTGGGATGCAGTAAAAGTGGTCATAAGAGGGAAGTATATAGCATGATGAGCCTTCCTCAGGAACAAGAGAAGTCCCAAATATACGAGCTAACCTTTCACCTAAAGAAGCTAGAGAAAGAACATCAAATAAAGCTTAAACCAAGCAGGAGAAGAGAAATAATACAGAATAGAGAAGAAATCAATGAAGTAGAAACCAGAAGAACAGTAGAACAGATCAACAAAACTAGGAGCTGATTCTTTGAAAGCATCAATAAGATCAATAAACCCTTAGCCAGACTTATCAAGAAGAAAAGAGAAGGGACCCAAGTAAATTAAATCATGAATGAAAGCAGAGAGATCACAACCAACACCAAAGAAATACAAACAATTATAAGAACAGATTATGAGCAACTAAATGCCAACAGGTTAGGCAATCTAAAAGAAATGGATGCATTCCTAGAAAACATATACTCTACCAAAACTGAAACAGGAAGAAATAGAAAACCTGAACAGACCAATAACCAGCAAAGAAACTGAAACAGTAATAAAAAATCTCCCAAGAAACAAGAGTTCAGGGCCAGATGGCTGCCCAGTGGAATTCTACCAAACATTTAAAGAATTGATACCTATTCTTCTGAAGCTGTTCCAAAAAATAGAAATGGAAGGAAACCCACCAGACTCATTCTATGAGGCCAGCATTACCTTGATCCCCAAACCAGACAAAGATCCCACCAAAAAGAATTACTAATACCCATGATGAACATAGATGCAAAAATTCTCACCAAGATACAAGCCAATAGGATCCAACAGTACATTAACAGGAATATTCACCACAAACAAGTGGGATTTATTCCTGGGCTGTAAAGATGGTTCAACATCTACACATCAATCAGTATGATACACTACATTAGTAAAAGAAAGGGCAAGAACCATATGATCCCCTTGATAGATGCAGAAAAAGCACTGACAAAATACAGCATCCTTTCTTGATAAAAACTCTCCACAGTGTAGTATGGTTAGAGGGAACATTCCTCAATATCATAAAAGCCATACAGGAAAGCCCACAGTGAATATCATTCTCAATGGGGAAAAACTGAGAGCTTTCCCCTTAAGGTCAGAAACACGACAGGGATGTCTACTCTCAACATTGTTGTTTGAGATGGTACTGCAAGTTGTAGCCTCAGCAATCAGATAACAGGAAGAAATGAAAGGCATCCGAATTGGCAAAGAAGTAGTCAAACTCTTCACTCTTCACAGATGACGTGATCCTCTGTGTTAAAAACCCAAAAGAGGGATCCTTGGGTGGTGCAGCGGTTTGGCGCCTGCTTTTGGCCCAGGGCGTGATCCTGGAGACCCAGGATCGAATCCCATGTCGGGCTCCCGGTGTATGGAGCCTGCTTCTCCCTCTGCCTGTATCTCTGCCTCTCTCTCTCTCTCTCTCTCTCTCTCTCTCTGTATGTGATTATCATAAATAAAAAAAATAAAAAAAAACCCAAAAGATTCCTTCTAAAAATTGCTAGAACTCATACAGAAATTCAGCAAAGTGGCAAGATAAAAAAATCAGTGCACGGAAGTCGGTTGCATTTTTGTACACTAACAATGAGGCATAAAAAAGAGAAATCAAGGCATCTATCCCATTTACAATTGCACCAAAAACCATAAGATACCTAGGAATAAGCCTAACCAAAGAGGTAAAGAATCCGTACTCTGAAAACTAACGAAAGAAATTGAGGAAGACCCAAAGAAATGCAAAAACATTTCATGCTCACAGATTGGGAGAACAAATCCTATTAAAATGTCTATGCTACCCAAGCAATCTACACAGTCAGTGCAATCCCTATCAAGATACCACTGACATTGTTCACAGAATTGGAACAAATAATCCTAAAATTTGTATGGAACTAAAAAAGACCCTAAGTAGCCAGAGGAATGTTGAAAAAGAAAACCAAAGCTGGGGGTATCAGAATTCCGGACTTCAACCTCTATTACAAAACTGTGATCATCAGGACAGCATGGT
Organism: Nyctereutes procyonoides; assembly: GCF_905146905.1. NCBI lineage: Eukaryota > Metazoa > Chordata > Mammalia > Carnivora > Canidae > Nyctereutes > Nyctereutes procyonoides. The sequence continues at coordinate 38,819,445 of NW_026575131.1, read as the reverse complement.
ACTGGCACAAAAACAGACGCACAGATCAATGGAACACAATAGAGAACCAAGATATGGACCCTCAACTCTATGGTCAACTGATCTTTGACAAAGCAAGAAAGAACATCCAATGGAAAAAAGACAGTTTCTTCAACAAATGGCTTTGGGAAAATTAGACTGCCACATGCAAGAATGAAACTGGACCATTTTCTTATAATATACACAAAAATTCAAAATGGAGGAAAGACCTGAATGTGAGACAGGAATCCATCAAAATCCTAGAGGAGAACACAGGCAGCAGCCACTTTGACCTTGGCCATAGCCACTTCTTGTTAGACAATCTCTAAAGGCAAGGGAAACAAAAGCAAAAATGAACTATTGGGACTTCATCAGGATAAAAAGCTTTTTTGCACAGCCAAGGAAACAGTTGACAAAACTAAAAGGCGGCCTATAGAATGGGATAAGATATTTTCAAATGTCTTATCAGACAAAGGGCTGGTATCCAAAATCTATAAAGAACTTATCGGGGATCCCTGGGTGGCTCAGCAGTTTAGCGCCTGCCTTTGGCCTAGGATGTGATCCTGGGGTCCCAGGATCGAGTCCCACATCAGGCTCCCTGCAAGGAGCTTGCTTCTCTCTCTGCCTGTGTTTCTGCCTCTCATTCTCTCTCTCTTTCTCTGTGTGTCTCGTGAATAAATAAAATCTTAAAAAAAAAAAGAACTTATCAAACTCAATTCCCAAAAAACAAATAACCCAGTCAAGAAATGGGCAGAAGACATGAATAGTCATTTCTTCAGAGAATACATATAAGTGCCCAACAGACACATGAAAAAATGCTCAACATCACTTGACATCAGGGAAATACAAGTCAAAACCACAATGATATACCACCTCATACCAGTCAAAATGGCTAAAATTAACAAGTCAGGAAGCATCAGATGTTGACAAGGATGTGGAGAATGGGGAACCTTCTGACGTTGTTGATGGGAATGCAAAGTGGTACAGCCACTCTGGAAAATAGTATGGAGGTTCCTCAGAAAGTTAAAAATAGAACTGCCCTATGACCCAGCAATTGCACTGCTGGGGATTTACCCAAGTGAGCACAAGCAAGGGGAGCTGCGGTCAGAGAGGAAGAAGCAGGCTCCCCACTGAGCAGGGAGCCACACATGGGGCTCAATCTGAGGACCCTGGGATCATGACCTGAGCCAAAGGCAGACACTTAACTGACTGAGCCATCCAGGCACCCCATCCTCTGCTTTTTACTATCCATTCTGTAGTGCTTATTTTTTCTTGTGCCTCCTAATTTTGTCTTCATATCTTTTTTTTTTCCTTGAGTTGTGTCATTTTTTTGTCTCATTTTCTTCTGTTGTCCTAACATTTCTTATTGAGTTCTTGTACTTAATGCGTTGTGGTTCTTTTTCATAGGCTTTATTATGTTTTTTAATGGTGAAATGTTTGATCGCAACTTTTGTTTTCTCCATTATGATAGTGAAGGATATTCCTTGTCTGCTCGTACATTTTGCTGCTCTTGTCCACCATTTTTCATTTAGTATTTTTATATCTGTACTGCTCTGGTTGTTTTTTTTTAAAGATTTATTTATTTATTTATTTATGAGAGAGAGAGAGAGAGAGGCAGAGACACAGGAGGAGGGAGAAGCAGGCTCCATGCTGGGAGCTTGACGTGGGACTTGATCCCAGGACTCCAGGATCACACCCTGGGCCAAAGGCAGGCGCTAAACCACTGAGCCACCCAGGGATCCCCGCTCTGGTTGTTTTTAAAAAGCATCTTTATTGGGGTATAATTCACACACAGTAAACTGTGTATATTTAGAGTGTACCATTTGATACATTTCAACATGTATATATTTGTAAGGCCATCACTACAATCATGATAATGAACATATCAGTTATTCTCAAAAGTTTTCAGTTCCCTTTGCAGTCCCTCTTTCTTGTCTCTCCCCCACCCATTCTTAGGCAACTCTGCTCTGCTTTGTGTCATTATAGATTAATTTGCATTTCCAGAATTCTATGTAAATGGAATCAAAAGCATGCATTTAATTTTTGGCCTGACTTCTTTTACTCAGCATAATTATTTTGAAATTCATTCATGATGCATATATCAGTAGTTTTTTCCTTTTTATTGCTGAGTAGTATTGCTACTAGATTAGAGAGGAACATATATTTTCTGTGACCAAATAGATCATAGCTGGCTGCTTTTATCCCAGGGGGAATGGTGGGGGGGAGGTGAGAACTCATCACAGGGTAGGGGGGAGTTAACTTTCAATGAACTTTTAATGATTCGTCAGAATCTTGAAGACCAAGAGTCACAGAGCAAGTTTGCCCTTACCTGCCAGTTATTTCCCATCGGTATTCACTTAGCGTGGGGTGAAAGTGTGCCAGGGGCTGAGGAAAAGGCAAGGAGATTATGAGGAAACCCCCAAGATTCATTGATCTTTACTAAATGCATGGCAGTGATGTGCAAGTGGCTGGGAACAAGGCATGAAAGCTGAGAGAGATCTCCCTGAGATGCAGGAGTACTTCATCAAGAGCATAGTGGCAGCTACTGAAAACTAAGAGAAGGCAGGTAGGTACAAAGTGATTTCCCAAGATATAAAAATCCAGGAATCTAAAAGGCTGGTAGTTTGGCTGTCAGTCAGAGAGAGAGCCAGAGTGAGATAGGTTGAGAGCTTCTGTGGTTTATGAAGCAGAGAGAGCTTTTGTGGTTCAGCTGGGCTAGAAAGCCATAGATCTTAAAAATCTTGCTGGCACCCAGATCTCTAACCTTGCCGAAGAGAAAGCTATGATTCTGTGTCCAAACATTCATGAAACAGTGGTCAGCTAAATCAAAATAAAGTTGAAATAATCAAATTAAAGGTGAAATAAAGCCAGACCTAGTGTAAGTACCCAAGATGGACTTAGTCTTCTAGTCTAGTGGCCTGATAGAGGAAAGGGCATGCTTTACAAAGCGCGGTTGTATGGCCTACAATAAAAAATTGTGAGACATGCAATGAATGATGATAAAAATGACTCAGTCTAAAACAAAATAGTCAATAGAAGCAGCCTCAGAGATGTTAGCATTAACAGATAGGGACTCCAAGGTAACCTTGATAAATATGCTAAGGGGTATATGGGAAAGATGGACAACATATACAAAGAGATGAACGATTTCAGCAGGGAAATGGAAACTGTAAAAGAGCCATATAGAAATTTTATTTCTTTTTTTCTTTTTTTCTTTATGATTTTAGTTTATTTTTTTTTAAATTTTATTTCTTTTTTTTTTTTTCTAGAAAGATTTTATTTCTTTATTCATGAGAGACACACCGGGGGGGGGGGAGGAGAGAGAGAGAGAGAGAGAGAGAGAGAGAGAGAGAGAGAGAGGCAGAGACACACGCAGAGGGAGAAGCAGGCTCCATGCAGGGAGCCCGATATGGGACTCGATCCCGGGTCTCTAGGATCACGCCCTGGGCTGAAGGCAGCGCTAAACCGGTGAGCCACCGGGCTGCCCCATATAGAAATTTTAGAACCAAAAAGTACAGGGTCAGAAATGAAGAATTCATTTGATGGGCTTAGCTGCAGAGAGGACACAACAGTTGGATGAGGCAACTCATAGACTACTGAATAGAAATTATCCATACTGAACTATAAAGAAAAAGATGGATGATAATAAAACTGAACAGAGCTTTTGAGATCTGTGGGATAAAATCAAACTAACATGTGGGTACTTGGAATTCTAACAGGAGACAGAAAGTTGAACAAAAAATAATTGAGAAAATAATGCCTGAGAATTTTCCAATATGAATGAAAGACTCCAGTGCACAGACCCAACAAGCTCACAGAAACCCAAATAGGATTACCTAGGTAAATACATTCAAAGAAAACCTTAAAATTAGCCAGAGTTAGAAGGCACCTTAAGGGGGGAAACAACAGGAATGAATAATGTCTGGTTGAGTTTATAAATATCTAGAGGCAAAATAGGACAATAGGAGCACAGATGATGGGAAAATAGAGATAGTGAAGATAGTCTTCAACTGACTTTTTTAAGGTATGTTATTTGATGTTTTTAGAACTTTGGAGATTACAGTATGCATCCTTAATTTACTGTAGTCTTTCCTTAAGTAATAATATTACCTCAGAAACAATGTGAGAACTGGCTTAGTAGGTGATGGGCATTAAGGAGGGCAAGCGATGTGATGAGCCCCCGGTGTTATTTGCAACTAATAAATTATTGAACACTACATCTGAAACTAAAAAAAAAAACAAAACAAAACAAAACCCAAAACACAAACTACCCTCAAAAAAAAAAAAGAAACCATTGAAATTGTAAAACGTTCTCTATTAACCAGAAACAAAGGGGGGACATGAGGTCACCAATAATGGCAGAGTAGGGCACTTTAAGGATTCACCCCTCTATTGAAGCAGTGATCAAGCTGGTAAAAACTGTCATGATGAGCTTTTCTTTTGAGCATTGGAATCTAATTAAAAAAAAAACAACTATAACCACCAGGTGTGAATACTTAAGGGAAGGAGGCTGCTAAATTTTGGTAAAAGGGTATTATGGTAAGTACCACCCCCATTCCCTGGCTGGTAGCAGCTATGGGAGCAATAGCCCACATTCCTGGTGTGGTTTGCTAGGGCCAGAGTGGGGGCAATATGGACTTGATTCTGAAAGAATTGAGGTTGTGTACTTTGACCTGTCTAGTAGTGCTGCGAGGGATCAGCTCAGGGACTTGCCTTTGTTTTGCCTTCCCTCAGAATTCTTTCAGGGCTAGAATAGCCTCCTTGTGCGTATACTAGTTATAATCACTTGGGGCAAGGGACCACAGATGGGATAAGTGGCAGAGACACTGAAAAGCCTAGGAAGGGATAGGCTGGTGAAGGAGATACAGTGGGGGAATAATAGGCTTTACAAAGTGTATGCCAGGGAATCAAAAGTCTGTGTGCATATCAAGAGCTAGACACATGCTCAAAAAGACCCAAGAAGACTTGAACTTGCACTTCTGGCCGGTCTTCAGGCTCTGTGTGAGCAGAAAGTGAAGGTTAAGTCAGAATTGCAAATGGACTGGCTAAACATTGAAGAAGTGCCCTAATTCAAGCCAGACTGCAAAGACTGGGGAGTACTTCTCCTCACTTCCCCGTTTTGGCTCCAGGCCTTTAAGAAAATCTCTGTAAAATCACAAGCTGAGCACTAAGCCAATGTAACAGAGATGTCAGTGGCCATAAACCTCTCAATACACTTTACAAAGCTAGTTGAGGAAACTCACTAAACAAATGACTATAGCCTACAACAACAATAAACTCTGGGGAGGGAGAAGAATTAAATTTTCAGTTACCACATTATAATAATCAGAGCTTCCAGTTTCCAATTAAAAAAACTTATATACAAAGAAACAAAACCTATCGCCTATTCATAGGAAAAAAAGAAATTAACAGAAACTGTCCCTGACAATGCCTGGACACTGGACTTTAACTACACGTGACTTTTTATCATCTGCCTTAAACACACTCATAGAGCTAAAGGAAACCATGGGCACAAAACTAAGGGAATCTAGGAGAATGATGTTTTGCCAAAAACAAAGGAGGAAGAGGAACAGAGAACCAAGACTGTAGACTTAAACCATATAAAAATTATGTTAATTCTAAGTAGACTAATCCATTTTAAAGACCAACATTATCAGACTGAATAAAAAAAGTGGGACTCAGCAGTACACTGTTAACAGGAAATGCACTTTAAGATGAAGATATTGATAGATAATACCTAAAATGGGATAGAAAAAATATGCTGTACAAACATTATGCATAAGAAAACTGATTTTGTTGTATTATCAGATAAAGTAGACTTCAGGGAATACTACTAGAGACAAAGGACATTTAATAATGATAAAAGTTTCAGTTTACTGAAGATACAAAAATCCTAAATGTGTATGTGCCAATTAATAGAACCTTAGCACACATGAAACAAAAATTCATGGAACTAAAGGGAGAAATAGATATATGTATAATAATTGGGAGATTTTAACATATGTCTTTTAATAAATGGTAGATCAAGTAGACAAAGTATCAGTAAGATTTTGGAAGATTTAAACCACACTATCAGCTCAAACTTGGCACAATTGAAATTTTAGATCACTACACCCAGCAGAGGACAGATTTTTAAATTGCATAATGTAGTCACCAAGATAGACTATATGCTAACCCAAAAAACATCTTTATACATTTTGAAGGATTGAAATAATACAGAGGATATTCTCTAACTAGAATAAAATTAGAGCAATGATAAGATAATCAGGAAATCCTCAATTATTTGGAAATACTTCTAAACCCATCCATCAATTTAAAAAAATTACAAAGGAAATTAGGAAATGTTTTGAATTTAATATTGAAAACATACCATCAAAATTTGTGGATGCAGTAAAACAATGCTAGAGGAAATTTTAGAGTCTTATTTATTTTTTATTTTTTAATAAGCTTCTTAGTTTGGAGTGATTTTAGGTTTGCAGAGAAGTTGGAGGGTGGTACAGGGCTCCTGTACCCCTTGCTCAGTTTCCCCTGATGCCAGCATCTCAGATTTCCATGGTGATTTGGTCTAACTCACGGAAGCAGTGTTGGTCCATTGACTGATGCAAGGCTCTGTTGCCTGGGTGTGCCTCTCAGGCCTAGTCTGGCCAGGCCCCACCTCATCTTTGGCAGTTCTTCTGAGCCTGTTCTGGACTGTGAGAGTGTCTCAATGAGTTTCATTCAGGGTCTGTCTGATGTAAGGTGAAGTTCTGGGCTTTCAGGGGGAATACCACAGAGGCAACTGCACTTCTCATAGCAGGGGGAAATTTTATAGTTTTAAATGCTTATATTGGAGGAAAGAAAGATTTTTTTTTCAAGTTTTTATTTAAATTCCAGTTAGGTAACATACAGTGTACTATTAGTTTCACATGTAGAATTTAGTGATTCATCGCCTACATACTACAACACCTAGTGCTCATCACAAGGTGCTCTCACCTTAATCCCCATCACCTATTTAAGCCATCATCCCTCTACCACACACCTACCTACCCTCTGGCAATCATCAGTTCTCTGTAGTTAAGAATTTGTTTCTTGGGGGCACCTGGGTGGCTTAGTCCATTAAGCATCTGCCTGTGGCTCAGGTCTTGATCTTGGAGTCCTGGGATTGAGCCCCATGTTGGGCTCCCTACTCAGTGGGGAATCTGCTTCTCCCTTTGTCACTCACCCTGCTCATATGTTCTTTCTTTCCCTCTCTCTCTCTGTCTCTCTCTGTCTGTCTCTCTCTCACATAAATAAAATAAAAAAAATGTGTTTCTTGGTTTGCCTCCCCCCTCAATATTCATTTGTCTTGTTTCTTTTTTTATTAAGCTTTATTTACTTATTTTAGAGAGAGAGCAAGCATCACAGGGGAGAGGGGCAGAGGGAGAAGGAGAGAGAGAGTCTTAAGCAGACTCTGTGCTGTGTGCAGAGCCCAGTGTAGGACTTGATCCCATGACCCTGAGATCATTTCAACCTGAGTTGAAACAAAGAGTTGGATGCTTAATTGACTGTACCACCCAGGCACCCCTTTTTGTTCGGTTTCTTAAATTCCACGTATCAGTGAAATCATTGTATTTGTCTTTCTCTGACTTATTTCACTTAGCATAATACCTTCTAACTTAATCCATGTCATTGCAAATGGCAAGATTTCATTCTTTCTGATGGGTAATATTCCATTTATATCACATATATATTTATACACACCACATCATCTTTATCCATTCATCAGTTGATGGAAATTTGGGCTCTTTCCATAATTTGACTATTGTTGATAATGCTGCTATAAACATCAGGGTGCATGTATCCCTTCAAATTAGTATTTTTGTATCATTTGGGTCAATACCTAATAGTGCAATTGCTGGGTCATAGAGTAGTTCAATTTTTAACTTTTTGAGGAATTCCATACTCTTTTTCCAGAGTGGCTGGAAGGAAAGAAAGATTTAAAGTGGGTGATTCAAGTTACCTACCAAGAGAAACTAGAAAAACAATAGCAAGTTAAAAATAGAATGAAAGAAATAAAATCAGAGCAGAAATCAATTAAGTAGAAAATGGATGGAGACTAGAGAAAACTAATTAAACTAAAAGTAATTTTTTTTTAGATTTATTTATTCATTCAGAGAGAGAGAGAGAGAGAGAGAGACAGGCAGAGACACAGGCAGAGAGAGAGAGAAGTGGGCTCCATGCGGGAAGCCTGACGCGGGACTCCATCCGGGGTCTCCAGGATCACACCCTGGACTGCAGGCAGCGCTAAACCTCTGGGCCACCAGGGCTGCCCTAAAAGTAATTTTTTGAAAGGATTGATAAGGGATCCCTGGGTGGCGCAGCGGTTTAGCGCCTGCCTTTGGCCCAGGGCGTGACCCTGGAGACCCGGGATCGAATTCCAAGTCAGGCTCCCTGCATGGAGCCTACTTCTCCCTCTGCCTGTGTCTCTGCCTCTCTCTCTCTCTGTGTGTGTGTGACTATCATAAATAAATAAAAAGATTTTTTAAAAAAGAGAAAGGATTGATAAATATAAATATGATCAGTCTTACTAAGACTGATCTAAATAGAACATATTCATAATGAAAGAGGGGACATAAGGGAATATTATGAATCATCTTAACAAATTCCTTGAAAGGCATATTTGAACAAAATTGATACAGAAAGAAATAGAAAATCAGAATGATAAATATATTAAATAAATTACATTTTTCTTCCAAAGATTTTATTTGAGGGAGGGAGCAGAATGAGAGAGGGAGCATGAGCGTGGTGGGGAGGGGCAGAGGGATGACCTGAGCCAAAGGCAGACACTTAACTGACTGAGCCACCCAGATGCCCTTAAATTTCTATCAAGAAAATTTTCTCACAAAGAAGACTCAAGTCTCAGATGGTTTGGCATGTGAATTCCATGAAACATACTTTTATTTTATTTTATTTTTAAAAAGATTTTATTTATTTACGAGACAGAAAGAAAGAGGGGCAAAGGGAGAAGCAGGCTCCCTGAGGAGCAGGGAGACCAATGTGGAACTGATCCCAGGACCCAGAGATCATGACCTGAACTGAAGGCAGACGCTATAAGTATGTTTTGGCCACCCAGGGCCCAAAACATACTTATAGAAAGCAAAAGAGGATGAAACATTTCCTGACTCATTAGGAAGCCAGTGTAACCTTGATCTAAAACCTAACACGGATATTAAAAGAAAATTGTAGACCAGTATTCCCCTATGATTATAGATGTAAAAACCCTTAATATAAACAAATATTTAATTTATATAAATTTATATAGCCTATATATTTTATATAATACTGGATTTGTCACTCTAATAAAAGGCACATATGAAGAACCCACATCTAACATTATGCTTACTAATGAAACATAGAATGTTTCTCTTCAAACTTTGGGAACAAAATAAGGACATCTGCCTTTACAACTTCTATTTGACATTGTTTTGGGAGCTTTGTTAGTCCCATAAATCTAGAAGGACAAGTATACTTCAAAATTGTAGTAAGTTTGGTTCCAAGACCACTGCAATAAAGTGAATATCACAATGAAGTGGGTCAAATGAATTTTTTGGTTTCCCAGGGCATGTAAAAGTTATGTTTACATTAAACTATAGTCTTTTAAGTGTACAATAGCATTATGTTTATAAAACAGTGTAATACCTTAAGTCAGAGAAAGACAAATACCATGTGATCTTACTTGTTTGTGGAATTTAAGAAACAAATGAGCAAAGGGAAAAAAGAAAGACAAACCAAGAAGGAGTCATAACCATATAGAATAAACTGAGTGCTACCAGAGGGGAGGTAGATGGGGGAATGGGTTAGATAGGTGATGAGGATTAAGAAGTACACTTGTGGGATCCCTGGGTGGCGCAGCGGTTTGGCGCCTGCCTTTGGCCCAGGGCGCGATCCTGGAGACCCGGGATCGGATCCCACATCGGGCTCCCGGTGCATGGAGCCTGCTTCTCCCTCTGCCTATGTCTCTGCCTCTCTCTCTCTCTCACTGTGTGCCTATCATAAATAAATTATAAATAAAAAATTAAAAAAAAAAAAAGAAGTACACTTGTGATGACCATCAGTGTTGCTTGGAGGTGTTGAATCACTATACTGTACACCTGAAAATAATACTAGTTACACTGCATGTTAACTAACTGGAATTGTAATAAAAACTTAAGGGATGCCTGGGTGGCTCAGTGGTTGAGTGTCTGCCTTTGGCTTAGGGTATGGCCCCAGGGCCCGGGATGGAGTCCTGCATTGGGCTTCCTATAAGGAGCTTGCTTCTTCCTCTGCCTATGTCTCTGCTTCTCTTCTGTGTCTTTCATGGATAAATAAAATCTTTTAAAAAACACTTTAAAAGAGTATTTATAGTCCCCTCCCCCCAAATTATGAAACACTTTATTGTTAAAAAAAAAATGCTAACTATTAGGGCACCTGGGTAGCTCACTTGGTTGAGCATTTGACTCTTCATTTTGGCTCAGGTCATGATCTCAGGATCATGAGATCAAACCCTGCATTGGGCTCAGTGGGGAGTCGGCTTGAGATTCACTCTCTCACTCTCTCTCCTCTTTCTCCTCCCCTTAGATAAATCTTTAAGAAAATACTGTCAAGGGGATCCCTGTGTGGCTCAGCGGTTTAGCGCCTGCCTTTGGCCCAGGACATGATCCTGGAGTCCCGGGATTGAGTCCCACATCGGGCTCCTGGCATGGAGCCTGCTTCTCCTTCCTCCTGTGTCTCTGCTTCTCTCTCTCTATGTCTATCATAAATAAGTAAAAAAATAAATCTTTAAAAAAAAAGAAGAAAATACTGTCATCTGAGCTTTCATTAAGTTATAATATTTTTGCTAGTGGAAGGTCTTGTCTTAACAGCTGCTGACTGAGTAGGGTGCTGGTTGCTGAAGGTTGGTGTGGCTGTGGCAGTTTCTTTAAATAACAGTGAAGTTTGCCACATCAATTGACTTTTCTATTTACAATGATTTTCTCTGTAGCACGTGATGCTGTTTGATAGCATTTTATTTTATTTATTATTTATTTATTTTATTTATTTTTAATAAATTAATTTTTACTGGTGTTCAATTTACCAACATACAGAATAATACCCAGTGCTCATCCCGTCAAGTGTCCTCCTCAGTGCCTGTCACCCATTCACCCCCACCCCCCGCCCTCCTCTCCTCCTCCCCTTCCACCACCCCTAGTTCGTTTCCCAGAGTTAGGAGTCTTTATGTTCTGTCTCCCTTTCTGATATTTCCCACACATTTCTTCTCCCTTCCCTTATATTCCCTTTCACTATTATTCATGATAGCATTTTAACCACAGTAGAACTTCCAAAATTGGGGTTAGTCCTTTTAAGTCTGCTGCTGCTTTATCAATTAAGTTGATGTAATATTCTAAATCCTTTGTTGTCATTTTAGCAGTCTTAACAGCATTTTCACCATGAGTAGATTCCACTATTCATTTACTCATTAATTAATTAATTAATTAATTCATGAGAGAGACAGAGAGAGGGAGGCAGAGACATAGGCAGTGAGAGAAGCAGGCTCCCTGCAAGGAGCCCGATGTGGGGCTCGATCTGGGACTCTGGGATCATGCCCTGAGCAGAAAGCAGACACTCAACTGCTGAGCCACCCAGGCATCCCGAGTAGATTCCATCTTAAGAAACCAGTTTCTTGGGACACCTGGGTGGCTCAGCGGTTGAGCATCTGCCTTTGGCCCAGTGCGTGATCCTGGAGTTCCAGGATCAAGTCCCACATTGGGCTTCCTGCATGGAGCCTGCTCTCCCTCTGCACCCCCCCCCCATGTCTTTCGTGAATAAATAAATACAATCTTAAAAAAAAAAAGTTTCTCTGTTCACCCATGAGAAGTAACCCCTTATCTGTTCAAGTTTTATCATGAGATTATAGCAATTCAATCACATCTTCAGGCTCTACTACTATTTTTGGTTCTCTTGTTTATACCACATCTTTTGTTACTTTCTCCATGAAAATAATGAATCCTTCAAAGTCACCCATGAGGATTGGAATCAGCTGCTTCCAAACTCTGTATTGATATTTTGACCTCTTCCTTTGAATTACAAAAGTTCTTAATGGCATCTAGAATTGTGAATCCTTTCCAGAAGGTTTTCAATTTGCTGTGTCCAGAAAAAGGAATCACTATCACTAAAGATTCATTCTTTCTTTTTCTTTCTTTCTTTCTTTCTTTCTTTCTTTCTTTCTTTCTTTCTTTCTTTCTTTCTTCTTTCTTTTCTTTCTTTCTTTCTTTCTTTCTTTCTTTCTTTCTTTCTTTCTTTCTTTCTTTCTTCTTCTTTCTTTCTTCTTCTTCTTCTTCTTCTTCTTCTTCTTCTTCTTCTTCTTCTTCTTCTTCTTCTTCTTCTTCCTTCCTTCCTTCCTTCCTTCCTTCCTTCCTTCCTTCCTTAAGTGACACTTATTCAAAGAAAAAAAAATGACACTTCTATCCCTTGGCTCCCTTCCCTCCCCTTCCTTGTTGTCTTCAGCCCCCCATGGACTGAACCCTGGGTAGGGCTAGGTAGCAGAATAGCCCCTCAGATAGGGTCAGCAACACTGAGGGGCATCTCCTCAGTGGAGGTATTATAGATGGTCTTGATATCTTGAACAAGGAGTCTCCTTGTCTTTTATCACCATGTTAATAGTCACACACTTTTTTTTTTTTTAATAGTCACACTCTTAACGCAGAATTGTCCACTTTGACCAATTCTGTGGATATAGTTTTCCCTTTTGGTGGGAAGTTCATAGTTAAAGACTAAAGAAACTGCTGCACATCAGTGCCTCTGGCCAGCAAATCAATACTCTGCTAGAGCCAGAGTATTGTGATAACATCTCTTTCCTTTTGGTCCATATCTCTGTGCATGGCAAACATAATGAAGTCTTTTCAGTGAGCCAATCAGACTTCCTTTGGATGTTGATGAATATGACTGCCTGCAAGATGGCTAGGGTTTCATACAAGTCACACAGTGTATCCAGCCTCCACCCTTCTTGTTCCACATTCATATAGAACTGGCGGGTACCTTCCAGGGTCAACTCTTGTTTCTTGACCAGAATCCAAATGGGATATCTCATGAACTTCTTGGTCGCCTCAAGCATGTTGGAAGGTATTGTAGCTCACAGCAAAACCCCTTGGGTGTTGCTATTGAGCTTTTGGAATATGTCATAGATTTGGTCCTTGAATCTGTAGCTTAACACTTCATCAGCTTGACTAGTACAAACATCTTGAAGTATTTGGGATATAGGTATCTCTGGTTACGCATATCAAATACATGACCTGGGGTACCCATGGTGATATGTGGAGCTTCCATCTGAAGTTTCTGCACCTCAGCATGTACATTGGTTCCCTGAGTGCAGGCATGGCAAGAGGCACCCATGTAATCTCCTAATGCCATGACTACCTTCTGTATCTGCTGAGCCAGCTCTCTAGTAGGTGCCAGGACCAAAGCCTATGTAGCCTGTAGATCCAGTTCAGTCTCTTACAAAATTAATATAGCAAAAGTGGCTGTTTCTTCAGTCCCAGATTGGGCTTGAGCAATTGCATCATAACCTTGATACAAAGAATGGCTTGCTGCTGGGTGGCAGAAGGCTTCTCAAAACCGTAGGCATAGATGCCATGGAAAAGGGACTCAGAGAGGTTCATGTCATCTAGCTGTCAACAAGCTCATTCCAGTTACTCTCAGTGACACCTTTGGGCTCTGTCCCATTGGGGCCATTGTGTCTGGATCAGGAATTTTGACATGGCAGACATGATCCTTAGAAACTAGACAAAATTTATTTCTTAAATAATAAGACTTGACAGTTGAAATTACTTCACAAACCATGGGCTGAAATGGATGTTGTGTTAGTGCTATATTAACAGGCATGAAAACAACATTAATCTTGTTGTACATCTCCATCAGAGTTCTTGGGTGACCAGGTGCAGTGTCACCAAGCAGTAATATTTTGAAAGGAACCTTTTTCTGAATGATAGGTCTTAACAGTGGCCTTAAATAATCAGTAAACCCTATTGTAAACTGCTGTGCTGTCATTTAGGCTTTGCTATTTCATTTATAGAGCATAGGCAGAGTAGATTTAGCATAATTCTTAAGGGCCCTAGAATTTTCATAATTTAAGTGAGCATTGGCTTCACCTTAAGGTCACCAACTGCATTAGCTCCCAACGAGAGAATTAGCCTATCCTTTGAAGCTTTGAAGCCAGGCATTGACTTCCCTCTAGCTACAAAAGTTTTAGATGGCGTCTTCCAATATAAGGCTGCTTTGTTTACATATAAATTCTATTGTTTAGTTTAGCCACCTTCATTACTTATCTTAGCTAGATCTTCTGGATAACTTACTGCAGCTTCTACATCAGTCATTCTTGTTTCTCCTTGTACTTCCGTGTTAGGGAGATGGCTTCTTTCCTTAAACCTCATGAATCAACCTCTGCTAGCTTCACACTTTTCTTCTGCAGCTTCCTCATCCCTCCCAGCCTTTGAAGAGAGTAAGGACCTTGCTCTGGATTAGGTTTTGGCTTTAAAGAATGTTGAGGCTGGTTTGATCTCTTATCCAGCATATATCATCCATATCAGCAATAAGACTGCTTTGCTTTTTTATAATTTGTGTGTTCACTGAAGTGATACTTAAAATTTCCTTCAAGAACATTTCCTTTGCATTCACAACTTGGCTAAGTATTTTGTGCAAGAGGCCTAGCTTTTGGCCTACTGGCTTTCAACATGCCTTCTTCACTAAGCTGAATCATTTCTAGCTTTTGATTTTGAAGTGAGAGACATGTGTGTTTTCCTTTCAGTTGAATACTCCATGGTAGGACTAGTAATTGTCCTCATTTCAATATTTTTGGTCTCAGGGAATAGGGAGGCCTGAGGAGAGAGGGAAAGAGGGGAATGGCTGATTGGTAGAGCAGTCAGAACATGCACCTACACAACATTAATTGATAAAGTTTACCTGTTTTATGGGCACAGTTCATGGCACCCAAAACTGTTGCAGTAGTAACATCAGAGATCACTGATCACAATAATAATTATGAAAAAGTTTAAAATATTTCAAGAATTACCAAGATGTGACATAGAGACTTGAATTGAGCTAACACTGTGGAAAAAATAGCACTGTCAGTCTTGCTTGAGGCAAGATTGTCATAGACCTTCAATTGTAAAAATGCAAAATCTGTGAAGCATTATAAGGCAAAGTGCAATAAAATGAAGTATGCCTATAGCAAACATGAATATTGGAAATAAAGAGGTAGAACACTCAAACTTATAGATCACCGTGATTATGTACATAGAAAATTGTAAAGAATCTGAAAAGAGATTACTGGAATTAATTATGGAGTTTGGCAGGGTGTCAGAATAAGGCCGATATATGTAAGATCAGTTATATATTTTTGTTTTTCTAATGAACAGTTTGTGAAATTATAGAACATCTTTACAATAATAGCAAAAACATTGAATACTGAGGAATAAATACAACAAAATTTGTAGGATATGTAAGATCTCTGTTTTGAAAATAACAAAACATTGCTGAGAACTGAAAGTAAGTTGAAAGATAACATGTTTATGGATTGGAGGACTCCGTATTATTATTCCAATCAGTATCTAGCAGACTTTTTGCATAATTTGATAAGCTAAAATTTATATATATACACAGAATAGTCAAAACAATTTTTAAAAAGAATAGTGTTGGAGAGTGTATGGAATCTGATTTCATGTCTTCTTTTGAAGCGACAATAAGCAAGGCATTATGGTATTGGTGCAAAGATAGACATTTAGATTAGTGGAATGCAATAGAATCCATATATACATAACTAGTTTATGTGTATATGGATTTATTTATGTACACATGGATTTATGTATATGGAGATTTTTGGCAAAGAGACCATGTAATTCAGTGAATAATGAATGAACAATCTTTTAATCATATAGTACTAGAAGAACTTGATATTCATGGAAAAATTAGTTTTGACTTCTAGTCCACGCCGTATACAAAAACGAATTTGAGGGGATCCCTGGGTGGCTCAGTGGTTTAGCGCCTGCCTTTGGCCCAGGGCGTGATCCTGGAGTCTCGGGATCGAGTCCCACGTCGGGCTCCCTGCATGGAGCCTGCTTTTCTCTGTGCTTCTCTCTCTCTCTCTGTCTCTCTCTTCTCTCATAAATAAATAAATAAAATATTAAAAAAAACCCAAAAAACAAAAACAAAAACAAATTTGAAATGATTCATAGACTGAAAAATTCCTTTTTTTGCATTTCTGAGTCGCTTTATTTTATATGTGTTTCCTTTTTAAATAAAGCATGTGGTTGGGTCTTGCTGTGTGTATCAAACTGAAAATGTTTGTCTTTTAATGGATGAATAAAGCCCATTCACATTTATAGATAAGACTTAATTTTGGTCTCGACCCTGCCCTACTTTTTAAAATAATTGCTATGTGATTTATATTTGTTATCTTTGTTATAGTGTGATGTTCTCTACATCTTTTTGTGCCTTTTTTCAATCTTGTAGATATTTAGCAACACTTACGTTTTTATCCAAGCTATACTTTTTTTCAATGCACTTAATGTCCTATATTACTATATAGTTTGCCATTTTCCGGTGTTATCCTTTATCTCTCACCTATTATACAATGAGCAGTAAGCTAATTTCACTTTTGTTCCTTTTCCTCCTTTCTTTAATATTTAGTTGCATTATTTATACGTCATCAAAATATATAACATTTATATATTATTTTTGCCTTCACCTCTATATTTTATTAGATCTATAATTAAGTATATCAGATTTATAGTCATTTCCTTTATAATTCTTTCTCCAGTCATCTTTTGGTTGGACGAGTCTCATTCTTTAATAGTTTGCTCAAGAAGGGGACATGGGTATATAGAATTCCCTGAATTCTTGAATTCAAAATTTAAAAAAATGTGTTGGTACTTGAAAGACAGTTTGATTTGATAGACAGTCCTTCATTCATACTTTCTTTCCTATGGTTTCTTGAAAATGCTGCTTGTTGCCTTGTTTTTGAGAATTCTGATATCAATATAGTTTTCTTGTCTTCCTAATTGATTTTTTAAAAAGATTTTATTTATTCATGAGAGACACAGAGGGAGAGAGAGAGAGAGGCAGAGAGAGAGGCAGAGGGAGAAGCAGGCTCCATGCAGGGAGCCCAACGTGGGACTTGATCCCCTGTCACCAGGATCACGCCCTGGGCTGAAGGCGGCGCTAAACCACTGAGCCACCTGGGCTGCCCTGATTTGTTTGTTTTTGATGTCTTTTCCTTTTTGGTTTATAGAGTTTGGGAGGATGTGTTGTGATTTGGATTTATGTAACTGCCAATACGTTGACTACCCTAGAACTAAAAAATGGAAGCCAAATGACTGTCTTGAAGGTTTTATAAATCTCAAAATAGTATAAGCAGCAGTAATTACTGTGTAGTTGCTACTGCTGTGTAGCAAATTTTTTTTTAAGATTTTTATTTATTTATTCATGGAAGACACAGAGGGGAGAGAGAGAGAGAGAGAGAGAGAGAGGCAGAGACACAGGCAGAGGGAGAAGCAGGCTCCATGCAGGGAGCCTGATGTGGAACTCAAATCCCAGGACTCCAGGATCACGCCCTGGGCCGAAGGCAGGCGCCAAACCATGTGTAGCAAATTTTTAATATAAAAGCATCCAGATTTCAGTGGTGTTTAGTTGGTTATCCTTCTGCATTGTTGTCATTTGAAAACTGCTTACTGTTCTGACTATAGTCTCTTGATTTCACACTTGATTTTGGCCAAAAGGCCGAGAAGTGATCACTTTTGATTTCACAGTATGCCCTTTGACTCTTCTATGTAATGGGATCCTATTCTTTTTTTTTTTTTTGGATCTATTCTTTCCCAAATAATATAAAAATATTTTCAAGTTATATATCTGATAAGAGGGTAATACCTAAAATGTGTAGAGAACTCATATAACTCAATAAAAAAAATCTGATTTAAAAATGGATAGAGGGCTAGGGTGCCTGGGTGGTTCAGGTGATTAAATGCCTGCCTTCAGCTTAGGTTATGATATTGGGGTCCTGGGATCAAGCCCTGCCCTGGGCTCCCTGCTCAGTGGGGAGTCTGCTTCTCCCTCTCCCTCTACTGCTCTTTCTGCTTTTACTCACTCTCTGTCAAATAAATACATAAATATAAACATACATACAGTCTTTAAAAAAAAGGTGAGAGGAACTGAATAGATATTTTCCAGAGAAGTTCTACGAATAACCAAGAGGTACATGAAAAAAATACTCAACATCACTAATTATCAGAGAAATGCAAATTAAAGTACAATGAAATATCACCTCATACCTGTTAGAATGGTTATTATAGGGGTGCCTGGTTGGCTCAGTCATTGCAGCTTGTCCCTTCATCCTAGGGTTGTGAGTTCAGGTTCCATGTTGAGTGTAGACATTACTTAAAAATAAAAACTTAATAAAATCTTAAAAAATGATCATTATCAGAAAGACAAGGGATAAATGTTGATGAGGATGTGGAGAAAAGGGAACTCTGGTGCACTATTAGTGGAAATGTAAATTGATGCAGCCACTATGGAAAATAGTGTGGAGGGTCTTCAAAAATTGAAAATAAAACTACCAAGTGATCCAGCAATTCCACTTATGGGATATACATGGAGGAAATGAAATCAGTATTGACAAAGAGATACCTTCATCCCCAAGTTCATTATAGCATTATTTATAATAGCCAAGACATGGAAACAACCAAAGTTTCCATCAGCAAATGAATGGATTAAAAAAATGTGGTGTTATATGTAGAATGGAATATTATTCAGCTATAAAAAAGAAGGAAATCTTATCATTTGCTACATGGTTGGACCTTGAGGGCATTCTGCTATGTGAAATAAGTCATGCAGATAAAGAAGAATACTGTGTGATAGTGGAAAAAAAACAGGTTCATAGAAAGAACAGTTTGGAGGTTGCTAGAGGCAGGGATGGAGAATGAGGAAAATGGGTGAGGATAGTCAAAAGATACAAACTTCGTGTTATAAGAAAAATAAATTCTGGGGATATAATGGACACTGTGGTGACTAGATAACAGTACTGTGTTGTATATTTGAAAGTTGCTAAGAGTAAATCTTAAAAGTTCTTAGTTTAGAAAAAATAATTGTAACTGTGAGATGATGGATAGTAACTGAACTTATTGCAGTAATAATTTTCTATATATATATATATGGGTAAAGAATAATGGATAGAAATATAAATCGTAAAATGGGACTAGGAAAACAATACAGGAAATCAATGAGAATGAAAGCTTATATATTGAAGACAGAAGGACACTAAGGTGACAGGCTGATTTAGAAAAAAGAATAGAGATACCAGTTACCAATATGAAGAACAAAAGAGAGTGTATCACTATAGATCCCATAAACATTAAAAGGATAAAAAGGGAATATTATACATTTTATGCCTATGAACTTTGCAACCTAGGTGAAATGGACAATTCTTGGAAATAGACAAATTAACAAAAGTTATTCAAGGAATAATAGGAAACTATAATAGCCCTATATCCGCTAAAGAAATGGAATTTGTAACTAAAAGCTGTTCCACAAAGAAAACTCCAGGCCCAGATGGTTTCACTGACAAATATAGTATTTTATTTTATTTTTTATTATTTTTTATTTTTTTAAAGATTTTATTTATTCATGAGACACACACACACACACACACACACACACAGAGACAGAGGGAGAAGCAGGCTCCATGTAGGGAGCCTAATGTGGGACTCGATCCCGGGTCCCCAGGATCACAACCTGGGCCTAAGTCAGTGCTAAACGGTTGAGCCACCCAGGCTGCCCCCAAATTTAACATTTTAGGTAGAAATGATACCAACCCTAAACAAACTGTTTCAGAAAATAGAGAAGAGAACCTTTCCCAATTATTTATTATTTATTTGATATTACCCTGATACCAAAATCAGACAGACATATTGCAAGACAACTACAGACCAAAATTCATAAACATTGGCACAAAAATCTTTACTATATTTTTAGCAAACTGAATGCAAAGGTACATGAAAATGATAATACATCATGAACATTTGGGGTTTATCCTGGGAATATTCAGATTGGTTTAACATTAGAAAATCATTCAGTTTAATCTGCTTACTAGGATCAATAAGAAATGCAAAACATTTGACATATATAACTTAAATAATTCATAACATAATTTGATTCATAAATGCAAAAACATTTGACAAAATTAAACACCCATTCATGATAAAAACTCTCAGCAAACTGAGAATAAAAGGTAGTTTTGCAGCCTGATTAAAGGGCATCTACAAAAATTTAAATGGAAAGACAATGAACATATAAAAACTATCTTGAAGAAGAATAATGTTATACGATTTACAATACCTGATTTCAAGACTGACCTACATCAAGCTACTATAAGTAAGACAGTGTAGTATTGGCATAACTATTGACATATAGATCAATTAAATTGGATAGAATCCAGAAGTAGACAGCTGATGAATCACTAAATTCTACCTCTGAAACTAAAAAGAAAAAAAGAAGTAGACTCGTACTTACATGCTCAGTGATTTTGACAGATATGCTAAAGCAAGTCAGCAGGAGAATGGACAGTCTTTTCAACAAAGGGTGTGGGAGCAGCTGGATTTCTGTATGAAAAATAACCTCAATATTTTTCTTTCCTTTTTTTTTTCCTTTTTAAAGATTTTTATCATCCATTCATGAGAGACTGAGAGAGAGGCAAACGCATAGGCAGAGGGAGAAGCAGGCTCCCCATAGGGAGCCCGATGATGCAGTGAAGAAAGCTAAAAGGCAGTCATACATAGTCTTGAAGAAATTATTTGCAAACCATTTATATGGGAGATGATTTGTAATCTCAAAACTTGCAGTAATAATACAACAAAAGAATGGGCAAAAGACTTGAACAGTCTTTACAAAAGAAGACATACCAGTGGTCAACGAACTGAGCCATTGGCTCCAACATGTCCCACGTCTTCATCACCCAGTCATCAGTTTGGCATTGGTTGAGTAAACAAAGTGTGAGGTATCCATAGGATAAAGTACTGCTTAACAGTTCAAAGGAACGAACTATTGATACATGCAACAACTTAAGTGAGTTTGTGGAGGCTTATGCTGAATCAAGAAGTCAATCAAAATGGTTATATGCTATATGATTAGATTTTTATGGCATTCTCAAAAAGACAAAACTATAGTGATGGAAGACACATCAGCAGTTGCCATGGGTAGAGATGGGGGAAGGAGTGACTTGAAAGAGATATCATAAGGGGATTTTTCTGGGGTGATGGAACTATTCTGAATATAACATAGTAACATAAATCTATGCATGTGCTAAGATTCATAGAATCATACACTGGGAAAGAAAAAGTTTCAACTTATAATTAAAAAAATTAATGTAAGTCTAAGATTTACCAGTGTTGTGCATAGCTCTAATATATTGTACTTCATTAATCCTTACTTCTGTCAGTTCTTATGTGTTTTTTTTTTCCTTCTCTTTTGTTATTAAGAACAGTGCTGCTTTGAACCTTCTGTGTTGCTTCCTGGCATACATGTTTATTTTTCTTAGGATATGTGATTAGGAGAGGAATTGCTGAATTGTAGCATATGCATAGTCCAATCTGAGAAGACAATGCCAGAAATTGTTTTCCCAGGTGCTTTCAGTTAACATTTTCTTCTACAGTATAAATCATTTGCATGTCTGAAGAGGTCTTCATTTTATTCTAACTCTTCAGCTAGGTATAGAATGCTAGGTTAGAAATTCTTGGGATGCCTGGGTGGCTTAGTGGTTGAGCGTCTGCCTTCAGCTTGGGGGTGATCCCAGGGTTCTGGGGTCGTCCCCTGCATCCAGCTCCCCTCAGGGAGCCTGCTTCTCCCTCTATCTATGTCTCTGTCTCTCTCTCTCTCTCTCTCTGTGTCTCTCATGAATGAGTGAATAAAGTCTTTAAAAAAAAACTATTCAGAAATTCTTTTCCTTCATCATTTTTAAGGCATTGTCCATTGTCTTCTGGTGTGAAGTGTTAGTATTAAGAAGCCTGTGACTCTGAATCTTTTGGATATGATCTGTTTTTCATATTTGGAAGCTTATTAATAGAACCATAATTCTGCTGCCAGGGTTCTGAGATTTCACAGTATATTCCTTAGGGTGGGTTTATTTTTGTCCAACATGTTGGGTCCTTGGGGGCCGTTTTGATTAGCTCTAAATTAATAGCATGAGAAAGCCCAGAGGTAAAAAGCCTAGGATACCAGAATTCTGAGAGTTTAGGGTTAGAAGGGGGCTGGAGTTTTTTCCTGTGTATGTTCATATAATCTTCTATTTTTTTAAAGTTTTTTAAAAATTTTTATTTATTTATGATAGAGAGAGAGAGAGAGAGAGAGAGAGAGAGAGAGAGAGAGAGAGAGGCAGGCAGGCAGAGACATAGGCAGAGGGAGAAGCAGGCTCCATGCACCGGGAGCCTGACGTGGGATTCACGGGTCTCCAGGATCGCGCTCTGGGCCAAAGGCAGGCGCTAAACCGCTCCGCCACCCAGAGATCTCTCTTCTATTTTTTTTGTACTCATCTCGACTCTTAGATGAGCCTGGTGTCAGCCAATATAGAGTAAAAATCCATTTACTCTTTTGGAGAATAAACTTTCCAGTGGAGGAAAGGGAACACACTGAGATGTGGATTGAAGGAGGTGAATCTAATGATTTAAATGTCTAGAAATTTTAAATCCATCTTTTCTTATTTTAGCTTCTCCCTTGAACACCTTCCTCCCTACCGCCTTCCCACCACTTCCGTAGTTACCTGTTATTGCCAATTCTTGAGCTTGTTAAGGATTTTGAGGTGTAAATTGGGTTGATTCTTTTTACTATTGGTATGGGTTTGGTTTTCTCAGACTTGCCCATCTGTTTTTCAGCTTTCAAAATTATTTAGGTTTTGTTTCCTTTCCCATTTTCTTCATCCTATGGGTTACAAGACTAAAAATAATTTTTTCCTTAACTATGGTTTTAGATTTTAGGAGGGAGTGAAATTGGATGCTTGCATTTGGCTAGCTTCCTTTGCAACTTAAATTTAAAAATTTTATGGCTCAAGTATTTGTTGGAGCAGAAGGAAATGATGGTTTTTAAACTTTCATATCCTAACAAACCTGGTAAATCATCAAGGAATTAATTCTTAGGTATTGGGATACCAATATCAGAGGAGTATATAGTCTGAAGAGGTTTTTCCCATAAAGAACCAGAAGTCCTATTCTCTTGAATGCTTGACCCAGGAATTTAAGATTGAGTGCTATATTTTTGGAAGATTTTTAGAAATCAATTAACTTTTTCATAGATATCAGTGAACTTAGATGCATATTTCTTAAAGAGTGGCCATAACTTTGATCAAATTCTCAATTAAGTTTCTCTGCTTGAGGCATGAAGTTACGTATTAAAGTGAAGTGATTTATGGATTTTATTCTGTTTTCTATCATAGGTAAAGATTAGATCCACCCTTTGAATCCCAGCATTTTGTCAGTGTTGGCCTTTATGCAGTCAGTTACAGTGAGGAACTGTTTGCAAATCATAATAGAAAATTGTAGGGTGTTTTTTCTGCCTGAAATAAAGTATCGCTTTATTTTTATTAACTTGTTTTCAGTTTGTCTGCTGTGTCTAATGAGCCTGGTTTGTATTAATTTTCTAGGTTTGTGATTTTGCATCTGTAGCCTTAAACTATTATATTTCAGATCTCGGTTTATGATTGCAAATATTTTTAAAATCATATTTTTTGTACTTCCAGGCAGAAACAGTTCTTTATAATTATGCTACTACATAGTGACAGTTTTCCAGCTAAATAAACAGCACGTTGAGATTGTATGATTATTATACTAACTTTTGGAGTTATGTTCTTCCACTTGAGGTTTTTGGCGTTTTATTTAGATTTAGATACAGTATACTTTTAAGTATCTCTAGTTCATTAATTTTCTCAAATATTCATCTCTTGTAGCTTTTTGTATCATCTTGCTGTTTTGTTTTTCTCATTGACCTATAGTCGGGAATGGTATAACTGTACTTAGGCAGAATGGATATATACCAGTGAATTGGATTAATAAATTAAATTTTTTTTAAGGTAGAGCCAATTTACTAATGTATCTTTTCCTTCTTGTTTATTTTATTTTTAGGTCAGCTGTCATTTTGTTGGTCCTCCATTCCCACCTGTCCTTTTCACATTAGTGATTGTCTTTTGTATTGTTCCTTCAAACTTTTCTACTTTAAAAGAATTAAACAACCCATTCTATAGCACTTCATTTTATTTCCTATCTTAGCATGTACTCGACACTGTACCATATGTTTTTGATTTTTAAATAATTTTTAAAAAGATTTTTAAATTCATTCATGATAGACACACACACACACACACACACACACACACACACACACGGGGGTGGGGGTGGGTGTGGGTGGGGCAGAGACACAGGCAGAGGGAGAAGCAGGCCCCATGCTGGGAGCCTGACATGGGACTCAATCCCCAGACTCCAGGATCATGCCCTGGGCCAAAGGCAGGTGCTAAGCCACTGAGCCACCCAGGGGTCCCCATAATTTTTATTTTTTTAAATAATCGGTTTATGTCCAGAATGTTTTAGCTCCACAGGTGCAAAGGTTTTGTATCATTGGGTTACTGCTATATCCCCAGAGCCTGCAGTAGTGCCAAGTATAATAAATACTTACTGAATGGATCTCTACCCATTCATATGCTTCTCTTCTTCAAAAGAAGTATGAAGAGAAAGGTCTTTTTTTTTATTAAATTAATTTTTATTGGTGTTCAATTTACCAACATACAGAATAACACCCAGTGCTCATCCCGTCAAGTGTCCCCCTCAGTGCCCGTTACCCATTCACCCCCACCCCCCGCCCTCCTCCCCTTCTACCACACCTAGTTCGTTTCCCAGAGTGAAGAGAAAGGTCTTGATTACTACACAGTACTGGATTTGAATCCTGGTTTGACTTCTTACCCGTTTTGTGACCTGAGGTTGGCTAATTGAACAACTTGTTATCTTTTTCTTTCTCTATAAGACTTGGCAACTAAACCTGTTGGATTTAACTTGAGCTATCCCAGTTAACCTTGACTGCCTTAAAAAAACAAAAACAAAAACAAAAAAACCAACCTATCAAATTCTGATTGACATGCAGTAAGTTGCCCCTATTTAAAGTGTACAATTTGGTAAGTTTTGACACACGTATTCACCCTTGAATCCATCACTATAATCACCTCCAAAAGTTTCTTTGGTCCCACCCTTGCATCCCTTCTTGCCTCTTATCTTCAAACAATTACTGACCTACTTTTTTGTCACTCTACATTAGTTTGCATTTTATATAAATCAGTCATACTGCATGTACTTTTCTTTTGCCTGCTTCTTTTCATTTAGCTTAATTATTTTGAGATTTACCTGTGCTGTTGCATGTATTGATAGTTTATTTCTTGCTGAATAGTAACCCATTGTATGGACATACCACAGTTGTTTATCCATCCATGATGGATATGTGTGTTGTTTCCAACTTTTTGTTGTAACAGGTAAAGCTACAATGAACACCCATGTATAGGTCTTTGAATGGTTGTATTTTTCCTTTCCTCCTGAGGAAATACCTAGGATTGGAAAGATTGGATTATGTGGTAAATATGGTTTAACTTTTTTTCCCCCAAAATGATAGTTATTAATTTAAATAGTTTATTTTTTTTAATTTTTATTTATTTATGATAGTCACACACACAGAGAGAGAGAGAGGCAGAGACACAGGCAGAGGGAGAAGCAGGCTCCATGCGCCGGGAGCCCGACGTGGGATTCGATCCGGGGTCTCCAGGATCGCGCCCTGGGCCAAAGGCAGGCGCCAAACCGCTGCGCCACCCAGGGATCCCTGATAGTTATTAATTTATAATCCCACCAGCAGTACATGAGAATTCTAGTTCTTCCACATCCTTGCTAGTATGGTCAGTCTTTTTAATGCTTGCCATCTGTAGGTACGTAATGGTATCTCACTGTGTCTTTAATTTGCATTTACCTAGTGACTGATGATGTTGGGCATCCTTTAATGTTCTTTGGAGTGAATGTTCATATCTTTTTGCCCATTTAAAAATTAGGCTGTTTTCTTGTTTTGGGGCTTTTTTTGTTGTCACTGTTTTTGAAGTTTTAGAATTGTTTATTTTAGCCATGCTTTCCATGATCTTAAAATTTCATGCCCCATATCTGGGTTTTTCTTTTTACCATAATAGCTTTTAAAAATTATGGTAAACTATACATAACATAAACTTTACCATTTTAACCTTTTTTTTTTGTAAAATTTTATTTAAATTAACATATAGTGTGTTATTAGCTTCAGAGGTAGAGTTCAGTGATTCATCATCTGTATTTAAAATCCAGTGCTCATTACATCATGTGCCCTCCTTAATGCCCATCACCTGGTTACCCCATACCCCCCAGCTACCTCCCCTCCAGCAACCCTCAGTTTGTTTCCTAAAGTTAAGAAACTATAGTTTGTCTCCCTCTCTGATTTCATTTCATTTTATTTTTCCTTCCCTTCTGCTCTGATCCTGATTTCTTTCTTAAATTCCACATATGAGTGAAGTCATATGATAATTGTGTTTAATTGATTTATTTTGCTTAGCATGATACTCTCCAATTATATCCGTGTCGTTGAAAATGGTAAGATTTCTTTTTCTGGTGGCTGAGTAATATTCCATTTGTGTGTGTGTGTGTATAATTTTATCTATTTTATCTATTCATTTGTTGATGGACATCTGGCTCTTTCCATAGTTTGGCTATTGTGGACATTATTGCTATAAACATTGGGTACATGTGTCCCTTTGGGAGCACTACATTTGTATCCTTTGGGTAAATACCTAGTAGTGCAATTGCTGGGTCATAGAGTAGCTCTATTTTTAGCTTTTTGAGGAACCTCCATTCTGTTTTCTATTTTTTGAGTATATTTGCAGTGTGATATAATCATTACTATTGTCTATTTCCAGAACTTTTCGTAATCCTAAACAAAACCTGAACTCATCAGATTGTAACTCCTCATTCCACTCTCCCTCAGTCTAGATATTTTATAAGTGGAATCATGTAACATTTGTCCTTTTGTGTTTGGCTTATTTCACTTAGCATAAAAGTTCATCCACTTGTATCATGTAATAGTACTTAATTACTTTTTATGGTCCACAGTATTTCTGTGTGTTTGTGTGTGTCTGTATGACACTTTGTTTGTTTAGTAATCTGTTGAAGGGTACTTAGATTGTTTCCATCTTTTGTCTGCTGTGAATAATGCTGCTGTGAACATTGATGTATAACTATCTGAGTCCCTGTTTTCAGTTTTTTTTGGTATAAATGTAGGAGTGAAATTCTTGGATCATATGGTAATTCTATGTTTAACTTTTTGAGGAACCACCAAACTGTTTCTCATAGCACCTGAACCATTTTATGTTCTCACCAGCAATGCACAAGGATTCCAGTTTCTCCACATCCTTGCGAACACTTACTATATTCCATTTTTTTTTTAAATTTTTTTTTTATTTATTTACGATAGTCATACAGAGAGAGAGAGAGGGGCAGAGACACAGGCAGAGGGAGAAGCAGGCTCCATGCACCGGGAGCCTGACGTGGGATTCGATCCCGGGTCTCCAGGATCGCGCCCTGGGCCAAAGGCAGGCGCCAAACCGCTGCGCCACCCAGGGATCCCTATATTCCATTTTTTAAAAGAAAAAAGCAGCCATCCTAGTGGGTGTAAAGTGGTATCTTGCAGGTTCCATTTGTATTTTCCTAATGACTAATGATGTTGAACATATTTTCATGTGCTTATGGCCATTTGTGAAATGTCTGTTAAAATATTTTGCCTGTTTTTGAGTTGGATATAATTTTAATTTTAATTTTTTTGAGTCGTAGGACTTATATATTCTGTGTATTAAAGACATGATTTACAGATATTTTATACCATTCTATGGACTGTCATTTATCTCTCCTAACAGTGTCCCTTGATGGACAAAAACTTTAAATTCTGATGAAGTCCAGTTTATTTATTTTCTTTGGTTGGATCTTTTGATGTTATATCTGAGAAATCATTGCCAAATCTATTGTCACAAATATTTTGCCTCTGTGTTTTCTTCTGTGAGTTTGATCGTTTTAGCTCTTATGTTTTGGTCTTTGGTCCATTTTGAGTTAATTTTTGTATATGGTATACAAAAGGTTAGGATCCAACTTCATTTTTTTGCATGTGGGTATTCTTTTCCTGGCACCATTTCCTGAAGAGTCTTTTTTTCCGTTTGATGGTCTTGGTACTCTTGTTAAAATCTTTTGACTATATTTGTCAGGATTCATTTCTGACTTTTAATTACATTCCACTGAATCTGTATATCTGTCTTTATGCCAGTACTATATTGGTTTTCTTTCTTTTTTTAAAAGGTTTTCAATTCTTTTTTTTTTCTTTTAAGATTTTATTTATTTATTTATGAGAGACACACACACACACACACACACAGAGAGAGAGAGAGAGAGAGAGAGAGAGAGGCAAAGACACAGGCAGAGAGAGAAGCAGGCTCCATGCAGGAAGCCCGACGCAGGACTTGATCCTGGGATTCCAGGATCATGCCCTGGGCCCAAAGGAAGGTGCTAAACTGCTGAGCCACCCAGGGATCCCAATTCTTTTTGTTTCTTAAAGATTTTATTTATTTATTCATGAGAGACACAGGCAGAGAGAGAAGCAGACTCCATGCAGGGAGCCCGATGCAGAACTTGATCCCGGGTCTCCAGGATCACACCATGGGCCAAAGGGAGGCGCTCAACCACTGAGCCACCCAGGTGTCCCTTCTTTTTAATTCTTAAGTAATCTCTACACCCAACATGGGGTTCAAACTCATGACTTTAAGTGATATCAAGAGTCATATGCTCTTCCAAATGAGCCAACTAGGTGCCTCCCGTATGTTTTGATTATTGTAGTTTTGTAGTAAGTTTTGAAACTAGAACATACGAGAACAACTTTGTTTTTTTTTTTCTTAAAGATTTATTTATTTTAGAGAGAGAGAGAGAAAGAGCATGCACAAACATGAGCAGGAGGAGGGGTATAAGGAGAGGGAGGGAATCTCAAGCAGACTGTCCGCTTAGTCCAGAGCCTGAGGCAGGGCTCAATCTCACAACCCCGAGATCATGACCTGAGCTGAAATCAAGAATCAGATGCTTAACTGACTCAGCCACCCAGGGACCCTTCAGTTTTGTTCTTTCTTAAGATTATTTAGGCTATGTGGAGTCTTTTGAGATTCCATATGAATTTTAGGGTGGGTTTTGCTAGTTTTGCAAAAAAATACTCTTGGGATTTTGCTAGGGATTGCATTGGATCTGTAGATTGCTTTGAGTGGTATTGTCATCTTAACTATTCTGTCAGTCATGAACATAGGATATGTTTCCAGTTATTTATATTTTTAACTTCTTTCAGCATTGTTTTTTAGTTTTTAGCATACAAGTCTCATGCCTCTTTGGTTAAATTTATTTCTAAGTATCTTATTCTTTTTGATGGTGTTGTAAATGGAATTGGGTCACAACCAAGGCATGTATCTGCAGTGGTCCTTCAGGAACCTGTCAGATCATCCACAATGTGTAACACTGAATTTTTTGGAGGATGAGATCCACACTGCCTGTTCTGGCACCAGGCAGCCGCTCCAGGAAAGCAGGCTGCTATTCTCTCATTGCTGAACAGGGTTGAGGGACGGGCCTGGGATAGCCGATTTACATACGTTTTTCTACTACCCAGGATCTGCAACATCTCCCTTCATTCCTTCATAGTGAGTACTCCTCTGGTTGTTGTAAGTGTTCAGTTAGGTTCCAGAGTTCTAAGATAGTTGATTCTAGTAATTTTTTCCAGTTACAGGTTCTTTCAGTGGAGGGATCAACTCACAGAATTTGCTACTCTGCCATTCTGTGTAATATCACTCTTGCTGGATTTTAAGAAATTAATTAATTAGTTAATTTTAAATATTTTATTTATTCTTGAGAGACACACAGAGAGAGGCAGAGACATAGGCAGAGGGAGAAGCAGGCTCTCCTGGGATCACACCCTGAGCCAAAGGCAGATGCTCAACCACTAGCCACCTAGGCATCCCATATTTTAACAATTTTAAAGAACGTATTTGGGACAAAAGTCCTTTATCAGATATATGCTTTGTAAAGGTTTTATTCTAGTCTGAGTCTTGTCTTTTCATTTTCTTAAAAGTGTCTGTAAGTGGCAAAAGTTTTAAATTTTGATGATGTCCAGTTTATCACTTTGTCCTTTTATGGAATTATGTGTTCAGTGTCCTATTGAAGAAATCTTTGCCGAGCCCAAGGTCACAGTGCTTTTCTCTGATGTTGTCTTTTGGAAGTTTTATAGTTTTAGGTTTATATTTAGGTCTGTTATCTATTTCAAGCTGTTGTTTTATTTTTTATTTTAAGATTTTATGTATTTATTTATTCATGAGAGACAGAGAGAGAGGAAGAGACATAGGCAGAGGAAGAAGCAGACTCCATGCAGGGAGCCCGGTGTGGGACTCTATCCTGGGACTCTGGGATCACACCCTAGGCTGAAAGCAGGCTCTAAACTGCTGAGCCACTCAGGCATCCCAGTTTTTTTGTTTTTTGTTTTTGTTTTTGTTTTTTTTTGATATGGTGCAAGGTATGGACCTACGCTCATTTTTCTTTTTTTCTATATTGATATCCAGTTGTTCTGGCACCATTTGTTGAATATGCTATCCTTTTCATACTGCATTTTTGTTGTATCTTTTTTAAAAATCAGCTCTCTGTATAATGTGTGGATTTTTTTCTTGGTGCTTTATTCTGTTTCACCCATCTGTACATCTATCTTTACATTAATACATACTGTTATGATTATTGTAACTTTATAATAATTACAGAAATCAGGTAGTGTTAATCTTGTTAACTATTTTCTTTATTTTTTTTTTAAAGATTTTATTTATTTATTCATGAGAGACACACACAGAGAGGTAGAGACATAGGCAGAGAGAGAAGCAGGCTCCATGCAGGGAGCCTGATGTAGGACCTGATCCAGGACTCCAGGATTACACCCTGGGCAGAAGGCAGGCACGCAACTGCTGAGCCCCCCAGTTGTCTCTTGTTAACTGTTTTCTTTTTCAAATTTGTTTTGGCTGTTCTATGTCCTTTCATTTCTATATAATTAAAAAAAATAAGTTTGTCAGTTTGAACAAAAAACTGGGATTTTGATTGAGATTGCATTGAATCAATAGATCAGTTTGGAGAATTGTTATTTATTTATTTATTTATTTATTTATTTATTTATTTATTTATTTATTTATTATTTTATTTATTCATGAGAGGGAGGGAGGGGCAGAGACACAGGCAGAGGGAGAGAAGCAGGCTCCATGCAGGGAGCCTGATGCAGGACTTGATCCCAAGATTCCAGGATCATGCCCTGAGCTGAAAGCAGATGCTCAACGCTGAGCCACCTGGGCATCCCTGTGATTAATTTTTGTTTAGTGATCTTGTAATGTGTAAACATACTAAACTTACTTACCTTTTCTCGTTACTTATTTGGTAGATTCCGTTTGATTTTCTTCTAGATAATCATGTCATCTGCAAATAGAATTTTACTTCTTCCTTTCCAATTTTTATGCTTTTTATTTCTTTTTCTTGCATGACTATGCTGGCTAGATTCTTAAATACAGTTTTGAAGGTGGTGAGAGTGGGCATCCTTTTTTCTCATCTTAGAGAGAAAGGATTCAGTCTTATAAATTGACTTCTGAAAATTAAACTAGTGAGTTATCACAGTGAATGTCAGTAACCACTGTGGAGGAAAGCCAAGAAATGATACAGGATGCCAGAGAGTTTGCAATGTTCTCTGTCAGGAGCAAAGACTGCAGTGTGATCACAACGGGGGAACGAATGAATAAAGGGCATGGTCGGTCAAGAGAGTGGAAAAGTGAACTCCAGAGAGCCAGATGTTGGTAGCATTTGTGTGTTTTTCAGAGAAGAGAGTTTTTGAACAAAGTACAGTTTCTAGAGAATAGTGCTTAATGGTGGGACAAGGATGGTACTTTTAGGTTTTGCATGACTTGGATGAAATATTGCCTTTAAACTCTTTACTCTCCTTTTACAATGGTTTCTTGCTTACCAAATTACCTTCTGATTGGCTTGTATATTCTCCTGCCAGTAGTATTGCTTTGAAAAGTGGACATGTCTTGGATGCTGGGAAAGAAAGTTGTACGTTAAAAAGCTATGTAGTAGATTGGTTATTTTTGGGGATTGATTATTGAGGGGTTAGATTGGGGTAACTATGGGTGTCAGATGAAGTCTCTTGGAATGCCTTCTTTTTTTTTTTTTAAGATATATTTATTCATGAGAGTCAGAGAGAGAGAGGCAGAGACACAGGCAGAGGGAGAAGCAGGCTCCCTGTATGGAGCCCAATGTGGGACTCAATCCTGGATCCTGGGATCATGCCCTGTGCCAAAGGCAGACAGACGCTCAACCACTGAGCCACCCAGGCGTCCCTGGAATGCCTTCTTATTTGTTGTAAGAAATAATGTTCTATTTTAGGTCTTTTAGAATACTTTCATCTAGGTTTCGCCTGCTAATAACTAAATTTCCCTCTCCACTTCCTTCTCTCCCTTCTCTTTCCTTCCCTTCCCTCCTTCTTAAATTAAGATTTAATGAGATAATATGTGTGATATGCCTAGGAAAGTGCTGGAGACAGGAGTAGGCCTTCATCAGTCTATATCTATCAATGCTCATTTCCTCCCTATAGCCTTTGTAGGTATACCTTTTTTTTTTTTTAAAGTAGGCTCCATGCTTAGTGTAGAGCCCAACATGGGGCTTGAACTCACCACTCTGATATCAAGACCTGAGCTGAAATCAAGAGTCAGACACTTAACTGACTGAGCCACCCAAGTGCCACTGTAGGTATAGTTTTAAATAGTCTTATCTTACTCCAGGGGGTGCCTGGGTGGCACAGTGGGGTAAGCATCTGACTCTTGGTTTCCACTCAGGTTGTGATCTCAGGGTCATGAGATCAAGCCCTGGGTTGGGCTCCCTGCTCATTTTTTAAATAAGATTTTATTTATTTATTCATGAGAGAGAGGGGATGGGGTGGGGGCAGAGACGTGGGCAGAGGGAGAAGCAGGCTCCCTGCGAGGATCTCGATGTGGGGCTTGATCTCAGTCCCTGGGATCATGCCTGAGCCAAAGGCAGATGCTCAACTGCTGAGCCACCCAGGCATCCCAAGATCCCTGCTCATTGTAGGAGTCTGCTTAAAATCATTTCTCCCTTTCCCTCTGCCCCTATTGTCCCCGCCTCCCTCTCTCCCGGTGCTCACTTTCTCTTTATCTCTCAAATAAATAAATCTTAAAAAATAGTCTTTCCTTCTCATATTTAATTAACATCTTATTCTGTTTTCACAGCCTAAGACAATTTAACATTGAACATTTAATGTTTGCATAGCTGTAGATGATATAGTTTTTGTCACTTACGTTCTGTTGGAAGTACATTTTTAGTATGATATGGCATGGGGGAATGGGAATA